>NC_056660.1:169558381-170215381 GCF_018350195.1 Panthera tigris
AAAATGGAAATATTCTATAATCGTGATTGTGAATGCACAGGTGTATGTATTTGATCAAAGGCCATAGATCTGTATACATAAAATGTGTGAGTGTTACTGTATGTAAATTATATTTTAATAAATTTTGACTTAAAATATGAATCCCCACATTCTCTTGAAGCTTGGAATAGCCATAAATGTAGATTTAAGGCTAAATGAGATACAAATGGAAGTGTATTATGAAAGGCTTCCAGGTAAGCTATTATTTTTCTGATGAAGAAAAAGATTAGGGGCACCTGGGTGGCTCAGTCAGTTTGGGCATCTGACTTCAGCTCAGGTCATGATCTCACAGCTTATGGGTTCGAGCCCCGCATTGGGCTCTGTGCTGACAGCTCTGAGCCTGGAGCCTGCTTTGGATTCTGTGTCCCTCGCTCTTCTGCCCCTCCCCTGCTCTCTGTCTCTCTCTCCTTCAAAAATAAATAAACATTAAAAATTTTTTAAAAGAAGAAGAAGAAGATTAAATTTAGATAACAGGTGATTTTTTTTTTTCTCCTTTGCTCATCCTTTCCCTCCTGCTTGGAATACATACATGACACCAGAAGGTTGAGCAGCTGTCTTGCAACAATGAGGATGAAAGTCCAATACAAACAATGGAAGAAAAGGAAGCTAGAAGGAGCTTGATTTTCTTAAGTATCTGCATATTAATGGTGTACTGCTTGTTATGTGCAGTAATCAAAGCTCTATTTAGTAATGCAATTGTAGTTAGGTTACTGTTAACATGCAGAAGAACTGAATCCTAACTGATAGACTCAACACGATGTTTACAAGCATGAACTTGGAGTCGGAAAAATTATAGATGGAATCTTATCTCTACCACTAATTAGGTATATGACATAGGGCAATTTGCATACTCTCCTTTAGTCTTAGGGAGGGATCTCCTCATCTATAAATAAAAATAGATAGCAAAACCTACATTTCGGAGACTATTGTGAAATTTAAATAAAATACTCTATGTAAAATGGCTAGGTTCGAAATGCTGACCTAAATCGAATTACAAAAAGACTATTCCTTCAAAGTCAAAGGATAGGAGTTTGATACCTTTTCTCTGTGAAGTCCTAGAGTGACTAACGCCCAGATGCCCTCTGAGGTGAACGACCAGTGAGTCATTCTCAGAGTACTCCTCACCCCACTTCACAAAAAGGTCAAGCAAAGCATAATCACAGAGTTGACAAAATGTCTTTGTCCCTGAACATACCTCACAGTCCCAATATTTTGGTTTGTCTGCTCTCTTTGAAGTCTGGAAAATCATAACTAACCTAGGGCACTCACTAAAATATGGACGAAAAAAGATCCATCAGTGTCAGCCACCTATGGTAGAAAAATGCTTCAACACAAGCACACTATTTTCAATAAATGCTGATTGCAAAATTTTCTGTAAGTGAAAATGTCTCCGCCAAAAATGGGATAGAAACACCAATACTTACTTGCAAATAGGGAGTTTGTTAAAAATCAAAACTGAAAATCAATGTACATTGAATTCAAGGTTGATTAGGTCAGAAATTTTGCCTTAGCTTCTTTATGAACTCACCAGGTCTCAATTATTAGTAGAATAACTTGGTTTTACAATGCTGTGAAATTAAACATGTATAAAGTAATTTGTAAATATTATAGATTTCCCCCTAATTTTATAAATAAAGAAACTGATGCAGAGGTTTACTGGCTTGTCTAAAATAAGTTACTTGATTCATTTTACTTTTTAATTTTTTTCACTTTTTTTTACTGTTTTACTAACTTTTGAGACAGAGAGAGACAGTATGAGTGGGAGATGGGCAAAGAGAGAGGGAGACACGGAATCCAAAGCTGGCTCCAGGCTCTGAGCTGTCAGCACAGAGCCCAACATGGGCCTCGAACTCGTGAACTGCAAGATCATGGCCGAGGTCGGATGCTTAACCGACTGAGCCACTCAGGCGCCCCAATTTTTTTTTCACTTTTTTTTTTTTTTACATTTTTTTTTAACGTTTATTTGTTTTTTGAGACAGAGAGAGACAGAGCATGAACGGCGGAGGGACAGAGAGAGAGGGAGACACAGAATCAGAAGCAGGCTCCAGGCTCTGAGCCATCAGCCCAGAGCCCGACGCGGGGCTCGAACTCACGGACCGTGAGATCGTGACCTGAGCTGAAGTCGGAGGCTTAACCGACTGAGCCACCCAGGTGCCCCACACTTTTAAAATTAATGTGAATCACTGTATACAGGGAAGTAGTACCAGATCTGGCCTGAACTTCAGCTAGCCTTACTCCAGCCCAGCATCCCTTCTACACTAATATAGATCAGCTAAAATATAATAAACAAATATAGATAGGTAAATAGATAGATAGATGATAAATAAATCAGCTAAAATACAATAACAGGAGGCTTTGTAAAAAGCTACCTAGCTATTTACATACAACCTTATAAAAAGGTTAGGAACATCAGCATTCAAGACAGTTTTCCTAGATTCTCCTTACTCCTTTATATCGATTTCTTCAGTGATCAAACTGCACTTTTAAAAGATGGAATTAAAATGTCTCCAAGTCATGGGGTGCCTTGGAGGCTCAGTCAGTTAAGTGTCTGACTCTTGGTTTCAGCTCAGGTCATGATCTCATGGTTGGTGAGACTGAGACCCGCATCAGGCTCTGTACTGACAGGGAGGAGCCTGCTGGAATTCTCCTTCTCTGTCTGCCCATTCTCCGCTCGCATGCTCTCTTTCTCTGTCTCTCAAAATAAACAAATAAACATTTAAAAAAATAAAATGTCTCCAAGTCACGACCCTTACACAGGGCTCTTTCAACCTTTCAATAGATACCTAGGAAAACACTGACAACGTCAAAAATCCACATGACCCTAAAAATGAAAGACTAAGAGTTAAAGAAAAGTCACCAAGAGCAGCAACTTTATAGGGAATTTCCACAAACCATAAAATTGATGGAGCTGGATTAGGAATAGCAATAAGGAGTGCACACATGCTGCTTCATGAAACATAGCAGCCTTGGTTCCTCAAAGAAAGTTAAAAGGAATAAAAGGGGAAAAAAGACATCTCTACCATCCACAGTGTTTGTCATAGTTCAGAAAAAGTAAAGCCAGTCCCTTACTTTGGAAGTACTGTTTTTTGGGTTTTTTTTTTTTTTTTTTTTTAAGGAGCCAGAGTATTATTTCTGTGCTTCATCAGCATTTCTCTATACTTACTCAGAGATGGAAATTTCTAGATGCCAAGACGGGTAGAAAACCATGCTCGTGACAATATGTGTGTAGGAAAGAGGAGGGAATGTGTGTGGGGGTGGGGAGCAGGAGAGAGGAGGAACACTATGCCAGGAACACGGGAGGGCGTTTTCTCCCCAAAGGTAAAACATCAAAGAGGAAGAGGAACACAGGAAGGTCCCTGATGATAGTGCACATTGAGCGTTGTAGCATCTAACATCTCTGCTATGGATCCTGTGAAGACAAACCTCTTCATTTAAAATAACAAATTTTGTAGATTTCTCCTAGATAATAAGGTAGGTAAAAATAGAAAAGAGAAGGGGATCCTATGTGAGACTGATGAAAAATATATTAAAGCAAGGGATTAAGAGAAGACCAGTCCAAATACTCAGAGAGGATCACATCTCTGAAAATGATTTCTTAGAGGGACCAGAAGTTATTTTTATGACTCTTAAGTATCTTTAATAAAGCCAAGGAAGAAGAAAAGACCATGAAAAGCCTTGATACTGAGATGAAAGGTAATAGAGTAAGAAAGCAAGAGATTGCAAAGAAATTAAAATACAAATGTAAAATTCAAATCCATGATGAGGAAGTTAACTGTAAAAGTTGGTTGGAAGGAGAAAAGTTGGAAAATTCTTACATAATTTAGAGGAAGTCAACTGCATTTAAAGCTGGCAAATTGAGACCCAGTAGTATCTAATTCCCACTGAAACAACCAAAGAAACAAAATCTACGCGGGGAAATCTGTAGTACTACAGAAAGGAAAAAAAATAAAGGAACTTTAAAGATTTTAAAGTTATGAAGAAAATGGAATCCAGATGAAGGAAAACATTTCCAATGCCAAGAAGCCAAAAATTAAATCTAAAATTTAGTGAGGCATACATGGGTTTTCTACTCTAACATAATGCATAATCTAAGCACAGGCAGGAGCTGTGCGTTGAGCATGTGAACAATGAATAATCAATGGAAGGCCTTCAAGACATATAGACCTGTCACCACAGCATTTGTGCAAAGCTTCACATAGCAGGACTTTTCTCTAAGTGAAATGAAGGATTCGCCTTTACACCTTCATAAGATGGCCAGGGAAATAAGAGAGGATGCCTTTTATATCCTGGCTACCCAATCACAAAGATGTACCTAAAAGTTCTGGATTGAAAATAAAAAGGATAAAAGAAGCAGACTGGCTTTGAACATCTAATCACAGCTATAAGTTAGGAAATGGCATAGCAACATTTAGTGATTTAAAGTGAGAATTAGGAAAAAACAAAACAAAACAAAACTGTGAGCACAGAAGTCTATTTCCAGACAAAATGAATGTTCCACTTTTTAGGGGGAAATGAATGGTAACAAATGTTATAATCAACCTAGAGTTGTATACAATCAAAGGCTCACCTAATGCAAGAGATATAACCTATGTTCCTACCTAGAATATACTCAAACCAACCAAATATTTATTTATTTAAATATTTATTTATTTATTTATTTATTTATTTAAATATTATTTAACAGCTTAAGAAGGAGAAATTGTAGTGGTAAGTGGCTGATGGTGGGAAAAATAAAGTGTAATAAGTCAAAATAATATCATAAATATCACCTTAAAATTAAATACAGATATAAAACTCATTCTATAAGAAGGGACTAGAACATTTTAAAGAGTGACTTAGCCTTAATGTTATCAGAAACTCCAGATTATATTAACAGCCTAGGAAGGTAGGGTTAAAGTAAATAAATTCGTCTCAATCTTCACTGCACATGGAGAAGAGGGCAATCAGGATTTCATTCTTGGTTTTGACCATTTACAAAAACTAATTTGAAGAATGCGTGTCTCTTGCCATTGTCTGATTTTTGATACTTCTTAGAAAAGATGGACATGTAAATCTAGTCTTTAGCATGTCTGCTAAAAGAGTTCTTTCTCCTGCTTACAGAGCTTCATTCTCAGAGCTCCAGGACGACAGTGGGAAAGAATGAAGGGCTGGTGTGTTAGACAAGCCAGGAATGCAGCTTCACCAGAGAAGGCAAAGGCAGGTGGGTCACTGACTGTCAACCCCCTCTAGTCCTATCAGGCACTTCTTCACCTGTTTGGTTCACTGGTGGTAATTAATCCCAGCAGCGGGATCTTTCAGTCTTTGTTTTTCCTCTTCTTGTTTTTTTCTAATCATGGCAAGTTATAAGACCCTGATGCGACCCTGTGACCTATAAAGATGGTTGTTGTTAAATAATTTTAAGCCGGAGAGTGGTCTAATCACATTTAGGTTGTAGCGCTGGCAGCAGAGTATGACAAATTATTGATGGGAAAACTTAAGGCAAAGAGACCAGTTAAAAAGCTACAAGAGTCATGAGACAATATGGGCCTAAACCAAGGTTGTGACAGAGCAGGTAGAGAGCAGAACAGTTCTGAAATGTAGCAGTTAGCAGTTAGGGTGTCTAATTTGGTTAAGTTGAGGAGAGGACATGTGTCACGTATTAAGATCAAAATTCAGCAGGCAGGAGCCTCTCTAGGAAAAAAATAATTCCGATCTAAACTAGTAGGGCATGAAGCATTAGGGGAGAATCAAAGTATAAAAAAGTGTTCTCATTACTTATTTAAATCTCTTAAAACCTCTCTGAGATGGCTACTGTCTCTATTTATCTGTTAACCAGACTCTGTTCATAGGGGTTAAATGACTCATTCAAAATTAGACAGGTAGCAAGAGACAGGATTAAAACTCAGGTCTTCTGATTTGAGGTTGAATGTTTTCTTACTGCACCATAACTTAGCAAAACATAATTACACATATACCCTTGATGTATACTAAATGGTTAAACTTAGCCCAGAGGATCAAAGGATAAATTTAAAAATCCAGGAAATGAATTTGAAGAGTGAGGACCTACACTGCCGTCTCAGCTCATAAAGAAGGCAGAGGACTATCGACAAAAACTTCTTTGAATGGTTTGGGTCAGACTGTCCCATGAACATTATAATTGCTGGGGTTCAGGAGATAGGCAATGGGGATATCAGTGATCTCGACAGAAATAAAGGCCTTACAGCCTATACAAAGCAGTTGATTTTGTCTGATTCATTTCAACGCAAACACAAATACCATACCTCTGGAAAACACTTGCCCTATCTATATAATTTTAAATTGTCAAGCTTTTTTGGAATACATTCATGGAGTGCATTAAATCAGCTATTTTGCTTTGGGAGATATAATTTTATATGTTATACTGCTCCACTGAAATGCCATACTGCATTTCTCAGCAGTCTTCATTGGCTAATAATTCAATTATAAACACAATTCATTATTTTCATGTTAGATTAGAAAGCCTTTTGCACTGGCTTGAGCTATCTTCCCAGAGCAAATGGGGCAGTTTATAAAAGGCCAAACCGCAGGGTGGAGCATTGAGAGTATAAAGCATCATATAAAATTTAACCACATTAAATGGAAATCTGCCTTACAGCAAACTGCTTATCTGCAGCTCAGGGCAGCTCAACTTCCCAGATAAAGGCTGCTGCATGACAGCTAGGAGGGGTTCATGTAGTCTCTTTTTCTCTGCTTCTTCACCCTGTTTTATAATTTATTGTCTTTAGTGCATTTCTTCACCTTGTTTTTTTTTCTTTTTTTTTCCCTGTCCCTTAGTGAGCAGAGAGGTTGCTCTAATTCTGTGATGCCTTCCCTGAGTCTTTTCATGGATTCCAGGCCTGCTCTTTTTTAGGCTCAGCCGAAACCACTTGTGTCAATTTCTTTCCTTTTCTACTGTATGATCTTTATAAAGGGGGCTATAAGAAGCAAGGCAGGGATCTACAATGATGAATCATTTACTGATGGATAGCATCAGAAATGGGCAGATGAGAACCACTCACTTGTATGGGCACAAGAAATTTTTGCCACTATTAATCAAATTTCTTCTGATCATTCAGTTGAATGGTCTCCTTTCTGCATTTTAAATCCCTGAACATTGATTCACCATTATGGTGACTTTACTGATATGTGCGGCAAACAAAATTTTTCAGGTTACTCCTCTTAATAGTCACTTGGCATTGAATTTCAAGTGCGAAACCAAATTTATCTTCCACCAAGTGTCAAAATTCCAAGGCTACCTGGTCCAGCAAATCATGACAATGTCTTAATTTACTATCAAGGCCTGATGCCTCAATATTTCTATTTCATTCTAAATACATTGTTCATTTTCTTAATTTTTTACATGTAACCAATCTTAGGAGTATGTAAGACAAATACTCAATTTTCCCTAGAAATGGAAGGCATTTCTGCTTTGATTTTGATAATTACATCACAGTTTGTTTTGTCTTATCTGGAATAATGACCTCTTGATAGCTTTGTAGGCTATTACATAAATAAATATGTTATAAGAAGAAAAATTAATTCTTTAATATTTGCCATAATGAGTGTTATCATCACAACAGAAAATTTGACTAACAGAAGTTAATCAAACTGCTAACTAACTTAAAAATTAATCTTTTAGGGTCTCAGAGCCTAGAGCCTGCTTCAGATTCTCTCTCTCCCTCTCTCTCTGCCCCTCCCCCACATGTGCTCTGTGTCTCTCAAAAATAAATAAATATTAAAAAATAAAAAATTAATATTTTAATGTAAATGGATTATTGTTTACTAGAGTCATCACTTTAAAAAAAAATTGAAACCTCTTTTAAAAAAACCAGTAAATATAAGAAATAGAATCAAAATTATTTGCCAGTGTTTTTTAAAGCAGTTATCTTTTCCTCTTGATTTTAAGCAGTTACTATGTTTAGCATTTTTTTCAATTTACCCCTCTGGTCATTCCTCATTGTCTAAACACTGCCATCCCCTCCTTCACTTGATCTTCACCATGTCTTCCCAGAAAAGGAGAAGTCAGGACAAGCATCTTCAGTGACAAGATGCTTCAGAACAGTTATCTCCTTCCTCGTGCAGTCAGAACGAAGCGTGCTATACTGGGGCCCTAAAAATGTCATTCCAGTCACTAGTAAGTTTAATAAACATGGCCTTGCTTTCTCCATCTGTAAAGTAAGAATCGTTCTGTATGATCTCCAATGCCCCCAAATCTGTAAAATACTAAGTATAAAAAAATAACTACCAAGGTTCGTGGGTGACTTGGTCAGTTGAGTGTCTGACTCGCCATTTTGGCTTGAGACGTGATCTTGTAGTTTGTAGGTTCGGCCGGGGTGGGACTCTGCACTGGCAGTGTGGAGTATGCTTAGGATTCTCCCTCTCTCCCACTCTCTGCCCCTCCCCAACAAAATAAATTAATAAACTCAGGAAAAAACTATCTTAAAGACTGTTAAATAACAAAATGCAAGCAAGTAAATTTGAAGGTCTAATTGGCTTATTAAATGATTCATGAATCATGAAGCACCCCATCTAGCAAGTAGAGGGGAGCTTCAAGGAGTTAGAAGGGTTTTATAGAAGGAGGGTCATTATTAGCAAAAGAAAAAGATGGCATTCTAGGGAGAAAAGCACGGTGTCTTATTATGCTAATTATCTCATGTTTTTAGGGGAATGGAGAGGGCCCAAGTAGCAGACTCATTGATGCAGATTGAAAAATTCCTAGCTGACCTTTTTAAGACTACATTTCCAGGAGCAGTTAAAACTTCACTTAGATTATGTATTATGCACCAGTTTGGGAACTCAGTCTAAGTGTACCATTTGGGGCCCGTGGTGTGTTTGTTTGTTTAACAAGACAAATCATAAACAAATTAAATCAATGTTGATGCAGTACAGTAAAACTGAAAATTGGGTAAAGAAACAATTCCCTGACTTTAGAATTAGCTACTCTTAACTAGCCACTTTTATTATCTCAATATTTATTTAAACTTGCTTATTTGGTAATTATTAGTATACCATATATATAGAATACCATACTTATTTGGTAATTATTAGAGTCTTCCAAGAGCTAACGTAGTTCTAGCCCCTTTTGAAAACTAAAGTGTGTGTTTGAATCCCTAACAATTTATTTCCTATAGTAAGAGTGGTCTGAAAAAAATCACCATGGCTTTCAGCATAACCTACTTTACACCAGTGAGAATCTCTAATTTTTGTTGTATTTATCAGCTCTATATTAATATATACTTATTGAATACTTACATTCTATTACATTGTAATTTTCCTATTTAAAGATATTATCCTTAGGTTTAAAACATGAAGGAATCACAATCTTTGTTAACTGCAATACTGAATAGATTTCTCCCATTACAGGACAAAACAGAACAAGTTCTTGATGAAATGTCTTCTGCACTAGGCTATTTCTAGGAAATTAAACAAAATCTAAGCCATCCTCCAGAAATCTTTACTTGATCTAGGATCCTAGAAACTTCCAAATGAAACTAGGAAAACACCTTTCCTTCACAAGGAATCCTCCAGATTCTTATAATTTACATATACAAAGACCTTTGGTATAGAGCTGGCAGCCAGAGACATAAAAACAGGAACTAATTTTAAGAAAAATATATGACGATTGAATTTGCAACTTGTTACGGCATGACATTTTTTATTATTATTATTATTACTATTACTATTATTCCAATAGCAATGGAAGAGGAATTCAAAACTCTGTCCTCAAATATTGAAAAGGGAAATCTCTGATCACTTGTCTCAGAAATACTCCTTTAAAATTCTTCTTTCTTCCATTGAACCCATGTCCTCTTTGGTAGTAATTTACGACTTCTTTTTCCTTCTCAAATTAATATATGTACAGGAGGAAATTAACACTTATCAGTCAAGATTTATTTTTGTTAAACTTTACAAGTAAGGCATAAAGAAACAGAATTTCAGTATATTTCCTCCAAGAAAAATAAACTGTGCCTCACTGCTGTTGTTTAACAACTCAAAAAATAAAGGATGTTTTAAATGTGGGGACGCACTCTTTATCAATAACAAATTTCATTTGATAAAGATAAATTATGCAATGCATGCATGCAGATTAGCAAAAAAAATGAAAGATAGGAACAATTTATTGATGAAATGAACTAATACAAAATATATAAATTGCCCTAGCATTTTGGAATAGAGATCATAAATTTTTTTCATAGTCAACTAAGGTGTGATTAACATTTAAGTACAAAGGCTATTTAACATTTAAACACAAAGGTTTCTCCATGAATTACTTTGGATTTATAGAATCCCTCTTACCAGCATTTCTTTTGAAGCTGCATTTTATGAAAGATGAGATGTTCAAGCACCTTATTCAACTGAGGACTATTCTTCTGAACACATGACCAGGCAGCCACACAGTGCCAGAGCAGGTGGTTAACTTCGTGTCCTCCCTGATTGACTTGCAAATGTTCCTAGAATTAAAATATAAAAATATATCTGGAAAAGAGTTATCTGACTTGAATAAACATGAAAATATACAAATGAAAACGCATTACTTTCTTAAACTTCATGTTACACAATACAGAGCAATTTACTAAAGTACAGTTTTATAAGTACATACAGTATGGAGAAGGAAAAATAATTTTCCCTCTACCCTTCCAGGTTCCTGGATGAGACCTCCCCACCCCTGTTAATAAAAAAAGATTCACATGAGAAAACCAAACGTAAATTTAAGAATGTGTATACATCCTGTACACACGGGAGACACCCAGGAATACTCTTCAAAATGGCCCAAGTCACCACTTCATATAACATCTCTAGCTAAAGACATAAAGGGGGGAGGGGCAGCTATGGAAGGTTAACAGGAAAAGTACAGTAAACAAGGGTAAGGTTGATATGCAGATTTGTCACTGCCTCTCCTCTGATAAGAGTTTCTATATATCTAGAGTCATCCTTGTCTTCCTGGTGCAGAGAGGGAGACACCTTACAAATGGAGATTTCTCTTAAAATGTACATATCTCTTACAAAAAGAGTAACTTTTACTCAGTTTTTACAGCTTCTCCTGTGTCTGCAATTTCTTAAAAATAACCAGCCTAAAATTATCCTTATGCTAAAGAAGCATATTTGGGGGCAATAAATTTTGTTTCCCTTCAATTGTTAACCTGAACCTAATGTCTTAATTGATTTTCACATGGGTCCCTTGTGTTCAGTGACATCAGTTTTACACTATGACAGAAATCCTATAATCTCTAAGGGACAATAATTAGACAAAACTGTGCTTCTTAGACCCTATATAATTTAGTTCTCCCTGACACCCAAGGAGAAGAGGACAGGAGAAAGTCTGAACAGTGTTCAAACAACAAATCAGGTTTTAAAATGTGGATTTCCACTAAGGGCCAAATATATGTGCCTAGTTAGACATGGTCAATGTCTGCTTAGTAACTATTTTAAAAGCCTACAAATTCAGGGGAAAAAAATGGACTCTTACCTGTTAGTTTTTTCTTAAAGTGCTTCCTAACAGTTTCATAGATTAATTGGTCTACTGGAGTAACTGGTACAAAGAAACCTGATTTTATTGTTAGACGTGATAAAATAGCACTCTCATTGAATTTTTGCCAACAATACTGTTTCAAATACGCATCTTGTGATGTGTACACAATATCACGTGATATTTCATTCTTTAATGTATGCCCCAAAGAAACACTTAAAAAGCCTCCAAAATGCTTTATAACTCTCATTTATTATACAAACAGTAATAAATCTACAATTGAAAGGTAACTTTCATGTTAAGTACTCTTAAATTGAAAGGCCAGAAGTTCATACACAAATTTTAAATGAAGATATTTTGAGTTTCTGGTAAACTGTTTAGTTAAGTCCCATAGATATGTATTGATCTACTTTATGTTGAGAACTCGGATGCTGGAGGTAAAAGTCATGAGTAAGATCATGCTTCTACATAAGGCTACTGACTGTGGGGAACAACAATTCAGAAAAGCAAATGAAAACAAGCCAATGTTTAGAATATTAGAATACTCCATGAAAAGCTTTATTTTAAAGTAATATAAGACATAAGACTGAGATGTACTGACTTCAGTAAATGCACAGAGTTTATCTAAGTAACTCAGTTTTCTGCCTTGCAGGAGAGCCTACCCCAAAATGGAAAATCTTATAAATGAAATTCTTTTCTCAAACTGCTCTGTCTCAGCCCGGATGCCTGACAGCCCTCCTGTTGCAAACTTATTCTGAATAAATATGTAAGTAGCTATGTGAAACTTGTGAATGGCTTGACTAATTAACGGTCAATACTTTGTGTTTTTTTAAAATCATGTACACCACATACTTCCATAGACTATTCAGTTAAGTCAAAAATTATTGGTAACAAACTTATGCACTTATCACCAGAGACAATTCCCAAATGTCAAGATTAGACAATGAGAAAGATTTACGCTTTATTTTCAATTTTCTATGATACCATTTTCACTCATCCCTGAGAAAGAAAAAGCAGCCTCTGATGTCCAGAGCTGATTTGACAACAATATTCTTACAAGCTAGTCTGACGCTCACAGCCTGGTCATTTTGTTCTATTGCTAGATATAAACTCACAGAATATCAACCTCAGACAATATTATTCTGAGACCACGCTAAATGAATTTAAAAAAGAAAAAGGCTTGGTAATTTTTTTCTAAGCACAGACAAAACTCACTGTACCACTTACAAAATACCCAATCACAGATTTGCCCCTACTTTCTGACAGCATCAAATCTGCTTCTTTAGACCTTCCGCCCCGCCAAATCACCCAAAGTCCAAATTCTATAGTAGGTTCAATGTAACACCTTCCTACTGCCATATCCCCTAATTCCTTGAGTATGTGTTCTCTGCAACAAATAAGGAACACACTTAGCTTAATTGCAGGTGTCCCTGGTGGTCTTTGGCATAAGGGCATCCACATCATCAAGAGCAACTAAACCTGTCACACCCATGAATTTTCCAGATTAGTGAGGCTTATCACTTATCCTCATCCATTTTATATAGTTCAAGCATTTGCGTGGAAATCTTGCTAAAGTTTCATCCTTGCTCTTTTTCAAAAGAAGAAATATATTTTCCAAACTTGAATGAATTGATATAGTGATGATGATGAAGTGATTTAATACAATTACCATGTACATTATCAGTGCGGTAGCACAAGAGGGAGAAATGCTCTTGAAGGTATGAGGTAGTGTAGAGTTCTCTGCCTTTACACTAAATCAGTCCTATTCAAGGTGTGGCTGGCAGATAAGTGCCATCTGCAAACGGTTAACTACAGTACAGAAATAAAGGATACATATTTAGAAACACTTATAACAATCTGACAGTTAATTTTAAATATTTTCAGTCTAATAAAAAAATTAATGTTCCTCTTTTTATATCTTTTTTGTTTCATTTTCAGTAATTCATTATTAATGTAGTTTACAAAATTATCAGTCTGTGATAGTTTGGAATTTTTTTTTAAGTTGAGAGGGCCCTTTTTTTAACACAGATTGTATGAGAAACACTGAGCAGTACATTAAATGACTCCCAGAGAACTTTTTCTTTTTACCCCCTTCCCTACCTCCCTCCTTCCTCTCTTCCTTCTTTCCTTTGTTTTCTTGGCTTTATGACTCCTTCCTATAGTTCTTTTGTCTCTTCCATAGTCTAAAGCTAGGCAGCTGGACCATGTTGGTTTGCAAACTGGACCCTGTACCCAGAGATCCAGCTGAGATTAAAGGAAGACATGGGCCGCTCTCTCAAGGCTGCATACTTAAAAATGGTTCCAGCTGTGGGAACAGTGAGCAGAACATAGATTCCAAGGACAGGGAAGGGGGTGAGGAGCCTCAGATTGCCCAGGGCCAGCTCGTGGGTCTACCAGTGGCCATATCCTCTTGATTATGTCCTCCAATAAGCTATCAGTTGCAGCTGTACAATACCTATTTTGAGAAGCTCACTCACAAAAGTGCTGTTAATCTACTGTTGGCTGAAATTTCAGATAACCACATCAGCTTGAATTTTATGCAAATTTGAGTACACAAGCTCTGAATGTCTGACCAGGCTCTCTTTTATAACAGAAATGAGCTTTGAAGGATAGGCTGTATTGTGGCTGGTTAGAGATAGCTTTTGGAGTTTCATCCTTGCTTTCAGTCATTTGGTGGATGGTTGACACTGCCATTAAAGGACCTCTCAACACAAATGTCCTACTTCAATAATAGGACATGAATCATAAGATAATGCTCCTAATTTTAAAGAACTTGTGTCTCAAGCTAACCGATTTCCTAGTAACCATGTACAGTTACACTATAGAACAACATGTCCCAAATTTGATAGTGCCTTTGGCTTGCTAGTACATTAAAGGATGAGATTGCTAACCACATGTGAATGTAAATGCTGTGTGCTTCCTAGTTTTTAGAAAACGATTTGTACTTTAGGATAGCTACAACTATTTAGTAAAGGGTCTACTGCATTTCGGTTGCGTCTTAATCTACCATCTCCAAAAAACTATGTTGTTATTATCATGTGACAATTGTACTCAGCAAATTCGGCTCTGCTAGTGAGCAAAAGACAAAGAACTCAATCCTGTGTTCTGGCTCTGCATGCCACAGAGCTAGTTAAAGTGCACCATTTGTCAAAGTCAGTGGGAACCTTGTGTCTGAATCAGCTTAAAAGGACATTAAAAGGAGAAATGGGCTCTAGAAGGAGGGAGGGGAAATTTCCTATTGTTATATAGTGTATATAATACACTTCTATACTCTTATATAGTGTATATAATGTGTATATCCTACAGAATTCTTTATTTTTCAGCAGTTATAATAGTACTTGGAAAACAAATTATGCTTTTACTCCGATGCTCATAAGCATATTAAAACCAAAATATGTTGCAGTGACCAAAATATGCTGGCATGGACCTTTCAGCATTATTGGAAGATGAGGGCTGTCTATTATGGTGTGCCAATAACAAAGAAGGGAGAGGGTAGAATATAGATGTATTGTTTATATTCCCTTTTCCTCTCCATTTCCCAGGTCTTCTCGCAGTAGGTGAGAGAGATGGGTATTGAATGGCTAAGTACTCAACTGAACTGGAGGGGCTGGCTTAGACAAAGCTATACTGAAGACACTGGGCTGAAACTGGGGAGCAATGTTCAAACGTGCAATCAAGCACTGAATCAGTTAGCTGAACCAGAAGTTGTAGTAGCACTGTGGCTACACTACCTTTTCTATTCTTTATATGGTGTGGCACTGGGAGGGGGCAAAAGGAGGGACTAAATCTGACAGGCTAAAAGCTGTTCTAATGCCCTCACAGAATCACAGTTATAGAGCTGAGATAGAACATAGAAAAGATTGAAACAAAGCTCTTTGTTCTCTGTTGAAAAAGGAACAAAGACTTAGTGACTTGTCCCACTCTCAGCAGTTAACATTCTTTTCATGTGTTAACACCTTGCTCCTTCCAGCTCAGTCAGAGCTGTACCAGTGGTAAGCTTCCATTTCCTTGTGGCATGTGTGCACCAAGAGTGGCAAGAACAGATAGGTTCTTAAAGAGAAGCAGAATCAACATTGAAGTTTGCCTCTTCATAACCAGAACACTCATATTGTCAAGATTTCACAGTATCTTATTTTTTTTGAGCAAAAACACTCAAATCACTCCATTAAGCACAACTAACCACACTGTAAAACAATTATTTAATCAGCATAATCATGCCCTTAGATGAAAATTATTATATTTAACTGCCTAAATTAAAGTGAGTTTCTAAATACAATGTTCAGTGATCATTGTTTACATTTTCATGGCACTCACTAATTTATAAGGCACATCTTCACAACTCCATAGATTAGAGTGAATATGATGATGATGGTGGTGGTGGTGATGGTGTTGATGGTGATGATGTCTTGTTTAAAGATAAGCATTTGGGGGTTTAGAGAGCCCAACGGACCTCGTCTGAATCAGTCAGTTGCTAGCAGGTCTTAACTCTTCATGATCAGTGTTCTTACAGTTGTTCCATATCTTAGATTATACATTTGTTGTTAAAACATTTTTAAACTTAAAAACAAGATCCCTTTTGTTCATGAAGTAATTGGTGTTCCTTAGTAATTATAACCAAAAGGTTCAAATTACTTAGCATATGTCACTCTATGTCAATGATGGAACAACACTAAAGCTAGAATGATGACATAGATGTGGTTAAATATGTTTCCTTTAATACTTATATTTTACTTGATTTCAGAAAGGGCCCAAGGGAGGCACATGGGTGGCTCAGCTGGATGAGCATCCTGCTCTGGATTTTGGCCCAGGTCATGATGTCTCAGTTCATGAGTTCAAGCCCCATATATGGCCCATGCTGGCAGTGTGGAGCCTGCTTGGGATTCTCTCTCTCTCTCTCTCTCTCTCTCTCTCTCTCTCTCTCTCTCTCCCCCTTCCCAGCTTGCTCTCTCTCTCTCTTAAAGTAAATACATAAACTTTAAACACACACACACACACACACACACACACACACACACACACACATTTAGAAAGGGCCGAAGGGAAGAGCACCTGGGTGACTCAGTCAGTTTAGTGTCTGACATTTGATTTCAGCTCAGGTCATGATTTCACAGTTCCTGAGATCAAGTCCCACATCAGCCTCTGCACTGACAGTGGGAAGCCTGCTCGGAAGTCTCTTTTTCCCTCTGTCTCTGCCCCTCCTGTGTGAGCATGTACCTGCACACGGACACACACACACATACACACTCTAAATAAATAAACAAACAAACTTTACTCTCTTAAGAAACAAAAACAAATACAAACAAACAAAAATTTAGAAAGGGCCCAAGGGAAGCATGGGAAAATTGTAAGGCAACTCATAACTATTTGAAAAAATAATCTTTCTCAAAAATTTTTAGTGGTTTCAACTTCTCTTATGTTAAACATATTTTTTCCTTTTTAAGAAATTATTAGAAAAACAAATTTTCTGCTTGTAAACTATGCAATAATAAGTCTATACAACAAAAAATAAAATAACAAAAGAATCAAGGTTTTAAAGTATTCACTGCTTTCTTTTGGAGTATATGTGAGAAAGGGAAATATATTATGAGCCCCAGAGATTGAAGTTTGTCTTTTGACGTACATCAGCCTATAACATATATGAACAAATTATATGGTTCACTGTAGTTCTGTTGGCATAATACATAGTTTATTACAGACCAAGCAATTATATGATTGGGATAGTTTTCTCTAATGTTAATCACTAATATCCGAGTTAGAAATTAAAAGAAAATTTTTCATATTTTCATAGGAATTATTTTATTTCCTCAATTTTGAACCATTTAAAAACATTTCAATTGATTTAAATAGCACTTTAAATGTTATTACATATGAATTACGGCAGCATAAAATACTACAAATGCTCTCATTAATAGCCTGTACTTTATGTACTTTCCTTTTAATGTAAATGTAATATCTTAAAATCCTCATTATAAGTTAATCTAAATTGGGGTGCAATTTCCAATTAAATTGCTGAGATGGAATCTATAAGGAAAAAGGCATTATGACACTACTCTATTTAAAGTAGTGGTGCTGCATATTGATGCCTGCTAATCTTATTAACTACATTTCCCCTGTCCAGGAAATGTGCATTTGGTTTAGTGTTTTTGCTGTTCATTCCTCTCCCCGGCCCCACCTCCAGCTAAACTCATCTTCTGCAATGTTACTGTATTGGCACGCACAATTATTTCATCATATGCTATCTGATTCATTACACACTAGGATATACTCACCATATCCGAATCTATGTTCTTATAGCTTTTCTTGTTTTCGACAGGGTTAAAAATTGATCCAGAAGGGAGTTCTCTTTTACATATTATTTCCATGGTTTTCAGAATGAATTGCATATTTGACAAGATGTTTGGATACTTGTAATATGACCCTCCAGAGAAAGAAAGTGCTATTGTAAGAAAAATAATTTGTGATAATTATGTCATTAATATATTGCATTATGTTTCATTTTGTTTCAGTTACTAAAATATAATGAAACTTAGTATGTAGATGATGAAACTGCTATCCATTTCCGAATCTCCTCAAGATTTCTAATGTTATGTATGACCCCTGGTGGTATAATAGAAAACTGCAAGGTAAATAATTAATACATAACAGTTTATAATTCAGAACAGCAATTGGTATAATGGTTGAACACCTAATTAAGTACAGTTACTGTACAACAATGCTTTGAAATTTCCAGGTGAAAATAAATACATTTATAACATATACTCTATTCATAATGGATACTTTGAAACTGTAATCCTACAAACAAACCAAGTCATTGCTTTTAACCCTACGTTCTCCAGTTTTATTTCTTTTCAAGATGTTATTGTTGTTGATTTCTTAGAAAATATATTTTAGGGGCGCCTGGGTGGCGCAGTCGGTTAAGCATCCGACTTCAGCCAGGTCACGATCTCGCGGTCCGTGAGTTCGAGCCCCGCGTCAGGCTCTGGGCTGATGGCTCGGAGCCTGGAGCCTGTTTCCGATTCTGTGTCTCCCTCTCTCTCTGCCCCTCCCCTGTTCATGCTCTGTCTCTCTCTGTCCCAAAAATAAAAATAAAAAAAAAAAAAAAGAAAAAAAGAAAATATATTTTAAATACGGCAAAAATTATTATCATTTAACATAACACTATGTTGGTATTTAACAGAACCATATTTATGCTGTTCTTTTTATAAACTTCTGGACAATTTTTGAGTTTCAATCTACTGAGAGTGGAAAAATTAGTAATAACTACTCTTCCACTGGGTGGCTACATAAATAGGAAGCAGTTGCTAATGGCCCCAGGTAGGAATCATTCTATTGTTGAAGACAAAGATGTAGCATATGTAAGGCTCTACTTAACAGTATTTGAGAGCCGGGCAAAATCTGGGGCTTTTATCCTATATGGAACAAAGATGTTGGTTTTCTCAGGATATATCTACAAGAACAAGCTAATGTGATAAATTGACATTTTATGCAAATGATTTTTCAAAATTTATTTGCCACCATCATCTGATTATTTGTTGAGTCACTATGCTGAACACAGTGAGGAGTTGAAAGAGGATTTATAATGTATGAAGAAATCAAAACAAGTGGCACTCTAGCCAGGAATTCTTGCTCTGCTAGTCTACAATCTTACCTTGGTTTTATGCCCTGTCCAAATTGGTAGTAGTGGTGCATACTGGTCACTCTCCAAAGCACTTCCACCATTACCTTCTATTCCCTCCTCCATGACTTTTTCCACAAATATCCCCTTTCTTGTATCTCGAGTCTCTTAATCTCTTACCCTACAACATACTAGTCTTTTCCACTTTTGACTTTATTTTATTTTTTTTTAATTTTTTTTTAATGTTTAGTTTTGAGAGAGAGCGAGCACTAGCAGGGGAAGAGCAGAGAGAGAGAGGGAGACACAGAATCGGAAACTGGCTCCAGGCTCTGAGCTGTCAGCACAGAGCCCCACGCGGGGCTCGAACTCACAAACCGTGAGATCATGACCCGAGCTGAAGCTGGACGCTCAACCGACTGAGCCACCCAGGCGCCCTTGACTTTATTTTAAATTCAATCCACTTAAACTAAAAAGTTTATTTAAAATTTTAAAAAAGAAAACCAAAGCAGGGGGCATCACAATCCCGGACTTCAAGCTATACCACAAAGCTGTAATCATCAAGACAGTATGGGACTGGCATAAGAACAGACACTCAGATCAATGGAACAGAATAGAGAACCCAGAAATGGACCCACAAACGTATGGCCAACTAATCTTTGACAAAGCAGGAAAGAATATCCAATGGAATAAAGACAGTCTCTTCAGCAAGCGGTGCTGGGAAAACTGGACAGCGACATGCAGAAGAATGAACCTGGACCACTTTCTTACACCATGCACACAAACTCAAAATGGATGAAAGACCTCAATGTAAGACAGGAAGCCATCAAAATCCTCGAGGAGAAAGCAGGCAAAAACCTCTTTGATTTTGCCCGCAGCAATTTCTTATTCAACACGTCTCCAGAGGCAAGGGAAACAAAAGCAAAAATCAACTACTGGGACCTCATCAAAATAAAGAGCTTCTGCACTGCAAAGGAAACAATCAGCAAAACTAAAAGGCAACCGACAGAATGGGAGAAGATATTTGCAAATGACATATCAGATAAAGGGTCAGTATCCAAAATCTATAAAGAACTGCTCAGACTCAACACCCAAAAAACAAATAATCCAGTGAAGAAATGGGCAAAAGACATGAGTAGATACTTCTCCAAAGAAGACATCCAGATGGCCAACCGACACGTGAAAAAATGCTCAACATCACTCATCATCAGGGAAATACAAATCAAAACCACAATGAGATACCACCTTACACCTGTCAGAATGGCTAACATGAACAATTCAGGCAACAACAGATGTAGGCGAGGATGAGGAGAAAGAGGATCTCTTTTGCATTGTTGGTGGGAATGCAAGCTGGTGCAGCCAATCTGGAAAACAGTATGGAGGTTCCTCAGAAAACTAAAACTAGAACTACCCTACAACCCAGCAATTGCACTACTAGGCATTTATCCACGGGATACAGGTGTGCTGTTTGGAAGGGACACATGCACCCCTATGTTTATAGCAGCACTATCAAAAATAGCCAAAGTATGGAAAGAGCCCAAATGTCCATCGATGGATGAATGGATAAAGAAAATGTGGTGTGTATATACAATGGAGTATTACTTGGCAATCAAAAAGAATGAAATCTTGCCATTTGCAACTACGTGGATGGAACTGGAGGGTATTATGCTAAGTGAAATTAGTCAGAGAAAGACAAAAATCATATGACTTCACTCATATGAGGACTTTAAGAGACAAAACAGATGAACATAAGGGAAGGGAGACAAAAATAATATAAAAACAGGGAGGGGGACAAAACATAAGAGACTCATAAATATGGAGAACAAACTTAGGGTTGCTGGAGGGGTGATGGGCTAAATGGGTAAGGGGCATTAAGGAATCTACTCCTGAAATCTTTGTTTCACTATATGCTAACTAATTTGAATGTAAATTTTTAAAAATAAAGTTAAATTATAAAATAAAAAAAAATTTTTTAAGTTTTTTGAAAAGATAAATTGATAAGACTCACCAAGGAAAAAAAAAGAGGACTCAAATAAGTAAAATCAGAACTAAAAGTAGATGCTACTATAGAAATGCAAAGGATCCTAAGAGACTACTATGAACAATTATATACCAGCAAGTTAGATAAGGTAGGAGAGATGGATAAATTCCTATGACCATATAACTTACCAAGATTGAATCAAGATGAAAGAGAAAATATAAACAAAGTGATTATTGACAAGGAAATTGAATCAGTAATCAAAAACCTCCCAACAAAGACCAGACAGCTTCACTGATGAATTCTAACAAATATTTAAAAAGAATACAAATCCTTCTCAAACTCTTCCAAAACACACAGAAGAGAAAGGAACTCTTCTAAACTCATTTTACAAGGCCAACATTACCCTACCAAAATCAGACAAGGATGCCACAAGAAAAGAAAATGACAGGCCAATATCCATGATGAACATATATCCACAAATTCTCAAAAAAAATATTAGCAAATCAAATTCATCAATATATTAAAAGGATCACACACCATGATCAAGTGGGATTTATTCCAGAGATACAAAGATGGTACAACATCCTCAGATCAGTCAAAGTGATACACCAGGGTAACAAAATGAAGGCTAAAAATCATATGATCATCTCAATAAATGCAGAAAAATCATTGGACGAAATTCAACATCTATTTATGATTTTAAAAACTCTTAACAAAGCCAGTATAGAGGGAATGTAACTCAACATAATAAAGGCCACATATGACAAGGCCAAAGTTAACATCATATTTATAAAAGGCATCCAAATTGGAAAGGAAGAAGTGAAACTGTCTTTTGACCTTGTTTTTTCATCCAAACTATTGACATATTTCTCTTTCTTTTATAGCTAACTTTTTGTAATAGTTCACTATCTCTGTCTCATGCTTAAACTTTCCCTTCACTCTTTATTTACCTGCAATCTGAATTTTGCTTCCACCTCTCCACTGGGAATGCTCCCAAGATCAACAGTGACTTTATGCTTACAGAAAGCCATCAACTTTCAGACCTCCTACCATTTAATACTTCAATAGCTCTTCATAATGTTGATCTTCTTGAACCTCCCCTCTTTGGATTTCTATGTCATCACTCCCTCTTATTTCCCTTCATTAACATATGTCACCCCAATAACTTATTAAATGTTTATGCTCCCCAAGCCTATTCCTAGAATTAATTTCCCACTACCACCCACCTCCCACCCCCCAGGTTATTTCAGCCTTGTTAACATGGATGACTGTCAAATCATGTACGTTAATATCCAAGAAATAAGTGAATTCCAGATTTCGTTTATTTCCCTTGTTCCAAGTCTATATTTCCAACTGCTCACTGGGTATATACACCTGAGTGACCTTTAAAATTCAATATGTCCAGTGTTTCTCCAAATGTTTTTCAGTTTAGAATACCATTATCTTGACTCTGTCAATATGTAAAATTTAAGATTCCTCCTGAATTTCTCATTTTCCCTTATATATAGTCTGGATCCAATTGATCACCCAACCCACTGTCTTTTTTTCCTAAATATTTTCCAAAACAATTTTACTCTATTTCATTCCCATTTTCAAAGTTCATAATCTTTAACATCTCCTGCCCAACTAATGTCATAGCTAACTGATGTCCTGTATCCACTCTCTCTTTACTCCAGTTCAGCATCTACATTGCCACCAATATTACCTTACTAAAATATAAAATTAACTTTCTTGAAATCTGGAAAGGTAGACATGATTACAGATGAGGAAACTGAGTCACAGACAAGGTCATGTATTTAAGTAGGAAAGTTAAAACCCATGCAATCTGGCCCAGAAGCTGTGTTCTGCAATACTGTACCTATTATCTTTCATGAAGAATAAAATACAGCTTATGTTCTTTATAGTGATAGTCTGAGCTTCTCAAACTATAACATAAAACATTTATTAAGTGTAGAAAATAAAAGATAGTCTACCGTATAAATATGGTTGAAGCCTAAGTAAATGTTGTTTAAAAGTTCCTAGGTGACCATGCAGGAAATATATAAAAAGTCGTAAAAAGACCAAATAGCCAATCTGTCAAAAGAAAAAGAAAAAAGTATTTTTGTGCTGCATCAATAAATGTGTAAAAACTATGAGGAAAATAAACCATTTTATTGTTACATTTGCTTTGATGAAACAATTTCAGACTCACTTGAGATTATGTGCTTTTGAAATAACTTTAAGACATTTATATCAAGATTGAAAGACTGGTTCAGCCAAAAACCTTTTATAAATCGTCTCTACATTATATATATGACCAGTACCGACTGCTATTCTGTTCTATGTCCTATAGAACAGTATTTTTCAAATCACAAGTCATGCCCCTTAACTGAGTCATGAAATCAACTGAGAGGGGATTTTTAAACAAAATAGAAGAGAAGAGAAAATATCATAGTACATTGCACAGTTCAGTATATAAATCAGTGAGTATTACGTGTGTGCTGGATTGCAATGCAGAAGACATTTCTTCCCATGAGTCTCAGCCAAAACAGTTTTTAAACACATTTCTTTAGATAATTTTGAGAAATGTTCTGCTGGTGCATACTATGCTACACTAAGATCCCAATTCCCCTATGAAGAAAAAGTCACTGATGAATAAACACTGCCCTCTTACCTCCATCAAGTTTCCTGTAGAGCAAGTTTGTTTGACATTGAATATGGAAAATGGAATATCTGCAAAAATATATGATATGCAAGTTTTCACAGAAAATGAGAGAAAACCCCCACAAACGATAGAAATAAAAGGAACACAAATTCGTTAACTGCTAAATCAAAAGATTTGGGGGAAAAAAACAAATAAAACAGTATCACTGTCAAGATATAGATAGTCCAAATCAAATCCTCTTAATAGTGATGCAGGCTAGTGTCAGATCCACATGTAAAAAAAAAAATAATAAAGTAAAAAGGATGAATCTACCCAGTGGCAGTGATTCAACCAAGACAATTTAACAAGTAAGTGGCAACACTGGGTTTTGAACCCAAGACTGTGTGTTGCACCAAAAGTCATGAACTTTCTGTTACAGCTGTGATTTCCAAATACTTTTATCACAAAATTCTATTGATAAAATAAATTCTGAGAATGCACCATCAGTATTTATATATGTATCTATAAATTATGAACATGCACCATCTATAGACTTAAAGAAATAAAAAGAAAATGTGTATAAAGCATACTCAAGGAATCTCTTCATATAGACCACTTTGATATAGTACTGTACTTCTCTAAAAGATTGAAGTTAGATGTGAAGTGGAAACTGTCAAATCATTTAAAAGAATATTGCAGCATTCTAAGTGGGAGTATTAAAATCAAAATACCTATTGTTATAGACATTGAATGAAAAAATAATAAGAAGGAGAATAATTTGCAAGGAATTAGAGATGGATATTGAAAGGAAAATTAATGTTCAAAAATTTCATGTTGGAGAAAATCGAAAAATTCATGAAAAACAGATCAGTTTGAATAATCACTGTATTATACCCCAATTTGGTCATGAGTTTCACCTGACCCTGGGCTATCCCTAGTAATAACTATGCTTGGCAAAATGATTTGAAAAGCTTTCATCTATAATATTATGAAAGGCTAAATTTTTATTTAAAAATCTGCCTTTCTATACATCTAGAATATTCTGGGACCTTCTGTGCATCTTTCCTCATGTCTCATTTGTGTACATATTCTTTCTGTAGCTTGACAGCTTGAACTTTGCCTCCTAGGCTGAATCTCTCTGTCATTTTTCTCATTCCTAGCCCTCTCATCTTTCCTTCCTTTATTCTTTATTCCCCTTCTTTCCTTCTCTTTCCATCACTTCTTCTCTTCATTACTCTGATTCTGTTATCTAACTACAAAATAGGAATACTGAATAATATTTATTATGTGTTATATTTTAATAGTTGGTTATGTGTTCCATGTTTTTTATAGAAGGTTGAAGAACACTTTATATTTATGTCTAAACTATATTAAACTATTGTTCCTTATATGTTATTCTCCACACTTCAGTGGTAGACTTTGATACTTCAGAGGATTCTACACACATAGGTGAATAACAAGGAAAGAATGCACACAAAATCTGAAAGCAAATAATATTATGGTATCAAATATTTCTGGTACTTCCCAACACTGGGCCAAATATTACTGAACAATAAAATGGTGCATATGAAGGTGGGTGATACTTTCCTGGCAATACCTTTCAGTATAGCATACTGTCAAAGAGAAGAGATCAAAAGAGAGGTTTCCAACTGACTGTCAGATATATAATGAAAATTCTACAAAGGGAGAGGAGTATATCTGAAATGGCTTCTTGCCTGAAATCAAAGGTATTTATGGAGCATGCGCATTTCCACTATCTCATTTATATTATCTAGAAGAATAAGGAGTAAGCTTTAAAATTAGCAAATCTGAGAGGCAAGGTAAATGTATAGCATTATGACTGACACTCCAATGGACTCTGGGGTTCAAAACCTTCTCTGCTGAGACCTTGAATAATTCACTTAGACTCTCTATGCCACAGTCTGTAAAATAATGGCTAACAATAGCATCTATCTTCTAAAATTGTTTTAAAGATTAAATAAGTTAATATGTCTAATACATCTGAAGTGCTGATCATTGTTCAAGTTCTGTGCAAGTGTTCACAGCTGCTTTATGAACCTGTGCAAATTGTCTAAACTGTCAGATGAGAAGATATAGGAATCTTTTTAAAATTAAATGACATAGTATATATAAATTATAAGCAATTTGTACAATGGCTAAAACTTTATTTTATAGTCATTTATTGCTAGCAGAAATATAAAAGGCAACGAACAGAATATGTCCCTAAAGGGGATGAGAAGAAAAAGGAAGAAAAGCCAGACTTGCTCTATGTTTCTCCTTCCATTCTTTTTCCATTATAAAATATGTACAGATTTAGATATCTTTTTAAATCTCTTCAATAATTATATAATCTTTTCTATATCTCTATAATGGACAGTTTTGGGAACAGAGGAAAAAGAAAGAAGATAAAGTCATCATAATATTACCACCCAAAGACAGCCATTGGTAAAATCTTGTCTCTCTTCTCCCAGCCCTTCTATGCAAAGCTTCGATTCTTTGCACATCCAATTTCTATTATGTGTTCTCTGAATCTCGCCTGGTCTCTTTAAGTCTTTTACCCCCAAACATGTCTGAGAGGATCTAGGCTTGATTTCTAAGGACTGAAACATCATATCTTCCAAAAATGCCCTGGCTAATTCATTAATATTTTCATGGTTGATTTCTACAGTTCACAGTCAAAACTGAATAAGAAATTATTTTTGCAATAAGTAATAATAATTTTTGCAAGTAATTCTTCAAATGTCATATTTTAAGAGTATGTATTTATTAAGAATTTTTTCTCCCAGGGGCGCCAGGGTGGCTTAGTCGGTTAAGCGTCCGACTATGGCTCAGGTCATGATCTCACAGCCGGTGAGTTCGAGCCCCACATCAGGCTCTGTGCTCACAGCTCAGAGCCTGGATCCTGCTTCAGATTCTGTGTCTGCCCCTCCTATGCTCATGTTCTGTCTTTCTCTGTCTCTCAATAATAAATAAACTTCAAAAATTAAAAAAAATAATTTTTTCTCCTAGTTTTTATCTTCTTTGCAATAAAACTACCAGTTAAGCTAAGTGTTTTTGACTAATAAATTTTACAGCAGGCAACCAGCATCATCACAGGGAGTAGACCCGTATGACATCCAGGACCTTATGAAACATGAACCACATGAAGATAGTTTCCCATCTGATGGCTCTAAATGACACAGAATACTGAGAGAACAATTCACCTTCTCAAATTGGGCAACTATTTAAGGTTGTCAACATTTTAAAATGGAAAGAGGTATTTAAAAATTCTTAAAATAGAAAGGAAAAATGCTATATATATTTAGACATAAATTAAACTTGATTTTAATTATTATTTTCTTACATAGTTGGTGAACTTATATGTCCTCAAACTATCTCCATTTGGATATCAAGTAATAATGTATTATCCACATTTAGAAAAGATTACAATAAATTAACAAACAAAAGAATATTCCATAATGAAACCAAATGGCCTGTTTAGGTCCTAAAACAGGTGTCATGTGACCTCATGCAGTATGTGTAGCAATTAAAACACATTAAAAATATTTTAAAACATACCTTTGCCAGCTTTATTTCAATTGAATATAAGTATGCCTTTTGGAATGCATCACAACAGAGTCTATATAAAACTGATTCCGCAACAAAAAATAACGCAGGCAGATGATCATAATCAAAGGAAGCATGGTCCAGGGAAGCATAAAGCATATTTAAAGCTTCTGAAATATTAAAAGGTGGAAACATCATTAATTCATAAGTAATGCTGTTTGCATGCTACAATTAAGTCTTACAATTAACTATTTGCTGTCATCAAAGCCAGATTGTGGTTTTAAAATATTTACAAATTCTTTGACACCCCTCCCATCAAGAGTTGAAGTCTACACCCCTTTCCCCTTTTCACCCCTTTTATTTCATTTATTGAACCTGAGTAGGTCTTGTGACTGCTTCAACCAATAGAATGCAGCAGAAGTGACACTGCATGATATTCAAACCGAGATCAGAAAAGGCAATACAGCTGCCACTCCGATCTCTTTCTCAAGATGCTAGCTTTTGAACCCTAAGCAGCCATGTAGGAAGTCTTAATTACTCAGAAGTCACTAAGCTAGAGGGACTACAGAGATAGAGATAGAAGAGAGACAGAGAAATGCCCAAGGAGCTCCAGCTGTTCCAGCCAACACAAAGTAGATCGCCAGGCCACAGAAATAATGGTGGAGAAATGGGACAGAACTGGATAACAGAAGACAGTGCTAAAGATAAGTACTATAAAGAGTGAAAAACTAGAAAATCAAGGCAGAGGAAGTAAGACCCAGGGGAGATGAGTGAGGAAGAATATCAAGCTAAGGCCCCAGAGAAATTACACCTCAAATTATTACAAAGATTTTGAAGAGCTGTCATGTAAATATCTGAAAAGAACAGCAAATGCAGGGACTTAAGGAAGAAAAAGCCCTGACACATCCAAGGAATAAGAAGGAGAACAGTACAGCTGGAGCAGAATGAATAAGTAGGGAAGGCAGCCAGGAGCCAGATCATAACGAACCTTGTAGTTGGGGCTTTAAATTTTAAGTGTAATCAAAAGGCACTAGAAATGATTTCAGCTTTGGAATGGTCACCGCTGCATGGAAAGTGGATGGACTATAGAATGAGGAGCAGACAAGAGACAAGACAGGTGTGGAGGGTTTTCAGCTGTGGAGCTGGTAAGACAAATTCATACTTAGGTTTTTTATTTGGAGTTCAATATCTTGATGAGTGAAAAAGCTTTTGACTGTGTGTAACAGGAAATATAAAGACGTGTCTTCAAAATAAGTATGTTCATTATTTCCCAAGATCGTAGTTGGAAATACTGTAGGGCTGGCTCATCTAACTGCCCTGGGTATGTATTTTTCTTTCACCTTCCAGTTTCTCTGATATACATGCTAACTGTGATGACCACACAAGCTCCATGCATTATTTTCTTACCAACTCATTTACAGAGGAATCAAAAGGTATAAGAAGGGAAGAAGTGCTTTCTCCCCAGGCATATTTTTCAAAAGCAATTCAACAAAAAGTACTCCAAATAGACCTATTTTTTATATCTCTGGTCAGGACCAGGTCACGTGACCACTCCTAATCAGGTCATGTAATCACTTGGAAGCAAAAGAGAATGGCCATGATTAGTTTAGATCAACTATGACCTCCCCCAGATGCCCAGGCTGGGAAGCGCCAGTCTTCTGAATCACGTGACTGAAGGATACCTGAACAAAACAGGTTTAATGGACAAAGAAAAGCAAGCAGCTGCTGGTTGCTGATAAGCTAGGGTTGTTTACTTCAATATCATTTAAAAATTTAGTATAGGTCAGGCTGTGGATAGCACTGTGATGAAGTGCCATATAGGTAGGTTAAATACAAAATTGTTCTTACTCTTCCTGTTGCTTGTCCCGGATAGCACTACAAAACCCAATTTACATAGGAAAATACTCTCTGACCTCATATGGTTAACATTTTAAAACTCATTGTAAAAGGCATACACATAAAATTTAGGATAACGATAGGAGGAATTTTACCTCCTTAAAAATAGTGTTTTTTAATTTCTTTTTTAGATTGGTTGGAGGATGGTTTAAAAGGAGACATACAAATGAGAAGTGATAAACGAAAAGGTAATGAGTAAAATGGCTGTTTAAAATAAGTGAAAAACAAACAACCATTTGGCTAACGTCTTATGAGTAAGAACTATAAAAGTCCAAAACAAGTTTCTCTAAAGTATAGTGCCTATTGTAATTCAAAATCACTAAATGACATTTTATATTACTTTTTAATTAGCCAGAGCAAAAGTTTCTAAAACACTTTTGTAATTAAAATGTTGAACAAATTCATGAATTCAAAATTACAAAAGGAGCTTTCCTAATGAAACATCACCAGATATTTTGATACAGAAAGGCAAATTTTCCTTGGCTCCTGCATAGTTTTCAAATGTTAAAGTTCACAAATTATACCTTCTCTGCTAATCTAGAAAACACCTGAGGTAACTAAAAAGAGCTTAGTTAGAGCACATACCATCTTGGATTTCTCCTTTGCATTGAGCCAGATATATTACTTCCGTCCATGCAGTAGGAAGATGAACATGCTTCCCAGAGCCCAAGGTTTTGAGACCCAGTTTTCTCTGTTATGGGAAAGCATGAAAAAAGGCAAACCAAAATATACAGCTTCTTACAAATTTATGTGTTTATTTAATTATACTCTGAAGGTCACTCTAGGAGGCTATGCTCTACAACCAGAGATGTATAAAACTTTTTGTTTTGCTTTTCTTATTTTTACTTTTTGACATTTTCTGTAAATTGTTATTAATGCTAAAATGTAAGGAACGTTTGCTAATATTCTCAGTTATGTCATTGGTTATTTGCTAGAAATAATTCTTTTATTCTGTACTTTCTAAGGATTACTTCTATCTCATTTCCCCACCAAGAGAAAGCATCTCCAATTCTAGAAGGAAAAGTATATTGAACAAATGCAGTTCGACAGAAAGTAGTTTGAAGCCAGTTTGCTGGAAAACCCTGGCTACTTCACTGTGAATGGACTGAAATTAATGAACATGAGATATATACCAAGATGACCAGTCTTTTCTTAATGGTCCCACTCCTAGGACTGCCCTGGGGAGCAGCTGGCCAATTGGAGAGAAGCTCACAGATGAATGTATCTGCTAGCACCTCTTGGCATGAAGTACATTATTTTTCTAATCAACTTTTTTCAAAATTTTAAAAAATATGAGCAACAGTGAACTGAAATACTGAGAAATAACAACCACCACCACAACAAAAAAGATGGCTTAATTTATGCTTCAGTTTTGTGCAACTTTTAGTGCATGAATTTTTTTTGTATTAAAGCAAAATCATAGGTATATTAGTTTCTTCCAAACAAACTGGATCTAATGTAAGAAAAGTAAAACAAAGACTTATTTCACTTCTTGTTCTGTTTTGATATATGTTTGAAAATCTGGAAATTAATGGCACACTCTTAAAGAATCTCTTTTCTACAAGTTAGGTGAATAATTTGTTACACAGAAAGAATAGAGTATTCTGAATAGTTTGTTACACAGAAAGAATAGAGTATTCTGGGCATGTATAGTGAAGGTTTAGGAAATCTTCTTCTTTGGGACACTTCATATCTCAGTCAACCTTTTTTTTAGAAAAAAATGGAATTTTCATAATCAAAAATTTATTCTCCAGCCTTTCATACTTTGTGGCGAGCCCTTGGTCAAGTGTCAACAGCTACATTTCCCTTTAACTTATGGATAATCTCCACCTAAAAATCTATTTGACATTGAATTATTTGGCTATAAGCTTTAACTTTATTTTGCATTAGTATCTTTAACTATGCTTACTTATAACTTTAAAAAAGTATTTCTTATTTTTCCTTTCAGTATTTTGGAACATGTAACCACTCACCAACTAGAACAGAAAGTCCATATATTAAGTAATCAAAGAGTGTACTATTACCTTACATCTGAGGATATTTTTTCTAGCTAGGTCCAACAATTCTTCCTTCTCTTTTGGATTTTTTGTTTCATTGAATCTCAAGATGAATTCTTTTGTGATTGAAAATGATGGCCTAAACCAAACAAATAAATAATTATAGCTAACGGTTCCAAATTTTAATTTGGGACTACCAGGGACTGGGTGTAACACTTTTCTTTTAAAAAAGTACTTTACCTTAATAAAAATGTTTCATACACACATATAGAAATCAGTGAAATAAAAAGAAAATATGTGTACAGACCTCCTAGACTGATCTAATCATGATCTTAGATTGAGAAACAGAATTCTCATAATGTCAAAGAATTTTGTAGTCTCTGAAAAAAAAAAGTTTCTGAAATGGTTGCCAGAAGTCTTGTTGGTATATGCCTTCTTCATAGGTAAAACTCAGCACAGCTCCAGTTATGTTGAAGACTAGTTTATCTCCTCACATATATCAGTGTAGGTTCAATTTAAGCTAAACCTTTATTCCCTCCATGCAAGTGGAATCAGTCCAACTGTGGCTGCAGTAAAATGAGCGAGGGAGGAAAGATGTATGTGGTAAGGTCAGAGAGGTGACAAGTAGCCAGATTAACTCTGGATGAGATGGGAAGTTATTGCAGGGTTTTGATTAGAGGAGTGGCATGATTTAACTTAAGTTTTAATAGGATCATTCCAATGTCATATTGAGAGCTGGAGTGTGGAAAGGTGGGAGGTAGCCAGGGAGGAGGCACATGCATACTTAGGTGAGAGATAACAGTGGCTTAGATCAGATTAGAGCAATGTTGGTAAAGAGAAAAGTTTGGATGATGGGTATATTTTGACATTAGTTCCAACAAGACTGCCTGAAGAATTAGAAATTAGGCATGAGAGGAAAAAAAAGAATTCATGATTGAACTGAATAACTGGAAGAATGGAACTGCAATTTTCTGAGATGGGGAAGATTGCTGGAGAAGCAGGTTTGGGGTGAGGGCAGAGAATAAATTCAATACTGGACATATCGTGTTCGAGATGACCATAGCCATCCAGGTGGGGACATGGAACAGGCAATCAGACAATCAGACATAGGAGTTCAAATTTCAGGTGAAAACTTCAGGCGAGATACATCAATTTTGGAGTCATTACTGAGTCATTAAATACACATATGGTATTTAAGGTCTTGCCAATGAAAAGGAACCCCTGTGGGAGTGCGTAGAGAATAGATGAGCATTTCAAAGAGAAGTGGGAAAAATAAGTTGAGGGTGTATGCAAAAGAATGAGGAGAGTGATTATAATGATATACCATAAGATTTAAGATGAGCATGGGATCAAAAGTGATATCAGAAATGATGAATAGCTGATAGAATCAATGAGTTCTTTATTTGTGTGACCAAATAACTGTTAGAGTCATGACATTAGAAGGAGTGATCTGGAAGAAAAAAAAAACACATTTTTCAAGAACTACCATGTTCAGAATTTCGTGAAATAGTTGCTTTGTGGTCACAGGCCTTTTCAGGAGACAGACATATGTAAAAGTAAAGACAGTGCCTTATGATCACAGGATGAGGAGAGGTAAGGGCATGGTGTCCTATAAACCAGAACCAAATATAGATATCCCAGTGAAGAACAATTAACGAAATAACCAACTCTTTAACTGCCATCCTAAAATGTGCATTTATTCAGTCATTCATTCAGTAGGCATTTAGTGACCATCTCCTGTTAATCTTGGAAGTGGGGATACAACGATGGAATAAAAAGCCCTGCCTTCAAGGAGTTTACAGTAAAATAGAGGAAGAGTTCAGGTTTAGCACTCTGGTAGCATTGGCATTCTGAAATGAGTAACTCCCATTCTTGATTTTGTGTTCTCTATTTCACTCTCCACCTCGGAGACAATCTGCTTAGATAAATACAGTGAAGGTTGGCTGAAAACTCTTTCTCAATAGTCATCTAGGATGACATATCTTTGATCCACATGAAGACTCCAAAATAGCTTTAATCTTCACATGTGTACTAAGTGCTATGGGAATTTCAAGAAGGTATCCCCTTTATGCAGTTAATTTTTTATAAATTTCATTAGAAATTATATTTTTTAAAATATGAACATATCAGTGCTTTTCATAACAAACCAAACATGAAGGGATGCATAAGAAAAAGTTAACACACTTAGACTCCCAACATTACTGCCTCCAGTCATACCCATCAGAAATAGCCAAGATCAATGGTTTAGTGCGTATCCTTGCATACCTTTCTCAATGTTCACAAACATAAACAGACCTATAAATAATTATATTTAAATAAATGGAACCAGGGGCGCCTGGGTGGCTCAGTCGGTTAAACGGCCGACTTCGGCTCAGGTCATGATCTCGCGGTCTGTGGGTTTGAGCCCCGCGTCGGGCTCTGTGCTGATGGCTCAGAGCCTGGAGCCTGTTTCAGATTTTGTGTCTCCCTCTCTCTCTGACCCTCCCCCGTTCATGCTCTGTCTCTCTCTGTCTCAAAAATAAATAAACATTAAAAAAAAATTTTTTAAATAAATAAAAAAATGGAACCATGTATATAGCACTGTAGCATTCTTTCTTCATTAAATTTATTAGACATGCCTCAAGTTCAAATGATGCTAATATGCAGTAATATGGATATACACAAATGCAACAATTCCTTTATTGATTGACATCTCCCATTACTTCCTGTATAATTTTGTCCACCCAAACTGATGCCATAATTTTATTTTTTTAAATTTTTTTATATTTTTATTTGAGAGACAGAGAGAGACACAGCATAAGTGGGGAGGGGCTGAGAGAGAAGGAGACACAGAATCTGAAGCAGGCTCCAGGCTCTGAGCTGTCAGCACGGAGCCCAACATGGGGCTCAAACTCACGAACCATGAGATCACGACCTAAACCAAAGTCAGATGCTTAAGGGACTGAGTAACCCAGGCACCCCTGATGCCATAATTTAAAAAAATCCTTGTACATGGCCTGATATTTAACAGGTACACACTATTCTAATTTATCTATCCCCATACTATATGTAAGTGATGAATCACTGGGTTCTATACTTGAAACCAACACTATATTGTATGTTAACAACTGAAATTTAAGTAAATAAATTTAAAAAAGAAAAGAGTAAATATAGGCATTTGAAAATAAAATATGCTTTAGCTTCCCACACTCCAACTTCTTCCCACATTCTAATTTCTTCAAAGATAAATGTAATCTATTATAAGTATATAAGTGCAGTCGTATGCAAAAGGAAGTAAATAAAGATCATTCTAATTTTACATATACAGAAAATATACTTGGCATGAATACCCTACCTAAACTATTTATGTTACCTGTGAATTCAGAATTATTTTAGCTGACAATTCATTTGTTCAGTAAATATTTAAGGGAAGTCTCCTACATACAAAGTATTTTGCTATATACAGTGAGGGCTAGAAGAGGAATCAGACTTGGCCTCAGAAAGTTCCCAATGTGGGAAAGAAGTGAGATGCAACAAAAAGATGTACTAAGAAAAATAAATAAAGGAGGGGCACCTGGGTGGCTCAGTTGGTTAAGCATCCAACTTTGGCTCATGATCTCAGTTCGTGAGTTTGAGCCCTGCATCAGGCTCTCTGTTGTCAGTGCAGAGACTGCTTCGGATCCTCTGTCTCCCCCCCCCCCTCCACCGTCTCTTTGCCCCTCCCCTGCTTGCATTCTCTCCCTCCCTCTCTCTCTCTCTTCCCCCCCTCTCAAAAATAAACATTAAAAAAAAAAAAAGGAAATGAAATCCTGTGAGAGTTTAGAAGTAGAAATAAATTCCTAGTCCTGTAATCTTGGTTTAATCACTTAATCTGTGTGAACTATCATTTTTCATCTGTGGAAATGAGGACATCTTGTAGAATTTTTAAAAGTATCATTGCAGTCTGGTTCCCAGTATATATCAAGTGCTGGATAACTGTTAGTTATAAGCATTACCGTTTTGGGTTAAAGATCCAGAAAAAGCTTCTTTGCAGAAATGGCACTTAAACTGTAACTTGAATACAAAGGAACTGGAATGTGACAGAATAGCAGCTGTCCTTTCAAAATTCTTTATCTGACTTTTCTTTGGCACATGATCACCTAGCTACTCTATACTTCCCAGTCTTTCTGGCAGCTAGATGTGCGCATATGGCCAAGCTAATGGGATGTGAGCAAATGTAATATATGCAAATTTCAGGTCACCTCTAACTTGAAGGCACACCATTTTCTCTAGCATTATACCTTTTTTCCCTCTGGTGGACTGGAACACAAATATAGCGCTGAATCAGCTTTGATTAGGCAGATGAGTACAACACCCTGTGAGATAATGAGGGTCCTGAGTTTTCTCACTAAAAGCAGGGCTGTCCTGTCAGCCTAGACCCACTGACTTTTTATGTCAGATAAATACATTTCTATCTTACCTGAGCCACTGAAATTAGTGGCCTCTTTCTATAATTGTTTCCAATTTACCCTAACTATTGCAAATGGGAACAAAGAGAAAAAATAAAGAATTTAACCCAGCATAAACAGACAGAATGCTTAAAATCAAGGTAGGAAATGAAGATGGAAATTCTGGGTTGAGGACAAACATAAATGGCATTGAAAGGTGGTCTGTGGCAGAGATTTATAGCTTCCTACATTGGTGTCTGTTCTCATTTTCTTACAAAAAGATTCTTTCTTGCAGTTAGATATGCCTGTGTGTCTATGTTTCAGCCAGTAAAATGTAAGTAAAATTCAGATAGTAGTTCTGGGAAGTTTACTAAAAAGGGGGAACAGACCCTTCTGCCCTTTATCCTGCTGCATGAAGCATGACTGTGATAAGTGGAGCTTCAGCAGCCACGATAAACCCATGAGATGGCCTTATGTGTAAGCCATGTGCGGCAGAGCAGACGATGGAACCTAGGTTCCAGATCACCATACCAGCTCTGGACTGACTACATTCAGAGAAATAGATTTTATTTTTATTTAAATGGCATTGCTATTTATGATATTCTTAGTTGCAGTGGGCACTAATTCTACGTTACGCACAGGTTTTTAAGTTTTATTTAATAAATAAAAAGGAACTGTTGTGCAGAAGAATTATGAGATTACACTGTACTTTAGGATGTCTAAACTCAAAGTCATATGTTGAATAGTTTTAAATGAGGAGTCACTGTTGGGAAGCCACTCAGCAACTATTTCAACAATGTAGGTAAGAAGTAAAAAAGGTCTGAACTACAGTTTGGGCAATACAAACGAGGAAGAGTAAATGAATATGAAAGATTACGTGGAAGCTAAACCAATAGGGCTTGATGACTAATAGGATGTGAGAAGAATTGTGAGAGTGGAGGTAAGATAATCTCAAGGCTTTGAGCCTACACAATCAGTAGTAGAGAGCTGACATTAGGACAATAAGCTGGAGGAATAAGGGTAGATGATCTGTGCGGTTCCGGACAACCGATTATGATTTACCTGTGAGGCATCCAAGTGGAGAGGTCTATGATCCAGACTTGTGAGGCAGGTATCAGGAAGTGGATAGGATATGGAAATGAAGATTTCAGATTCAACTACTATCACTGATATTCAAAGCCACAAAATTTCAAGAGGAAGAGTACTGAGGAAAAAAAAAGAGTCTAGGGAGATCTTTGGACAAATTCCATAGTTAGAGGCAAGAAGAAAAGAAGAGACAGTGAATATAATAAAAGGAGATTCAGGGGAGCACTACAATGGAATTCAAATATGTGTATAATTTGGGGTATAAATTCCTTCTCTGAGAATTTGTCCATTACTTATAGTCCCTACTGAATCAGTAGGTCCAGCTTCTATATTAGTATCATATAATCCTACCTCCCTGACTGTAGCTGATTGGGTCACATCACCTGTCTGAATCAAGTTAGGCCACTCTAATCCTCTCTACAGGGATTTTAAATAATTACCTGATACTTTAATTAGTTGATGTTAGAGCGGAACAGAAATGTTAGAGTCTTGTAGAGCCAAGAGGTGGCTTTTGCTGAGAGGCCATTCAAGACAACAAAGCACCCCAAAACAGAAAGCTACTTGCTCACCATTGGAGCACCCAATGAATGTTTGTTAGATTATTTACTAATGTATAGCCAGAGCCGCTATCTTTTTCATGTTTCTAGTCTAGTATAGATGCAGACTACATCTGTCAAGTTGACCATTTTATCTCTTGTATCAATTAAAGAACATAATAAGTACTGAATGAATGAATGAATGACGCCTGGCTATGCCTTCTGCTCTCAGGTTCCACCAGACAACCCTGTATCCTTCCCTTACATTTTCCTTTTGCCTAAGTTAATTTGATGTTGTGTCTGTTCCATGCAAACAAGCAATTCTAGACTGAGACAGCAAAGAACAGAATGTAGAATAAGACGATGACCAAACATACATCTGCAGGGAATCAAAACTAAGGACAAAGAGACCACTAGAGTTAATATTTAGAAAGTGAGTGGAAATCTTTAAGACAGTAGTGTCACTAGTGAAACACTGATACTGAGTTGAGTTTAGGGATAAGAAAATTCTGATGTCTGAAAACATTCCGCAAAATTCAAGCACACAAAGCTTATAAAGTATCCATGATTAGTGCCTGTTTTGACCATAAATATTGTGCAGAGTCTCAGATTCACTTGACTTCTGCCTGCATGATCACCATGGCCAAACACTGAGCTGCCTCTCCTCTTCTACATTTGGAGTAGCCACCTTCTGAGTGACACAAGATGGAAGTATGGTAAGTTAGCACCTACGGGGTGAATCTTGATGAAGGAAAATGCTAGACAAAAAGGAACAGATGATATGAATAACCCTCCTCATTTCTCCATTCTGTGGACTATTGTGAGATGTGGCTTCTCCTTGAAAGCAGTCTTAAAAAGTCCCATATGCCAAATATGGACATGTCTCTCCTGTGTCTCATTATGGCAAGATGCGATTTAGTGCTCCAGGAGGTAATGCATCAAGGTTTCCTGTCTCATTTCCCTTTTTTTTCCACCTTTAGTGAATTGACCTTGCATACCTTACATAAACTATTAGAATTCTAATCCTCTTCTCATATTCTACCTTCTAGTGACTTGGGCTAAGACAGTGGTATAAGCCTAAGTATAAGAGGTCTGTGGTTTCTAAGATTTTGCAAGACTTTATGTACCCTCTACAGACATCCTCATCAGTAGCTACTAACCTCTCATTTGGGGTAATACATTCTTTTTTTTTTTTTTTAATTTACATCCAAATTAGTTAGCATATAGTGAAACAATGATTTCAGGAGTAGATTCCTTAATGCCCCTTACCCATTTAGCACATCCCCCCTCCCACAACCCCTCCAATAACCTGTTTTTTCTCCATATTTAAGAGTCTCTTATGTTTTGTCCCACTCCCTGTTTTTATATTATTTTTGTTGCTCTTCCCTTATGTTCATCTGTTTTGTCTCTTAAAGTCCTCATATGAGTGAAGTCATATGATATTTGTCTTTCTCTGACTAATTTCGCTTAGCATAATACCCTCCAGTTCCATCCATGTAGTTGCAACTGTCAAGATTTCATTCTTTTTGACTGCTGAGTAATACTCCATTACATATATATATATATATATATATATATATATATATATATATATACCACATCTTCCTTATCTATTCATCCATTGATAGACATTTGGGCTCTTTCCATACTTTGGCTATTATTGATAGTGCTGCTATAAACACAGGGGTGCATGTGTCCCTTCGAAACAGCACACTTGTATCACTTGGATAAATACCTAGTAGTACAATTGCTGGGTCGTAGGGTAGTTCTAGTTTTAATGTTTTGAGGAACCTCCATACTGTTTTCCAGATTGGCTGCACCACGTTGCATTCCCACCAATAATGCAAAAGAGATCCTCTTTCTCCTCATCCTCGCCAACATCTGTTGTTGCCTGAGTTGTTAATGTTAGCCACTCTGACAGGTGTAAGGTGGTATCTCATTGTGGTTTTGATTTGTATTTCCCTGATGATGAGTGATGTTGAGCATTCTTTCATGTGTCGGTTGGCCATCTGGATGTCTTCTTTGGAGAAGTGTCTACTCATGTCTTTTGCCCATTTCTTCACTGGATTATTTGTTTTTTGGGTGTTGAGTCTGAGCAGTTCTTTATAGATTTTGGATACTAACCCTTTATCTGATATGTCATTTGCAAATATCTTCTCCCATTCTGTTGGTTGCCTTTTAGTTGTGCTGATTGTTTCCTTCACTGTGCAGAAGTTTCCTATTTTGATGAGGTCCCAGTAGTTCATTTTTGCTTTTGTTTCCCTTGCCTCCGGAGACATGTTGAGTAAGAAGTTGCTGCGGGCAAGATCAAAGAGGTTTTTGCCTGCTTTCTCCTTGAGGATTTTGATGGCTTCCTGTCTTACATTTAGGTCTTTCATCCATTTTGAGTTTGTGTGCATGGTGTAAGAAAGTGGTCCAGGTTCATTCTTCTGCATGTCGCTGTCCAGTTTTCCCAGCACCATTTGCTAAAGAGACTGTCTTTATTCCATTGGATATTCTTTCCTGCTTTGTCAAAGATTAGTTGGCCATACGATTGTGGGTCCATTTCTGGGTTCTCTATTCTGTTCCATTGATCTGAGTGTCTGTTCTTGTGCCAGTACCATACTGTCTTGACGATTACAGCTTTGTGGTATAGCTTGAAGTCTGGGATTGTGATGCCCCCGCTTTGGTTTTCTTTTTCAAGATTGCTTTGGCTTGGGGTCATTTCTGGTTCCATACAAATTTAGGATTATTTGTTCTAGCTCTGTGAAGAATAGGGGTAATACATTCTAAAAAAAGCTACATTTAATACATAATTACATGGGTTCATGCTCTTTATGGCCATCCAGATCCTATCACCATATTTTTGGCTAAATCATCTATAGTCATCCTCAAATGCTACAATATATAGGTCTCAGGCTAAAATTAACAGGCCTAATTAAAATTTAGAATTTTACTTAAAGGCTTATAATAATTCAGATAAATGAAAAACAAAGCCTATAGACAAAATAAACAAATGATCAGAATATAAATGTTAAGTCTACAAAAGTTTCTTCTTGCTGCTGACAACACATATTTAGAGCCCATATTATAAAGCTAAATTGTATTATGAATGTATACTTATAAAAATCAGAAATATTAGGGGCTCCTGGGTGGCTCAGTTGGTTGGGCGGCCTACTTCAGCTCAGGTCATGATCTCGCGGTCCATGAGTTCGAGTCCCGTGTCGGGCTCTGTGCTGATAGCTCAGAGCCTGGAGCCTGTTTCGGATTCTGTGTCTCCCTCTCTCTGACCCTCCCCTGTTCATGCTCTGTCTCTCCCTGTCTCAAAAATAAATAAAATGTTAAAAAAATTTTTTTAAATCAGAAATATTATATAGATAGGTACATGTATAGTATTTTTAAATATTTAGAGCATGTATCTGTACAGCACATGTTACTATCTACAAAAGTGTCAAATAAATTAATAAAAAGAAAAAATTGGAGGCTTATTAACATTTTAGGAAACTGAAGACTCTGGCCTTCCAGATATAAAAAATATTTCTATGAAAAAGATGTAAAATAATCTAATAGCTTGACTAAATCTTCCTAATGTAAGATTTACATTCCCTTTAATTCTTTCCAGTCACCTAAAATAAATGTATATATTTGGTGTAAGTCTTCAAAATCTTCTGGTCTTCACCATCTCTGAGATGAAGTAGAAAAAGTAAAACAGACTATACACAATAAAATAATCTTAGTTATAAAAGAAAATTGTGACAAAATAGTAATACTCTGAACCAGTAATCCATTGTAATATTGTGTGATTTTTCTCTTTGGTCCAGAATAGACTTCAGTACCTCATTTGAAAGATTTACATGCAGCCCTAAATGTGTCTCTAACAGAATCCACACTAGGCCTGCAAAAATTCATGTTTCTAAGGAAGAATAAGTGAAACAAATACAATATGAGGCATATGGTAATTCATGTAACACCTAAGAAGGAAAACAAAAGTGATGTCCCTTCATACAAGACAGTTCTCTGCTTCATCTCAAACAGTTTGTGCCAGGAACAGAATCTGGTTTCCCTTGGTACAAGGGGTCATGGAGAGAAGACCAAGTATGTTTTCTAAGTGACTGTGCAGTACGAAAAACCCAGAGCTTCCAAGGTACAGAAAACTTGGACTCCCTTCACATTGTCTAACTAAATACCTGAGGTAAAAGCAATCAGAACTAATCCCAATCCTTTCTCTCCAACTCCAGGGATATGTAAAGAAGGCTGCCTTGGTGCTCAGCAGAGAAAGAAAGAGAAAGGAAAAAAAAAAGTGTGTGTGTGTGTGTGTGTGTGCGCGTGTGTGTGTGTGTGTGCGCGCGCGCGTGCATGCTGCTGAGATCAGTCTCAATGCAGATTTATACTCCAGGCAGATTTTAAAACTCAGTTGGTAAATATGGTAACAAGAGAAGTAGTCACGTGGAAAACAGATCACATATCAGAATAAATTGTTCCAAACACTACAGTAAAAAGAGACCAAAAAAAGGAAAATACAGACTAAAGAGTGAAAGGTGAAATATACAATGAGATGGTCTAATATACATGTAGTCAAGACTCCCAGAAGGAAAGAAAAGAGAAAATGAGTTGTCAAGGTAATTTCTAAAGAAACAATATCAGATAATTTTTTAAGAATTATGATCAGCCCACAGATTTAAAAGGTTTGAGAGATCCAAGCAGAATAACTGTTTAAAATTACATTCGGACACACCATAGTAAACTGCAGAAAGTGGAAGACAAGAAAATTTTGAAAGCATATAAGTGGAGGAACACAGATTAATATGAAAGAAATAGCACCAAATTTCACCTAACTTCTCAATAGCAATAATAGAAGCTATGAGTAGAAGGACATTAATCTGCTGAGGGGAAAAAAAGGAATGAAGAAATAATTATCAATAATAAAACAATTATCAGTACGGATTGAATTAAAAACATAACACTGACTTAAGAAACCAACCAGAGATAAATGAGTTAAGTATAACTACATTTTTATTTATCTGGAAAACGCAACTTTATATTCATGTATATTAAAATCAAAAAATGAACTGAAGTGATATCTAGCATAATTATTTTAGTTGGGAGGGCACGTGGCCAAAGATTTTCAAGTTTATCTGTTTGTTGATCTATTCTTTATTAAAGAAAAGTATTTGAAACAAATGTAACCATATGTCACCATGCAAGTTTTATTATGTATTCTATAATTCTCTTTACTCTCAAGTTTTTAAAATTTTCTTAAAATCACACACAATTTTTAAATTATCAACAAACTTTGATCTAGTGACTTCATTTTAGAAACTTTACCCCAAGGAAATAATTTGAAATGCAGAAATAAATTTTCTCTTGGCTTAATTTGAAATAGGAAAGCACATAGAAATAACTGAAGTGCTTCACAATATAGTAGTTATTAAATACTTTCTCTTTTGCACTTCATAGATTATTATGGCAACTTAGCAGACATATATGTTTATAGGAAAAATGCTTATTTTAAACAAAAAGTATACAATTCAAAATTTTAGAAATATACGATCATTGCAAATTATGAATCCATTTATTTACAAAATAGTAAACCTTAATATTTTTATCCTTAGTTATAGAATTATAGGTGATTTTTAAAAAATTATTCATAACCATTTGTACTTTCTAAATTCTACAAAGCATATGGGTCTGCTAGTTTAATAACATGAAAACTTTTTCAAACTTACTTTGATTTATTACTCCTTCTTTTCCTTAAATTTTGAAAATTCAACGTCAAGAGTTTTTCATGATAAGAGGAAGATATCACTGCTAATTTACTAATCATGGGTGATTTGTTGACAGGCATAGTCACAGATCATAAACCTAAACAGAAATATTAAACTTTGCATTAAAATACAAATGCACTCACAGTACCAAATAATACATTACATGCAAATTCATGATTTGTGGGGAAAAGGGTGGTAAGAAAGAAAATCAGGCTGAAGAAAGAAATTACATTAAGGAAGAATTTAAATTTAATTTAAAATGTCAGACCCAGGAATCAAACCCAACTTTGAATTGAAAACCCATGTGCTTTCTATTATGTTACTATTTAAAACTTATTCTTTCATATAATATTTAGCTTTCATTATACTTCAGCTGTTTTATCAGCAAAACCATTGGAAGATCATGGCATCATAGTTCAGAGGATACAATCAAACTGATTTACTTTACTGCTCTGTGTCTCAGTTTCTGCACTTGTACAATGGGAATACTACCTCCTTACAGGGTTGCTGTAGGAAATAAACAGGTGCATAAATGTAGATTGCTTAGAATTGAGCATGGCCTATAGGAAGCTTTCTGTACAGGCTTGTGATCATTATTAGATCACTATGCTTTCTATTTCTTAAAATTACTTGCAAATTTTTCTGTCCTCTGTCTTTTTAGCATTTAGATTATGTTTTCCCTGCTTGCTCTCAAATCCAGATGTATTTTCCTTTTTAAGTACATCTGAATACATTTTATGAGTGTATGACCCAAATTAGAACATACTATTTTTGTTTGGTAGAGCATTTAAATAGCAAATGAAGTAATGAAATAGGTAGTCAAGTTTTACATTGAATTGTTTTGCACTTCATTTTTAAGCTAGCTAATTTTTAAAACTGATCATTATATTAGTCAAGGTTCTGGCAGGAAGCAGATGGCACACTCAAATGGAGTAAATGAATAAAGAGACTCAAAAGACATATGTAGAGTTATTGAAATAAAAAACATACAATAAAATAAAACCCAAGATGGTGCCATTCTCGGGGTCTGGAAGAAGGAGGTGACACACCACTGTCAGAACTGAGAAGAAGAGGGACCCAGAAAGAATAGCTTTGGAGAGTGGTGCTTAATAGAAAACATTGGCCTTTGGTCTAGACATGCAACCAATCTGAGGCTGCCTGCTAAGAGGGATCCTGGAGAATAGGAACTTTGATCTCACTCTCCTGTCCTCCACTCCAATCACCCACCTGTGCTTCCCATTAGCTAAGCCAAACTAGAAGCCAGAGAAGGTGTAAGGCAGAGTGAAGAAGGGTAGAAAGTGGATCTGGAAGAGCAATGGGAAAATATCCAGCACAAAATGGATTATAAACACACAACATTATTACCTATTGCTATTGGTTATAGCAAGTTCTGCTTCTACGAATCTATATCCATTAGAGTGTAAATCAAATGTATTTTTAAGTTTATTTATTTATTTTGAGAAAGAGAGAAAGAGGGAGTGTGAGCAGGGGAAAGGGCATAGAGAGAGGGACAGAGAGAATTGCAAGCAGGCTCCATGCTGTCAGTGCAGAGCCCCAAGTGGGACTCCATCTCATAAACCATGAGATCATGACCTGAGCCAAAACCCAGAGTCAGATCCTTAACAGACTGAGACACTCAGGCACGCAACAAATGTATTTTTAAGTCAGCAGCCATACTGGCTATATATAGGGATGTCATTTAGAGTGGCCCTAACTTTAAAATACAAGTTATTCCTAAACAGGACTAATATACTTAGGAGTTTAATTTTTTAAAGTTAACAACAGCACATTGTCTCCACATTGGGTACTTCCACCTTAAAAGGAACTCCATAAAATAGCTACAAACAATTATTAATGATGCGTGATAAAGTGCACATAAGCACTGAACAACAATAATAAAGACATAGGGATGTTCAAAACAGTTAATTAGATAAATGTAGCAACAAATGTTGGAAATTCACTATGTTGGTATTATATTTGGCAAGTATCTATTGTGAGTCATGTAAAAATATGAAGATGTTTAATTACACTAAGACAAATTCTTTTTTTTATTTTTTTAATGTTTATTTTATTTTTGAGAGAGAGAGAGAGACAGAGCATGAGCAGGGGAGGAGCAGAGAGAGACACAGAATCCAAAGCAGGCTCTAGGCCATGCTCAAACCCACGAACCATGAGATTATGACCTGAGCCAAAGTAGGACACACAACAGACTGAGCCACCCAGGAACCCCACTAAAGGCAGTCTTTAAGACAAAAAGAAACCCATCATTCATAAAACATTACATATTTCAGAAATAGAGTTTAGAAACACAAATTTGAGTCAGTCATACTCTAAGATAAATTCATTTTAAAAATTTAATTCCAAATTAATAGAAAGGAAAAAATACAGGCCACTTAAGAAGAAAAATAACTGAAGGGAAACTGAAAGCAAACTGATCTTTGTTTGCATGCGTCAAGCTCTTAGCCATCTTGTGATATACTTCACAGGATTGACTACAGTTAGTCCTATTTTTTTGAGATTTCAAGAAGTTGGAGACTGTTTTAGAAATTTTCTCTTAATCATTGATCCCATACATCTGCTGGTACTAGTGGTAAGTGTCTGAGCTGTCTGCTCAACATGCAAGTTCTAAAATACAGCTGATGAGACTCTCCCAGATTGGATGGGTTGAAAATGTCAAATTGCTAGAGAAGTTTCTATATTCTTACTCTCTATTTCTGCCTTATGTTGGGAGTATCTACCTACCTTGAGAGTAACAGTGCCAGGGCTTAATCAACACTAGTTTGTTATTCAAATACTATTTGAATAGCATTGTGATATAGAAGAGAGACATATGGGGGCACCTGGGTGGCTCAGTCGGTTGAGCGTCCGACTTCAGCTCAGGTCATGATCTCATGGTTTGTGAGCTCAGGCCCCGTGTCGGGCTCTGTGCTGACAGCTCAGAGCCTGCAGCCTGCTTCTGATTCTGTATCTCTCACTCTCTCTGCCCCTCCTCCCCTCACACTCCGTCTCTCTCACTCTCAAAAATGAATAAATGTTAAAAAAATTTTTTTAAACATGTAAAAGAGAGACATGACTCCCCAGTGTATTTTATTAGTTAGGATTGCTTTTGACTAAAACAACCAAATAAACTCAAGTTTCTGAAAAGAAATGATGAATACCTTCAAAAATTTTTCCCATTGTGATGTTAGGATTAAATCCTCAATGGGGTAAATAAACAAGGAAAACTCCCCTCCCCCCAAAGATATCTCAAAATAGAAAATCCAAAAATGGTATCAACTGTAACAACATTTTTAGTTTTTTCATAAGAATATTCTTCATCAAATTCTCAGTAGAATCCCAAACCTGAAGCTATCAACAAGGAGTTGTTGTTGTTGTTGTTACTATTATTGTGTGTACAGTTGGGCCTTTTTGCATTATATTAATATAACTAGAGTTACGTGTACTAACCACTACTGGGGACAACACACCCAGGTTCTAACACACTATTTGATGAAGGGTTTTGTTGAACCATTTACTAGAACCTACTAGGGGAATCGTTTGTACCATTTTATTCCTTCTCAGGACAGTTACATGCAGGGATGTTGACTGGTGAACTGAATGAAAAGGGACAGATAGAGGCATATATCATGCTCTTTATTAACACCAGACTACCTTAAAACAAGAACAGAAAATATGAGAACAAAAATTTTTCTTTTTCTGCTATCAAATACAAGACACGTTTCTTTTACGCTGCTGGGAAATCACAATAATTAAATGCAAAGAGATTAGAATGGCCTTGTTAAATTGGATTATTTTACTTTTACATCATTGTCAAGAAATAGCCATTTTGCCCTGAATCAGCAAAACATGATGTAAATTTTAAATCGGCTTTTTATTATAAGTTAAATAGATCTTTAAAATTTAAATATCCTTGTTTTCTCTATAGTACCCAAACACATGGTGCTGACTGAATTTGTGGATTGAAATGAAAACAAAATCTTAAGTGAATAAAAATGATCTTAAAGATTGAATTTTTAAATAAAGACTTCCTTCAAATACTGAAATGAAAAAAAAAATCATTTTTGACAGCAACTACTTCTTAGACAGACCTCTTCACTTGCTCTAATTTTCTTCATTTAGACAGCTCTCCACCATAGAGGATGGGCTACAATAACTCATATTTTCTCTACCACTTTCCAGGGATGGTTTCCAATAATTTAAGTAAATTCCACAGATTTACCTTGCATATTTGTCTGAAGCAGGCAAAAAGTGTGATTTTACCTTTAGCTTATATCAGATATGATTTTTATATTAAGTTATATTTACCCTTGAATTTATTTCAGTGCAGAAAATGCAGTATCTGGAACCTAGTTTCTGTTGTCCTGGCACTGAGATAATCTTCCCAAGGCTGACAATGATTTCCAGGTGAACAATCCCACTAAGCGTTTTTTAGTACTGATCTCACCTGATCCCTCTATAGTAACTGACTCTGCCTACCACCCCTTCTAGAAATAAGTGTCTTCTTTTTTCATTTATCATGACACTTCCTCCCTTGGCTTATCACCTTACTTCTGTAAGGTCTCCTTCTCTCACTCCTATGTGGTGTAGCAGGGAACCATGCACGTGCAGGAATCAACAGCTTGCTTTAAATTCTGGCTCCAGCACAGATTACAACTCCGTCACTGCGCAAATTACTTAACCGCAAATTAATTAAACTACCTTAGTTTCCTCATCTATGAATAGGGATTAGAGTAGTATCTCCTGTTAAGGGGTCATTACTATCTAAGTGAAGAATAATATTCATTACTTACTATTTGTTCTTTTTATAATATTCTTCTAACTAATCATATAAATGCATTAAGTAATAAACACGTTAGGCATAAAAATGTTATATAACTAACACATCACAATGTATGAACTTAACTGATAATTGTTAAATCTGAGCTAAAAGTAAATGAGGGTTCATTTACTAATCTCCCAACTTTTCTGCATGATTGAAGTTTTTTTTATAATATCACGTTTTAAAGCTTTGATTCAAACTTACATAGATTTAATTAAAAAGTCACGAGGACATATAGATAGACAAATATGAAATATAAGATTTTCTCTAATCATTTAATCAACCTCAAAACAGACATAATATCTAACATTATGATAACCAAAAGGATAAACAGAACACTTAAAAACTACTTTTAAAATTGCTAATACAGGGGCACCTGGGTGGCTCAGTCGGTTAAGCAGCTGACTTCGGCTCAGGTCATGATCTCACAGTTCGTGGGTTCAAGCAGAGCGTTGGGCTCTGTGCTGACAGCGCAGAGCCTGGAGCCTGTTTTGGATTCTCTCTCTCCCTCTCTCTCTGCTCCTCCCCTGCTTGCACTCTGTCTGTCTCTCTCTCAAAAATAAATAAACATTAAAAATTTTAATTGCTAATACATTTATTTAAATTTACTTGTCATTTTCTTCTATTCTTATTATTTCTCCCCAGAATACCTTTGTAAGGTTTTCCATAGTTTTATTATTATTTTTATGCCTATTTAGTTTCACCAATCTTAGGAGATCCTATACAAAAGAGATAAATTTCTGGACCATTAAAGGTAACAGGATTTGGGTCAGTACAGGAAAATGATTTAATAGGAAATTCTCACCTATTAACATAGCTGCAAAACTTCCAAAAAAAAAAAAAAGAAGAAGAAGGAAACCAAGTCCAGCAATACCAATAAAAAATAATCCATTATAACTGAGATGAATTAGTCTAGAAGAGCAAGGATGATTTAATATTATAAAAATCTATTATCACAGACCATAACATTGATGGATTTAAGACAAAAAAGTAGGAAATATTTTTATATACACCAAAGATTAATTCAATTAAATCCAGTTTCCATTCATGATTATGTATTAAAAAAAAAAAAAAACCCTGCAAGCAAGGGATGTCAGTATTCTTTAATTTAAACTACCTAAGAAAAACTAAAAGAAACATAATTAACAACAAAATTTTAGAAGCTTTATCTGAAAAGCCAAGAACAATAAAAAAGAACAATAAGCCAAGAACAAAAAAAGTAGTATGTACTTACTACTTAATTCAACATTTTATAGGCAGTCCTAGCCAACAAAAATACTGTATAAGAAAAAGAAAAAAGGAGTATAAATATGGGGGGAAAGGGGCAGTATTTTTATTTGAAAAATACATTAAAAATCTCAGAAGAATCTACACATACAAAAAAAGTAGATTACGTCCAATAAAAAAAAAGATTTTGGAATAAACAGTATAAAAAAATAGTGATGTGGGATTCAATACCTTTAATAAAGTTGACTAACACAGGCTTTAGCTACCTGTCTTTAAAAACAACTTTGCAGCACTAAGAAATTTGAAATCCAAGAAATTATAGAGGAAAAACCCTGAGCTAAGCTACTGGATAACTGAAGGGTTATTGTTACCTGGTCTATGCCAGGTGGAGAAAGATGTAAGCAGTGTGGCTCTGAGAAAATAAATTAAGAACAAGTAGTTTGAGCCACACTTTCCTAACTACTAATATGTCAAGTAGTCAACAACGAGAAATAAAATCAGCTAAGGTACAGAAGATTTAAACAATATAATTAATATAATGGACCAAACAAACCAAATTGAATTCTGTATTCCATCACTAAAGAACATGCGTTCTGTCCAAGCACACGAATACAATTTCTAAAAATTGATCATATTCTAGCCTAGAAAGCGAGTCTTAATAAATTATAAAAAGTAGGTAATCTACATAAGTAGATTATATTTCCCGGCATCAAAACATGAATAAGTCAGAAAATTATAATAAAAAGATAAATTAACCCTCTATATAGTGAGAAAAAGGAAACTCAATTTTAAGTCACCTCTGGATCAAAGAAGAAATAACAAAGGAATTTCAAAATACTTAGAACTAAATTATAATAAAAACATTGCATATAAAAACCTACAGGATTCTTCTCAGTACTAACAAGCAAACTAATATCACATGCTCAAAAAATTGAGTGAAAGAAGCCAAACACAAAAGTGTACATACTGTATGATTCCAAATATATGAAGTTTAAGAACAGGCAAAGCCATTACATGGTGATGATCTGTGGGAGGATGGAATGTGGGGGTGGAGATTGAATGGAAGGTACAGATGGAAATGTTATATATTGGAGGTGCTGACATGAGTGTAAATATGTATCAAAGCTCACTGTAGCTGACCACATTGTTAAAAATGGTATCCCAACGGTATCTTCCATACTCTATGTTGTTCTGCAGTGTGGCCTTGTATCTCCCTCACAAAAGATGGAGTCTAATTTACTCTCTCCATGAATCTGGGCCTAACTTTGTTACTTGCTAGACTAACCAGATGTAGCAGAAGTAACACTTTGGGACAATGAAGCTAGACCGTAAAAAAGCCTTGCTGTTTCCCAGTAGGTTTCCTAAGGATGTTCTCTCACAGTCCAGTCACTGTGCCTGGAGGCCAACAGTCATATGGAAAGTCACCAACAAGAGCTCTGGTTAACAGCTCCGGCTGAGCACCCAGCCAGGCTGTCAGCAAGCAGCAACTGCCAGCCATGCAATGAGCCATTTGGATGTCCAACCCAGCCAAGCCTTTGGATGACTAGAGCCTCCCCTGACATCTAACTGAAATCAAAGGAAAGACCCATAATGAGAATTACCCAACTGTGTATAATCAACTCCAGTTGATTTTTAAAAAATTATTTGTCACTAAGTTTTAAAATGGTTGTTTCTAGAAATAGATACCCAGAATACTCATTGAATTGTACAATGAACATTCATGCATTTCACTATATGCAATTTTTACTTCAATAAAAATAAGATTGTAGGAGAATATATGGTATTAAAATTAAATTTATTGATATAAAACAGAAGTAAAAATGACAATGGCTCAAACAAGATAAAAAAGTATATTTCTCTGATGTTAAATACTCTTTTAACTCCAAAACTAGACAATTTAGGATCTGTTTTGCAGCTTCACAATCATAAGAAACCAAGGCCCCTTCTAAATCTCCCTTTCATGGTCATTGTCAGGCCTCACCTTGCTTCAGGTCTTTCACTAGATTGCAGAGCATCAAAACAATGGGGAGACACTATTTGTCATTATGTTGTACTGATTCCCATCTTCAGAGGATATCTGTTAATCAAGCCTCCTTATTTTTTATTTAAAAAGAGTAATTTTTAATGTTTATTCATTTTTGAGAGAGATAGAGACAGAACACAAGTGGGAGAGGGGCAGAGAGAGAGGGAGACACAGAATCCAAAGCCGGCTTCAAGCTTTCAGCACAGACCCTGATACAGAACTTGAACCCATGAACCGTGAGATCATGACCTGAGCCAAAGTCAGCCACTTAACAGCCTCAGCCACCTAGGCACCCCTATTAAGCCTCCTTCTAATGCCTTCTGCCATTCTCCCAGGTCAGGATGGCATTATCTTTGTCCTGGACTAATACCATAACTCCTTATCTTTCAGTCTCCTCCTGATCTCTTTTCCTCTGGCCTCATCTTTTAGATGACTGCCAGAGTAACTTTTCCAAATATACATCATCTGAGCCTTTTCCTCTTCCCCTAGACCCCCTTTCCTGTTTAAGAGCTTTTAGTATAGCCCTACTGCCTACAATAAAATCCAAACTCAGAGTAGGGACTCTTCAGATTGCTGGAGCATAAAGTTTGAGTATATGTATTATATTGATATCAACTGTGTTTTTTAAATAGCTATTTTTTATTTGCCATTGCAAAATTAAATTATGTGTATCAGTTATAAATCTTAATTACAAACATTTTGTGCAAAACATGATGGGAACTGAATTATCTCATCCATTTGGGCTCCTACATTAAAAGACAACCAAGTGATCTATTTTACCAAGTGGCATGAGGCGATAAGTGAGGAGATATAAAAACCATGTCACCTTTTGGAAATGATTAAAAGATTAAAAACGTCCAGTTTGTAAAAGAGAAGTATGAGTGATTGAGTCTCATGGATGCCTCTTAAGTATGATGGCTTTATTTATTTTAAGAACTCTCCCTTTTGGTTTGTACTTCTCTATTCTGTGGAGCCATATATACTCAGGTGCTCGTCCTTGCCTGAATTTCTCCAAAGCAGAAAGCTAAAACTGACTTTACTCTCTGGCTCTATCCCATCTTCAAAAAGCAAAAACAAAAAATTAAACCCATTGAAGAGATGACACCCCTGTAGGGAGGAAAAAAGCTTTGGGGATTGTGGAGAGAGATGTTTCCTGAGACTGGAAGGTAACAGAGGTCATTCAGAGTCATCTCCTTTCTTGTAGCAACATCGCCTGGAGGTGACAGTAGCATGGAAGAAATGTTTGTGTATTGCATCTTGCGAGATTGAACCCCCCATCATACCAGAGGCATAAAATCTTCTCCCAGTCTCATTATGGCCCAGAAGGTATGCCAAAATAGAGAGGACCATACAGACGTGACAACTGCCCCAATGCCCCATGGTGACCTCCAATGTTTTAGTGATACATAAGTATCAAGGACCTTTGTATAACCCTAGGGCAGGGGCAAGACTAATCAAAACCAAGACTGAATATCTAACCAGTCAAGCAGAACAGAAGCTTGGAGTATAAATAGTTTAAAGTACAGAAATATTTCTTGCAATACATAAGTCCATTGACTATGATTCATAACTAGTACATGTGTTTTAACTTTGTAGTAGCAAGTAAAATAATTATTCATAATTAATATGAAATAGGAGTATTCAAAATACTGAAAACTGAAGTGTTTAAAGTATTTACAGATGATTTACAAACCTTTGGACAATGAGGAAAATGAACTAAAAAAATATTAAAATTTAAACAGCTACTACTTTCATTCATCACCCATCAATCACCTATTCACTCATTTATTCAGGAAAATTGCAATGATCTGATACTTAAGTGAAAAAGTCTTCTTCTGACTTAAATATCTTACATATCTTTCACTCATTGTGAAAGGATTTCAATCAGAAATGGAACCAGAGGATATGGAATGGAGAATCTCACTCATGCACCCCTAGGAAAATGAAACTGATAAAATAAAGAGACCAACTATCGAAATGCCTGACTTACAGAATATGGGGATTTATTTTCCCACCACTGAACATCCACCATGAATCTTCTCCCATCCTCAAGCCAATGAACTTACTGCTTAGACTCTGGCTGGACCTCCCCCTTCTTTGCACTCCTTTCCCATAAATATAGCCCGCCCAAACCTTCAACAAATCTGCCTGTAGTTTGCCATAGTTTGCGTTTCCCAAATTGCAATTCCTGTGCTATCCCTGAATAAACTCGATTTCTGATCATTCAAGCTTGCCTCAGTTTTCCTCTTTGTTTAGGTTGATATTCACCATAGGAAGTGGTTTGGCTTCAGTACAAACTACTAATGTGATCAATGGTCTGTGAAGAAGTTGCAAAAATGGATGCAATTGTCCATGAACTTTTTTATTGGGTTTATGTTGTGTGCCAGTACTTTTTATTCATTTGCAATATTCAACATATAAAATGAAATAAAACTATACACACGCACACGCACACACACACACACACACACACACATACTTACATATAAACTAGAAATAAAAGAACATTTTTGACCATTTTATATTTAGCACTATCAAACAATACATTATTCATTGTCAGTGGTTACATTTAGGGAATTTGATTCAGTTTTCACAAAAATAAAATTGCTAATGATGTTTGAGCTTCCTGGGTCTGAAATTAATTACAATATAATCTCTTCCTCAAGAAATTATAATCTGGAGAAAAAGACAGGTCTACAAACCAACATTATCACATTTCAAAATGCTGAAGTCCATAATAGGACTCCAGATTATTTTAGGAGGACAAAAAATGCCCAAGAAAAATATTTTGTCAATATGAAATTCTATAAATCTATGACAAGATCTAGAGAATAGTCAAATTTCAATTTAAATATGAGTAAGATATGTTTTCCATCTGTCTCTTAACATGACTCTTTATTTTGGCCCTGAATTCAAATAATGTAAGTATCTTTATCTAATGAGCAGAATACTTAAAAATTGAAAGTACTTAACACAATAGAATTCTTTCATCACCAAACTATGAAATGGCAGTTTCATAAATATGGTAGTCTTTAATTGTTCTTTTAGAAACTTAAAACAAGCATAAATCAAAATCTTTAGGTCATTCTTGAATGAGCAAAAGAATCATTAGAGAAGAAACAGAAATCAAAGAAATAATGATATAAAATCCCTGAAAAAAAGACAAATTTTGGATTGAGAGAGCCAAAAATAAATAAATAAATAACCAGGGCTATGAAGAGTAAAAGCAAGTGACTGATGAGTATATAAAACATATAAAATGATGCTAAACTTTCCAAACAGGGGAAATGACTGATTTGTGGTTCAATAAACAGGACAGAATTGACAGTGAAAAAATGAACACTGAACATGAGTACCAATATTCAGAAGATTGACTATAGAAATGTAAACAGCTTCATGGTATAAAATATCTGAATACCTTCATGAAAAGATTTCTAAAAGTTACATTGATGAATTTCCTAAGGTGATATCTGATGAAAACCTTAGTTCTGAACCTGATGAAAGATTCTGTACTGTTGCTACCTTCTGGAAGAAATTTAACCATGGCTGGGGAAAGGAAGACCACAGGTTTTTAAGGACCCTAAGCACTGGTTGGCTGTTCCTAGGGTACTAATGTTACAGGGTGAACTTGGCAGTAATAGAAAAGCCCAATGTCCACAGTATATGAAGGATATACACAATTTGTTCATGCATCACCAAGCAAACAAAGTCTGAAAAGCCTGAAAAGTATTTGAGTGACGTAAGAGCTGAATAACCACTTCATATCAGGTGCATGAAGTCATTACATGCAATTTAGGCAACCTGCGCTAGAAGAAAACTGTAAAATTTATTCTTCTCAACAACTGCTCTATATCCTCTCCTGGGATTCTTGTAAAAAATAATGTTTTCAGTATTTGTTCCCACCCAAACCTCCGTATACACACACACAATGTAACATTAGTGATAACACACGTGGCTATGAAATTTTATATTCTATAAATGTAAGTATAAACTTGCCTTAACCATGGACTTGCTGACAGAGATCCAAGAATCCAAGATCTGAATGGGATCAGTCCTAATTATGCCATTAACATCATGTACAAACTTATGTGTGCACATGTATTTCCAATTCTCTTGAGTATTTACAAGGAGTAAAATTACTGGATCACATGGTAACTCTGTATTTAACCATTTTGAGGAACTGCCAGATTGTTTTCCAAAGCAGCTGCACTATTTCACATTGTCACTAGCAATGTGTAAGGGCTCCAATTTCTCCATATACTCACCAACATTTGTCTTTTTATTTTTATTTAAATTATTTATTTAAGTAATCTAATCTCTACTACACCCAATGTGGGGCTAGAACTCATGACCCTGAGATCAAGAGTCACATGCTCATCCAACTGAACCAGCCAGCCACCCCAACACTTAACTTTTTAATTACAAATATTCAAAAGGGTATGAAGAGGTTTTATTTGAATTTTCCTGATGGCTTATGATATTGAGCATTTTTCATGTGCTTACTAGCCATTTGTGTGTCCCCTATAAAGAAATGTCTATTCAGATCCTTTGCCCATTTTTAATTGGGTTGTCTTCTATTATTGAGTTGTGATTATTTTTATATCTTCTATACATAAATCATATCAATCATGCATACATACATACAAATCACATCGATACAAGTCATATCAATGTATGATTTCCAAAAAATTTTCTCCCATTCTATGGGTTGTGTTTTCACTTTGTTGATGGCACTCTTTGAAGCACTAAGGTTTGTAATTTTGATGAAATCCTTGGGGTCTGTTTTTCTTTGATTGTATGTTTTAGTTGCCATATCTAGGAAACCATTCCCTAAATCAGATTTATGCCTTTTTTTTCCTAAGGGTTTTACAGTTTTAACTCTTACATTTAGGTAGTGTGAGATAGGATTTCAACTTCATTCTCTTACATGTGATTCTTGTATATTGATCTTATATGCTGCAACATTGCTGAACTTTTTTATTAGATCTAATAGATTTTTAGTCGATTCTTTAGCATTTTCTACATACGCCATCATGACATCTCCAAATAGAGATAGTTTTACATTTTAAAAACTAATCGAAGGCACCTGGGTGGCTCAGTTAGTTAAATGTCCAACTTCAGCTCAAGTCATGATCTCACAGTTCATGGGTTGGAGCCCCGCATCGAGCTCTGTGCTGACAGCTCAGAGCCTGGAGCCTGCTTCAGATTCTGTGTCTATTTCTCTCTCTCTCGCTCTCTCTCTCTCTCTCTGCCCCTCCCCCACTCACGCTCTGTCTCTGTCTCTCAAAAAATGAATAAACGTTAAAAAATTTTAATAAAAAACTAATCTAATTGTTTTGATGGAAATATAAGCAAAAATAAAGAGTACACTGTTTAGGTTTGAATAGTAATTCTCAAATATGTTTTGTGAAATACAGATTCTTGGGGTGTAGTTATGTCCTAAAAGCTTTTTGTTGTGAAGTAAGTTTGGGAAATACTACACTAAAGAAAATTAAATAGGTTTGCATATCCTAAGACCTCTAGGAGTGGTTAATATGTTCCTGTGCACTGCAAATTTCCCTGAGCAGTACAATGTATAATTTTTACATTTGATCAGGAGGAACCTTTAGGATACTATCACCTAGAGTCACATGCAGGACACATTTTGGGAAATTCTAACTGATAGCACTAAACTGTTTACTAAGCACTTGTGACCATGCACTTTACCAGAAGCTCTGGATGGACAATGAACTTGAAGAGAAAAACACTTACCAAGTCTATCATACTAATGAATGATCCTAATAATGAATCAGATGTTCCATAAGAAGAGAGCATACAGAATAGTTCTTACTGAAACAAAAATCTGGTACTCACCTTGAATCTAAAGATTTATGTGGGGTAGCAAAACAAAAAGTCTTTACACATTGGAGAGATATGTTTCAGCTCCTACAATGGCTCCAGCAAGCTGCCTGGGTGCTTGGCAGTTCATCTGCAACTTGGCACAGATTTAAAAAAAAAAAAAAAATTAACCTTAAGCCCTAGTGTATTTTTTTAAGCCCCAATGAAAACAATGTTGGAAAAGTACACTTTAAAAGACAATTTCTGAGAACTAGACAATGTTAAAATTATATCGAGTCTTTGGGTAGGTTATTTGATTTAAAGAATGCAAGATTTAGACTATAACCTTAGAGATCAAAAGATAAATTGATCAAAGACCGTCAAAAAGATAGAATCCATTCAAATATATTGTTGAGATAAGGTAAAGGGATCCTACCATCACTTTACCCCCCCCACCACACACACACAGATTTTTCCTAATCGATAGCTTATACCTTTTTTCCCAAGATAAATTGCGTTTTAAAAATCTTTTTATTTCACATCCTCAAGGTACGCACCCCCCTACCCGCCCCCCCCCGCCCCCCCGCAACACACACATCTACACTCTTCTCCAAACTTTTAAACTTTCTCTTTTGAAGTTCAAAAGAGTCTGAATACAAAAAAATGGGAGGTGAGTGTAATTTCACCAACTATACAAAGACTTGAAGACTCTCCAACAACGCAAGTAAGGGTTGTCCGGACACACAAACCCAGTCCAGAGAAAATATCCTATGAGTTTTCCCATTGATACCAGGGGAACTTACCACATCTCCTTTAGTCTCCCAGCCAAAAAAAAAAAGCCATTTCCCTGTCAAAAGGCCTGGTGGCTGACTCCCCACCTTCACCCTTCCTGCCCTCGAGGGAGTTTCCCCGGTACTGCTTAGATTCTTAGGCAGGCGGGGATGGTGAGCCTGGGCTAGGGGCGCGAGTAGCAGAGGCTGTTTCCTACAGCCAGAGCTATGGTATCTTAGAACGACGCTCCGCGCTCCCATTTTGGTGTCTTTATGGGGTTCCCGGCTGCCCTCATGGTGGACGTGGCAACTTTAGTTCTCATGTCATCAGAAGCGGGACTCACCGTGGTGCTCGGGATCGCTGGGGATCGAGACTAGTTGCTAAGGACGCTGTGGAATTCACTTTTAGAGCCGGAAGTATGCTCTTTTAGCTGCTGACCAGGGCTTAGCCAATTAGGACCTATAAATGCAATTCCACATTCTTTTCCCCTCCTTCACCACGTTTGTGTTTAGTTTCCAACGAATAGATGCAATGATGCGTGAAAGACTTTTGTTAGCTGTAAAATACAATGATAAAGCACATGGTAATGATTCGTTTTAAATACTGTATGCTGGATATGCAGCCAGTAGCTGCAGTGAGAAGAGGTTTGGCAGTGCTCCTGGGTCTCCTCAACATTTATCTTCCTCCTCCCAAATCTGGCCCAATGCCCCCCATCTACATGAAAAAAATAAAGTAAATAAAAACAGCATGATTGCTGTATAAGGGTACGTTAGAAGGTTATGTCTTCTAGTCAAACTGTTGTTCCTAAGCGCCTTTTATATAGAAAACCTAAATCTGCTAATGTCCTCTTTATTTCGGATAGTGGGTAAACAAAGCATCCAGGGTGTTTTGTATGTACTAAGCACAAGAGGGCGAATTTAAATACAAAAGAATGATTAATTTTTAAAGATAGGATACAATAAAATTAATTTGAATCCTTATAAGATTCCCACCTACCAATGGATGAGGAACTTCAAATATTCTACAAATGTTCACAGGTGTTTCACTATGTGGAAGAGCAATTCTGATTAAACTCAAAGCTAATATGCAGGTATTGTCCTGGTGAAATAACTGCCTAAAAAAATTAAAACTTCATAAAAACTTTAAAAAATTAAAAAATCAAAAACTTCAAAAGAGAATGTAACTGATGTAAACTTGAAATACATCAATCCTGATTTATTTCTGTTCATAATAAGCACCAAATACGTTTTTTGATTTTTTAGTACATTTTGATATTTAAAACAGAAAATATTGGTCCAAACCCATAGAATGTACAACACCAACAGTGAACTTTAACATAAACCACAGACTTTTGGATGATTATGATGTGTCAGTCCAAGTTTGCCAACTGTAACAAATTACTACTCCAGTTGAGGATGTTGATAATCGGGGAGGCTTTGCATGTGTTGAGGACAGGGAGTATATGGAATCTCTGTACCTTCCTCTTAATTTTGGCATGAACCTAAAACTGCTTGAAAAATAATAAAGACTTTTTAAAAAATTAATTATAGGGGCACCTGGGTGGCTCAGTCGATTAAGCGGCTGACTTCGGCTCAGGTCATGATCTCACAGTTGGTGAGTTCCAGCCCTTCATCCAGCTCTGTGCTGAGAGTTCAGAGCCTGAAGCCTGCTTGGATTCTGTGTCTCCTATCTCTGTCCCTCCCCCACCTGTCTCTCTCTGTCTCTCAAAAATAAATAAATGTAAAAAAAATTTTTTAATTAATTCTAAAAAATGATAAAGTTTAAGAAATTACAGTATCAGATCCCAGGCTTCTCTGAAACACATTCCTCCTAATAGATCAGTAAGTTGAGGGCAAGAATAAAAGTAAAATTGAGAAATACTGTAAAAGACACATCTTAGAAAGCAGATCGTAGAGTCCCAGCCCACATAGAATGTGTTCTAAAAACAGAGAACAAAGATATAAATTATAATAAAGTATAGCAGGGAAAAATCTTTTGATGAAAAAAATAGTTGAGATAGCAAATTAAGAATGCTTACCACATTCCTGCCATAGCAACATATTTCTTGATATGAGACAAAGGAAATAAAAGCAAAAAGAAACTATTGGGACTTCATCAAAATAAGTTTCTGCACAGTAAAAGAAACAATCAACAAAACTAAAAGAAAATCTACTACATGGGAGAAGACATTTGTAAATGACATAGCCAATAAAAGATTAGTATCTGAAATACATAAAGAACTTATACAACTCAACACTGAAAAAATAATGCAGTTAAAAATCAGCAAAAGATATGAACAGACATTTCTCCAAAGAAGACATCCACATGACCAACAGACACTTGAAAAGATGCTCAACGTCACTCATCATCAGGGATATGCAAATCAAAACCACAATGAGATATCACCTCATACCTGTCAGAATGGCTAAACTCAAGAACACAAAAAAACAACTAGTGTTGGCAAAGATGGGGAAAAAAAGGAAAGTCCTTGCACTGTCGGTGGGAATGCAAACTAGGTGCAGTCACTGTGGAAAACAGTATAGAGGTTCCTCAAAAAATTAAACATAATACTACAATATGATCCAGTAATTCCACTAGTGTGTATTTACCCAAAGAATATGAAAATACCAATTTGAAAAGATATATGCACTACATGTTTATAGGATCATTATATAGAATAGTCAAGATATGGAAGCAGCCCAAGTGTCCATGAACAGATGAATGGATAAAGATACACACACACACACACACACACACACACACACACACACACACGGGAATATTACTCAGCCATAAAAAAGAATGAGATCTTGCCATTTGCAATAACATGGACGGGTCTAGTGTATACAATGCAAGTGAAATAAGTCAGTCAGAGAAAGGCAAACATCATGTCATTTCACTCATATGTAGAATTTAAGAAACAAATGAACAAGGGAAAAAGAGACAAACAAAAAAACAGACTCCTAAATATAGAGAACAAACTGATGGTTACCAGAGGGGAGATAAATGGGAAGATGGGTGAAATAAGAAAAAAAAAGTGCTTACCATATTCAAAATAAAATAAATATGGAAAAACTGCAATTTGATGGGGTTTTTTTGTATTTCATGAGATCTAGGAAAAATATTAAAAGCATTAAAAATACAAACTACTAAACACATTACTCACAAAAAATAAAAGCTTGGATAAAAATTCTTCTTCAAATATAAAAATCAGTTGATTCTGCAGAGCATTCAGGAAAAAAAAAGTAGCTACTCATGAATTCTATAGGGAAGACAACTAAAGGACATGTTTATATAAGGGAGATTCCACAAATTCTTCCCTTCCTCCTCCTCCACTTTAAGATTAAACTACTCAAACCACTCAAAGAACACATCACCCAAACATTAATCAAAGTTAAGAACTCAAAAATGCAGAAGTTATGACTGGAAAAAAACTGATGTTGAGCTCTGAAACCAGATATACCTAAACAATAAATTTTCCCTTGGCCACAAAATGAAATCACAAAAAAAATTTTGAAAGAGATTTGTTTATAGCTTCTGTAATCCAAGTTAAAGTATTGAAGTGCAAGAAAGGAGTAGGGACGCTTCTGTTTTCATAAAGAAGTGTAAAATAAAGATGTTACACTATTGTGGGGTGGAGGAATTCAGTAAGATTCTCAAAGCAGATTGTAAACTAAATGTTGGATCTCAACAAATAGAAATATATAATATGTTTTTGAAACAGAACATTGATTGGCATAAATATAGACCTAAGCAAATGAAATCATTGAACCACTGAAGGAAATATTTTAAGAATATGAAAAAAATCTAACATCTTAAAGTTAACCATAAAAATTTTGTGAGTACACTTTGAATCCCAAAATGTGTGTGTGTGTGTGTGTCTGTGTGTGTTTAGAAGAATGAGGGTGAAGAATTAAATGTTTTTTAAAGTTCATTTGGAAGACTAAATGGCAGATTAGCCAAGAAAATTATCAAAAAGAAGCAAGTATAGGAGGATGTGGCTTATTACATATTAAAATTTATTTGGAAAACTTTTTCTTGGTCCCTATATGCATGAGAAATAAATATTTTCAATATCTTCAAATTCCATCCTTGAGACAATATATAGCTGCATCTTAGTACCTAATACAGTGACTTGCATATATTAGTGCTTAATAAATATTGCTGGGTGAATTCCTGCATAGATGATTTTCATTTTATCCTGTGAGCTAAATTCATTCATTATAAGAGTCTCTGAGTAAAATATTGATATAAATGAATGACCTGCTTTTTTTGTACTTTCATTGAGCAGGTAATATATTTTGTGCCAGTTCTTGGAAAACTGTCAAAATAATCTGTTATTCTTCATTTCTTTTTTATTATTATTATTTTTAGTGGTTTCAGGAGTAGAATTTAGTTATTCATCACTTACATATTACACCCAGTACTCATCCCACGTGCCCTCCTTAACACCCATTACCCATTTAGCTGGCTCCTTCAGCAATCCTCTGTTTGTTCTCTGTATCTAAGAGTCTTTTACGGTTTGCCTCCCTCTCTGTTTTTATCTTACTTTTCCTTCCCTTCCCCATGTTCATCTGTTTGGTTTCTTAAATTCCACATGTGAGCGAAACCATACGTTTGTCTTTCTCTGACTGACTTATTTCCCTTAACATAATACATTCTACTTCCAACCACATTCTTGCAAATGGCAAGATTTCATTCTTTTAAATGTTTACAGCAGCATTTAGCCAAATTATGGAAAGAGTCCAAATGTCCATGACTGATGAATGAATAAAGAAGATGTATATATACACAGTGGACTATTACTCGGTGATCAAAAAGAATGCTACTCTTCATTTTTATTTCAACTTTAACTGAATGGCTAGACTTTTAAAAATATTTAAGAAACTATTTTATGATTATAAATATTTCTATCATGTGATTCTTTTCAAAGCAAACAAATCCTTCAAATCTATTTTGGGGGACAACTGGATGGCTCAGTTGGTTGAGCATCTGACTCTTGATTTTGGCTCAGGTCACGATCCCAGGGATGCAGGATACAGCCCCACATCTCTCTCTCTCTCTCTCTCTCTCTCTCTCTCTCCCTCTCTCTCCTTCTCCTTCCCCACCCAAATTAAGTAAATAAGCACCATAATTTTGTGGAATTTTTCCTGATTAGTAAATTTGTATGCCTCTATAAATCATTATTATGTAACAGTTTAATTGTAGTTATTTAAAAATATGAACACAAACTATTAGGTAATCCTTCCTCCAGAAGATGGAGCCAAATTCCTTCCACTTCAGTGTGGGGTGGGTTTAGTGACTCACTCCTAGAGATTAGAATGTGACAGAAGTGATGAAGTGGGGTTAGGTCATAAAGACAGTGTAGAATCCTCCTTGCTCTCTCTCAAAGCCAACTCTCACATTAGAAGGACACTCCAAGACTTCTATGGAGAGCTCCATGTGGCAAGGAATTTAGACCTCCTGACAGCAAACCAGCAAAAAAAGAGGCATTCTTTCCACAGTTAGCTGAGTGAGATATTTTGGAAGTGAATCCTCTAGTCCCAGTCAAGCCCAGTTAAGTCTAAATAACTGTACCTCAAACTGGAGTTTTGACAGCAATTTCATGAGAGACTCAGCTCGATCCACCAGTGGATGCCTGAAACTGCAGATAGTACCAAACCCCATATATGCTATTTTTTACTATACATACATATCTATGATAAAGTTTAATTTATAAATTAGGCACAGTAATGAATAATAACAGAACAATTATAATGAGAAACTATAATAAAATTTTGTGAATATAGTCTCTCTCTTTCTCTCTCTCTCAAAATATCTTACTGTCCAGTACTCATCCTTCTTCTTCTTCTTCTTGTGAGGATGCAAGATAATAAAATGCCTACATGATAGAAAGTGAGATAAATGACACAGGCATTGTGACGTAGCATTAGGCAACTATTGGTCTTCTGACTATCCTTGTGAAGGAGAATCATCTGCTTCCAGCCTGCAGTTTCCTGTTGGAAACTGAAAAGCACAGGAAACTGAAACCTGGGAAAGTGAAACCATAGATTAGAGGGCACTACACTGCTTTCAGTGGTCTGCTACTAGAGGAGGCTTCCACATTTACCCCATCCAGAACTCGGGTTTGTCCTTCTAAAATATCATTAAGGTCGCCTCATTATGCTCTTAAAAGATCTAAGTTCTTGTCCATCTCCAACAAAGTCCTGCCAAATCTGTCCCCTACCCTTTCAGCTCTCAGTGAGCCCTTGCACGTTGACTACCTACCTAGCTCGTCATCAGCACTTTAGACTTCATCCTGCCTTGAAAATCTTTCTTCCAAATATTCACACATGGTTCATTCCTTCACTTCATTTACGTCTGTTTAAAGATCATTTCCTCAAAGAGGACGTCCTTGACCAAACAATCTAAAAATGCTGCCTCTATCACTTGCTCGATTTTATTAAATATATATAATACATGTCAATGACATTGCATTATATGTTTGTTTCATTATTTGACATACTTATTTATTATTTATCACCTAACTAGAATGTGAGTTCTAACAACGCAAGGACTTTGACTTATTTATCATTTTAACTTCATTGCTTAGTACAGTAACTATAACCAGGATGGGTGCTCAGTAAATATATTTTGCTTAAAGGATCATATAGATGAATCATTTTAATTAATAAGTAATGGATAATAATTACTTGATATTTAGTATCCTGTTTTATCCAATTTTTCCTGTTATGAGCAATTATGTCATAAATATGTGCATAAGTAAATGTATACACCTTATATTTGTTTCCTAAGAGTTAGGAAACAAAAGAGATGATTATTTTCATGGCTTTTTAATACATATTGCCAAGCAGCCCTCCAGGAAAAAGCTGTTATGTTTCATGCCACTCCAGAAATGAATGACAGCTACTTTCTTTTCACATTGCATGACAATGTACATTTTCCCTTTTAAACACTGTCATTTAAATAGGGGTAAGATAGTTATTAAATTTTCCTTTCTTCAATTACTAAAGGGCAGACTTTTTTTTCATATAACTATTATCCATTTGTATTTTTTTACGACTTGCCTTGTCATGTTCTTCGCTTAAATTTCTATTGAATTACCTTTACTCGTGGTAAGTGCTCTTTTTTACAATAAAGTGACAAATTGTCTTGATAATGTTAAAATGTAATTTTGTCCAGTTTGTGATTTTTCTTTTAATTCTGGTTACTATGTTTCTCCTTTTTTATTTGCATATAGAAAAATTAAATTTTTTGTGGTCATATTGATGTCTTTCCCTACATGGTTTTTGACTTTGCTGTCACTTTTAGAAAGTTTACCAATATTGTTGGAAAAAATAATCACCTATTGTTTTCTCCCAATATTCAATCTTTTTAAAAATAAAGAAAAAAATATGATACATTGCAGCTGGAATTTACGTGGGAGGTGAGCTGTGAGGTGGGGCTATTATTGTTCCTTCCCCTCAACTGGCTGGCTACCCAGCTATCCTTTTACCAACTCATCTTTTCTTCATTGATGTGGATGTGAAATCGTGACATGTTATTGTTTTTTACATTAGAAGTGCACACACACACACACACACACAGACGCCTTTTTGTCTCCTTTTAAGAAACAAGTTTTAGACCTGAACCAATCACATCTTTAATCCAATCATTTCTAAGGAACAGAGAAATAGTTTTTATTGCCATGCTCAGTAATTAATTTGATATTAGTTTCCCGGTAATTTGGTATTAGTACTCGAGTAATACTGGATACACTTATTAAAGGAGAGACTCAAAACACTTGCCTAAGCCACATATCAACCCAATTTAAGAACATCAATCCCCCAAGATGAAGTTATCACTTTAAGGAAAGGGTCTCGTCTGGAAGATTAAGAATAGCACGTCATGATTCTCTTCTGAAAGCCCTCGGAATCCTGGACGTCCAGTGGGAAAGAACAGACACAGGAAGAACCCATGGAAGACTTGCTCAGATCTAGGAAGAGCAACTCTGCCCGAAAAGCCCATGGAACTGATGCAAACAGGTAGTAGAGGACTCTGTTCACAAGTCCTCTTGATTGTTCAACCAGGGTCTCAATTTTGAACAGTATCACTGGGCTTTACATACACGGAGTGATTTAGGTGTATCAGCAAAACAAACAAACAAAACTATTTGTAGCCTTAGAAAAGCAAAATGCTTAATTTCTAAGTCCGAGAGCAGTTTACACTCTTGGGAGGAGCGGAGGGTCAGAGGGTTTTCTCCACCGGCCGTCTTTTCTAATGCTTGGTCTGGCGGTCCATACTACCTTTGCGTTCACGGCGCAGAACCAGCTCATTCAATAGATGTTAGCTAAAACAGCAAGTGCAGGAGGCGAAACTAGAGGGAACGTTACCAACACCCCACAACTCTAACCTCTAATAGCTCTCTCGCAGCGGGTGAGGCACTAGACCAATAAGGAAAAGAAAAGACCTAGATCTGAGGCCTTGGGGTGCAGCAGGACATTTCTGGCTGAGATCTCAGTGAGTCAGCTCCAGGGATGCGTTTGTCCCTCGGTAAAACAAACGTCTTTATTCGATCTCCGCTCATCCAAGCCGTCCCTCCCACTCCAATTCCTTTACGGTATCTCTTTGGTACAACGTTCCATTAACTCTCCAGTCCTCTTCCCACCTCCTCCACAGAGACCGTTTCAAGGCTCGGCCCTTCGTTGCCTCCGCGTCTCCCTAGCAACCATCCCTCTATAAATCACCGGAAAAGGCTAAGATCACGTGCTCACCAAACTTCCGGGGTTGCAACGTGACTTCCGGTTGTCAGATTTCCCCAGACGCGGCGCCGGCGACGAAGAAGCCGTGTGGCCCGAGGTCGCGGTGGCCCTAGTGGTGGTGGGCCCCGGGGGGCTCGCCTCAGCCTGCCCCGTCTCCGATGCATCCGCGGCGCCCGGACGGATTCGATGGCTTGGGCTATCGAGGCGGTGCCCGGGATGAGCAGGGCTTTGGCGGCGCCTTCCCTGCCAGGTCCTTCAGCTCCGGGTCGGACCTGAGCCACTGGGTGACCACTCCCCCAGACATCCCCGGTAGCCGCAACCTGCACTGGGGAGAGAAGAGCCCGCCCTACGGCGCGCCCGCCCCCTCCACCCCGCTCGAGGGCCCCGCGGAGGAACCGTTTCCCGGCGGCAGCAGCGGCGGCGGCGGCGTGCAGGGGCAGAGCAGCGGTGAGGGACGTGGGAGCAAGGCAGGGGTGGGTGGAGTGGCGGAGCCGCGGCTCGAGGCCTGCAAAGCGCGGAAGCCTCGCGGAGGGTGCCGCCTTCGGTGCCGCTGGGCCTATCGCGCGCCACACCCTCTGCCCTCCTTTTGTCCTCTGCCCCCTGCAGTGGGCCTGCTCCCTCTCCCTTGCAGAAACCTTTATTCCGGGATCACCTCCAGAAAAGACACCTGCCTTAGCTCTGGTCTGCGCAGTAGGAGTTTCGAAGGGTTTGAGTGTATTCCATCCCATGACCTAAATCAAGAAGGAAGGAAATTATTTACTGTTCACTGGGAATTATGTGAACAGTAACCTAATTCACTGACAGCTTTATTTCTTTGAATTGTGCTTTGTGTTCTGGAAAGAAGTTTTTCAGGAGTGACAGGCTTGGATTCAAACCTGGCTCTATTTAAGTGTTAAATGAGGTGTAAGTAATGCTTAGTACAGTATGAGCATATAGGAGGCTAAAAAGTATTTGTTTCCTTTCCTTTATCTTTTAATCATAGGAATTGTGTCTATTTTCTAGACGCTGAAACTACTCCTATGTTTTCCCACCTCCTGCTTTCCTGTTTCTCACCTACAAACTTCACTAAATAGTAAAAAACATTGAGACCATTTCAAGACTTTGGAATCAAGACCTAATTATTCTCTGCAGGATGTCAGAAGACCAGTGTTATAATTACAACACTGATCTAAATATTCTCAAGTTTTTCATACATAAAATGGAAATAATAACTGCCTCTCCCCATTTTGAAATCATTAGAATAATAGGCTAAATCATTAAATATTAAGTATATTTTAGATATGTTTATTCTCATTTCTTTGGTTTTAATTTGGGAGTACAACAATTTTTATTTGATTTGTGTTAACTGAGAGGAATAGACTTTAAATATCATCTAGGAGCAAATGAGGATGTGGAAGAAGATCCATGACTTACACAGTGTCATACAATTTGCTTTTTCAACCTGTCTCGTTTTCTTTCTGTAGGTCCCAAAAGGAGTACTGGGAAGTTATAAATTAAATAATTCAAAATGCACATATGATTGCTACACAGTCACCTTCTAAGGCAGCAAAGCTGAGGGTTTTTCATCTTTTCATAATTCATGCTTTGATGGTTACAATGAGGAGGAACTCTTAATGAAACCAGGGGGGTGTTTTGCAGCAGTTAAGAGGCTGCAAGAGTAGAAGACTAAGAGACTTACACAGCTAACGAAACTAAACCTTTCTGACACTTTCCAGAAAATATCAGTGGCATTTTCTGCTAATATTGGGGATGATCTGTACACGCAAAAAGGAAAAAGCTGAAAGAAGAAAGTATCTGAGTTGGCAAAAGAAACTTCCATCTGGCTTGTACATTTTTCAAGGCAATAGCTAACCACATAGTTTGCCCAGGGACCTGTTTACATGGCCTTATTCTAACTAACGAAATAGTGAGGGTATTGCTTCATTTGAAAGATCAGAGAGGAGAGAGAGAAAAGAGGATGAGACAGAAAAATTATCCCTTGTGAATATTGTATTATAGTAGAAATTGTATATCTAGTCCCTCGAGATTGTGATATTTCACCATCATGTTTTTGAGTTGTTTAGCCAAGGAGAAAGTTTTTTGTTTTGACATATGCATAGGAATGTTTCCAGCTGTAAACTTTTCTAAGATGATAGAAATGCCATCAGCAGTAGCACATATGTATCCAGTAGCCTGTCGCAGAGACCTAATTAAGCAGCTGTTCTCAAAATATTTAAAACCTGGGGAGAGAGAAGAAGAGAGCCTTATTTACCTCTTTTGATTACCCTAAGTACTGTTAATTTAATACTTTTGAGGTGTTTCACTTGCGACTGTTGATTCAACATAGATGCTTTCCACCAATAATAATAAATGACTAGTTTTACAAGACCGGAGGTAACGTTGTTGGCTGGTATAGTATCAGAACCTTCTTTAGAAAAAAAATTAAATTGTTTTTAGATTGAATTTGAAAACTGGTAGTCCTTAAATTCTACCTGCAGACATGTTTGATTTGGCCTACCCAGTATGTTAGTGCTTTTAAAAATAGCTCCCTCCCATGGGCGCCTGGGTGGCTCAGTCCGTTAAGCATCCGACTTTGGCTCAGGTCATGATCTCATGGTTTGTGAGTTCAAGCCCCATGTTGGGCTCTGTGCTGACAGCTCAGAGCCTGCAGCCTCCTTCAGATTCTGTGTCTCCTTCTCTCTCTGCCCCTCCCCAACCTGTGCTCTCACTATGGCTCTCAAAAAATAAATAAACGTAAAAAAAAAATAGTTGCCAATATTCTAAATTTGGAAGATACTATGTAAAAATGAGAATACTGTTTTAGAAAAATGACAGTTTAGAAACCCTGGGCCCACAGTCCCACATCTCAACAATGAAATGGAGCTGAAGAGTGGTTCTGCCTTTTAACTTCCCACAGCTTCCCTGGCCCCATATCAGAATTTGACTTTGGGATGTGGAATTTAAATAAATATTGTGTTAATAAAAGAAATGTTTTTTACAGTAAACCTAAATATTGGTTATGAATTATGTTATTTCTTCTGTTTTAGAGCAGTTGAATAGATTTGCTGGATTTGGTATTGGCCTTGCAAGGTAATGTTTTATCTAAAGATTTTTAATTTAAGTTTTTATTTCAAGTGTTTTCTGTAATATATAATATTAAATGATTAGTATTGCTTCCTTAAGATTCTTTGGAGCAGTAGATTAAATGTTGAATAATATTTTGCAGAAAAATTATTTAAAATCTACAGCTTGATTTGTTTTGAGGAAGAATAGAAAATAGTCATTCAATTTTGTAATCAGAAAATAATTTTGTAAGTTATATTGTAACAACTTTCATGTGTCTATCCAAAAAATCTGATCTAATCTCCTCCAAGACAAAGTAATTTTGCATTGAAACTTTCCCTAAACATTCTAAATATAATATGATATTTAGCAACATAGAGTCTAGGTCTTGCTTACAATCAGCTTTTAATAATACCATTATTTTTTTTTTAATGATCATTTTGTGAAAGAAAAGCCCGCAATCTTGACTATGTGATCTTTAGTGAATATTATTCCAGATACATCAGAATTGCACAAAGAGTTTATTGCATGCCAGAATAACTCATTGTTTTAAAGTTTTAACCAAGAAAAAAATGATTTTATTTGCATAATTAGAGCATTAACGTAAATAGGAACAAAACTGTGTTAAAATTTTCTTTCTGCTATAGTTAATTTTTCTTTAGCCTCACTATTTATACTTAAAGCTGTTGTTCATTCGATGTGTTATTTATATATGTGTGTGTGTGCATACCTGCTGTGTGTCTGTCATTGTTAGTATGTTAGCCCACAGTTGTACTTACTTTGTGGTGATTCTTTCAAAGAAATATTTGATACCCAAAATAGTAGCCAATTAACAGTCATTGAAATCCTTATCACTTAAATATAGTGTACCTCAAAACTAAAACTTACAGAATGGGGCTAATGAAGAATAGATGACTCTTCTGATAGGAACTCTGTTCATAGGACATTTTCTGGAAAAAAAAAAAGGAAAGCATTTAAGTTGTCTAGGAGAGGAGTTTGCCAAATCAGGCATACAGACATGTAGTTTCATCTTTAGACTATACGTATCAATATTCTATGTTATTTCCTTTGCTTACCAGTTTGCAGATCTGTCTTTAATTCTTTTCATATTGAATTTTATTATTGGTAGAATGATTTGCAAGCATGTCTAGCCTTTTTTTTAATTATTATTATTTTTACTTTTAGCATGGGAAACATAATAATGTGTGATTCTTCAAGCAAGAATAATTTCAGATACATGTTATAAATTAAGTTTTGGCCATACACACACACACACACACACACACACACACACACACACACATATACATAAATTGTTCTTTCATAGTCTCTTTACAGAAAATGTACTGGCCCATCCTTGCATTGTCCTGCGCCGCCAATGTCAGGTAAATGTACTTTTCTTTGACCTTCTAAACATTAATACCGATTTTGATTTAAAATACAGAGCTCAGATAAATGGCTGAGACTATGTAACAATTATTCCATGTGAAATGTACCAGAATCTACAATATACCAGTCTCAAACATTTTGGTCTTGAAAACCCTTGGGTTGTAAAAATTACTGAGGTCTCCAAAGAACTTTTGTTTATATGAATAATATCTATCAGTCAATATTTACCACTTCAGAAATCAAAACTGGGAAAATTTTAATATATATTCCTTGACTTCATTAAAAACTAATAAACCCATTAGATATTAACATAAATAACAGTTTTATGAAAAAATAACTTTTACTTTTTTGTAAATATCTTTCCTATCTTACATAAGATAGGAACCAAATTTTCATATCTGCCTCTGTAGTCAAATCTGTTGCGGTACATTGGTTTTGAAAGAAGAAAGTCTAAACTTATACACATTATGTATTTGAAAATGGAGTGTTTTATATCTTTTTTAGATAATTGGCAGATTTTGTTGTTTGTTAGTACACCAAAACTTAATAAGTAGTAATATATTAAGGGTTATTTACAATCAGAAATCTGAGGTATAAGTTAACTTTTTGTACTCTCTAACATTAAAATCTGTTGATCTATACTGCATGTTGAATGGATTTTTTTTATCCATTTATGATTCTATAACATCATGTGTTGGTTATTTGAAAAATACTAATTTACTGAGTTCTTTAGATCTTTTAAATGTTAAGATATCTGGATTATACTGTGTGTGTGTGTGTGTGTGTGTGTGTATATATATATATATATATATATAAATTGTCATTAAATCACTACCAATCCCACCAGAAATGAGTTCCAGTATTGGTAAGTTCTTGATGGTAGATGCAGGTTTTCCACAATTCTAATTTTTGCTTGTGAAGTCAAATTTATCATTGGCAAAACAGTGTCAGTTTTTTTTTAAATCAACAGGCCCACTGTGTGCATTTTAAAAAATATGTCTGTCTCAGGGCACCTGGGTGGCTCAGTCATTTAAACATCTGACTCTAGGTTTCAGCTCAGGTCATGATCTCATGGTTTTGTGAGTTTGAGCCCTGCATCACGCTGTTCACTGACAGTGCAGAGCCTGCTTGGGATTCTTTCTCTCCCTCTCTCTCTGCCCCTCCCCTGCTCACACTGTCTCTCTCTCTCTCTCAAAATAAATAGATAAGCTTAAAAAAAATAATAAAATAAAAACATGCCTGTCTCAAGTGTTAATAACTATAGTCTGTCAGTTTTTCCAGAAGAAATGGTGCTGCATGAAAAAAGTGGCTAGTTCAGCTTGCAACTCCATCAGACAAGTGCTTTTCCTCACAACAGCCATAAGCCATCTTACTTTATGATCAACACACAGAATATTAATTTAGAAAGATGTAATTCAAGAATCAAGATTTTATGAAATTATTTTACTGTTTCGCCACAGACATTCTTTAGCGAAAGTGGCTTTTTTCTCCTTCCAAGTGAGTGGGATGAAGAATACAAAACGTACAAAAATATAGTTTGCTGCCAGCTGCCTTGATGCACGCTAAGGAGTTAGCAATTTTACCCACCATTGTTTTGCACTATTATTGAAAATATCAACACCCACCATTGTTTTGCACTATTATTGAAAATATCAACACAATAAAAAAAAATGATGCCTTAGTGTCATTAAGAAAATAATTTTCCACTTGTAGATCCCCTGCAAGGCCCCAGAGGGTGAGTGGACAACACTGTGGTAAAAGCTTCTATGACCTAATTTAATCTTCTGTGAAAATTGAGTTAGAAAGATATAATTACAGATTAAACTGTTCATGCTTAGAACCCCCCCCCCCAAAATAGTCATTAACAGCATGGACAGTGTGTATCCCCTAAAACTGGATTTCAGACATGTTTTACAAAGCAGCAGTGTCACATTGTGATCCACTGTATACATCTATATGAGTAACTTAAAAAAATGTTTTATGGAATACCATTAGAATGTGTGATGCATTCTAATACTTTCTTTTTTGTTATTTCACTTAGTATTGGTTCTGACCCCCTTTACTGATTTCCTAATTTATCAATTATTTATAGCTTATAGTATGAAAAATCCTTGCTATTAGGAGACATGAGTCTCCTGTTTCCCGAATTCTTCATGGTTCATGTGTGTTAAAAGGCATGAATGTTTTGCTACATGGAATGTAATTCTAGTGTTTATGGAAACATAAATATCAAACAGCATGGGCTTCTTTATCATATATTCTACGTTACTGTGTATACTGTGTGTTGGTTTTCTGGGTTGTGTATATATATATATATATATATATAAAACCATATGTACTGTAGTTGTAATAAGTTATTTCATGTACTTTTAAGAGTAGTAATTTTGTTTATGTGTAATTACTGATGACTTTAGAATTGAACTTTTGTTTATACTGTGACTCCATTGTATATCTTTCATGGCTTGGTTATTTCTTAAAACAATAACAAAAAATAATTACTAAATATCTTTTTTATAGGTTAATTATCATGCTCGGCATTACCATCTCACTCCATTTACAGTCATCAATATTATGTACAGCTTCAACAAAACTCAGGTAAGAATTAGTCTGTAGGTTCTATTAAAGTTATTTATAATGTAAGTACCATTTGGCCTTTGTAATAAAGCAAGAATAATTTATTTTAATTTAGTTAATAAAAATATTTTAACTCTTGTACTAAAATTTAATGTAACATAGTAATTCTATCTTTTAATGTCACTGAACAATCAATAAATTCACATCTTTGCCAAAATTAATTAAAAATTAGAGATATTTAATCAATATTAGGGATTTAGTTAATTGGAGTGTTCAGATGTGCCTAAATGTAGGCCACTGGACAAATGTTAAAATGATAGGAGTTAATGTAGTTGTAGTTCTTTACTAAAATGTCTTAGAATAATGCTTTATTGGCATATATTAAACATTCAATGACAAATTTTATTAAGACCTCTCTGTCTCTTATTCAGGCACTAACAGAAATAACAATAAATTTTGTTCATTTTAGGGACCAAGGGCCCTTTGGAAAGGAATGGGCAGCACGTTTATCGTCCAGGGAGTCACGCTTGGAGCAGAGGGAATAATCAGTGAATTCACACCTTTACCAAGGTACCTTTTTGGCATCTTTTCAATATTAGTTTCATATTAAATTTTGACAAAATATGATAGTTTGGAAAAATACCTTGACTTTGAAAAGTTGTCTGAAGTAGCTAAGAAAAGAAACAGACTAAAATTAGTTCTATCTTATTGAATGAGTATATGATAAAGAAAATGCTTCCTGGTCTAGTATCTATTGAGATTGGTCATTCAGCTCCTACTGCTGTTTCAGCAACTCTCTACCGAGGAACAAATATGAGTATATGAGCAGTTCTTACTGTTGAAGTAGCCACTTGGATAAAAGAGACACATGTAAGCAAATTATAGTACATCATGATTAGTACTGTGATTAAACAAACTCCTTCTAGTGCCCAAGGGACACTTTGCATTAAGTTATTGGCAAGGATTTCAAAAAAAGAACTGAAATCTGAGCTGTATGTTGAATTATGAGTAGGAATTGATTTGTCAGAGAGGGAGAACATTCCAAGTAGAGGTGACAGCAAACCCAATTTAATGGATGTTGGAAGGTCTGGGTAATAAGTGTCTTGTGCTTAAAATATTGGACATTTATGGGGTGGAATAACAGGAAGAGAGGCTGAGATGCTCGATTGAAGTGTGGTTGTGCGTTTGTAAGGGACTGTGGCTTTATTCTCTATGGAGTTGGGAATCTAAGGTGTTTGTTTCAGTTTATGGGTTCTTTGGTCAAGGATTTACTCAAGTGACAGTGTTAAAAAAAAAAAGGCGGCGGGGGGGGGGGGGCGGTGACTGGTGTAGCCAGAGACTTGTGAAGAACTATTACAGTAATCTAGGCCAGACTGAGAAGTCTGAAGTGTGGAAAAGAACAGAAAGGGATGAGCTGGATATACAGGTTTTTTGGGGTTTTTTTTAATTTATTTATTTTGAGAGAGAGACAGCACGAGTGGGAGAGGAGTAGAGAGAGGGGGAGAGAGAGAGAATTCCAAGCAACCTCTCACTGTCAGCGCAGAGTCTGATGTGGGGCTCGAACTCATGGAACCGTAAGATCGTAACCAGAACCGAAACCAAGAGTCATATGCTTAACTGACTAAGCTACCTACGAGCCCCTGGATAATTTTTCTGATAAATCCCAATTGTTAATTTATTTATGTAGCTAATATTTCCTGACTACTTACTATGTGCTAGGTCCTGTGCTGGAAATCTGGTATACAGTGAGGGGAAAAAACAAAAGGTACCTGAGACCATGAAGCTTAGAATCTAGTAATATAAGGGACATTAAGTAAAATTAAGTAAAATAATCTTACTTAATTTACATTAAGTAAAATAATCCCATTAATGAATAAATAACTACAAATTGAGATTTGTTCCCTGAAGGAAAAGAAAAGGATCTGTGAAAATGTTAAAGGTTTAGGAACAGTGTCCCTAATAAAATAACACATAAGCTGACATCTGAATGGTGATTAGGAGGCTGAGGCCCATTTGTGTGAAGACACTGTCACAAGGAGAACATGGAGAATTCGGGTAATTGAGAGAAAGCTCAAATGGCTGAAGCTCACAGAGCAAAAGAGAGAGCAGTGTGACAGAATGCTGAAGAGGGAGGTGAGACCCAAGTGTATGACGTTTAGGCCACTTTAAGAATATTGAAGCGTTTTAGGTCAATGACATGACCTAAAGACATGAAGAGAGGTCAGTGACATTATCGGATTTATGTTTTTAAAGGATCATTGCAAATGGAGATGAAAATATTATAGGAGGACCAAACTAGGTAAAAGGATACATATTCACATGCTATAACTTTAATCTAGGTGACAAATAATGGTAGCTCAGACCATTGGGTGGCATCTTTTGAGATAGATCTAAGTGGATACTTTTGCAATATATTTAGGTAAAACTTATGGAACTTGGTGATAGACTAGGGATGGTAGGTGATAGAGGAGGAGCTATCCTCAATGACTCCTAGGATTTTGGCTTATGTAACTAGATGTCAAATAAAGCCATTCTCGGAAGTACAGCGTATTTTTTTATTTAATTCTAACTTTTTTGGAGCAGGGTTGACCTTTCTTGGGGGAAAGCTTAGTCATAGCAGACAAGGAAGCAAAGCAGTAACCCAAAGTGATTCACAGATTTGATTCACACGAGAGGAATGAGCTTTGGGGCTCTCCTAGACTGAAGTGCCTTAACTGCACAGTGATCAGTAGATAGAACAAGTGAGACAGTATGGATTCACCAATATTTACATTTTTATACTCACATCTGAGAGAAAAAGAACAAATCTGTAGTGTCCATTAAGTCATCAAGCTTAGAGTTTTGCAGTATTACTTCTTAAAAAAAAAAAAGTGTATATAACTCAGGATCATCATCTGTGATCTCTTTCTTTATCTAGTGCCCAGATCCCTCCCTTGTCGTCCCATAGATCTTCTCCGAGGTGGAGTGAGTGAGATTATGTGTTACTCTACCCTGAAGTACCCTTTACTTTCCTGTAGGATTTCTTATATTAATGTAAGGACCACCTGTAACCAAGACTACCTGTGTAGTTCAGTCTTTCACAAAACCCATTTGGTTGATCTCCAATTTCATTTGACTCATTATTTGTAGTTTTATCAGTATAAATACCTAGCCGTTTCTGCTTATGTTATCTGTTTCTTTTAACCATTCCTCTGAATTCACTAACTTTGAACATATTCTGTTTTAAACACAATGAAATCTTTCACCAATTAGGAGATTTCCCTTTGATTAACAGTTTCTAGTTGGGGAACACAGTAGAGTCTAAGAGTAGGAAAGAAAGATCATAAGCTTGATATTGGACAAGTTCATTTTTAGATGCTTTGCCATATCCAGGGAGAGTTATCAGGAGACAGATGATACACATGGTTGATCTAGAGAAATTTAAACTGAAGGTAATAGATTTGGGAGGTTTTTGAAGCCATCATCTTGGATGACATTGCCTTAGGAAGGAGCATAATATATAAAATAAGAAGAGGGCCTGATCCTTTAGGAACTCTAGAATAGGTGGCTGGACTAAGAAAATACTTCAGCAAAGGAGTCAAAAGTAGAGATTAGAAGGGAGGAGAAAAATCCAGAAGATTGTGGTGGGATAGTGGAATACAGGGACAGTGGGCTTCAAGAAGAAGGGAAGAACCTGGGGGCTGATGGCCATTGAAAGGGTAAATTAGGTATATACTACATCCAGTGTTCATCACAATCCTTAATACCTATCCTCCTGCCCACTTCCCCTCCAGCAACCCTCAGACTTAAAAATGTCCATTGGATTTAGTGGCATGGAGGTAATGGGGACCTTGACAAGAGCTGTTTTTGTAAAATAATGGAGTAGAAGCCAATTTGGAGTGGGTTCAGGGGTGAATGGGGAGCTTAGGATGTGGAAATAGCAAGTTTAGAAAGTAGGCTGTGCAGAGGAAAGGTGAAGAGAAGTAGCTGAAAGATGGGTTTGGTTGAGGGAAGATTTTTTTTTAGGAGGTCAGCTATCTGAACATATGAAAATAAGAGATAATGGTAAGTAAAGGCTATTTAAAAATAGAGTTATTTAAAATTCTATTGCTTTTGTGTATTGATTATGCATGCGAACATGTATATCAATCTGTCAGATGGAGAACTATTTTAAGAAAAAGCAAGTCATTTCTCTTAATTTTGTTGCTCTTTTTCAAGGGGAGGTTTTGCTTGTGAAAATAGTGAGTTAAATATATTTACTCATCTTCTGGTATTTCTGGTAATGAAATAGAAGTGTAATCACAAGTAGATTTTTATACTACTGTCTTTCCTGAAGCATTTAAATGTGCTAATTTAGATTTCTAGAGCTGTGGCAATAAGTTTTACCCGCAGATACATACTTGATTCTAAATTTCATTTTCCCCATTTTTACTAGTCTTATTGATGTTAAGAATTGGCAATAGTGATTAGTATTGTATTCAAAGGTGAAGTAGCCCAATCCTTACAGAAATACAGATCACAGACCCATCTGTCTATAATGTTAATGATGATTTCATCCTTAAAATCAATGTTATAATCCCCTTTGATACTTTCTGAGGCCATGATAAGAGTAATAGCGGTGCCTTGATGATTTACAAACCATGTAGCATATATTGTTTTACATTCAGAAAGTCTCTGTCAAAAATTGGGAAGCTTCATCTTTTTTATATTTTTCATCTAAATCACTGGTCGTCATCTCAGCTATATTTTTCTGCGGCTGTTCAGACCTAATATAATAGTCTTAGTATTAATTTAATCAGAATGTGACCCAGAAACCTCTCTAAGGTCTTCTTAATCAGAGGTGGTTGGGCTGTTTTCTAAAAGTTTTTCTGCAAATCTTTCATTTTCTTAAAAAGTCCACATACCACCTATGTTAGAATTGTATGGACTTTGTTTTTAGAGGACTTATTAGTGATTATTTTCTACATCTTTTAAATATAAAATATATTTATTTCCTACCTCCTTATATTCACTCCTTTCGAATAGAAAATGTTTTCTCGGCTTCCTGCCATGGCCGTGGTACAGTGGGTGCCCATTCCCTCAGGGGAATGGGTCACATTATGATTAAATTAATACTAAGACTATTATATTAGGTCTGAACAACCATAGAAAAATATAGCTGAAATGACCACCAATGATTTAGATGAAAAATATAAAAAAGATGAACTGCGGACAGCAGTTCTCCTTGTTTCATGCTTTATTTTGACATGGCAAACCTCTTCTTGTTCTCTTGCCTCGCCCCCTTCTCCCCGTCTCCTGTCCCACTCTCTGCCTTCTCATTTTATTCTGCCTCCTCACTGACTTTCCCTTTTGCTCTCATTCCATATTCTTTTCTCCTTTTTGACTTTCCTCTTGAAACAGCTTTCTCCTTTTTTGTTTTTGTAGCTCACCTCTCGTCTTTTTCTTTTTCCTTTTCTGGTTTCCACGGGTAACCTAAATAGCAGGAAGCACACAGTCCTCAACCTTACTTCCAGACCTGGTGTTTTGCCTGTCTCCTGATCATGTCCCCGTGGGTCTTCTTACCTTCATTTGTCTCATAAGTAAAACAAATCGGACCACCACTGTTCTGCCTACGTCACAGGATGCCTTCTTGTATCAAATGAGATGAGAGGCAGTGCTGGCAGAGTGTGCAGACTTCAAGTCCCAGAGACCTGGGTTTAGAACCCAGTTCCACCACTAAGTAGTTGTATGGCTTTGGGTGAGTTATGAATCCTCTCCGAGCCTATTTCCTCATCGATGAAATGGGGATAACAGGGTTATTGTGAGAGTCAGAAATAATTCACGCAAAGCACTTTGCACAGTGCCTGGCATCCAGTAGGTCACACAATTAATGTCATCAGAGTAAGGCAAGACACTTTGGAAATTCAGTGCTACGCAAAGGTTGTGTCATTCATTCTGCATTACAGTTACTTGATTTTATTTTGTTTTTAAATTCTCATTCTTAGTTATTTTTTAAAGCTTTTTCTTCCTTTAGCCTATTCATTGTCTCCTCCTCTCCCCAACAATTCTTTCTTCCTCAGCCTGTCATTTTTATATCTCCTTCTTTAAGTTTTCATATTATTTTTTTATAATCAGTTATAGCTCTTCCTCCTCTGTCAGCCCCTTCCTGCAGCACATAGAAAAACAGCTGGGATTTTTTTTTCTTTTTAAACCAACATAATTGTTTAAGTGTGTGCCAGAAAGGAAAATGTTTACATTAGAATATATTTCTCCTACAGATTTTTTTTAATTAAAATCGATTACCTTTTTGAAAATGAGGCTGATTCACGGTGTTTCAAATAACATGGCTTTTGTTTTATTCAAATTTATTTTTTAGAGAGATTTCACATAAATGGAATCCTAAACAAATAGGAGAACACCTTCTACTGAAATCGTAAGTATCAAAAGTGGCACTAATATTGAAAATTTCCATTAATTTTTATAGTGTTAGAACTGAAAAAAAATCTTAGTATGGTGAAGAAAGAGCAATAAGATATTTGTGGGACTAGAACTTCAAAAGCAAATAACAGGAATGAACGAAGAATAAAATCCTGAAATACATACATTATCTTTAAAATAAATCTTTCTAATTTGAAAGGCTGAAATCACAACCTAATTTTTATCTGTGTTCTTAGGAAGTTAGCAAAGGTCTTCAGTTTGTTTAACCCAAATTGCCAGAAAAATTATCATTTAATTATTAAGCAGAGACAAAAATTTATCTGTAAAGTGATGAGCAAATTCAAACCTTAGCGTTATTAAAATGTAGTCCTAAAGTCACTTAGTGATTTTACAACACTGACCATTTTTGTAGATTAGAATTTTACTCTTCACTTTTTAATTTTTTTTGAAGATTGTGAATTGGAAATCCCCCAGCTTGCTGGCTCCCTCTGTGGGACATTCCAGCACATTATTACTTAGGATGTTCCATTCACCTTGAAAACTACTACTTGCCAGGACCTGGCCCCATAGGGTTAGGTAAGTCCCACCTTGATATTATTTTAAATAACTATATTTTGCAGGCTTGCAAAGTTGTAATATTACTATGTCTAAATAGTGGTGATAAGAAACAACTTTGCAAAGCTGTACAATATTGTTTTTTAATAATAAAAGGGGACTTGACTCACCATTGAAGACTGGCTTAGCTCTGCTGGGTGGGAAATCTGGGAATGGATAATGATAATATATAGGATAATAGCAGAACAGTTTACTTGTTCAAATGTCACTAAAAAGGCAGACAATGGAATGGATCCCTCATCCTAACTTCTAAGTATCAGATTTATAGGCTACATTAGCTATGTGCAGGTTGGACAGTGAATCATAACTAAGCATACGTTTTACTGGTTTAAAATAAAATCTGTTTTCCTTGCAGCCTTTCCCTGTGTAAAATTAATACTTAAATTTTCATTGCCAGCTGTTGAATAAGGCATCTTATGTTACAGGTCTCTGAAGTATCTATAGATATTAATAGTTGAAGTAGATACTAACAGGCTATAGATATTAATTGTTGAAACCCTTAAATATATTCAGGCTTGAATATAAATTATGTTGATATATTACAGTCGATACTAAACATGTAGTGGAAGCATGTGGTTTCAGTGTACTAATAAATTTGTTTTAATTTCTACAGCCTCACTTACATGGTGGCAATGCCTTTTTACTCAGCAAGTCTGATTGAAACAGTACAGGTGAGCTACTCTTCGTTGTCATTTTTTAGTTAAAAACATTTTTTGGAATACTCAATATATTATTTATATCAGATTCTGATTGTATACCAGACAAATTTAAGACAGTATTCTTTTAAAATTTGTATCTCACAGATAGCACACATATCTCAGAGATTATATTCTAGGCACACTGTTGGTGTGGATCTTTCCTTTGCACACTTACTTCACACTTGTAGTTTTAATTTTTTATCCTTTCATTAGGCAGCTGTACTCTTCATTCAACTGTCTCAGACCCCAGCCTATGACTTACCCTGAATACAAAGAACCTATAGGGGTTGTTCTGTTTTGTTTTTTCAACCTTTTAAGACACTTAATGTACAACTCAAATGCTTATGGCTTGTCACCGGACAGTAAATTGCTAATTACCTGAGCATAAAACATGCTGGAGAATCATCCTAACAGTGATCAGGTAGTCCCATTTGTAGTCTACTAACAGTATTCTTTTTAAATATGCCTTTTGAGGAACATTTGATGCCATGGCATGTTAAGTACTACAGAGCTAAAGCAGTCCCCTGTCAGCATTTTACAGCGTTTTACCATTTCTAACCACATGGTGGTGCTTCAAACACATTGTATTAATGTACCTCTTTTTTATTTTTATTTATTTATTTATTTATTTATTTATTTATTTATTTATTTATTTATTTATTTTAAATTCAACTTAGTTAACATACAGTGTAGTCTTGGCTTCAGGAGTAGAACCAGTGATTCATCTCTTACATATGACACCCAGTGCTCGTCCCGACAGATGCCCTTCTCAATGCCCATCACCCATCTAACCCATCCCCCAACCCACCTCTCATCTAACAACCCCCAGTTTGTTCTCTGTATTTAAGAGTCTCTTATGGTTTGCCTCCCTCTGTATGTTAATCTTATTTTCCTTCCCTTCCTCATGTTCATCTGTTTGGTTTCTTAAATTCCACATTTGAGTGAACTCATACATTTATCTTTCTCTGACTGACTTATTTCCTTCAGCATAATATAGTGTAGTTCCATCCACATTGTTGCAAATGGCAAGATATCATTCTTTTTGATCACCAAGTAATATGCCAATGAGTATATACACCATATCTTCTTTATCCATTCATCAGTTGATGGACATTTGGGCTCTTTCCATAATTTGGCCCTGGATAGTGCTGCTATAAACATTATGGTGCATGTGCCCCTTTGAATCAGCATTTTTGTATCATTTGGATAAATTCCTATTAGTGCAATTGCTGGGTCATAGGATTGTTCTATTTTTAATTCTTTGAGGAACCTCCATACTGTTTTCCAGTGTGGCTGCACCAGTTTGTATTCCCACCAACAGTACAAAAGGGTTCCCTTTTCTCTGAATCCTTGTCAACATATTTTGTTTCCTGAAGTTGTTCATTTTAGCCATTCTGACAAGTGTGAAGTGTTATTGTGGTTTTGATTTGTATTTCCCTGATGATGAGTGATGTTGAGCATCTTTTCATGTGTCTGTTAGCCATCTGAATATCTTCTTGAAGAGTCTGTTCATGTCCTCTGCCCATTTCTTCAATGGATTATTTGTATTTTGGGTGTTAAGCTTGGTAAGTTCTTTATAGATTTTGGATACTAACCCTTTATCTGATATGTCATTTGCAAATATCTTCTCCCATTCTGTCAGTTGCCTTTTAGTTTTGTTGATTGTCCTTTGCTGTGCAGAAGCTTTTTATCTTGATGAGGTCCTAGTAGTTCATTTTTGCTTTCATTTCCCTTGCCTCCAGAGACATGGCAAATAAGAGGTTACTGTGGCCGAGGTCAAAGAGGTTGCTGCCTCTTTTCTCCTCTATGATTTTGATGGTTTCCTGTCTTGCATTTAGGTCTTTCATCCATTTTGAATTTATTTTTGTGTACTGTGTACGAAAGTAGTCCCATTTCATTCTTCATGTCGCTGTCCAGTTCTCCCAGCACCATTTGCTAAAGAGACTGTCTTTTTTTCCATTGGATATTCTTTCCTGCTTTGTTGAAGATTAGTTGGCCATATGTTTGTGGGTCCATTTCTGGGTTCTCTGTTCTATTCCTTTGGTCTATATGTCTGTTTTTATGCCAATACTTGTCTTGATGATTACAGCTTTGTAATACAGCTTGAAGTCTGGAATTGTGATACCTCCAGCTTTGGTTTTCTTTTTCAGGATTGCTTTGGCTATTCAGGGTCTTTTCTGGTTCCATGCAAATTTTAGGATCATTTGTTCAAGCTCTGTGAAGAATGCTGGTGTTATTTTGATAGAGGTTGCATTGAATGTGTATATAGCTTTGGGTAGTATTGACAATTTAACAATATTTGTCCTTCCGTGAGCATGGATTATTTTTCCATTTCTTTGTGTCTTTTTCAATTTCTTTTATAAGCTTTCTATAGTTTTTAGCATCTAGAACTTCTACCTCTTTAGTTAGGCTTATTCGTAGGTATCTTACGGTTTTTGGTGCAATTGTAAATGGGACTGATTCCTTGATATCTCTTTCTGCTGCTGCATTTTTGGTGTATAGAAATGCAACCGATTTCTGTACATTGGTTTTATATCCTGTGACTTTACTGCTCTAGTAGTTTTTTGTTGGAATCTTTGGGTTTTCCCAGTCAAGCGAGCATCCTGCCATCTGCAAAGAGTGAAAGTTTGACTTCCTCCTGGCCAATTTGGATGCTTTTTATTTCTTTTTGTTGTCTGATTGCTGAGGCTAGGACTTACAGTACTATGTTGAACAACAGTGATGACAGTGGACATCCTTGTCATGTTCCTGACCTTAGGGGGAAAGCTCTCAGATTTTCCCCATTAAGGATGATATTAGCTGTGGGTCTTTCATATATGGCTTTTATGATTTTAAGGTATGTTCCTTCTATCTCTACTTACTTGTATACTTGCTCTTTATCAAGAAACGATGCTGTATTTTGTCAAATGCTTTTTCTGCATCTATTGAAAGGATTGTGTGGTTCTTATTCTTTCTTTTATTAATGTGATGTATCACGTTGATTGATTTGCAAATATTGAACCAGCCCTGAAGCCCAAGAATAAATCCCACTTGATCATGGTGAATAATTCTTTTCATGTACTGTTGAATTTGATTTTCTGGTATCTTGTTGAGAATTTAGGCATCCAGTTTCATCAGTGATAGTGGCTTATAAGTCTCCTTTTTAGTGGGTCTTTGTCTGGTTTTGGAATCAAGGTGATGGTGGCTTCATAGAATGAGTTTGGAAGTTTTCCTTCCCCTTCTGTTTTTTAGAACAGTTGAGGAAAATAGGTATTAGGTCTTCTTTAAATATCTGGTCGAGTTCCCTGGGAAGCCATGAGGCCCAGGACTTTTGTTTTGGGGGAGATTTTTGATAACCGCTTCAATTTCTTTGCTGGTTTTGGGCCTGTTCAAATTTTCTGTTTCTTCATGTTTGAGTTTTGGTAGTGTGTGAGTGTCTAGGAATTTGTCCATTTCTTCCAGATTGTCCTGTTTATTGGCATATAATTTTAAATAGTATTCTCTAATAATTGTATTTCTGTGGTGTTGATTGTGATCTCTCCTCTTTCATTTGTGATTTTATCTATTTGGGTCCTTTTATCTGTGTTATTTCCCTTCTTCTGCTGGCTTTAGGCTTTATTTGCTGCTCCTTTTCTAGCTCCTTTAGGTGTTGTGTATTTGGGACCCTTCTTGCTTCTTGAGATAGGCCTGAATTGCAATGTATTTTTCTTTTAGCACTGCCTTTGCTGTATCCCAAAGGGTTTGGACTGTCCGTTTTTATTTTCATTGACTTCCATGTATATTTTAATTCCTTCTGTAATTTCCTGATTAATCCATTCATTCTTTAGTAGGATGTTCTTTAACTCTATGTATTTGAGGCCTTTCCACATTTTTTCTTGTGATTAGGTTTCATAGTTTTGTGATCTGAAAACATGCATGGTATGATCTAAATCTTTTTTGTACTTGTTGAGGGCTGATTTGTGACCCTATAAGTGATCTATTCTGGAGAATGTTCCATGTGCACTTGAGAAGAATGTGTATTCTGCTGCTTTAGGATGAAATGTTCTGAATATATCTCTTAAGTCCATCTGGTCCAGTGTGTCATTCGTAGCCATTGTTTCTTTATTGATTTTCTGCTTAGATAATCTGTCCATTGTTGTAAGTAGAGTACTAAATTCTCCTATAATTATGGTATTATTATCAATAAGTTTGCTTATGTTTGTGATTGTTTTATGTATTTGGGTGCATGCAAGTTGGGGGCATAAATATTTACAATTGTTAGCTCTTCTCAATGATTAGACCTCTTAATTGTAATATAATGCCCTTCTTTATCTCTTGTTACAGCCTTTGTTTTAAAATCGAGTTTGTCTGGGGTGCCTGGGTGGCTCTGTTGGTTAAGGATCTGACTTCAGCTCAGGTCATGATCTTGCAGTCTGTGAGCTCGAGCCCCACGTCGGGCTCTATGCTGACAGCTCAGAGCCTGGAGCCTAATTTGGATTCTGTGTCTCCCTCTATTTCTGCTCCTCCCTCACATTCATTCATTCATTCATCCTCTTTCAGTCTCTCTCTCTCAAAAATAAATAAATAAACATTTTTTTTAAAGATTAAAATAGAGCGTCTGATAGAAGTATGGCTACTTTGGCTTTCTTTTGTTCTACATTAGCATGATAGATGGTTTTCCATCTCTTCACTTTCAGTCTGCAGGTTTACTCAAGTCTGAAATGAGTCTTTTGTAGGCAGCACATAAATGGATCTTGTTTTTTTAATCCATTCTGATATCCTTTATCTTTGATTGGAGCAGTTAGTCCATTTACACTCAGAGTGATTATTGAAAGATACAAATTTAGTGCCATTGTGTTATCTGTGGATTTCATGTTGATGGGGATGTTCTCTGGTCCTTTGTAGTCTTTGCTGCTTTCCACTCACAGAGTCCTCCTTAGAATTTCTTGCAGGGCTGGTTTAGTGGTCATGAACTCCTTTAGTTTTTGTTTGGGAAAGTCTGTCTCTCCTTCTATTCTGAATGACAGCCTTGCTGGATAAAGGATTCTTGGCTGCCTATTTCTCCTATTCAGCACATTGAATATTTTCTGCCAGTCCCTTCTGGCCTGCCAAGTTTCAGTGGACAGGTCTGCTACTGGACCCTTATGTGTCTATCCTGGTAGGTAAAGCACCTTTTGTCCCTAGCTGCTTTCAGAATTCTCGCTGTTTATATTTGGAAAGTTTCACTGATATGTCATGGGGTTGACCTGTTTTTGTTGTGTTTGAAGGGAGTTCTCTATGCTTCTTGGACTTGGATGTCTGTTTCCTTCCCCAGATTAGGGAAGTTCTCAGTTATTTGTTCAGATAAATCTTCTGCCCCTTTTCCTTGCTCTACTTCTGGGACTCCTATGATATGGATATTGTTTGGTTTCATGGAATCACTTAGTTCTCTAATTCTCCCCTCATGATCTAATAATTTCCTTTCCCTCTTTTTTTCAGCTTCACTATTTTCTATAATTTTATCTTCTATTTCACCTATCCTCTCCTCTGCTTCTTCATTTCTTGCTGTCACCATATCTAGTTTTTTTGCTTCTCAATTATAGCATTTTCTAATTCATGACTATTTCTTAGGTTTTTGGTCTGCAGCAAAGGTTTCTCTGGTGTCTTCTCTGCTTTTTTCGAAGCCCATCTATTAGTCATATGACTTTTGTTCTAAATTACTGTTCAAATATTTTGTTTCTGTTTTGAGCAAGTATCTGGCTTGATTTCTTCTTGACCTTTCTTTTGGGGAGAATTCATCAGTCTTGCCATTTTGGCTAAGTTTCTGTCTTTTGTGTGTCTTACAAGCTTGTTATGTGTCCTGCACCTAAGAGTACTGCTACATGAAAAAGGAATTGCACACAGTCCAGGGCCTGGCACTCCAGGAAGTGTGTCTGGTATATGTTGCATGCACTCTGCTGTTGCATTTTGGCTGCTCTATCCCACTTGTCAGTCCTCTACAGAGCTCCACCTTGCTGGCAGTGGTGGAGTGTTTGGACCTTTAGGTGTGCAGTGATTTGTTTGTTCAGGTAGCATGGGGGAAAAAAAAGTGTGGGGGAGCCTGATCCCATAAAAAGAGAAAAAGGAAAGGGGAGAAAAGGAAGCCAAACAGAGAATCAAAAAACCATAAGCCTGATTCCAAAGAAAGAGGGAGAAAAAAAATGAAGAAAAATAAGCAGAAGAAAGGAGAACAGAACAAGAATAAATTTTTTTTAAAAAGCCTGATCAAAAAATATATATAATAAGAAATGACAAAAAACTAATCAGAAACTGTGACCCTGATTCCAAAGAAAAAAAGAAGCAGAAGGAAAGAAAGAGGAAAAAAAAAAAAAAGTCTGTTAGTTCCTGGGGCTGGTGGCTATGCTGGTCTGGAGGAGAGGCCGGCTGCATTGGGTCAGTCAGTCTTGCCCCAGTAAATAAGCAGTTGCCAGACGTGGAGGGGCAGAATTTGGGTTGCTCTCCGAAGCCCCAGCATTTTGGTATTGGAGGAAAGATGGCATCACCCCGATCTCTCGTTCTTGGACTGGGGATCTCAACCCCTGCAGTTCAGGCAGCCCTTAAAGAATAGCGAGGACCGTCAGCTTACCCTGCACCTCAGTCATCCTGAGCCTTTCCTTTGGCACTCGGATGGGATTCAAAACCTGATGTCTTGAAGGACCTGTCACCATGTGAGTCCACTCCCATCCTCTGGAGTAGAGCCTCTCCACCCAGCTGATGAAAGGCCTTTGGCTGACCCCTGCGGGGTCTTTTGTCCTTGGGGAGGCAATAAGCCCTTTTCCGAAAGTATTCCAGGAAGTGGACTGTTCTCTCCCAGTGAACCCCGAAATTGCCACACCACACTATGCGCTCCAGGGCCAGCTCTCTCCTCTCTAGGATCATGCCCCATGGCTCCACTCCAGACAAAGTTGTGCACTTCCTGAGCCTTGGAGTTTCAGGTCCAAAGCCTGTTTGCAAACAAAGAACTGGGACACTCCGTGCTTTTCTCTGCCCAGTCCATAGTCCAGAGAGGTTTTCCTCTTGTGCTAACTTGATGCCACACTTTTACAACCCCTCTCTCTTTCTCTCTTTTTTGTTTCTCCACAGAAAGGGTTCCTTCTCCTCCATAGCTCTGCTGCTTTATCTCCCGCATTCACATACACACACATAGGTCCTGCCGAGCTGTTTCCCTCCAACTGTGGAGATCCTTCTGCCACTCCGCAGATTGATTTCCTGGGTGTTCCAAGTGACCAGACCTCAATACAGCTGTCTTTGAGGGACAAGCAAAATCCAGGTCCCCCTACTTCTCTGCCATGTTAACTCTCCCCAGAAGGTTACCTGTTGAAATGAATGTGGGAGAAAGGTGACATCCAAGGTCCCCTCCAACCTCAGTCTTGTTCACTGGATCAACCCAGCACCGATTATAGGACCAGAAGAAGAGCCAAACCCACTCAGTGTCCCTGTGAAAGCTTCTCTTGGTTGGCCATAGAGCAGGTGCCAGAAGGCAGGTTGGTGGGGCAGTGGGCAGAAGGAGGAGGCTGATAGCCCTGAGGAAACTTAAGACGGTGGCCACTGAGCAGGTGCAAGACAGTGTCAGGGGGTGGAAGGTAGGGGTATAATGGGGAGGCAGGGGTCCAGCGGTGAGGACAGAGTGTACAGTGAAAAGGAGCCTGGGCAGCAAACGGGGCCTGGCTGTGCAGTGTATTAATGTACTTCCTACACTTAAAACTATAAGATGAAGATAGTTTTAACTTCACTGATACACAAAATCCAGTTAATTGTATATCACCTATTTTCTGTCTCCAACACTAGGTCCTCTGGCTTATTTTTTGTCTTCAGTGTGTATGGATTTCCTCTCTATAAAAACCTTACTGGATCAGCCTTTGCTTTTCTAATTCCTCTTTTCCACTTATCCATAAGATGGGAATAGTATTTTAATAACAGTTAAAACAATGAGATGAGTTGTCTATGTAAAGTGCCCAGCTCGCTGTAAGTTAGTTTGGTTTTTTTACCCAATATCCAGCCCCTGCTTTCCCTTGCTCTGGGTTCCACCTGGAACTCCTTTTGACTCCTTTTGTCTGGTTTTTCTAAAAGTCTATCTTCTTAGAGTATTTCTCTCTTGAACGTTTTCCTCTTCCTTCAGTAACCTCTTTGCCATCTCTTCTGCTGCCTTCCAAGGTGTAACCTTTTTATCCTGTATTCTCTGCTTTTTATCCTATATTCACTATCTGGTAGAACTCATTTATTCTCATGAATCATTTTAACTCTAATCTCTAGCTGAATTAAATCATCTCCATCTCAAACTCAACTCATGTAAACAGTCTCATCTTATTACCCTGACAATTAGCTTCTTTTTGAGCCTCCTCTCCTTTTCTGCTAGTGGTACTCTTGTTGTCTTTACCCTGAAGACTTAAAATTTTAGTTTTAATTTTAAGGAGTCTTGATTTTTATGTTTCTGTCATCCTTTATAACCAATCAGACATACGTCTTTTTCTGACTTTAGCAAGTGTCTGAGATTTGTCTGTTTCTTCCCACTATGAGGCAACCATTATCCTTTCAATGAATGCCACATCCTCAGATTACTACATTAGCTTCTCTCTTCCTACTCCGTTCATGTTCAGTGGTTTTTTTCCCCTTCTGGGGACCCAGCTCAGATTTCTGAGAATACTTTTTCCCTTGAAAATATACATTTAGGGGCTCCTGGGTGGCTCAGTCGGTTGGGCGGCCGACTTCGGCTCGGGTCATGATCTCACGGTCCGTGAGTTCAAGCCCCGCGTCGGGCTCTGTGCTGACAGCTTGGAGCCTGGAGCCTGTTTTGGATTCTGTGTCTCCCTCTCTCTGCCCCTCCCCTGTTCATGCTCTGTCTCTCTCTGTCTCAAAAATAAATAAACGTTAAAAAAAAAAAAAAAAAACAAACAAAAAACCACCATTAAAAAAAAAAAAAAAGAAAATATACATTTATATATAGATCTCCTGTAGAACTTCTCCTAAAGCCCTTAAATATGAACTTAGTAGTGATCTATTGTCTTCATTAAAAATCCCTGATCTAGGGGCGCCTGGGTGGCGCAGTCGGTTAAGCGTCCGACTTCAGCCAGGTCACGATCTCGCGGTCCGTGAGTTCGAGCCCCGCGTCAGGCTCTGGGCTGATGGCTCGGAGCCTGGAGCCTGTTTCCGATTCTGTGTCTCCCTCTCTCTCTGCCCCTCCCCCGTTCATGCTCTGTCTCTCTCTGTCCCAAAAATAAATTAAAAAAAAAAAAAAAAAAAAACGTTGAAAAAAAAAATCCCTGATCTAGCTGCTGCATCTTAAAGTCATTCTGTACACTCCCGCCATTGTTCTCAAGTTGCAGTGCTAATACCCTTTTGCTGATTAAAGATCTGTGTTGAATCATATTTCCTAAGATCAGTTGTAGAAAGGCAGAGACGTTGTAGATGATAATGACTAACATTTACTGAGTGCCTCTGGAAGCCAGGCCTTTTTCCCTTTAATATGTCCAGCAATCATGTGCATAAAAGCTAGGTAGTACTAATCCCATTTTTATAGAATGGTCAACTGATTCTTAGGAGAACTAACTTGCCCAAAGTTATATAAGCAGTAGGTAGTGGATGCAGGGTTTAAACCTGTACTTAAGAATTCCAAGCACCAGGGGTGCCTGGGTGGCTCAGTCTGTTAAGTGTTTGACTCTTGGTTTCGGCTCAGATCATGATCTCACAGTTCATGGGTTCAAGGCCCACATTGAGCTCTACCCTGACTGCGCAGAGCCTGCTTGGGATTCTTTCTCTCCCTCTCTCTCTGCCCCTCACAGTCTCTCTCTCAAAATACATAAATAAACATTAAAAAAAAAAAAAAGCAAAACTCCAAGCACCATACAAACTCTTTAGATGTCCACTAGCTGTTGCTTTTCAAAATGAGTCCTAAGAGCTCATTTGAGTTCTTGAGGGTGGAGGAACCACATATGTCCTGTCCACATCTCCTCTCCTTTCCCTTCCCAAAAAGAATAGCTCCCAGCTTCACTGCTGTTATGGAATTTCATTTGAAAAAAGAATCTAATACCTAGGTAACACTTGAAGTTTGCAAGCCATTGGTGTTTTCCCTCTGTGTCAATAAATTAGGATTTAAGAAGGGACCTAAAACAAATCATTTCTTGTGGCAAAATAAGCAAGTATTAATTTTTACTCATTTCATCATTTTTATTTCAGAGTGAGATAATACGAGATAACACTGGAATCTTGGAATGTGTTAAAGAAGGAATTGGAAGAGTGATGGGCCTAGGGGTGCCTCATAGCAAACGACTGCTTCCGCTTCTTTCCTTGATCTTCCCCACTGTGCTGCATGGGGTTCTGCATTACATCATCAGCTCAGCCATTCAGAAGTTTGTCCTGCTAATTCTAAAGAGAAAGACGTATAGTAGCCATCTAGCTGAGAGCACTAGTCCGGTGCAGAGTATGTTGGATGCTTATTTTCCAGAACTTATTGCTAACTTTGCTGCCAGTCTTTGCTCTGATGTTATACTTTACCCGTTGGAAACAGTTTTGCACCGCCTTCACATTCAAGGAACACGCACAATCATTGACAATACAGACCTTGGCTATGAAGTGCTTCCAATTAATACACAGTACGAGGGTATGAGAGACTGTATCAATACTATAAGGCAGGAGGAAGGAATGCTTGGTTTTTATAAAGGGTTTGGTGCTGTTATAATACAGTACACACTGCATGCAGCTGTTTTACAGATTACCAAAATTATTTACTCTACCCTTCTTCAAAATAGTGTGTGAGACTAACTCAGTTCCTGGTTAGTCTAAAAGACATAATCTGGGTACTTTGTTATGAAATTATGTGGGATAAAAGTGAAATACTGGGGGAAAGTGGATTAGAAAGTGAAACTGGTAAAAAAAAGCCCATGCTGATTATATTGACCCTTCTTTTTTTAAAAGGTATAGGTATATATTTTGGATGAAAAATATCCCAAATTTGAAAACTCAATGAAAGTAACACTCGTGAATTGAATTCTAGCTAATGTAGCACTCATGCTAAACTAAAAAGACCCTGGGCAGAAGCAAAAATTTGTCAGCAAATGTAAAACAATATTTCACAGAGCTAAGTTTATTCCATCTGACTTCAATATTTATTAGAAATTTATTTCACCTTCTAGATTGATATTGGTATGACATCCTTAATCTAGTGTATAGTATCAGGATGGTTTACCTTTAAACAAATAAACTGTGTCATCCGTGGTAAAGATGAGAAGGATTAGATTTGGCAGTGTGTAAGCAGGACTTGAAGAGTTTTAAATTGCATTGTCCCTGTACAACTTTTTAATGGCTGAATATTTATTATATAAAGCCATTTATGTGCACACATATAACTCGGAATTTCCTTCATCTCTATAAAGTTTCCACTCTTAGATCAGCTTATTTCATAAAATGAATACTTACTGCTTGAATATCAGAAGAAAACATTAAAAGACAAGGTACCCAAAAGATGTAAGGCAAACAACCTACTTGTCCATATCCAAACCCAGCGTTTCAATGCCAGCAACTGAAACATCCGTCATATGTTTATAAAGTTTGATTTGCTTACTTAGATATGTGAATCATCAGTCTGGTTTTAGACCACTCCTAAGATAGAATAGAAAATAATCATGACAACTATTACTGTTTGCACATTTATGGATTGTGTACTGAAAGAAATGTTACTTGCCTTATATTTCTGAATGATTTGTCTTAGAGGAGTGACAATTAAAATTTACATGGGAATTTGTGCCTCTTGCCTTTTGTATAGTCATCATTAAATAATGGCTTCAGTTTTTATTTTATTCTAGTTTTTGTTTGTAGTTTCATTCTCCAAACCAGATCTACATAAAGGGAAAAGCAAGTTTATCCTTATCACCTTTTATTTAAACTTGTTTGGATGAATAACAAAGGAAAAATAAAAACTTTAAAGGAAGTTTGTCCTTGCTTTTTATGAATGAGGAAAAGAAGTAAATCTCAAAAAATAATAAGCAAAAACGTTGTTATCAGTTTGTTAAAAAAAAAAAATTCTTCCTGTTAAATTGAAGTTGGTGGGTGAGGTTCTTGTATAATAAAATAATAAGCATTTGACTGACCCAAACTTAAACATTTTAAAGTTTCATTTCCTCACATGAATGATCACAGTCAGTTTTACTACAAACTGTTTAGCACACAAACGCAGTGACTGCACTGGTGTTGTCCAATCTAGAAGGTATACAGACTGAGACTTACTTGCTAAGTGTCAGCAAAACAGTTACTTTTTGTGATTAATAGTTTTAGAACCAAAAAATGATATCCCCAAAGTGCCAAACAGTATGTAAGTAGAAATTTTCTCTACAATCTTATGTGGTAGGTGTGTATTTTTTTTTTTTTTTTAAACTAAAACACGTAAGTTTTCCCTTTTTAAATTCCACCAAGAGGGGAAAATAAAACACCACTGATCACGTGTTGTACTTTGCAGTTAATGTTTTGGGTTATGGTTTACTTTGCCCTACCTATGACACCTAAATTGTTTCCAATGCTTTGAACTGCTAAATAAATGTTTAGATGTTTATAAACTGTCCAACTTCCAATCATTTTTATTGTAATCAAGATGTTTCAAATAAGAGTAAACTTTAGAAAATACCAAGTTTCAGAAAATTTCTACAAGAACAGAATCTGAATGGAATCAAGTATTAACTAGTGAAAATCCATGAGATCCTTTATCTAGTTAAAAATCAAATATTTCAAGATTATTTGATGGAAGTATAAAGATTCAGTTATATAAAACTGTCTCATAGAATCATTATAAGACTGATAGACTGAACTTGTGTGTACACAAGTAAGGTTGATCTTCTCTTTGGAGAAAGAATGCAAATTAAGATTGGAATGTGGCAAGTAAAATACTAATTGTTCTTACTGCCATTCCAAATTAGTTGCAATATAAAAATTCTTAAAATTCAAGAACTTAAATGCTGTCCAAATATGCTTAAATGAAATTAGAAAGGAATATGTGAAATACACATTAGGCACACTCTTTCCCTTTTAAAATTTGCTCTCTTTCTTTAGCATATAGGTACCAAAGTCAAATATCCATTGGCTACATCTTTTTTAAGATGACAGTAGCTCAGAATATTTTAAAATTCAGTATGGTTAATAGTACTATGACTAAGATCCTATTAAAATGTTCCAGAGGCCCAGCGGTCCTCTTACATAAGCCAGGGTTTGGCCATGGAGCTCAGATATGATATGCTTGCTTTACTCTGTAGGATTTCTTAATCAGAGTCAAATAGTGTGAAAGTGATTGAGTTAAAAACTGAAAAATCTGATAAATACTGAGTATGTTATGTGAATTTATGAATTGATTTAGTACATTTGCATGTAAATTTCTTTCCCTTGAGCTACCTTTCTCTATTTTATGCACCCTTGAAAAATAATCCCTAGGTTTATAAAATTTATTGAAGCTTCCAAACTCCCATCACTAGACGTTATAAATATGAAATAGTAAAAAACAATCTGATTTCAAAATGGCTGTGGTTTGGGAGGTTTGGTAATTCAGCCAGTATTTTCAGAAGCAAAACTGGAGAGAGAAGTCTCACTTTTGCAAACATGCCTGACTACTCACAGCTGTCTTTTCAGCACTGGCTTTGTTACAACTGAACCAAGCATTCACCTTACTGACTTGGCATGAATGCTTCAATATTTCTGTGTATTCATACATCTGCTTAGAAAATAAAATACAGTGCTTTGCTATTTGTTTTTTTCTACTGAGATTGTGGAGGGTATTTGCCTTCAGTTTGCTTACTAGATCTTTTGGAACATGAGAGGCTATTTGCCAGCTCTTGAAAAGATATTCAGGGTTGAATTAATTACTTTCAATAACATGTAAGCAAATAAATCCCCTTGGTAGCAACCACACTGCAATAGAATTTGAGTGATATTTTGGCATATCTGCTTTCTCTTCTCTTTAAAGTAGCTGCGCATTTCTCTTGCTCTCTCTAATATAAACTGGATGTATACTGTCTTTCGAGTCATTGAGTATCACTAATATGATACCAAGTTGTATAGCAGAGTAACAAAAACTTGTGATTTAACAATGAATCTTACGCAGTATTACCTCAGCTAGACAAGGTGTGTGTGTGTGTGTGTGTGTGTGTTTAAGTTGTTTTTGTCTAGTATTTTAAATGTTTTCAGTAAATTGTGTAATATGAAAAGGTTCAATAAAATGTTGAAATAAAAACAGTATTTTTCTCTTCCTGATGCTAGAGAACTACTGAGGCTTCTGGTGAAGGAAAAGTTTTATTTTTGTAGGTAGAAATGAAGATCAGGAAAAATACATGAAGTTGAACTTTTTTCCCCACCACTTAAAAAGTCTTTCTGATGTAACTGTGATGTGGCTCACGAAACAAGTAACATATTTTCTAAAATAAGGTTTCAAATGCATTATATTCTGTAAATGTCTTCCACATTCCCATATTTAATCCTTACAACAGCCCTCGGGTATTTTCTGAGAAGTTCTGCTGAGGGAAGAAATAGATACAGAGAGGTTGTGACCTCTCTAGTGTTAAGTAACTTAAGGGAGTGATGACAGCAAGATGGCAAGTATGCAGTTCAAACGTGTCCCTCCATAGAAACTTAGGAAAAAAACAACCAGAAACTCAAAACCAACTTTGTCAGAACTCTAGAAAACAAGTTTATAGCAACCAAACGCAGAATCAAGAAAAAAGGCAACTTAATGGTAGGAGAATTTTGTGCTGTTTTTTGCTTGCCTTTGCCTCCACTGCCCTGGGTATCTGTGGGAGCCCCTGTGCCACTGTGGAACAGTCTATAGTCCTTGATCCTGGAAGGAATAAAGGAGATGCTATTTGCAAGTTACTGTGTTTATGCATACTGACATCTCTAGGGGCTACCTGAAAAACTAATGCAAGGTTCTCATCTTTTTTCCCTAACTGGACTTCCACTCAGGCAAGAAAAATAGTAGGAATCTCTTGAAAACATTTTAAGGTGATCAGAAAAACCTTAGCCATTTAGGGCAAAGAATTACAGTTGAGACATAACAAAAGACTGTCTATAAAGCCAAGGAGGAAAGGCCAGGGAGCGAGTTGCCTTGGGGTTTTCAAAAGTCATCATGAATACTAGGGAATTTAGAAAGCCACGCACATGCTCACGACAGGAGGCATGCTCAGAAAAGAACTGAGAAGACCCTCAGATGAACTATAAGCTCAGTGCAAGCAGGAAGGAAGGATGAGTCAGAGTTGCAAACGGCCTAAGAATTAAAGGGGTACTCTAACACACAGCCAATCCACAAAGTAAAGCAACTAACTAAAGCCAGAAATTGAACCTAGTCTTGTATCGAGTTCAGTGTCCTACCATAATAGGACCTCTCAAAGTCAGGAATAGATGGTCAAATAATATCTGCTCTTTAGGAAAAGAACAGTGGTTAACATTTATGAGCACTTACTATAATGACTGGATCAGTAATAAATGTGTTATTTTACAAATTCTCTACAGCAACCTTATAAAGTAGGTCTAACAGTATCCTCATTTTACAGATGCAAGACTTGCAGCTGGGAGGTTAAGCCAAGATCATACAGATAGGAAGAAGAATACCTAGGATTTGGTCCAGGACTTGCTCAATTCTTGCACTCCTTGGCTGGTCATGAGGTCAAAGTTGGCCTTGCTTTAAGTAGTGACATCCAGTAGAAGGACTAAAGGACACCAGGGTTCTCACGAATTGATGAATCGCTTCTTAGCTTAATCTGTCCTGGGTCTATAATGGAAGAACTCTTTGGGAGATCCTTCCAAGTCCACACCATCTCCCTCCCTTCTTAGGCTGGAAACATCTCCCTTTCTCTTTAGGCTTCCATAGCCTCTTCATTCTTTCTGGTGACTTATGGACTTTCTATCTCGTAGTTTTGTGCAAGCACCTCTTAAATCCTCTGTATCTGTATCATAGACATGTTTTCTCCCACTCTCACTACACAAACACATACATAGACATAATAAATTAATGACATAATACATGTTGAATGAATAAATGAATCTATAAAACTGTGCACCCAACCTTGTCTGTATATTTTGAAATGTTCCTTTTTAGCTTAGAATTTCAACACTGACAGTGACCTTTGGAAATCGTCTTAACTAGAACTCTCATGTCACAAAGGTGTAAAATGAGTCCTCTAGATGTTTAGTGATTTTACTAAGTTCATAGAATCACAGAGCTGGAGACATAATCCAGGTCTTCGCATTCCTGGTCTAGTCTTTTTCTCCTCTATCATCTTCCCCTTCCATTCACCCCCTCTCTCCTATCTAGCCACACATTATCTACACAAATATACATCCAAAAGTGAGCTCTGTGGCCCTTGATAGACCCTACTTCCAAAAAATACATACACGGGGGTACCTGGGTGGCTCAATAGATTGAGTGTCCGACTCTTGATTTCGGCTCAGGTCATGGTCTCACACTTGTAAGATAAGCTCAGAGCCTATTTGGGATTCTCTCTCTTTCTCTCAGCCCCTCACCCCCTCACCCGCTCACACATGCATGGCACTCTCTCTCTTTCCTTATAAATTTTGATAGTTAGCATAGTATGGGCCATGTTATAAAAGTTTAAAAATGTTTGTGACTTGGTGAAAGTCACCCAAAGTAGCAGAACCTCTAGCAGGCTAATTACAGACTTTTACTACTATTACCTCCTGAACAGACTTCTTAAGATTCAGAATAAATTCACCACTCCATTCCATTCCAGCACCTAGAATATTTCTTGGTACATATGTAAGTACTGAAAAATACTAAAACTATAAACTATATAAAATGTAAACTACATGAAACTATAAACTACAGAAAATATAAACTATATTTACTATAGGCAAGTAGCTTATTAAGATAATAATCTTACCGGGCGCCTGGCTGGCTCAGTCGGTTAAGCGGCCGACTTAAGCTCAGGTCACGATCTCGCGGTCTGTGAGTTCGAGCCCCGCGTCAGGCTCTGGGCTGATGGCTCAGAGCCTGGAGCCTGCTTCCGATTCTGTGTCTCCCTCTCTCTCTGCCCGTCCCCCGTTCATGCTCTGTCTCTCTCTGTCTCAAAAATAAATAAAAAACGTTAAAAAAATTAAAAAAAAAAGAAGATAATAATCTTACAATGTAGAAGAGGCCCTTTTGATAATCGCAAATTGTCATACCTAGGAAATGAGTTTAGGACTCTTATACCTGCCAGCCTGAGCTCTAGCTCTGAGGCTGGAGTCTATCTACAGATTTATTTTGAGGACTGGCTCAGAGCCTCAGAACAAACCTAGACTTTTAAGACTACTTAGAAAAATCTCTCAACCTTCAAATCATTCTACTGGAATCTGAAACTGTTTTTAAACAAAAGCATAAAGGGTGCTAAATATAGCCTATATTTGGCTGTTATGAAATCTTGTTCATCTGATCTAATCTGTTGACAGGGGAAAACTTTCCATACCTCCCTCCAACACCTAGTGCCCAGGGAAAATATGTGTTTGAAATGTCAACTTCTTTAAATTACTGATATAGTCACAAGATTTCTGCATCCAACAATGGAAACGTGGGGCCCAAGTACATTTTATTTCTTTAAAAAGGCCTGTGATGTGCTACAACTAGTAAGCAGATGACTTCTTTGGGCTAGCTTTAGTCATTCTGTGAAAAGACAGATCTATGGCCTTGATCTTGGAGGAAAGATAAACTTGGCATCATCAAGCTTTTGTTAATAGAAGAGGTCCATTCTCACATTATAAAAAATTTTTAAAAAGAGGGGCCAGGGCGGAGGGAGGGGGGAGCACCTGGATGCCTTGGTCGGTTGAATGTCCGACTTTGGCTCAGGTTACCATCTCGTGGTCCTTGAGTTCAAGCCCTGCGTCCAGCTATATGCTGACAGCTCAGAGCCTGGAGCCAGCTTTGGATTCTGTGTCTCCCAGTCTTTCTACGCCCCTCCCCTGCTCATGCTCTATCTCTCTGTCAAAAATAAATAAACATTAAAAAAAAATTTTAAACAAAATAGAAGTCCATTCTCAATTACAAAGTTTGCCCTAACTGCTACTGAAAAATCCATAATATTGACATCATTCCCAGTCTTTTATAACCGAAGAGGAAAGTAAATAGAAAAATTGCCTGTTACATAACTTTGGATGTAGCATTTTCTTGAATTACACCCTGAAGCTAAATTACACTTTTCCCAAGGGTAACAAAAAAACTCTGTTGATGATAGTTCTATAAAAATATCTAATCCCACTTAAAATAAAATTGGAATATTTATAGTGACATCTATGTATAGCAAAAAAGGGCAACATTTGATAATTCTGCTGATCTCTGCTCTTTATTAAAATATGCACCTTCAAAAAATAAGGTAAAAAACAAGCCCAAACTGGGAGAAAATATTTGCTAAATATGTATCTAATTAAGGACTCACATTTAAAATACACAAAGAATGCATAGAACTCAATAAAGACAATAAACAACTCAATTAAAAAGTGATTAAAAGTTAAAAAAGTAAAAGTAATTAATAATTGGGCAAAAGATCTGGACAGATACACGGACATCTCACCAGAAAAGATATATAGATGGCAAAAAAGAAAACGTATAAAAAGATGCTAAACCTCATATGTCATTAGAGATTGCAAACTAAAACAGTATTTTCTTGTTTATGTAACTATTAGATCTTGTATTATCATGTAACTATTAGAAATAACTAATCTCCAAAACACTGACAATACTAAATGCTGACGAGGATGTGAAGCAACATGAACTCTCATTCATTGCTGGTGGGAATGCAAAATGGTACAGCCACTTTGGAAGACTATTTGGCAGTTTTCTTACACAAGTAAGCATGGTTGTACCATACCATCATGGGAATCATGCTCTTAGGTATTTACCCAAATGAGATGAAACTTAGGTCTACACAAACACCTGCACACAAATGTTTATAGTGGCTTTATTCATAATTGTCAAAAATTGGAAGCAATGGAAATGTCCCTCCATAAGCGAATGGATAACCAAACTGTGATACATCCATCCAAAGGATACCTTGCAAGGATATGACATCCTAGAAAAGGCAAAACTGTAGAGACACTAAATAGATCAGTGCTTTCCAGAGGATGGGGAATGGGGAAGAGAGGAAAGGATAAATAGGTGGGGCACAGGGGATTTTTAGAGCAGTGAAATTATTCTCTATGATACTATAATAGTGGATGCATTACATTACATATTTGTTGAAACCTATACACTGTACAACACAAAAAGTATTTTTAAATTATGGATTCTAGTTAATAGTAATGCATCAGTAGCAGTTCATTAATTGTAACAAATGTACCACACTAATGCAAGGAGGGACAGAGGGGAGGGGAAATATATGAGAACTCTTTATACTACTCTATACTACCTGCTCAATTTTTTTTTAATCTAAAACTGTTGTTTAAAAAAGTCTCTTGGGATGCCTGGGTGGCTAGTTGGTTAAGCTTCTGACTTTGGCTCAGGTCATGATCTCACAGTTCTTGAGTTTGAGCCCACATCCGGCTCTGCGCTGTCAGCACAGATCCTGCTTAAACAAAATACAAATAATTTCCTTTTATCTCTCAAAGTGCTTTCTCTCATGTTAATATTTTTTATAACCATGGTAAAATTACCAAGAACAGATCATTAACATTGGAAATATATTACTAATTAAACTACAGACTTTATTTGAACTCCACCATTTTTTTCCATGAATGTCCTTTTCTATAGTATCTTAATACTATCCAGGGTCTCACAATGCATTTAATTGTAAAAATTTCAGTCTTTTTTGTTTTTCATCTTTCATGATCGTGACACTTTTGAAGAGTACTGATTAGTTATGTTGTAACTTGTCCCTTAATTTGGATTTGTCTTAAGTTTTCTCATGGTTGAAACGAGGTGATGAGTCCGGAAAGAATCTCATAAACATAGCATTGTGGCTTCCTTCTTATCAAGGGATTTATGTCACCACGTCTCGTTACTGGTGATGTTAACCCTAATTACTTGCTTAGATGGTGTCTGCTGGGCTTCTCTTCTGTAAAGTTACTGTATGTTCCTTTGTATTTAATGTAAGTGTCTTGAAAGAGATACTTTGTAACTATGCAAAGTGTATTTACTCTAAAATTTTTATCCACTAATTTTAATATTCAATATACATTGGTATATCTTGCCTGCAAAAATTGTTACTGTGATGTAAGCCCAGTGGTGATTTCATATTCCTATATTTCCTTTTACATTTACTGACTGGAAATTACATGAGTAATTTTTTCTTCTTATATGTTTATTTATACCAAAATAAACTCATAAATAGAAGGGAAACTTCAAATGTTGAGTAAAAAGTCACAAAAAATATATCACATTTGTGAATATCTATGCAACAAACAACAGCAACTATCTTTTTAAAGCAAAAAGTAGTCAAGACACAAAAAAAACAGATATAAGCTAATGATAGCAAATTTTAACATGTCATTCTCAGTATACTATGGATAAAGTGGACAAAAATAAATACTGGTTAACATTAAAGATCTAAACAACATAAACAATCATACAGACTTTATAGATATATATCAAATGTTTTATTCTGATACTACAGAATAGATCTTCTTCCAAGTATACCATGGAACAAGGTATATTAATTGAATGTTTACAAAATATTGATCACATATTAGGTTATAAAGTCAACATTAGTAAATTCTATAATGTAGAAATATTATAAAATGTTTTCTAACCACCATGCAATAGAACATTATTTAAAAAAATTTTTAAAGATTCATTTAAAATTAATAAAATTTTCTACTAAATAGGTCTGGATAAAAAAAGAAAATAAAATCTGAAACTATGCTAACAAAATACTACATATCAAAATTTATGGGATACGTCTAAAACAGTGATCAGGGGCGCTTGGATGGCTCAATCAGTTAAGCGTCCGACTTCGGCTGAGGTCATGATCTCCCAGTTTGTGAGTTCGGGCCCCACGTCAAGCTCTGTGCTGATAGCTCAGAGCCTGGACCCTGCCTCAGATTCTGTGACTCCCTCTGTCTCTGCCCTTCCCCCACTCACATTTTCTCTCTCTCCCTGTCTCTCAAAAAATAAATAAACGTTAAAAAAAAATTTTTTTTAATTAAATAAAACAGTAATCAGAGGAAAATTCATAGTACTATACACTTTCATCAATTAAATCAAATAATTTAAATAAAATTAAATTCCAAGCTTAAAAAAAGCAAGTAAACAAAGTATTAAAGGGAAATCATAATTTAATAAAACAGAATTAATGAGGTAGAGAAAAGAAATAGATTAGGTATAATTTTGAAATGATTAACAAAGTAGACAAACCACAAGATAATTTGATCAAGAAGCAAAAGGTAAGGCACAAATATACAAAATAAGAAATAATAAGAGGCAAACAGTGACATGCAGAAAATTTTAGAAAGTCTAAGAGGCCACTTTGCAGGGCTCTATGCAAATGTATTTGAATGATTTGCTAGTGAAATATAGATGAACAAAAGCAGCATGTTTGAAAATGAAAACTTAAACAGACTAATTTTAGTATAGGCAATTGAAAAGGGTATCAAGGAACTAACCCACAGGAGCACAGGCCAGATGGTTTCACAGGAGATTTCTAAGAAATGCTCAAAAACCATAGGTAGTCACAATGCTCTGTAAATTGTTCTAGAGCACCACAAGTGAAGGACAGCTTCCTAATTGTTTTTACATAGCAAAAATAACTGAACCTGATAGTACAAAAAATTATGAATCAATATCACTTATGAATATTAATGCAAAGTATTTGATAAACTACTAGCAGAGGACAAAAACCACATTAAAGAAATTCCATGATCAAGTGGAATTTATTACATGAATGCAGGATTGTTCTGTATTCTAACATCAACATAACACCATTTTACTAGATGTAAGGAGTAAAACATGAAATTATTCATGTTGAAAAATCCTATGACAAAAACCTATTTCTAACAACAAAAAAAATCAAGAAAAAAGAACTTGATGGATACTCTCTTAACATAACTACATATATAAACCCAAGTTAGGCTTACTTACTAAATACACCTGAAAGATATTTCCACTGAGAGTAAGAACAAAACAACAATGCCCACAATCTTGACCCCATTCTACCTAGTACTGCTGTTATTGGCCAACGCAAATAGACAAGAGAAATCAATTAGAGACATAAAATTGTTTTTAAAAATCTGAAACTACCCCTATTTGAAGATAAAATTTTTGTATGCCTAGAAAACCCTAATGCATCAATAATAAGACTTAGAAATTTTAGTAATAGTTAGATAAAAATTAATACACAGAAATTAATTACCTTTCTATATTCAAATAATAGGACATAATGGTAGGGAGAAAAATCCTTTTTTCAATAGTAAAAAAAAAAGATTAAATACTTAGGAACAAAATCAACAAAAAATATGAAAACCCATATAGGTTAAGGGAAGTTTTTAAACCACTGCCAAAAGATACAAAGGTACAGTATATTTAAAGAAATGGAAAGATTTCTGTTCTTGGATAGGATGACTCAACATCGTAATGATGTCAATTCTTCCTAAATGACTTATAAAGCTGATGCAATCCCAATAAAAATACCTATAAGACTTTATGGAGTTAGACAAGTTAATACTAAAGTTGGTATGAAAAAAACAAATTTGCAAGCCAAGACAAAACTGAAATAGAAAACTCTTGAGAGACATGTAGTCTTGCTAGACATTAAAATACATTGTGAAATCTCTGTAACTAAAACAACGTAGGCCAGAGTAGTAATAGATAAACAAAAAGAACAGAATATAAAGGTCAGAAATAGATCCAAGTGCATATGAAAATTCAGCATGTGATAAAGGTAGCATCTCAAATCAATGCAGGAGAAAAAGATACTCTTTAAATAAAATGTGCTAGACAATAGTTTTGTTACTTGGGAAAAGGCAAAATTAAATACATACCTCAGATCTACCAAAGAACTCTAAATGAATCAAAAATCTAAATATCAAAAAGGAAAAAGGAAAAAGGAAAAGCAAACAGTGTTAGTACTAAAAAAACAAAAACAAAGGGGTGAATTTCTTTATAACCTGGGTGTAGGAAAGGTTTTCTAGCTATGATTGAAAATCCAGACCATACAATTTAAGGTCAATAAACATGACTATATAGCATATTTTAAACATTCATAGCAAACAAAAAACCCATAAACACATTCAAAGGACAACTGACATTAGAAGCAAATATTTGCAACATAATGCTTCTATCCAGAATATATGAAACACTTTTAAAAATGGATGGAATGAAGTATAAAACAAAAACAAAAATAAACAAACAAAAACACCTGATAGAAAAATGGCAAAGATACGACACAGAAAGAGTGTGAAAAAGATATATGAATAGCCTTTAAGTATGGGATAGAATTTTTGCTCTCACTCATAGTTACAAACACACAAATTAAAACTATACCATAGATACTATTTCTCACCCATGAGGTTAAGGGAAATTTAAAAGTTTGACATATTTTGGCTAGATAATGAGGAAACAGATACTCTGGTGCATTTCTCATGGATATTCAACTGGTACAACCCTTTCGGAATAGACTTTACGCATTTACTATTTGACTCAGCAATCCCATATCTAAGGTCATGGCTGCAAGGTGGATCCAAAAAGAAGAGGAAAATTAACAGGGGCATTATTTGCATAAAGAAAGGAAATATTTTTCCTAAAATCCCCCAAAGACTTTCCCTGTTACTCATCAATTCCAAATGTGTCAGATGGTGACTCCTCACTGCAAGGAATTGGGGGAAGCAGGAAGCACTGTTAGTGGACCACATTGGCACTCAGTCTGGTTAGTAAGAGTTTGGCTACTAAGGAAAGGAGGAGCCTGGGAACTAGGGACACAGCAAGGAGCGCCTGTCACAGCTGTGTTTTTAACAGGGCGCTCAGTGTCTTTTGATAACCTTCTTGTATTTGTGGAATGTCCCACTTTCTGAATCCTATCTCTCCAAGATTCAGAAGCCAGAACTCACTTTTCCAAGATCTCTTGCATCTAAGACAGAGAGACATGTGACTTAGAATTTGCAGTCAATGTGCCTGTGTGAAACTTCAGATCAGAAAATGAAAGAGTAACGCAAAATCCATCTCTTGGTGAGGATATAACCAGAACGTTTTGCTTTTCAGGAATAGTGATGATGAAACAGTATCACTGTTGTAAACTGTGGTGTCCGTTTCCAGTGGTGGCACATTGGGATCACTTATAAAGCCATGGCATGGCATGGGTTGTGTGTTAGTCCTTACTGCACATCCTCTAAGCCTGGCTCCTTGGTTCATCCAGGCATGCTGCAAAATACTTAATATAATTTAATATCCCCTGTGTCTGCTAAAACTAGAAATTAAGTATATAAGTATCATAAATACAGTATGCTATAAATAACAATCATCTAAACGTATGTAAATATATATGCTAAATATATATAAAATAGTTATGATTATTATTTATATGATATCTTTATATTATATAATATATATAATCTGCAGGGGCGCCTGGGTGGCTTAGTCGGTTAGGCGACCGATTTTGGCCAAGTCATGATCTCACAGTTGGTGAGATCGAGCTCCCCGTTGGGCTCTGTGCTGACAGTGTGGAGTCTGCTTGGGATTCTCTCTCTCTCTCTCTCTCTCTCTGTCTCTCTCTCTCTCTCTCCACCCCTCTCCCACTTGTGCATGCTCACTCTCTCTCTCTCTCTCTCTCTCAAAATGAATAAAAATTAAACATTATATATAACATCTGTTTGTTAACTATCCCTCCTAGTATGTAAATCCATATGGACAGGAATCTTGTCTCTCTTTTTTCATTTTCTCCCTAGAGTCCAGCATAGACCACAGCATGGACTCAATAAATAATTACTGACTTAGGTAATGAATGAGGAAGGAAACTTCTCCTCTGGTAGGTGAGAAAAGAAATAGCGACAAGCTCAAACTTAGATACGTTTGCAGGTGAGATTGTGGGAAGTTGAAGAAATTCTACAGGAAGTTCTAAATTATCTTGCACTTTATTCTTTAGGAAATAGAGTGTATAAAACAAAACTGAGCTTTTTTTTCTTTGATGGTTTGGGATTATCATGATAACTATCAATTATTGACTATGCCTCAGTAAGATTAGGATAATATTGAAAAACATATATGCTAACACTAGTATTACCATTAAGGTACCATATTCATGTTAGTTTTTTGTTTGTTTTCCTGATTCTTTCCAGCGATTCCCATGATCACTTCTTGTGTTATTTGTAAACTTGTCTGATGCCTGACTTTGAGAAGTTCGCATAGTATACTGGAGAGAAAATGGATTTTAGAATTCAATCCATTTTTGAATTCTAGTTATATCTTTTACTGCTGTTGTGTCCTTGAGAATGTTACACGCCTTGAGCTTCAGTTGCCTCTTTGATAACATGAAATTATTCTACCAAATAAATAAAAATATTGAAAATGTTTTTATAAAGTGTGTAAGGTTTTCGTCCATAGTAAGCTCTCAATAAAATGTAGCTGTTATAAGAAAGTAGACCTTAATCAGTTTAAACTCTGGGCATTTTAGCCCATTTCTTTGCTATATCAGGCGCCTGATAAATGTTTGATTAATTCCATCTGCTGTCAATGAATCTGTTTCCCTTTGTTTCATTACAACTTGTGTACTGCTGATGTTGCTGATGTCTTCCCTTTTTCCAGTCTCATTTCCTTTTTTTATTTTCTCTCTCCAATTACAGCCATTTCTTCATCATACTGTTGCAGTAAAATTTAATTCATATATATATCTCACGAGACAGTACTTGTTCTAGGTGCAAAATCATGCTGTAATTTTCTCTCTTCTAGTTTCTCCAAATGTCTGTTTTGGTTTTGTTTCTTTGGTGTCTCTCCTCCAGCAGAAGATTTTTTGCTTATTTTTGTTTCTGTGGTTAGAGAGGTCATTTGAGGGGTACTTATTTTAAACACACTTTGCTCACTGAAGAAGACATTTACAGTGCAGCCTCTCCAATTTTCTATTGAAATACCTCCTAGAGAAATAAAAGAAAAAAGAAAACTCAAAGCAACAAAAATGAGGACTGTCAGTCAACCAGCCGTCAGAATCCCAAAGGACTTTTCACTAATTAAATATTAGGAAACCTCACTGTAGGTCACTATCAGAGACTGACCCACAGGAAATAAAGTGATGCTGGTGTCCAAAGATAGGAATACTGTCTATGTTTTTTACCTCCTTTGTCTGCTCAATCCTATTTTTGTGTTTTAGTCAAGGAAGGAACCCTTATTATTATGTGCTGACAAAGTTCCAATGCTAACCAAAGATTGAACTGCCAGAATAGACTCCTACGAAATATTCAGGTATCTATTCTCAGTAGATAAGTCTATTAGGCTTTACAGACACAAAGAGCTCTTCAAATAGCATCAGAAGCCAGAGTTCTATAATTGGCTCTGAAACCCAACTCTAGGAACATCACAAGGTCAGAGTTATTGCAGCTCTAATTTGGGATTTGGAATGATAAACTCTTCATAGTTTGAGAACATAACTTACTTAAAAGCAAATCATCTTTTTGTCATCCTTCAGGTACATGTAGGTTTATTCTGTTTTACAGGTGTTTGTTTTTTCTTCTACCCACACTCTACCACCTCCAAGCCCAGGAGCATCTAAGTACATAAAGTTGGAGGTGGTGCCATTGAGGAGCAGAGCCTTGATACATGTAAAATATTGTAATAGAGTGTACAAACTGCCTTGTCCTTTGTTTCATCAGTGGTTGACAAAGATAGGTATGCATTTAATTTGGGCTTTTGTAGTTTGCAATGGCCTATTCAGTCACTTGTGATAACTGACTTTAGTTAATTGTAACTTTTGTGGGGGTTATCTGAACCAAGGTAAATAGTACCAAGGACTTTCCTAATCATATAATTGGAGAAAGATGTGAAATAATAGATGGTTGTGGTTGTGATAATTTCTTACAAAGAAACTGATAACCAATACCATTAATGGTTTTACAATACCTTTTCAGAGAATCTGCACTGATCAAGAAAGAGGGATAAATTGCAGTTATTTATGGCCATTGGGAAAAGAAAAAAATGAACACCTTATAACTGTGATGTCTTCTGACTTTAACCACTATGCTTTAGTCTCATAAGGGATACAGATGGCAGGGATCACCAGTCACTTTCTACAGACTAGGAATCTGATAGGTCCAGAGAGGCTTTCTGTCCCAGCAATACCGTGCATACAGCAAACCAGCCAAACCTGGACAGGACCTCTACTTTTCATACGTCTACCCCCACAATTCTCGTTGCTAGACCACTGTGCCTGCTTGCCATGTCTATTCAACACTTGGTTGGCGGTCAACTAAATAAGGAAGCTGGGAAGCATTAAAGTGTTTAGCTTTAAGCTGTAATGCCCAATATAAGAGTGGGAGTTGGAATGAGACCTAACAGCTGTCACATTATTTTATAAGATACTTTATTAAACCAGATAAACTGTCATATTATATATAGCTCATGACCTAATTAGCAGATCCCCCATCTACTCTTCCTGTATCAGCTACTCGGTAAAACTGGTTCTATTTTTCTGGTTTTATTGAAGTAAAATTGACATATAGCACTATGTAAGTTTAAAGTGTACAGAAGCATGATTTGACTTACAGATATTGAGAAATGATTATACTACAGTAAGTTTAGTTAGCATCCATCATCTAATATAGATACAAGAAAAAAAGAAAAAAAAGGTTTTTTACCTTGTGATGAAAACTCTTAAGATCTACTCTCTCAACAACTTTCAAATATGCCATATAGCAGTGTTAATTACAGTCATCATGTGGTACATGACATCCCTAGTACTTATTTATCTCGTAACTGAGAGGTTGTACTTTGACTAGTTTCATTTGATTACCCCTCCCCCAACCCCACTGCTGGTAACCACAAATCTGATCTCTTTTTTTTTCTGTGAGTTTGGGTTTTTTAATTTCATTTTTTTTAGATTCTACATATAAACGAGATTACATGATGTTTAATTTTATTGCATGTTAATAAAAGCACTTAAGACTGAGATGGAATTCCATTTCTAGAGTTTCTTCAGTGTTTGGAAAGGCTCACTTAGAGCTTATAAAACTTTATGAGGCTGGAGATGAACTGGAAGAAATTAATAAGCAGTTGAAAAGGCTTACAAACTAACAACCAAGATGGTTTAGCTTCCACATTCAAGAATGCACCTGTTCTAAATCAGGAGACTATAGATGCTGGAGAGGATGTGGAGAAACGGGAACCCTCTTGCACTGTTGGTGGGAATGCAAACTGGTGCAGCCACTCTGGAAAACAGTGTGGAGGTTCCTCAGAAAATTAAAAATAGACCTACCCTATGACCCAGCAATAGCACTGCTAGGAATTTACCCAAGGGATACAAGAGTACTGATGCATAGGGGCACTTGTACCCCAATGTTTATAGCAGCACTCTCAACAATAGCCAAATTGTGGAAAAAGCCTAAATGTCCATCAACTGATGAATGGATAAAGAAATTGTGGTTTATATACACAATGGAGTACTACATGGCAATGAGAAAGAACGAAATATGGCCCTTTGTTGCAACGTGGATGGAACTGGAGAGTGTGATGCTAAGTGAAATAAGCCATACAGAGAAAGACAGATACCATATGTTTTCACTCTTATGTGGATCCTGAGAAACTTAACAGAAACCCACAGGGGAGGGGAAGGAAAAAAAAAAAAGAAGTTAGAGTGGGAGAGAGCCAAAGCATAAGAGACTCTTAAAAACTGAGAACAAAGTGAGGGTTGATGGGGGGTGGGAGGGAGGGGAGGGTGGGTGATGGGTATTGAGGAGGGCATCTTTTGGGATGAGCACTGGGTGTTGTATGGAAACCAATTTGACAATAAATTTCATATATTGAAAAAAAAATAAAAAAATTAAAAATAAAAAACTTAAAAAAAAAAAAAGAAGAAGAATGCACCTGTTCTGCTCCAGGATGAATTGGTATTTGCTTATCTGAGATCTATGTTGACTTGTGAATCACTAAAAATATTTCTGCATGACCGTAGTTTCAGTCTTGTCTTTAGATGTTTGGATAAAGAAAGCATGAGGGGCGCCTGGGTGGCTCAGTCGGTTAAGCGCCCGACTTTGGCTCAGGTCATGATCTCACGGTCTGTGAGTTCGAGCCCCGCGTAGGGCTCTGTGCCTACAGCTCAGAGCCTGGTGCCCATTTCAGATTCTGTGTCTCCCTCTCTCTCTGCCCCTCCCCTGTTCATGCTCTGTCTCTCTCTGTCTCAAAAATAAATAAACGTTAAAAAAAATTAAAAAAAAGAAAGCATGAGACATGATAGTAAGACATTTGGCATCATTTTATAAATGAGGAAACATATTTGGGAGGACAAAATTATTTTACTCAAGCTAAGAAAGTACTAAAATAGCCATCTTAAAACAGACATCCTTAAAACAATTGCTTTTCTCTGATTTTTAGTTACTTTACTTTAGTGTTGGATCATTTGAAATTAGAGAGCCTGGCTAGGATAGTAGCATTGTCACCAATCATGATACTTGATTAAAATTGTAAATCTTCAGCTTGTTTACTATAAAAAGAGATTACTGATGCTACAATCCTTATAGTATTTTAAAGGTAGGATCAAGCAACTTAATAGCTATAAATTACATAGTATGGTGTCTATGACATAACTTTAATTGAATGCTGAAGATCTATTGTTATTTAATAGTAGTTTCTTGGGGCACCTGGGTGGACTTCAGTGCCAGACTTCAGCTCAGGTCATGATCTCATGGTTCATGGGTTTGAGCTCCACATTGGGCTCTGTGCTGAGCTCAGAGCCTGGAGTCTGCTTCAGATTCTGTGTCTCCCTCTCTCTCTCTGCCCCTCCCATGCTTGTGCTCTGTCTCTCTCTCAAAAATAAATGAACATTGGGGTAGCTGGGTGGCTCAGTTAGTTAAGCATCCAACTTCAGCTCAGGTCATGATCTCACAGTTCCTCAGTTTGAGCCCCATGTCGGGCTCTGTGCTCACAGCTCAGCCTGGAGCCTGCCTCACATTCTGTGTCTCCCTCTCTCTCTGCCCCATCCCCACGCATACTCTGTCTCTCTCTGTCTTAAAAGAAATAAAACATTTTTTAAAAAATAAATAAATATTTAAAAATTTTTAAATAGTAGTTTCTTAAACGATAACAATCAGGCAATGGGGCCATGTTTTTCCTGCTTCTGGAGAAGAAATCTAGAAAAATGATGTGAGGGAGAAGGAATAGGGATTAGAAAAGCATAAGGTAAAATCAATTATATTTATTAATTTTAATCTACCTTATCTAGGAATAGATCATATCAAACTTTGGGAGGAAACTATGTATTATGAAGTACATATCAAACATTAGAAATATTCTTTTACTCCATGAAATATATTTTCCAAAATATTTACCTGGCACTTAACCTATATGCTTTTGAGAGCTGGTTACTTTATTTCTTCATTTAAGTTGTGATGTACACAACCATCGCTCCCTAGGTGACACTTTGAAACATGAACAAGCCTGGTTTCTAGTTCTACAACAGGTTTGTACTCCTGTTAGAATTTCTGGGCATTCCATTCAATAAGACCCAGATGAAATGTGTCCTCTTCCATAAAGCCTTACTGAAGTCCTTCAGGCAAAGGCAGCTTTTCCCTTGGGCTTCCAAAGACATTTATAACTACTCCTGTTACACTGCATTCTAAACATTTATTTACATACTTCTTTTCTCCACTAGATGGCAATCACAACAGTACAAAGTTAATTTTTTTTAAGTTTATTTATTTATTTATTTTTGAGAGAGAGACAGAGAGAGAGAGAGAGAGAGAGAGCGCACCAGCAGGGGAGGGGAAGGGAGGGGGAGAGAGAGAGAGAGAGAGAGAGAGAGAGAGAGAAAGAGAGAAAGAGAGAGAGAGTCCTAAGCAGGCTCTGCACTGTCAGCACGGCTTGAAGTCACCAACAGTGAGATCACAACCTGAGATGAAACCAAGAGTCAGATGCTTAACCTACTGAGTCACCCAGGCACCCCTGAAATTTTTCTTTTTATTTCATCTTTTTCAGAGAGGGCATACATAAATATTAACTAAGTAAGTAATGAAAGGAACAAAGTTGATCCTCTACTGTGGAATGGAACACAAAGAAATATGTAAGATACTGACATCTATATCTAAATGTCAATGTAGATACAGATGTACACACATGGTATTTAGAGAGAAACACAATCACTTTCTTGCTTGACCTCTGTGGTTACTTCCAATGGTATGATGAAGAAGGCTGAGACTCCTGACAATTCCCTCTGCTCCCACAGTGGCTTCCCAGCAGCAGCTTCTGGCAATTTTTCTTGGCAGTGGCTCCCAGCACAGGCTCCCAACAGCTGCTCCCATCTGCAAGGGCTCTTCTCTGAAATGGGTCCCGCTAGCAGTGAGTTCCATTACCAAACTCCGGGGCAGCAACAACTCATCCTACCTTGAAGGACACTTGCCTGTTCCCTGCTCTCCTAGCACCATTTCTAGGGACAGCATGCAGCATGATCCACACAGAGCCCTTGGGGCAGTTATGGAGTAGAACTTCTCTTTTCAAGAAATAAGTTCAAAGGTATGAAGATAAAAATCCTAAGTTATAAAATATATTTGCTATATTCTCTGGAATTTTCTATGGTCTACTCAAGGCTTTCTGAGGTTTGGGATTCCCCTCTGGAGTTGTAACTGCTTGTGGACATTCCACCAACCCTTAGTGACTGGCAGAACACAAGCCTACTGGACACGTTTTTGTCTCACCTTATCTGAGAGCACACATCTCCCCTTTCTTCTGGTGAAAGCACTCTGATGTGCTTTGAGGGATGCTTCCCTCACCTAGTGTCAGTGCGTGAGGGGAGCTGAAAAATAAATGACACCTACCAACCCTTTTGTTCAAGGGATTATGCTATGTTCTATGTTGCACAGATTCTATATTGTTTTCAAGCAATAGAATTCCAGGAATTTTATCTATATAATCTATTTAATCTATGCATTAAAAAGATAAACTTTCTGATGGCCTTGTTAAAGATAAAAGATTATATAATCTCTAGCTGCTCATGGCAGTGTGTGGAGATGGCCTGCTTATGAGGATGTGTGTGTGTGTGTGTGTGTGAGAGAGAGAGAGAGAGAGAGAGAGAGAGAAAGAAGGCCCTGAAAATAATATTTGAATGCCAGGACTTAACCTGCTTGACCAGCCCTACCCATGGGCTTCTCTGTTACGTGACTTAATAAATTATTTTATTTTCATTTTTATTCTTATTAGCTGCATAAACTAGTTTGAATTAGCTTTATGAAACTTGTAAACAAAATGGCTCAACTAAGTGATCAGGAAACTAATAGAATCATGGAAGAACTAAATCCCACTTTCCCATCTTTCTCTAAGTAGCAGCCATACAACCAGGTCACCAGAATTCCTAGGACAGTTTTATTTCAAGTATTTCCTCCTATTTTCCCTATCAATATAGTTTTAATTTTCATATTTTATACTTTATTACTTATTTTCTAGAAATAAACAGTTTTATGCCCATTGGGCTGAAGGACACCAATGAGAACCAAATTGCCCCATAGATACTTTGGAACTTGCAGTATTCTTTTACAAATCCTAAAGCACAAAAGGGGTTAATGACAGCTACTCTTCCACACAGAATTGTTGCAAAAATTAAATAGCATTTATAAAAATAGGAAGATATATATATATAGAGAGAGATAGATATAGATATAGATATAGATATCAAAGAGTAGTATGTCAGTTTATGTAGTATATCAAATAACAAGTGTATAAAAATGTGTGGTTTCAATATTGTCATTCCTATGAAAACTTTGCAATGATTGTGAGGTGCTTATGGATGGCCACATCTTCCCCAGCGCAGCTTAAGTCTTAGAAATAGCATTGGTGCCCTTGATGGCATTTAGCACAGTTTTTGTTGCTTGTGAAAATGCCCTTGGTTGGCTGCTTGATCTGGATATGGTCCTCAGGAATGTTCTAGTTGAGAACACGTCACTAAAATCAAGTGGTTCTAATAAGTAGGGGGTAAATGGAAAATGCTCATCCAGATAATTTAATCCTCCCAAAAAGTATAAGAAAATTTCCAGAGAAATGAGGTATGTTGTAGGAATAATAGTTAATTGCTTTGTATTTCTGTTTCATTCTACGTGTGCAGATGTACTTAATACTTACGTGATCTAGTTGGAATTCCATAATAAAATCCTTATTTTATCCTTGTCCTGGGGAGTAATTTCCTTACTCATGGATGAGTTGGGGTGCCAGGAAACTAGCTTCAGTCTTTCTTGGGAAGTCTTCCTAGATCCAGTCAGCACTGTTTGAAGAAAGGCTATGAGAAGAAAACCAAGAACTTAGTGCCCACCCATTTCATTCTCTCACTTATCACATGAATAAATCAAGCCGCAGAGAACTTTCACTGACACATGGATATTCACTTGCTGCTATAATCCATTGCCATATTCTCCATTACTCAGTCACAAATTCTACTGCACTGGGCATAACTGGGGCATACATAGAAGAGCTTTTTGTTTTAATAACCATATATTTAACTTACTGTATATTTAAAAATTATAACAATCAAACTTGAGATTTCATAAGTATTAGTACTAAGGATAAGGATAAGTTAAAAATAGTAGAGACAGTTGGTTTAAATTGGATTAGTGAAAATTAAAATGACATGTGAGAGGTAGGTGGCTGTGGCCAAAAATTATGAATGTGATGAGACTGGCAAAAATCTGAAAAACCATTCTTTTCATGACATGTGGTATGACAATATGTATATATGCATACATACTATATAATAGGAAAAGTTCTTACAAAGGTGTAAACTTGAAATAATTTTGTTTCATTTTGAACAACTGATTCTATTGAAAGTAATAAAAGTTCAGGAAAATATAAAACAAAATAAGCATCAAGTAAACGGTTTTCTATTTAAAAATTTTTCTAATATGGAAGTTCAATTTTCCAGGAATTCTGTTTTCTTCAAAATTGTTAGTTCTCTTTTTTCTAACAAGTCTTGGCAAAAATAAACAAGTTATTTGGGTAACTGAGACAAATTAAACTTATTCATTAGTTAGTGATGGTTTTTTCAACTATTAAATTACTCATTTGATTAAAATTATTAAAGGATCCCCACCTGCTTGGCACTATTCTAGGCACTGGGAACACAACAGTGGGTAAAAAGTAAAAATATGTACTGTTCTGGAGTTTACATCAAAGTGAATGAGGAAGGCAATAAAGAATGGGTATATAATATGTTAAAAAGTGTTAAGTACTATCATAAAATGTATAGCGGGGCAAAGTGATAGAGATTGACCAGAAGAGACTTCTGTGTTAAAAAAAAAAAAGTCCTCTCTGAAGAGACATATGAACACGGTCCAAATGAAGTAAGAGAGTGAGCCTTATGAATATTTGGGAAAGAACAATCTGGGCTGAAGGAAAAGCATTGGCCAATCACTTCATAAACCCAACATATCTTCCCTATCCCTTAAGTAGTATACATTTTAGGCTGTGCCTGTGATTCTCACCAACATGCAACAAAAGAAATTTCCAATCAGGGTGTGATATTTAATGCATGCATGACAACGATATATTTAAAAGTCCTTTTGTATGCATTGTTATATTTGGTATGCACACCCACCTTGTGGTATGGAAAAGCACTTTTTATCATCTCTACTTTATAGGATAAAATTTTTAGAGAAGTTAAGTGATATCTCTAAAAACATTCAGGTAATATCCAACAAATCCTAGCCTCAGATCTAGGTCTGGTGTAGGAAGTCTATTCCATTAAGCGAGGAAAGAGGGAGGGAGGGATGGAGGGAAAAAAGGGAGAAAAGGAAGGAAGAAGAAAAAAGTTTACTTTGATTTCTTAAAGTTAGAAATATTTCTTTTAGAAACACTTTAAAAACATGTAAAAGAAAAAGAAAAAATCATATCTACACTTTGATACACATTCAATTATTTTATACATTCATTCAAATAATATCTGAGTTCCCATATGTGCCAGGTACGGTGGCAGGTGTTAGGGATACAGCAGTGAACAATTAAGACAAAAATCTCTGTCTTAATGGACCTTATATGAGGCTCTTTTCGCAGAGTAAGAGGGTCAATAGACAAGATAAATAACTGAAATATAAACATGTTAGATAGTGATGAGATCTGAATATACAATAGAATGGGCATATACCATGAAATGATACTTCACATTTAAAACAATGTTTTACAAATAAAAGTATTGGAAACATGTGCCCTAAGAGAAACTCACTTCCCCTCTACTTTTAAGTCTGAGTGAAAAGGCTAATATGGACTACAGGTATTTTGATCCAAAAGAGGACACTAACAAGAATAAACATATATAAATGCTTTAAAATCTTGAGTTGGAAGAAAAATGATGTAAGGAAAATCCTGATATAGTCCAAACATTCTAGAATAAAGATTTCTAATCTACTTCAGCAAAATGTAGAAATTGGGGGTGAGGTTGGAGAGAGAAGAAAGACACTTGGTGGACTGAGGTGGGGGTGGGAAGGAAGGGGTGTAGGAGAGAGTAAAAATACTTTACAGATCTCTCATCTTATTTGTGTTCAAAAGAAATGGGGGATAGTTTATGTTGTGGGAGAATGCATTTGTATTTTATTTTCAAACACTATTAAAGATATGGGTGTGGTTATGAGAGTGGGGAGGGGGAAGGTAGATATTAACAGAACAGAGGAGTAAGGTAGGACTTTCACTAAACATGAGGAATAAATGAAAAGAATAATACTTTGATCCACCTAGCAAAGAAAAAAAAGTAGAACTAGAAACAGAGAAGACTAATGCAAAGTAAATTTAATCTGGGGCGCCTGGGTGGCTCAGTCAGTTGAGCGTCCAACTTCAGGTCATGATCTCATAGTTTGTGGGTTGGAGTCCCGTGGCTGGCTCTGTGTGCACAGCTCAGAGCCTGAAATGAAGACTGCTTCGAATACTGTGTCTCCCTCTTTCTGCCCCTCCCTTGTTCATGTTTTGTCTCTTTCTGTCTGTCAAAAAAATAAATAAAATAAAATAAAATGTTAAAAAAAATTTTTAAGTAAATTTAATCTATTAGATGGACTCTATTAGATGGAATGAATAAGCATGACTCCTTATACTGACAGGAAACAGACCATTTTCTCCAAACCGGAGAAAAAAGATAGTAAAAAATGGCTGTTAAAATAAAATCTACATACTTTTTATTAACACACATACACACATGTACACACACACACACACACACACACACAGACACACCTAAAATATAGTGGCAAAGATGGTTTAGAAATTAAGGAGATAGACCAAGAAACACCAGTTAAATCTAAGCAAAACAAAAAAATTCAAAATTGAAATATCGATATTGAAAAATCACTATTTAAAATTCACTATTAAAAGAAGTAAACAAAATAAAAATAAACATCATATAATTATAAAAGACACAATTTATAAAGATACAGCAATTATAACGTCTATGGCTCAAAAACATTGCATATGACTATATAAAGTGTTTTAGAAAGAGATGTTAAAAATGAAATTTTAGAGAAAGACTTTGAACTATACATGTAGTGTATTGGACAGATGTATAAATCCCTTCACTCCTGGTTTTAAAAAAAAAAAGCTAGGGGAACAGCATAAGTCAATCAAAAACCTTGACTCAGTAGATCCATATAATTTCATGTAATACAAACATATGCACTTATGATTTAAGGGACATTATTTATTTATAATCCATTGAACATTTTCATAAGTTACACATGTACTTGGCCAAAAAGAAACTTTAACAAATTTTTAAAAATCACATTCTCTGGAGGTGCCTGGGTGGCTCAGTCAGTTAAGTGTCTGACTCTTGATTTCGGCTCAGGTCATGATCTCATGGTTCATGAGTTTGAGCCCCACATAGGGCTCCATGCTGACAGTGTGGAGCATGCTTGGAATTCTCTCTCTCTCTCTGTCTCTCTCTCTGTCTCTCGCTCTCACTCTCACTCGTGCTCTCTTTCTCAGCCCCTCCCCCACTCTCTCACTGTCTCAAAATAAATTTAGAAAAAAATCATTCTCTGACTATAATCTAAAAATTAGAAATTAATAATAAAAAGTTAATATTTTGAATTTAGAAACACATTCCCAGATAGCTCTTAAATTTAAGAGGAAATTAAAAAGAAAAATCAGGGTGCCAGGGTAGCTCAGTTGGTTAAGCATCTGACTCTTGATTTTGGCTCAGGTCATGATCTCATGGTTCATGGGATCAAGCCCAGCACTGGGCTCCAAGCTGACAGAGCAGGGCCTGCTCAGGATACTCTCTCTCCCTGTCTCTCTTCCCTTCCCCTGCTTGTGCTTTCTCTCTTTCTCAAAATAAACATTTCTAAAAAAAGAAAGAAAAGGAGAAAAATCAAACTATATGGAAAGCAATAAAAATTTCATAATAGAATCTTTGCACACAAAGAAAGTTGTGCCAAAGAAAGAGTTTACAACATGCCTTTAAATGTTTTTATTAAGAAATAACAGTAGGGGCGCCTGGGTGGCTCGGTCGGTTAAGCGTCCGACTTCGGCTCAGGTCATGATCTCACGGTCTGTGGGTTCAAGCGTCGGGCTCTGTGCTGACTGCTCAGAGCCTGGAGCCTATTTCAGATTCTGTGTCTCCCTCTCTCTGTGACCCTCCCCCGTTCATGCTCTGTCTCTCTCTGTCTCAAAAATAAATAAACGTTAAAAAAAAATAAAAAAAAAAGAAATAACAGTAAAATTGAGAAATATATTAAAATAAAAAATAATTAGAAACTAGGAATAAAAAGAGAAAAAAGCTGAAATTTATTAAATAGAAAAATAAAAAATAGAAAAGGGAACAAATAAATCCTCCCTTGAACCTTCATGTAAGTAAGAAAGAGAGAGAGCGAGAGAGGGAAGGAGAGAAGGTGTGAAGGAACTGAAGAGATGGAGCAAGCAAAAAAAAATAAGCAATGTTGGGGATCAGAAGATATAACTATGGATATAAGAAGGATGATAATTGTAAGAGAATACTACATGCAGCTTTATTGAAACAAATTTGAAAACCTAAGAAGTAATATATATTTTACAGGTAAAATAAAAATTATTAAAATTTACCCCAGTTGTGGAAAACATGAATAGATCAATTTTCATAGAAAAAACTAGAAAGGTGATTAAAGACCTATCATAGAAATAAGAACCTGGTGGACAGAACAAGTAGCAGACAAACCAAAAACCTACCGCCCCCCCCCACCCTCCAAAAAAAGGAAAAAAAGCCTCGGAATAAAGTTTCTTGGGGGAATACTTGTTCAGAAGACCCATCTCATTTCCTGAAGTAGACGTAGTGCCCAGAACTGGACACATGATCAGAAAAGACCAGAGAGAACCCTAGGCTTGCACCTCTGACAGACATATAGGTTCTGGACTCTGCTCAACATGCTGATAAAAGCTAAGGCTGTTTTATGCAGTGCATCTTAGTGACGAGGAAGTGATCAAACTTAGTGCCAAGCTGCAAAAAACTAAGAGAGTGGTATTTATGCTCATCCTCTTGGCTCTAGTAATTTAAGGAAATCTCTGTCAGGTCACTGACTGACAACTGAGAAAATAGACAGAATTCAGTGTTGATACTTGACAATGAACACAATCTCGGCAAAAATAGTTTGGAAACACCGCCAAACAGTCGGATGACTGAAGCCCTCAATGGTTATCAACAGAGAATCCTGGAGAAGAGAAAAATTTGATTTCCTGCATTGCTACATGATGATATTCAACATTTATTTTCAACAAAATAAAAATGACAATAAAAATCATAAGTCATACAAAGAAATAATGAAGTTTGGCCCATTCAAAGGAAAACAAAAAGTTGACAGAATCTGGCCCTAAAGAAGTCTAAACATTATACTTACTGGATAAATACCTAAGGCAACTGTGTTAAATATACTCAAAATGCTAAAGAAGACTATGGACAAAGAAGTAAAGGAAATCTGAAAAGTGATGTATGTGCAAAATGAGAACATCAATAAAGAGATAAAAATATTATAAAAGGAATAAAAAAGAAACACTGGAAGTAAAAATTACAATAACCAGCGGTGCTTGGGTGGCTCAGTCGATTAAGCATCCGAGTTTGGTTCAAGTCATGATCTCACGGTTCATGAGTTTAAGCCCTTCATCAAGCTTTCTGTTGTCAGAACAGAGCCTGCTTAGGATCCTCTGCCTCCCTCTGTCTCTCCCTGTCATTCTCTCTCTCTCTCTCTCTCTCTCTCTATCTCTATCTCTATCTCTATCTCTATCTCTCTCTCATTCTCTCAAAAATAAATAGACATTAAACAATTACAATAACTGAAAAAAATTACAATGACTGAAATAAAAAATTCCCTAGAAGTATTCAATGGCAGGCATGAGCAGGTAAAAAATCTGTGAACTTGAAGATAAACAATTGAAATTCCCCAGTCTTAGATCCAGAAAGAACAAAGAATGAGGAAAAGTAAACAGTCTGAGGGATTGTCTGGACACTATTAGCAGATCAATGTATTACTGTATGGGAGTCCTTTAGAAAGAAAAGTGAGGAAACACTGTTTGAAAAAGTAATGGCTGAAAACCTTGCAAGTTTGATAAAAGATATGAATCTACACATACCAAAAAAATCTCAACAAACTCCAGGCAGAATAATGTAGAGATCAACACTCAGACACATTAAAATCAAGTGAAAAACAAAGAAAACCAGAAAATATCAAAAATAGCCAGAGAAAGTGACTGGTCATGTATATGGTATTCTCAATGAGATTATTAGCAAACCTCTCATAAGAAACCATGAAGGCTAAAAGGCAGTGGGATGAAATATTTAAAGTTTTAAAGAAAAAAAATATGAAGGAAAAATTGCAAGTCTGGCAAAACCATCCTTTAGAAATGCACAAATTAAGACATCCCCAGAAACAAAAGTTAAGAGAGTTTTTTGCCTATAGCCCTGACCTACAAGAAATGCTAAAGAAAATCCTTCAGTCTAAAATGAAAGAACACTAGACAATACCTCAAAGCCATATGAGGACATAAAGAACATTGGTAAAGGTAAACTACATAGATAAATTTAAAAGCCAGTGCCAATACATTCTTCAGTTGTAACACTTGTTTTATTTTCTACATGATTTAAAAGACAAATGCATAAAATAGTCATTCTGAAACTATGTTAATGGGAACACAATGTATAAATATAATTTGTTAACAATTTAAAGGGGGTGGGAGAAGGTGTTGTCTTATTTCCTGAAAACTAGAGCTTACAATTTATCCTTACCTTGAATCTCTTCCCATTCCCTTTTGCCACAACATTTACTATTCTGCCTTTAAGCAGAACCTCTCCAAGTTCTGTTTTATATGAAGTTAGTCCCTTTGGGAAGAGATTAGGAGTTAACTTCTTGTAACCTGCTTCTCCACCCAGAGAAATTTCTGAGCCAGAAATCTGGAGGTGGGTGTCAAAGGGGTGAGGTGGGAAGGGAAGAGGGACAAAAATAAGCTTCTTTCTGAGTGATACACTCACTCTAAGAGCTAAGTGCTTGGTGTTGGTGGAGAAAGTAACCTGATGTCATTTTGGCTTGCCTCTCCTGGTATGGAACCAACATTGCATGAGCTGAAGTAGGGATATTCAGAGCCCCAACATTCTCAAGATGCTGTGTCTTTGGTAGAGCCAACATTCCACGAGTGGAGACTGGATGGAAGACAGGAGTGCCCATCTCTCAAATGTACTCTCCAGGAACTTAGCCTTAGCAACAGGCTGTTTTCAAAAGACATGTAATTATTTAAATAAAATATAAGATTATTTTAAGGGATTTATATATGAAAGGTAAAAGAAACAAAAACAGCACATAGGATGGAGAAGTCTAATGCAATTTTTCTATTATAAAGTTCTTTAGTACCATAATATTAGTATCTAAATAGACTGTTATAAGTCAATACTTAATATTGTAATCAATAGACCAATTATTTTTAAAAATGTATACAAAGAAGTATAACTAACTTGTCACTAGAGGGTAAATAGTAGAAAAGGAACAGAAAGCAGAGAGAAACAATAGAAAAAAATAGCAAAATGGTGAACACAAACATAACAATATGTATATTACATATAAATATAATTATACTTTACATTTATAAATATTAGCATATTTTATAAATAAAAAGTCATTGACACTAACAAAAAGGCAAAGATTGATGGTCTCCATATAAAAATATCAACAACCAACTCTATGTCTTCTATAATGTATAAACTTTAAATATAATGAGATAGAAGTGAAAAGCAAAATGATAAAAAAGACATACCATGTAAATTAGCATAGTCAGCTGGCCTGGCTATATCAGTATCAGATGAAGAAAATTTCAAAACAAGGAGAATTACCAGAGATAAAAATAAATATTCTATAATGACAAATGGGTCAATCTCTGAGGACGGCATAAAAATCCTAAATAAATAAGCTCCAAAACTAAAAATAGAAGGAAGTTTTTTCAATATGATAATTGATTTTTTATAAAGGTTCAAAAACAATTCAGTGGAGGAAGATAGTCTTTTTAATAAATGGTGTTGGAACAATTAACTGGACATCTGTAGTCAAAAATATGAACCTTGACTTAAATGTAATATATAAACACTAACTCCCAATAGATCATGGATTTAAATGTAAAACATAAAACTATGAAACTTCTAGATGAAAACATAGAACATCTTTGGGATTGAGGACAAAGATTCTTAGACATGATATTACATGTGTGATACATAAAAGAAAATAACCAATAAATTGAACCTCCTCAAAATAAAAAGCTTTTGCACTATGAATGACTCTTAACAGGATGAAAAGACAAACTACAGATTCAGGAAGAAATATTTGCAAACTATGTACCTAATATATATTTTTATACACATAGACTATGTAGAGAACTCTCAAAACTCAACAGCAAAAAACAAACAAAACAAAATAATCTATTTTAAAATGGACAAAATATATGAATGGATATGTCATCAAAGGTATAATATGGATGGCAAGTAGGCACATGAAAAATTACCAATATCTTAGCCAAAACCATAGACAAGGGGAACATTTCAGTAGTTGCTAGAGAGCTGGGATTGGATTGGGAGGAAGGTGGGTGAGAACACAAAGAGGTAGCATGAGGAAGTTCTTTTGTGGTAATGGAACAGTCCTATCTCTAGATTGTTGTGGTTACATGCATATATATGTGGAAGAAAATTTCACAGAACTATATACATAAATGTACACAATGATTGCAGTTATAGAAAATGGTAAAAACTGGTCAGGTCTGTAGTCTAGTTAACAGAACGATACCAATATCACCTTCCTAGTTTTGATATTGTACCACACCTGTAGAAGAGATCACTGTTTGGGAAAGCTAGGGGATGGGTGCACAAGACTCTATACTATTTATACAACTTATATTGAGCCTTAATTATTTCAAAGTAAAAAATTTTGAAACATACACCAATATCCATATGTAAAAGAACACAAACCCATTTTCTGTAGTGAAAGAGAACCACAATAAAGGGGGGAATATGATGAGCCTACAGAATATTTAAAGTATAAAGAAATAGAGTATAAGTAGATGGGTGAATCTAATGCAAGAAGTGGTATTTGAGTTCAATTTCTGATTCTGTTAAACTTAGAAATTGCTGAAGAGTGACCTCAAGGAAGAATTAACACATTACCTTCTTGCCTTCTAGCTTTGCAAGAGTATGCTAAGTGCTTCAGACAGGTCTCCCTAATGTATAAAGCTCTTATGAAGTATTTTCAGATATTCATCATGTACACAAGAAGAGGAAAAAATGGCATACTGTCTGAAGGCTGCAAGGGATCACTCACTCCCAAACAAGCCTGGATCTAACCAGTGAGATTTTTTTTATAATGTTGGAAAATAGCTGAGTAATACAGCTTTGAATATACGTGCACATTTCTGACTTAGCCAGTCAACCAAAGTAAAAATGCAGTTCCCAGGAAAAAGTGACTATTCTGGTTTTTAAGTGTCCCTTAAATGATATCACTTTGCCGCTTAAGCCAACAGAAATTGAATTGTTGCTATTCGTTTCTGATACTTCTCAACTCAGTCCTGTTCATTCTGCATGCTTTCACCATCTTCTGCCCTTTAATACTTCCTTAAATGGAACTGTCCCTTTACTTTCTCAATCTATACACATTTTCTTTACTTTTTCTTATTATTTTTTAAGGTGCTTTGCTTCACTCTTTTTTTTTACACTCAGGACTAATACAAAAGAGAGTTATTTATCAAGTATTTCATATAAGACTCTAGCTGTTGAGATATCTTGCAGTTGTACTCCAAGGGAAGTGAGACAAAGATATGAAACAAAGCTAAAGTATAACAGAGGGAAAACACAGTTTGACAAAGCTCATGGAATCTTTAGCTATTTTATAAGATACTATAATGTTCATTGATCCATAGGACTTAAGCTGTGGATCTATCCCTATAGTTTAAAGAGAAACATCTGTTTAAAACATTCAATAATTTTAGTAACTTTATATAGTTGTGCAAACATCTCTATAGCATCTTTTAACAGGGCTTGGCATACATGTCAAAAAACTACCAGTCAGAATTACCAGTATTTCTGAAACCTGAATATTGGCCCTAAAAGTTTGGCTTGAGTCCTCCTTGTATTCATGGTAAATAGATCAAGTAGATACCAAAATTAGACTAATAACCATTACTAACTTGTGGAAAGAGCGCGTCAAAACAATGTGTCAAAATAAATTCAAAATATTGCCAGGTGACTCTATTCAATAGATGAGGAAAGATAACAGAATTATAAACTAGCTTGTTTAAGAAAATAAAAAGGGAAAAGAGAAGTTTTGCATTAGGTAGCCACTTTTTAAGCTAAAATTCTCTCCTAATTCAATTAGACCATTCTAACCACATATATTCCATAATGTAAATAAAATTATATTCTTACATCAAAGTAGATATAGATGTATGAATGAAAATAGATCAAGTTGAGGAAACTGTACATATTTAATAAGTGCATGGAGTTAGCATCATTTGTTTTAATATCCTACTTATTTAGTAGCTTTCAGAGAGAGCATTTTAGTTAATCCCTAATAAAATGAGCAGGATGATATTGATTTTTACCTCTGAATATTTCTATTTCTCTTTGCCTCTCCATCCCCTTGTTTACCATTGTCTGATAAATCCTCTCAGTATCTAGCATGGTGCTGAAAACAGCATATTGCAATATATTCTTGTTAATTGAACTAAAGCATCAGTGACATACACAGAAGATGGGTTATACTGAAAGCCCCAAAGTGAAAATGGGAGTAAGCCATGATAGGTCCAACAAGGAAGTGCCCCTGGTGAAAGTGAAAAGGGTAAAAGTATGGAAAGAGTGAGAACATGTAAAAACTGAGTAAACCAGGGTGAAGCAAGGTCCTTGAAACTCAGGTTTAGGAAGTGTGTATTTCTTCTTGAATTATTCATAGCCCATGAAAGGTCAAGAAAGCATTATCAAGTAAAAACATGTTTCTTTTTAATTAAGAGTCTTGCAGCTCCTTGTATAAATGTGTATGATTCACTTGGCACACCTAGAAATTTATTGTTTCATCTTCCTGTCCACTTTCACTTTTCCTGATACAGATGAAACATGACGAAAAACAGGAATGAGACCATGATATCAGAATTCCTTCCTTGGCAAGGCCGTGCAGGACCAAGTCTGAAGTGCACATAGGGAGCCTATTGCTGTATTCCAGGCTCTTGGCTCATGTGAATGTTCAAAAATCTCGTAGGTGTTTGGAGCCTGAGCGGCAGTCCTGCTCTGGAATTGCAGAAAATGCCAAGGAGACGGCTTTGTAGGGTAGCCCTCCCCATGGTTTAGGAATGTCTGTTGCTTCTTTTTTTTTAATAGCGAATTTTTTTGTCATTCAAAATACAAAATAATACAAGTGATGATACAAGAAACAATACTAGTGACGGCTCATGTGTTTGTGTTTTCCATAGTGCACAGCCCTTCCTCACTTCTCAATCTCCTTGCCATCCTCTATCTCCCAGGCCTACTTTCTCACAAGTTTGCAGTTGTACAACCATCTTGGTCAATTTCAATATGCATGTTGACAATATATTGTATAGACTGGGTTCAGTATATTCAAGTATATATTCAAGTATAAGGGACTTGTCTCTATTCCACACTCTGCTCCCTTTATTTCTGCCTGGATTTTGCCATTATCTAGAACTGTCCCATACCTGAAATCTACTTTTAGAAAAAATTTTCCCTTTAGTAATAATTGATCATTTCAGAAATTTTGAAAAAAAAAAACACGCACAATGCTATCATCTAGAACCATGTCAGAGTTTATTAGTGCCTATTCCACCTTTTAAATTAGGGAATCCAGCAGTGGGAATGGGTTTAATTTTGTTGGCTCCTCCACCTCCTTCTAGGGATTTAAGTATGGTTTTATCTGGTCCTGCTAACTCAGTTCCACTCTCTACTCATTTTTCACCTTCCAAAATTCTTGATATCTCTTTTTCTGCTGTATCTCCTTCTTTTAATCCTTGTAGGGTTGTATCTTCTTGTTTCTTTTATCAGTTTTTGGGAGGGAGCAGAGATAAACAAGTGTTTTCAGTCTGCCATGTTAAACTTCCCAGTTGCCATCAGTTCTCAGCACTGGCCCACTCAGCTTTGCTTCCTACCTTCCTAATCACCCTTTACCATCTCCTTCACCCCCTTCACTCTATTTTTCCCACTGCATGTGCCAGTATCCAGACATACCCACCCTTTGATGTTACACTTGGGGAATCAAGATCCTTAAAAAACAATATGGAACCTGCCACTGTTCTTGTGACCTGTCACTTGTGGTCTTAACTATACACTAACGCCATTCAACATGGGCATCTGGGTGGTTCAGTTGTTTAATTATCCAACTCTTGGTTTCAACTCAGGTCATGATCTCACAGCTTGTGGTTCGAAGCCCACATCAGGCTCTGCGCTGGTAGCATGGCGCCTGCTTGGGGTTCTCTCTCCCTCTCTCTCTGTCCCTTCACCACTCAAACTCTCTCAAAATAAATAAATAAACATTTTTTAAAAAGAGCCATTCAACAATCTTCTGAGGTTTTCTTCTCTTTCTTTTTGCAATCCCTCAGCCACAGTTCTAAGCCTTCACTATGCTTTTCAGATCATGAAGTACAGGTCTCTGGAAGTTTATTGCCTGAGTTTGCATCCTGGTTCTAGAATTTACTAACTCAGTGACCCTGAGCATCCTGCCTAACTTCTCGCTGTCTAAAAATCACTCGTCTATAGGATAGCGGTGATAATAGTTATTAATATAGTTACAGGGACTACTTGAATCATAGGAATATTATACTGATTAAATGTGTTAACGGATCTAAAGCTTCTAGAAGAGTTTCTTATATATAAAAAGTGTTATAACCCCTTTCCTTAAATAAGTAAACTAGTTCCCTTCTACTCAGAGAAAATCAAAGCTACTCATTGTTAACTCCATTATTTTATCACATACTCTTCACAAATGTTTACACCTGTGTACGTATTTCTTTCCTTCTTCCCTATTTCAGAGGAAAATGTGCACTACTACAAAATAAAGTACACATGATATGTATAAGGTAATGTCTGTATAGGAAACTTGTAGTACCTAAGGCATCCCAACACCCTAAGAAGGCTTTCAGGAAGAAGTGACACAGCTGGGTTTTGAAGAATGGATATGAGCCAGATGACAGCCTGGAGAAAGCACTTTAGGCAAAATGAATCTCCTGTACAAACATGTTAGGATATACACAGTATGCCACTTTGAGAACTATAACCATTTTTAATGGAGCAAAGAATCCCTATGTGTGAATGGAATACATGTGGGGATTTCTCTTCTTTTTATACAGCACTTCTGAGCATTTTATTAGCTGATTTACATTCTTTTTCATTCAGTTTTTAAATCTATATCTTCTCCTCAAGTTGTACATCTCATGTGGTTTGGAATGACGTCATATACTTCCTTTGACTGCTCATGATATATACCACATTGCCAAATGTGTTGTAAGCCTCAGTAAATAATTATGAAATAATTAATTTTTTGAAACTCAAAGATATTTGCATTACTTCACTCAATAATTTTTTTAGTAATCAAGAAAGAGTTAATTTAAATAGTCATGCTTTTAAATTGACAGTAAACATGTAAACATGAGAGACATTAACATAAATTGGAGCTTCACATTATACCTATAGTTAATAGAAATAGAACAATGAATGCATGTAGAGAACATAATGATTTTATATGCTCTCATGCTAACGTGATAGTCCATATGAAGATGCAACAAAGTAATATATTCTTTAAGATGAAACTTCTTTTATTAAATGTATGCATGCTTACAAAATTTTGATGCATTCAAAAAGCAATGTTGATCAATGGTAATGCTTATATTAAACCGAGTTTGCACAATTATTAGGGGAAAAACTCCCCTAGAATAGCTTTTACTTCTGCCTTTCAAGTGCAGAAACTGGAATGTATGTCTTCTGCATCAGGAGCTTCCCCCTCTGTACTTCTCCTTTCCACTCCATATTGGAGTCATTATCCTTTCCACTTTAAAGCCTCTAGAGCCCTTCGACCTCCTGTGTCACATCATGCTGTTGAAAGATGGAACCTAGCTAATGCAATTTGGATATGCTTTTCTTAATGCCTCCACCTTTTTGATACTTCTACTGCCTTTTTTTCAGTTGCCCAGAGTCCTTTTTCTGAAAATTCCCTTCATTTTATGGACAAACAGGAAATGATGATAATATGAGCCATTTATATATGATGAGTTTTGACGAGTTACATATTAATATTAAAACATTTGAGTCAAATGTTCCTTCAGTCATGATTTACATGTCAATTGCTTTTTTCTTCTGATGGCGAAATGTAGGTTTTTGTTTCTGTCTAAGGAATTTAGGTTTTCTGCCAGCAAGTGAAGAAATGTGTAAGTTGTGTTCTTCAGGGATATTCTGAAGTCATTGTGAAGTATGTAGCTTACACAGACAAAAGCTCTAGTAAAATAAAATTCTGTAAATAGCCTGGTCATTTGGTGTTGTCTCCTCTGGACACTCAAATCTTCACTCTAATGATCAGGAATAGTACATTCACTTCAGGTACTTAGGAGCACTTATCTACTTTAGACTTTGTGGAAATGGAAATGGAAATGTCAGATATAATTGAACCACTTTTTGAAAAACCCTGACACAAGCATAAAAATGCATGGGGTTGTGGCCTGCCTTTTTTGAATTAGTCTTCTGCCGGATTCTATGAGTCTCCTTTGGAGACACCTAATATACTTTACCTGTGGCTATATTACTTGCTTCTGTGTGTCAGTTTAATTCTTCTAAAGATAATAAAATTTGTTACACATTTATCCTGTACAAATCACAAGGGCCACTCTATATCTTTGATAGTTCACTACCCGACTCCTTTGATCTGTCCAATGTTTCCCTGACCCATCTTACAATGTAAATTTTTCGAATTATTAACTCTGAGCTTCTCCCCAGGATTTCTCTTCTTAGGTTCCTTAGCTTGTCTGTGTTCTTTATTCTTCATGATCTCTTTCTCCATTTGGATTCATGATGCTACATAGTGGGGAGCTCTTCCCACAAAGGGGCACCTGCACTCCTCCCTTCGCCCCTCCCGCTCCACCACAGGCTGCCCAGACCAGGTCAGCACACCCCACCTGACCAGATTCCTCCCCTATGCTGTTGCCTGTCACAGATGCTCAGCACATCTTGCTTATTACCTCTCCAGCCTGGCCTAGAGCCCTGGAAGGCTCCAGGCCCATTGTCTGTGCTAGTGACAGCAACTCAGAACACACCCAACCTGTTCCCAAAGCATCTGCATATCCTTCACCTCATTGGAACCTCACAACATCCCTGTGAAGAGGACAGGAGGGGGTTTTGTGCTTATTTTGCAGATGAGAAAGGGAAGCCTAAGAGAGGAAGGTGGTTTCCCAACACTGTATGAGACAAGGGGGTGGAGGCTGAACTCACCCCAAGGTTTGGCTAAATCCCTTGTATTTACTGAGAACTACTAATTTTTGAAATCATAAATTCAGGCATCCTTTGTAATGCCTGAAGTTCCAAAACCTCCCACAAAAGACCACCAGAGTCGTAAGTCAAAGCCAAGCGGCAAGGGTCGTTTATTGCAGGTTCGAACCTGGTCCTCTGCGCACTCGTCGCCGGTGACACAAGAGGCCACGATTAGGGTTGGTATAGCGTTTTTATAGACAGAGACAAATAGCACAGGGGAGGTTTTTACTTGTGGCGAGAGGAAGAAAGGGGGAAGGGGGTAGGTGAGGAATGTGCTAAGCAAGCAGGTTTACAGAAGCGAGAAATGCCGGTTAGTTTGTATACAATCACTCATTCCATTACATATCAGACTACATTTAGGAAGTTTTACAGCCCATTCTACAGTGGGTTACAATCAGGAAAGGTCTCACAATGCTCATAGCAAACAGCAAGCAAAACAAACTTCTCAGCAATTGTATTTCTTATCAAACATCCATAATAAGCAGAAAAGAGAACCTAGCTTTAAACTAAGGCGGGGCTGTCATTTGGATTCAAAGCTGTTCCTTTCACCTTCTCTCGTGCTACTAATTCCTATTCCTCAAGCTTTTTCACTTTATTATTTCTCCATAGAATATGGGTGATTACATGCTACAGTAGTTAATGGCATAGTCTCTGAAGCTAGATTTCCTGGGTTTAAATCCCATCCCTATCACTTAAATATATATAACTTCGTGCAAATTGATTAGTATTTGGAGCCCTTAATTCCCTCATCTACATATAGAAGGAAAAGCATCTAATTCACCAATAATTGGAGAGCTCTGATAGGTAGAGTAATAACGTTTATTGAATACATATTATATGCCAGACACTATTTTACATGTTTTAATATGAATTAATTTAATTTTCAAAGCAATCCTATGAGTTAGATGTTATGTACTATCTTTTTCACTATCTACAAACTGCTTCATCCATTTTTCTTATTTCAGCATAGTTTCTATCAGGATGAAAATTTTTCCTCTACTACCTTAGGTTGAAATGAATGGGTGCCTGCAAATTAACTAACAAGAGACAGATTAACAGGGGAAAAGACAAAGTTTATTCATATGCAAATAGAAGAGCACAAAAGAAGTGGTTTTCTGAACACCTAGAAGTAGGGGTTTGTTTAACAACTTTATAGAGGGAAACAAACAAATGGACTTTTAGGAAAGAAAACTGGGCTTTGTGGGAAACAAACGGAAAGTATGACAGTTTGTGATAATGTTTCTTTATGCAGCCTCTCATCTTGGTGCTAATGATTAGTTTCCTCTCTAGGGGATTATGGCAACGGTGTGTTTTGAGAGGCATATTTTGTCAGCCAAAGAAATTTAGATGATATTTGTTCAGAATTGTTTAGTTTAAAATAATCTTTGTGCCAGTCCAGAGAGCTGAGAATCTATACATTTCCAGGGCATTTAAATTTTTTGCTAACAATCTCAAATACCATATAATACCATTCTATTGCATGGTGAGGGTAGTATGACAGCTCTGGATCAAGCTAAGAATCTACTTTGTCCATTCTTACATCTAAGGGAGTGAATTTTGTAGAATTGTTGTAAGATGTGTTAGTCTGTGCAGGGCGCCATAAAAAAATATTGCAGACTGGATATCTTAAACACACTTATTTTCTTACAGTTCAGGAAGCTGGAGTCCTAGATCAAGGTCTGGTAGGACTGATTTCTGATGAGAGCTCTCTTCCTAGCTTGCAGATAGCCACTTTCTCATGTATTCTCATATGGTGAAGTGAGAGTGATCTCTGATGTCCCTTCCTCTTTTATAAGAACATCATTTCAATTTAATCACCTTTTTAATGGCTCTTATCTCTCATAAGGCTTCAACATATGAATTTGGGGGGAAACCCAGATATTCAGACCATAACACATGACCATACAGATAGGTAAAACTATAAATTCATGTGATAGACTTTGCCCACACCTTCAAAATAAGCCACAATCCTTTAATTTTTTATTATTCAATTTTTTCCTCCCATTCTTCACAGTACTATTTAAAATCTTTACCCTCTTCAATCTTTGGTCTTATCATCTCCACAGGTCCTGGGCCAAAGACTTCTCTTATTTAACTTATAAAATAGAAATATAACAACTTCTGTTATGTAACCTGCAAAAATCTTTTCATGCTCATTTGAAAGATTTCAAATGGAAGAATTATTTAATCTTGCTTAAACCTAATTCCTCTACTTGTTTTCTGGATGTCATCCTTTTCCATCTACTCAGGGATCACTTCTCACTCCTACAATTCACTGTTTCCTTCTACAGGCACCTTCCAACCAGGATTTAAATACACTATGTGTTACCCATCTCAAAAGTATAAAACAGAAAACTTCCCTAGCTTCCATGTCTTCCTTCAGCTACCAGCCTCTCTCCATCCATTCACCGCTTCAGAAACAAACTTCCTACAGTTTTGTGTGTACTTATTCTTTCCTCCTAGAATTTGTTTCAAAACCCATAACAGTCTGGCTTCAATCTCCACAATTCCACAAAAATGCTATGACCAGAAAAAGCAACTTGACAGCATATTCAGGATGCTTTTCGATATTGACCTTTGCTACATTTGATCCTGTTAACTTCATATTCCTTCCTGGAAGACTTTCTTCTCTTGCATCTGAAGATGCAATTCTCTTCTGGTTTCTAGCAGCCATTCTGGTATCTTGCATTCAATTGTTTTTGTGAAGTCTTCTTCTGACTTTCTGCAAAATGTTGGTGTTCCTAAGGATTCTATACTAGGCCCTCTTTTCTTCTTCCTCTAGACACTTATATTTAATAATCTCATCCACTCCTATGACTTCAATTCTACCATGTTGACTTTTTAAATTTCAAGTTTTTGTTTAAATTCTATTTAGTTAACATATATGGTAAAATTCATTACAGATGTAGAATTTAGTGATTCATCACTTACACACATATCATCCAGTGCTCATCACAACAGTGCCCTCCTTAATACCTACCACCCATTTAGCCCATCTCCCTGCCTACCTCCCTCCATCGACACCTCACTTTTTTCTCTTGGTTAAGACTCTCCTATTGTTTTCTTCCCCTGTCTCTTTTTTTCCCTTCCCCTATGTTCATCTCTTTTGTTTCTTAAATTCCACATATGAATGAATCTTATGGTAATTATCTTTCTCTGACTTATTTCATTTAGCATAATATACTCTAACTCCATCCACATTGTTGCACATGGCAAGATTTCATTCTTTTTTGATGGCTGAGAAATATTCCATTTTATATATATATATATATATATATATATATATATATATATGTGTGTGTGTGTGTGTGTGTGTGTGTGTGTGTGTGCGCACGCACACACATATGTATACCACATCTTCTTTATCTATTCATTAGTCAGTAGACATTTGTGCTCTTTCCATAGTTTGGCTAATGTTGATAATGCTGCTATAAACATCAGGGTGCATGTGCCCCTTTCAGTCAGTATTTTTGTATCCTTTGGTAAATACCTAGTAGTGCAATTGCTGGTTTATAGGGGAGTTCTATTTTTAACTTTCTGATGAATCTCCATACTGTTTTCCAGAGTGGCTGCATCCGTTTGCATTCCTATCAACAGTGTAAGAAGGCTTCCCTTTCTGTGCATCCTTGCCAACATCTTTTGTTTCCTATGTTGTTAATTTTACCCATTCTGACAGGTGTGAGGTGGTATCTCATGGTGGTTTTGATTTGTATTTCCCTGATGATGAGTGATGTTGAGCATCTTTTCCTGTGTCTGTTAGCCATCTGGATGTCTTCTTTGGGAAAAAATGTTTGTTCATGTCTTCCACCCATTTCTTAACTAGAGTATTTATTTTTGAGGTGTTGAGTTTGACTCAACAAAGCAGGAAAAAATATCCAATGAAAAAAAGTGTCTTCAACAAATGGTGTTGGAAAAACTGGACAGCAACAGGCAGAAGAAGGAAACTGGACCACTTTGTTACCCCATAGACAAAAACAAATTCAAAATAAATGAAAGGCCTAAATGTGAGACTGGAAACTATCAAAATCCCAGATGAGAACACAGGCAGCAACCTCTTTGAGGTTGCAACTTCTTACTACACACGTCTCCTGAAACAAGTGAAAAAAAAAAACAAAAACGAACTATTGGTATTTGATCAAGATAAAAAGCTTCTGCACAGCAAAGGAAACAATCAACAAAACTAAAAGACAACCTAAGGAATGGGAGAAGATATTTGTAAAAGATGTATCTGATAAAGGGTTAGAATCCCAAATCTATATAGACTGATGGATCTAAATTGCTTTATCTCCCTCCATTTATCTTTCCTGAGCTTCACTCAGGAGTAAGCAGGTTCATTCAATGGCCCACTAAATATTTCTGGATTTCCTACAAGCACACATAATAGTCAACATAGAAAAAATAAGATTCATGTCATTTTATGCAAAACTACTCCTCCTCCAGTGATTTATAACATAAATTCAGTCATTTATTCATGCTAGAAACCAAGAAATTATCCTCACGCATCCAGAAATGACATACTCAGACACTCCTATCCATAATCTGTTCACTGCTATCTTTCCCACTTCCCTTCTAGATGATCACCATTAGACTAGTTGACAAAGTATAAATACTGATGTCCTCCCTGCTCAATAATAATATAATTCTTGTATTGCCATGCAATTGTCTAAACACTTACTGCACATTAACTCATTTAACTCTCGTAACAACTGCACCAGGCACGTGTTGTTGTCAGTTCCACTTTACAGTGCTAGAGGGAGGGCTGGAACTAGGGGTTGGGCTCTATAGACAGTCTGAAAAGGATAGAATACCCAAAATATAAGATGAGAAATCACAAAATTCAAACATTAACTAAATAAAGAAAATTAAATAAAGATAATACATACATTTCTCATTCTTTGTTGCAACCAGACTGCAGATTTAGATGGCTAACTAAAGAAAACAACTTCATAGTAGAAGGAATTCCATTTAGACAAGGATGTTTTATATTGCTCCCTTGATGGTTTCAAGAAGAGGAGACAAAATTAAGCAAAAAAAGTTTTCTTCCCTGATGATAAGCAGACATACTATAGCTTTTGAAGCTTATCCCAGAATCTGATATTAGACTTGCTCTGGTCAAGAAAATAAGTCACATCTGTGTTTCTTCATTCATTAAGGGAGTTTTAAAAGATGGGCAAAATACGGAAAGATGGAACAAGTAAGAGATATGACTATCAGGTGAAAAAATGAATCTTGATTTTATTCCGATGAGGACCCAACATCATGGGTTGGGTCATGAAAACATGTTTTCAAACATCTTTTGCAAAACACCAAAAACTATAAGATCAATGATAGAGGAAGTTGTATCATAGCACAAAAATACAGACTGAAACACTCGGCTGACTCCAGCTTTGGTATCATTACCCGTCCTTGCCCCTCACTATCCCAAACCACAGTAAAAAGAACAAAGAAAATATCAACTCTGAACCTGGATTTAGCTAGTTTTTTAATACTTACACTAAGAAGAATATCTATCTACCTATTTTTAAAATATATATATAATTTTATAATGATTTAGGTATATAATTTTAAATGACTGAGACTGTAAATGTTTTTTTTTTTAATATAAAACTTTATCTGCTCTCCAGGTATTATTTTAATTATGGTCCATGGTATTTTAAAATGTCTTTTTTTTTAAATGTTTATTTATTTGTTTTTGAGAGAGAGATAGAGAGTGAGCAGGGGAGGGACAGAGAGAGAGGGAGACAGAATCCCAAGCAGGCTCCATGCCATCAGCACAGAGCCCAATGTGGGGCTTGAACCTATGAACCATGAGACCATGACCTGAGCCGAAATGAAGAGTTGGATGCTTAACCAACTGAGCCACCCAGGCGCCCCATGTCTTTTGAATTTACATAGAATTGAGTTCAATTTATCCTTCAATTTATTGTAAACTATCATTATCATTCCATACAAGGTTTTCTCTTTATTATTATTTATTACTTTCAATTCCACCTCTCATGCCAGCCACACCTCTCTTTAGGCATCCACCTAATGGGTTTGATATTTGGTTTTCAATATGCATGTATCTTTGGATATAGTATTTGTAATTACAGTGTTTATTTTACATAGGAGGTACTGTGCTATAAACTTATTCTCTCTCTCTCTTTTTTTTTTTTTCACTCAGACTTTGCTTGGAGGATCTATGGTGCTATGTATGTGTCAAGTTCATTTTTTTTCTATATGGTATGTGCCTACCACATATTGTCACAGACTGAGTCTGGAGTTCTCTCTTGTCCAGCAAGAGAGTAGATAAGGAATTAAATATGAGAGAGGCTGATGTCCAGGAGGAGACAAGAGCCCCAAGTAAAGGTCCTTGCTCCGTATTTATTAGGATCAGAAGGCTTACAAATGTGATGATGTGCAGAAAGAGACAATGAAACAGTGAGCATTAACTCACATGTGTGAAAGAAAGGGGGTTTCGAAGATATGCAGTGTTAAGGGTTTGGGTCAATATAAAACAAAATCCCAGTGCTGAGCAGATGGCTGTTTAAGGCAGGCACTAGGCACCATGTCTGTCTATCTTAACTTGCCTATGGGGTAAGACATATACAGCATGCTACCTCAGGGTCAACAAGACATCTTTCTTTTGCCAGTTAGATCCAGGCAATTTCACCCTGCTGCAGTGGCCTTGAAAGGGCGGGCCTACGCTCCATCTTGTTCTGTGTCCTTCACCTAGACCACTCCTCCTCCACTTGAGTAACCTCCCACTCACCCGTTCAAACTTCCTGATCAAAACACGTCCAGCGACCTGCGTAACAGGACTCAGACCCTTCCCCAGCCAATCAGCTGAGGCCACAGCCATTACCTCACCAACTGCCCCTAGACCCCTATAAAACCTTTGTGCTTCTGAAACTCGCTCTCTCTCCCCGGTATCTCACCGCTGCGTTGGTGCAGGTAGGAATTGAGCTCGAGCTAGCTCGAATAAAGGCTCTTTTGCTTTTACATCGGACTCGGCTCCCTGGCGGTATTTGGGGATCACGAATTCTGGGCATAACAGCCTATCACCCTGTTTACCTGTTTACCTATTCTGTACTCTTCCATCCTGTGGAAGTGGCTTCCTACTTTTGTTCTGTGCTGGGAGTGCTTTTGCCCTGTTTACCTATTCTGGATGCTTTCGTCCTAAGCCTTGTTAACCCATCAATGCAAGCTCAGGGGAATTCCTAAACTTATTCCCCACAATATTACTAACCATTTCCCTAAAAATGGACATAACCTATGTTTCTTTCAATTCTCTACTATCATGGGGTATAGAAGTGCCATGATGATAAGACTTGTTATGATTAGAAGAAATAATAAATGCAAAATGCATTAGAAAGTTGTTTGACACCCAGCAAAAGCTACCTGAATGGTAACTATATATATGTATTAGCTCCCTTATGAGGGACAGGCCTCAACACCCCCACCCGTCAACCAGGTGGGATATGTGTGATATTCCTCGGGTACTCCTGGCTGCCCAAGAACAAAGGAAAGGGGAAAAACAAATGGTAAGCTAATAAAGAGATCATAGTCCTTCAGGACCTAAGTCTGCATCGCCTGTCCATAGTAATGTGGGAAACAAAGGCAGAAGGAAATGGCAGATAGAAATAAATTTCCTTATAACCTGCAGCCCATTGACAAATACTTGAGGCTGGCAGAGTAAAATGTTTCTCCAGGGACTCCTTATTGTCTTAAGGACCATGTTAATGGTTTGCTAGAGGGAAAAACAACCTTAGCCTGACAATAGCTAGGCCTCCAGTATCCTGTGAGTCTTCTCTAGCAGGTGAAAATCTCACTGGAAACTTCCCTTGGACTTTACCTCACCCCCAACCCCATGGTATAAAACCAGTCTCTTCTCGTGGTCCTGGGGCAGCTCTTCCTGCCCACGGGTCCTGTCTCCATGCTTCAATAAAATCACCTTTTTGCACCAAAGATATCTTCAAGAATTCTTTCTTTCTTGGCTGTCAGCCCCAGACCCCACGAACCCCATTGTCACCACCAAAATCCTCATCTATATCTATATCTATATATTTGTTTTAACTGAAAAACATTTTGATTATAGCTACCAAGCTCTCATGGCCAAATGTGCCTTCCAAATCGACTTGGAACAAAAGATCAGAGCCACGTGTCATCACACATCCTGTCCCGCACAGCAGTTCCTCCATCATTTTCCTCCAAGTTCTTTCCTCCTTGCCAACACTTTAATCATGGCATTCTCCAGAAGGTAGGGAATGGAGTGGAGAGCTAGGTGATGCATCAACCTCGAGTACTTCCTGATGCTGTACTGAAGCCTTTTCTCACCAAGACAGAGTTCCAAATGGGCCCAGAGCAGACCAGGCCTCAGCTTGCAGCAGCACACCTGAGTTAATTCTCACGCCGCAAGTCAGGCTTCTTCCCAATTACAGAGAAGAAAGAACGAGACTCTCTCTGAAGAGGTTGTTACAAACATTCTCATGGCAGCCAAATTATTGGCATCCAGGCTGTTGCTAACTAACCACATCTCCAACCAAGTGTATACCAGGGAACCAGTGAGAAACAATATGAGGTAAATAAACAGTTTAGGGTTTACTTAGCAGGAGCAGTAATATTTAATAAGCCAAAAAAAGAGAAACTCCTGATAGGCTACTCTTTGCTTTCAAAATCCTTTAGAGACCCTGCTGCCTACAAATATATGCCACAAATCTGGGATGATGAAACAAGCAGTGGATGGAGAGTAGGTTCTGCTGGGTTCTCTCAGGGCTCTGGAACCCTCTGGTGGCATGATCTCAGACACTTTATATTCTTACTCTTGATTCAGTTTCCACATCTGTAGCATGAAGACATTAAATGATTTTTTCTTTATGTCTTCTTCAAAAAACTAGTCTCCATGGGGAAGCTAAGGTGGAAAACTAAGAACTAAAGTGAAAGCTGTACTATAGGAAGGGAAGCTGACGTATAAAAAGAATACTGGCTATGATATGAACTGGCAAATGGCGGTTGTCCATTTGGTGTAACATTCTAGCTACTCTGTGAGGCACTGCTTGAAATGGTGTCCATTTTGCTACCAGAAGCAATCATCAATACTTTTTCTCTTCTGGAAGACTTTTGGCACTACTCTGTTTGTAATTTCCCTGGGCTAATCCAATGAATCATGGCTAGGGATCTGCATTGCCCTAAGAATAGGCTTATGAAGAAGGAAGGCTCCCTAATTTCAGGACCACAGGACTGCTGAAGAATCACCTGCATTTGATTAGATTCAGGTAAGTTTTGCTTTGATTTACCTGAGACATCATACTTCACAAAATGACCCAGGATTGGTTTGGAACTCATGTAACGGGAAGACAGTTGTATACAGGGGTACATGGTTCCCTTTTTGCTACTTGCTTTCAGTCTGGCTCAAACCTGCAGTAGTTTCTAAGTTGTTTTATCATTGCTAAGTCCCAGCCTAGTGCAGAGCCAGTTGAGGTGGTCTAGTTATTTCTCCTTGGGTAACCTATAGTCTGCTCTTTGCAGTCTTCATATTTAATCCAAATGGAAATCCACACCCACAGTATATAATAATAATAATAATAATATAATATAATATAATATAATATAATATAATATAATATAATATAATATAATAAATACAAAATAATATTTGGAATGTATGAAACTTGGAAAAACCCAAACCGTTCTTTTTATTCTCAATTGCACCCTTACCCACTTGCTGGCCGTCTCTCATTTTCTCCCCTATACTCACTTTGGGACCTGTTCAGAAAATTTACTCTTTGAATCTGAAAGAGGAGAGGAATATATTGTGTTAAAAGTGTGATGGCCTGGTTTGACTCTCAGTTTAGCACATGAGCCCTGTCCCTGCAGCCATCTTTATTTCAATCTAATAGAAGCTTTCAGTACCTCTATTTCTCCACTTCTGATGAGGCTTACTCCATGATCAATAATATTTTCCTGAGAGGAATATCTAAGGTATTCTATGGTCACCCTATTTCCCCTCACTAGCATGAATATGTTTGCCACATGAGTACATCCTTACTTCTGAGCCAGAACTTTTCAGATGTATTCCTACACAAACTATCTTCTATATTAAGTCCCTTACAATACTAAATAAATGCCTTAGGGGTCAGGATGATTGGCAATATTACCTCTGTAAGGGAATAATAAGTAAATTATACATTTATGGTCAGGAGGATGGCTATTGATTATGCTGTTTATTCTCCATTAAATTACTTCTAACACCCACTTTTTCCCTTACTGATGGATAGCCTAGCAATGTACTGTTAACACTTTTACACTTACACACAGAAAAAAAATTTCATATTCAATTTGACCATGAAATATAACTGTTTAATGAAAGGTAAGTGAAGGAGTAAATTATTTCTGGGGTATCTTTTTAACCCATAATATCTGACATAGGTGAAAAAATAAAAATAAACTAAATATATCCAAGTATCTCCAAAATTTAAGTAGATCCTAAAGATACCTCTGACTGAAACAATCTGGAAACAAAACCTTTCTCCATTTCTGACAACAATAACTTTATTTTTTATATCCAGGATCTTTTACTTGTGGAAGAACAACGGTCTTTGACCTGGTAATAACACCATATTTCTGTTCCACTCCTACCAATTCTTCTAGTCTGACATTTTCCCCAACCCCTATTCTGCTTTCACTCATCCCAAAAGACACAGGAAATGATTTCAACATTCCCCTGGAGGATGTGCAAATTGGTACAGATCTTTTGAAGGGTAATCACACAACATCTTTTAAATAAAACACCCATATCTTATGACTAAGCATAAAGTATTTGCCCTACTAGCTATCCACCCTAAGAGAAATACCAGTCTAATGAAGACAAAGAAACTTGTCCAAGAATACCTGATGGTAGTTTTCTTTCTAACAACAAAAATTGGAAAGAACCTTTTAGATTTGAGGAAGGGTGATATCAGTGGAGGTAGTGAGAAGTGAATAAATTTGATATAGGCCTAGTTAACAGCATGTGTTGATTGATAAGATAAGGGTGACAGATAAAGCACTGAATCCTAGAGGTCTCAAGAACCTTTGGCCCAAGGAACCTGGAAGAATAAAGTCGCCATTTACTAAGATGAGGAAATCTGTAGTTAAAGCTACTTTGAGTGGTAGTGGTAGAAGGGGGAATCAAGAGATAGTTTTTGATTAAGTTTTAGGTGCCTATTAGTAATTAGAAATATGTATAGAGGTTCAAGTAGAAAATTGGATATATAAATGTGGAGTTCAAAAGAGAAGCCTAGGCTAATGGCATATATTGGGGGAGTAATCAACAAATAGATGGTATTTATAGACATAAGATTGGGTGAGTACATATAGGGATTAAATGTAGAGAAGAATCTCAGAATTTAGAAGACAGGATAAGTAGAATCAAACAGGAAGGAGAAAGACAAGGAGGTAAGATGGAAATCCAGGAAGGTTATCATCTAAGAAGGCAAGTGAAAGAAAAAGGTGCAAAAAGGGAGTGAACAATTGTGTTAAAACTTGAAAATGCTAAAACGGTGTCAAATTGTGTGTTAAATTTTGAAAACAGCATCTGTGTTTAAGTCAAATTTCCAAAACATACCAGAATATGCCAAGAACCTGAAATATTTGAAGCATTAAGGAGTAAAGCCAAGTAATCTGTGTGGCTCATGACTTTAGCAACTTCCCTATTTGCAAAGCAAAGTGTGCTGTTGAAATTTTATTAAGTCATTTACATAATTCATAACTTTTATGAAGAGAATACACATTTTATTTTCATTGGTTTTCATGTGATTTTGGAACCAATTTGGTAACTACAGATTTAAGTTTCCAGTTCAGTTGTTCAGAATGGTTATATAAGTGAAATTCTGATAGCTTGGAGCATGTCTGACATGAGTAAACCTACTTCTTAGGTAGTTGGGTGGTTTCAGTACCAGGAGGTTTAGACATATTTTTGAAAGCCTTCCAATTTACCTGAATTTCATACATGTTTACACATGTCAATAGGCAGTCAGTTTGTACTTTTTTTAAAGATTTTGATCCTGTACCAACTTCTCATTTGCTTATTGCCACTGGAGAAAATAATAAACTAATTAATCATAATTAATTTAAATGGCCCTATAAATTAATATTCTCCAATTATAGTTCAATTCTTGATGCTTCCTGAGAATCCTTCTAGGTTTCTCAATTATTGTTATTATTATTATTATTATTATTATTTCTATTTTTCTGTGGTCTCCACTTGATTAAAATCTTTAACCTCTTTATACTTCCCAAATATCTCTCAAAACTAATAAAATTCATCCATGCAAAATCCTTTCGGCACAAAATCTACACATTTACATCAGCACTATCCTTTCTTCCTTTTCTCCTGCTGGTGGAAATGATACCACCCATCTATATATGGTATACTCTGACAACCACATTCTGGATGCCCCCTCATTTAGAGACCTCCGTCTACATTGTTAGTTTTCTTTCCTGTATCTTCAGACTTTTCCTCTTCATTGGTTTGTTTTCATTGATATTTAAACATGTTTAAGTTTCTACCATCTTAAAACAAAACACAAAAACAAATTTCTCCGTGGCCCTACATTTTCCCCTAGCTACTTCCCCATCATTCTCCTCTCTTCACAAGCAACATTCTTATCAACATGATTCTACCTCCCCTTCAAATCACCCTTCAATTCAGGACAGTTTACCCTCTACTCCTGCCACTGCACTGAAATTTCTCTTTGCCCAAATCACCAGCGATTTCTTTGTTCCTAAATCCAAAGCACATTTTCTTTTAGTGTAATTGAACCCTTTAGACCATTTTATTTTTTTATTGTTTTTAAACATTTATTTATTTTTGAGAGACAGAGAGAGACAGAGAATAAGCAGGGGAGGGGCAGAGCGAGAAGGAGACACAGAATCAGAAGTAAGCTCCAGGCACAGAGCCCCATGTGGGGCTGGAATGCATGAACTGTGAGATCTTGACCTGAGCTAAAATGGGATGCTTAACCGACTGTGCACCCAGGTGCCACATAGACCACTTTATTTTTTTAATGACATTTTCCTATACTTTGTCTACTCGGACATTACATTCACTCCCTTGGTTTGCTTCCTCTTTTTGGCCATTTCTTCTCCATTCTCATGCTGTTCTGCCTTTCCTTTAAATGTTGGTCTTCCTGAATATCACGATTTAAGCCTTCTTTTTCTTGCATTTAAGACATTCTTCCTGGGTAGATTTATCCACTGTCATGGTTTCAATTATGATGCCATAATGACATTTATCTTTTAGGCAAAACCAAACTGAAATAATAATTACTACTACTAATAATAAAGTATAAACTTCATGAAAAGTGTTGAATTAGAAGTCAAGAAATCATGGTTCCAATACTGTGTCTACTATTCATAATTAAAACAAGACTTTAGGAAAGTAGTAAGTTTCCCCTTTAAAGATTTGATTTTTTAAAAATAGGAATTAAGGGATGCCTGGGTGGCTCAGCTGTCTAAGTGTCCAACTCTTGATTTTAGCTCAGGTCATGATCTCACAGTTCATGAGTTGGAGCCCACTCTGTCAGTGCAGCTTGCTTGGGACTCTCTCTCTCCTTTTCTGTCCTTTTCTCACTCACACTGTCTCTCTCTCTCTCTCTCTCTCTCAAAATAAATAGATAAAGTTTTAAAATAGTAATTAAAAGACTTCTACTTATAGACAAAATGGTTTTGAAATAGAGTAAGATTATTAAAGAGCAGTGAAAATTATATAAAAGTATATGAATATAGATATTTTATGATTATATGTAAATTTGTACATGTATATCAATGGTTTTGTACACATGTATATTATAGGACTATAAAATGTAATTCATCATATAGGACATTACTGTTCAGCTTAGACTTCTAAAATACATATTTTTCTAATGGGTTTATTTTATTCCCCATGTGCTTAGAATATAATGCTTTAGAAAGCTATGAGGTAATCAGTATGTTTTCCGTAATATAAAAAAGGAAACTATAGTTAATAGATATTAAATAATTTGTCTAAGATCATACATGTAGAAAAGTACATAAATGTAGTTGGACACCAAACTTATATATTTAAAAAAAGCCATCTTTCATTTCCTGCCACATTATCAGTCCTCAGTCATGCTTTCAAGAGGTGTCCACTTTTAATCATCTGTTTCTAGTTTGCTTTTTTTTCCCCTGGTGATTGCCATCAAATTTCTACCTTATATATTTATGTTTCCATTACTTGATTTATTAATTTTTAATATCTATTGACTTTCTCTTGGGAATGATGGAGTATTTTAGCTCATTTATAGTTTTTCACTTCATTTCCTCTATTTTTTTAATTATTATTTTATTCAGTGGCATGGTAAGTTAGAAGTTAATTTTTTTGCTTATAACATTCAAATGTGAGGCAATTTCCCTCCATTCACGGGGGGCCCTTTCAGTCTTGTGGCTCTATCATCCCAGAGATCTTCACTATCCTCTGAATGCAACCAGTAGAATGCAAAAGAGTCTGAAAAGACACATTCACTTCTTAAAGCCCTCGGCCTGCAAGTAACATATATATCACTTATGATCTCATTAAACTGGCAAGTGCTAGTGGCACCGCTATGCCAAGGGCAGATGATGAAAGCAAGGAAATATAGTGCTAGGCTGGACAGCTGCTTCCCAAAGATAACTCTGTGGAAAGGGAAGCATGAATTTTGGTGTACAGATGAAAGTCTCTACCCTCATTTATATCATAATAGTGAATCTCTTACTGGTATCTCATATAATTTTCATTGCTACACTAAGAATCAATCAGCTTTAGAGGAGCTCTTTCAACTGTAGGTTTGTTATTTTTACTTCTAGGTTATTGCCACAGTTGCCCTTTGCCTCTACACACAAATGGGGGCGGTAGACTGGATGCAGGACACCACAGTTCAGCATATCGTTTTTGAAATAATAACATCAATTACTATCACTGCCCCACAACACCAGTCCGTTCTTCACACCTGGTGATTCTTTGTGGTCCCTCTAGGATAGATTGGTTTCACCTGTCATATAAAGAACACCTACTTCATTTGCTTTATGCCTTCAAACTAGTCTACTGATCTGCTACACTTCTTGTTCTCAATTCCATTATGGATTTGGTGCATTTTCATTCTTATTGCAGTGGGGTTCAGGAGGGAAGATCAGTAAATAGTGTGTGCTCCATTTGCCACGGAGAATTGGAATACAAACCAGTGTCTTTTCAAGGACATAGATACTGAACTGTTTCAGAAAAATATTTGCTTGTTATTGCTTATTTTATCATTTGTCATTTACACTAGGTCTATTAGGAATATTTTGAAGTGCTGTTTACATTTTTAAAATTAGTATTATATAATACTATATATTATTGTAATGAAGTGAGCAGGAGCATAAAAAACATCAAACCTAGTTCATAATTTTTGGGTTTTCTTTTATCTTTATAAATAAAGAGTAGCATAAGTAAATAGCTCTATATTTATCAACTATCATTTGTGTGTCCTTATTTGAAGTTTGTATCAAAATGTTATCACCTTCCAATATTTTACCAGATTCCAATGTAATTTGGACAAATGAGTCCAAATTAGAAAATGAAACTGCCCAGTAACTCACATTAAATACTTTATACTCCGTTCAATTCCTTACAGTAATGTAGAATTGAGTCAATATGGAATGTATGGTTGCTTAACAGGACACAGTAGAAAATGCATTCCTTTACCTGATTATGGCAGAGAAGTCATTTGGACATTTTTTTTCCTGAATACCAGCCAAATAAATCTGACTGAAATTTGTTGAAATTATTGATTGAACTTTCAGTTATTTGAGCCCTTTCAAAGAGCAGTAAGGGACTTAAAATTAATCTGTAAGAGTAATACGGAAAGAGAAACTTTGATCTAAGGTATGAAATTCAGCCCATATCTCTGTAGTCTCAGAAATTTTAACTATTATTTGTCCAAAGTAACATAACAGTTCTACAAACAGTTATTATTGTCCTTCTCCCTTAGTCAACCTAATGTTAAACATTAATTACAGCTCTGTCTCCCAATAAAAATATAATATCTTTATGCAATTGGTCAATTCAATTTGCCATGTAAGAAGACAAGTGTCTGGCTCTAACTTTTCTCCAGTAAGACAAAGGCAGAAACTAATATTAAGATGTAAACACTATGACAAGTAATAATGAATATAATAGAATTAAAAACCAATGAAGATTTTTTACTAAAGCAGTAAGTGTATTTATTGTGAGTTCTGCTAGAGTTACTAAAGTTCCTGAATCCATATATAAAATGTCTGGTTTTGATGTTTTTTTTCTTGTTTTTTACTTTATTGAAATTCCAGTTAGTTAACATACAGTGTAATTATTAGTTTCAGGTGTACAATACAGAGAATCAACACTTCCACACATCACTCTATGCTCATTGCAACAAGTGCACTTCTTAATCCTCATCACCTATTTAACCCATCCCCCCCCCCCCCCCCCCCCCCCGCCCCATCTCCTCTCTAGTAACCATCACTGTGTTCTCTATAGCTAAGAATCTGTTTCCTGGTTTGTCTCTCTCTCTTTCTCTGTTTTTCCTTTGTTCATTTGTTTTGTTTCTTAAATTCCACTTATGAGTGAAATCATATAGTATTTGTCTTTCTCTAACTTATTCACTTAGCATTATACCTTCTAGCTCCATCCATGTTGTTGCAAATGGCAAGATTTCATTCTTTTTTATGGCTGAATAATATTCCATTGTACATATGCCACATCTTTATCCATTCATCAGTCTATGGGCACTTGGGCTTCTTCCATATCTTAGCTATTGTAAATAATGCTGCTATAAACATAGAGGTGCATGTATCCCTTTGAATTAGTGTTTTTGAATTCTTTGGGAAAATACCCAGTAGTGTTATTGCTGGATCATAAGTTCTATTTTTAACTTTTGGAGGAACCTCCATACTGTTTTCCACAGTGGATGCACCAGTTTGTATTCCCACCAAGACAGCATAAGTGTTCCTTTTTCTCCACATCCTCACCAAAACAGGAATTTGCCTCTGATTTGTAGCAGCAACCAAGTTTATTGCAGTCTGCCTGAGTTTCCTGTGTTTCCTGTCATTTCCTGTGTTGTTGATTTTAGTCATTTTGACAGGTGTGAGATGATATCTCATTGTAGTTTCGATTTGCATTTCCCTGATGATAGTAATGATAAACATCTTTCCATGTGTCTATTGGCCATCTGGATGTCGTCTTTGGAGAAATGTCTGTTCATGTTGTCTGCTTATTTCTTATTTGGGCTAGTTGTTTTCTGGGTGTTGAGTTTTGTAAGTTCTTCACATATTTTGGAGACAACCCTTTTAACAAATATGTCATTAGCAAATATATAACATGTCTGATTTTGAATTCCAACTTGCTACTACTAGCTGTGTGGCCTTGGGCAAATTACTTAACATTTCCAGCCTCAGTACTCTTATCTTTAACATGGGAATGATGATGAGGATGATAATGATGATAATACCTAAGTCATAAATCTATTGAGATGATTGTATGAGGTAATAAAAGTAAGCAATGCCTGGAATATGGTGATGGCACACAGTAAATATTAGCTGATTATGATGATAATGATAATTACATTCAATTTTCAATCCACTAAATGTTACAGTTCTAAATGTTTAGTATATTAATAAAGTCTCAGAAATTTGGAAATCTTTTTTGAATTTAACTGATATTCAAGTGTTGGGAAAAAAGTTGACAATTGATTGTGATACAAAAGCTCATGAATTCCAGGACAGACTATGGGTATTCTGTATGTTGCCACTGAGCATCCATTGCATTGACTGCAATCCGGGCTGAGAAATGCTAGTGGGTTTCTTGTGGGTTTTTTTTAGGGGGGAGGCGGTTATTCCTCATAAATACTTCATCTTATTTGGCCATTTGGCTGCCATTTCACTTTGGGCAGAATGAGAAAAAGAACTGCATACAGCACACTATGGAAAAGAAAAGTAAAATTTAATATAAGGTTGGTTTGGTGGCTTATTTAAGAAGTTCAGGGGCACCTGGGTGGCTCAGTCGGTTGAGCGTCCGACTTTGGCTCAGGTCATGATCTTGCAGTTTGTGAGTTCAAGCCCCACATCGGGCTCTGTGCTGACAGCTCAGAGCCTGGAGCCTGGTTTATATTCTGTCTCCCCTTCTGTCTGTCCCTCCCATGCTCGTGCTCTCTCAATAATAAATAAACATTAAAAACATCTTTTTTTAAAAAAAAAAAAAAGAAGTTCAAACCTCAATATTTCAACTTTACATAAATAAGTTGAAGCTGCAAATTATATTGATCTGAGTTTTAATAGTCTTCCAAGTTATCTCTCTAAGAGTGGACATAAATTGAAATCCAGTCTTTATCTGGGAATGGTGGAAAATTGGAGCTTTACTTAAAAACGTATAGACTGGGGCGCCTGGGTGGCTCAGTCGGTTAAGCGTCCGACTTCAGCTCAGGTCACGATCTCACTGTACGTGAGTTCGAGCCCCGCGTCGGGCTCTGTGCTGACAACTCAGAGCCTGGAGCCTGTTTCAGATTCTGTGTCTCTTTCTCTCTCTGACCCTCCCCCGTTCATGCTCTGTCTCTCCCTGTCTCAAAAATAAATAAAACGTTAAAAAAAAATTAAAAAAAATAAATGAGCTCCTCAACCTAATTTGAGGGTGCTGTTTCCTGTTAAAAAAAAAAAAAAAACAAAAACAAAAAACGTATAGACTATGAGCTACTTGTGTTTGGTAAATTACTCATTTAACAAGTACTAGGTACTCCATTTAAATGACTTTTCAGACACACAATGATAATCTAAGTGATATCTGTTCAGACAGAGGCAAAATCAACATTTACTGCTAAGGCCAGAAAATATGAGGAATGACTCTTGAGTTATGTTCTAGAGGGTGGGTAAGATTTGGATGCTTGTAGAGACGTGAAGAGGAAATTTGAGGTCTTGAGATCAAAATGAGCAAAAGATCTGAGTGAAGCCTAGGGAGAATCTGGGATGGTGTAAAGGTGAGATGATGAGCAGACATTGAGATTCTGGGTCTAATACTACAGGCAAGTCAGAATTGTTCAAACGAGATTAAGAACATGAAATAAACTCTTTAAAATAATCTGCTTAGTTAATTTAACAAACAAAAAATTGAAGACAAGAAGTCTAAGATTAAAAATCTTATCAAAAATATATTTAAAAATGATATTTTAAAGGTTTTGGATAGGCTAGAAAGGGAGGATAGGGAAGAAATGGGAGGAGATAGAGAAACATATTGATTAATTAACTATAGAATATCAAAGAGCAAGAAGAAAGGAGTCACTGAGACTTGAGCATGGTCATTATTGACAGAGTGGGACAGTTTACAGAGAAAGCAAATTTGTTGGTCTAGATAGTAAGTTCCTTTTTGAATTTGGTACATTTTAATTGACATGTGCCTGTTGAAATATGGATGTGAAGATAATAGACATTTTTTTTAAATCCCTCTCAGTACCTAGCTTAGTGTTACAAGCAAAAAAGTACTTAGATAATATTTATTAAATAAACTAATTTGGACATTTTTATTTGAATCATGACATTCTATCATTATGTGCATAACACAAAACATGAATTTGTATCACCAAAACAATGATTTTATTTTGTATAAAAATTGAGTAGCTTAGGGGCGCCTGGGTGGCGCAGTCGGTTAAGCGTCCGACTTCAGCCAGGTCACTATCTCGCGGTCTGTGAGTTCGAGCCCCGCGTCAGGCTCTGGGCTGATGGCTCGGAGCCTGGAGCCTGTTTCCGATTCTGTGTCTCCCTCTCTCTCTCTGCCCCTCCCCCGTTCATGCTCTGTCTCTCTCTGTCCCAAAAATAAAAAAAAAAATAAAAAATAAAAAAATAAAAAAAACGTTGAAAAAAAAAATTGAGTAGCTTATAAAATATATGCTACTAAGGAACCATACATTTAATTACATATTTTATCAAACTGACCTTATTCTATACTCTTCATATGAAATAATTTCCAGAGACATCACAATTTATAGCTACATTTAAAGTTCTAAGATTCCTTTCTAACCATTTCACTTCTAATAAGGAAAGAGTAACTAGCTAAGTAATGGACTCATCACTTCACATAAACAACTATAACATTTTACTGAGAAATTCATTAAATAATTTATGATATGCCTTAATCGTCCAGACACAGAATTGTTGTAGTGATATGCAGTGACCATTTTTAGATTCTAGTTTATTTTCCTATAATATTTATTAGGACATGATTTTTCATAATTATGTCTCATAAAAACTTCAAATGAGATATAAATTGTACTGTAAAGAGGTTCCAATGATGTTAGACTCTCAGACAAAATATATCATTAGAGCTCTATTTAACGTTTCCTTCAGAAGAAAGATTCTTGGAGAAGCATCCTATCATCTTGCCAGTATGGTGATGTCATATAACTAGTAATCTAAACTTCTTTGTAGTATATGAGTCCTTTGATCTTCTTATGAGCACTTAGCTTAATAGTGCCTAAGAATATAAATTATTGCCATGCAAAAAATAAGCTTGAATCTAAAGCCTGTCACTGAATGTGAGAAAAACTCTCCAACAATTCTGTGACTACACAATTAAGTCATGTCATAAATTGTTTAGTTGAGTTGGCATAAATCTCACAGTGCACAAGGAGTAGAATGCTATACAAGAAAAACTTGGCAAATCTTTTCAATTACTGACATTAATGAAGTGATGATTATACAAATACATCTGGAATTAAAGGTTTAAGCACAGTCATTAAGTCACTGTTTTAATAAAAGTCGTCTGGTAAGAACATTTAATCTGACTTTATGTAAGTGCTTAAAAATATAGAAATTAGAGTATGATTCAGATCTGGGGACATTCAGACCAAATGATCTGTGGTCAACAGTAATCCCAGCTCATGGATATCCTTCTTCATGATGATTTTTAATGAGGTGTATCCTTGATTATTTCAAGAAAATGGTTCTTCTGTATTTAAATTTATCAATACATTTTAGTTGATGAATATTTCCTGTATGTAGTAAGTCTTGAATCAATTATTTCCATTTGCTTATTTCAGACAAATAGCACTTACTTGCATTAGTTAAGGTTGTCTCATTTAAGCTTCAAATGCTCTTTCTTTGAGTCATCTGAAAAAGTTGCTGTTCACTTTATTCATCTTATTCATTGTGTCTAAGTTTCTGGTCATCATACCCTTCTCAGGCTACAGCTACTGCACTTGTCCATTTACCAAGATTGGGCAAGACAGTATGAAGAGGAATTCAGGTGGATTATGTACCCACAAAACATATTCTTCCCTGTTCCCAGTGTGTAAAAGCAGTCCTACTTCAGGGTCAATATTTCAATGTCAATTGCCTCTGCATCTCCTTTTATTGCCAGCATTCTTGGTCATCAGCCTGAAATGTCAATGAGGCATCAGGTCTGCATCTTACTTTACAATAATTCAGGAAAAAAATTCTTTTTTTCTCTATTCTGTAAGATTGTGGTTGTTTCATACATATAGGCAGATGGATAGTTACACATATATATGCATTATAACATCAAATATGCGTGTTTTACAGCCTTCTTTATCCTCTGAGGGTTTCCTTAACATTGTTATTACTTCTCCCTTAATATTTTTGTAAGATCGTTATTTTTCCTTCATGTTTGTATAAGATTGTTACTATGTGATAGAATTCACCAGAAAACTGTCTGAGCCTGAAGTTACTTCTGAGTAAGGTTACTGGTTTTGAATTCAATTCCTTTCTTTTTTTCCACTGAATTCAATTTTTAAAAAATAGGAATAGAGCTATGTAGATTGTATATTTCATATTGGGTCAGTTTTGGTAGTTGTTTCTCAAGCATTACGTCTGATTCAACTTAGTTTTCAAATATATTGGTTGAAAGTTGTTTATGCAATTTCCTTATTATCCTTTTAAATTTCTGTAGTGAAATCATTTTATTCATTCCTGATATTTCTCTTTTTTTTAAATATATATTTATTTTGAGAGAGAGAGAGAGAATCCCCAACCACGGGATTTCACCAATCGTGAGATCATAACCTGTGCCAAAATCAAGGGTAGGACACTTAACCAACTGAGTCACCCAGGCTTGTCAGTTCCTGATATTTCTAATTTGTACCTTTTCTCTGTATTAGTAAGGTTTCAATCATGAAACAAAACCACTATGAATATTATAGAAAAAGTGACTTATTCCCCAATACAATTGTAGGCTATTGGAAAAATAAGAGTCACATAAGGTCTATTAGTGGGTCACAAAAAGCTCATAAAGCAGCTGCATCCACCATCATGAAAAACTGTCATAATTAGACAATTTGGAGCTGGTAAGAGAATTTAGGGGGTCAGGCACTTCTAGATGCCAGATCTGATGATCTTCAGAAAGTAATGGCTGCTGCTTCACTTCTGTCTTCCAATGTCTGTTTGTTTGTTTATTTGTTTTTAGTAGGCTTCACACCCAGCATGGAGCCCAATGTGGAATTGGAACTCATGACCCTGAGATCAAAACCAGAGCTGAGATCAAGAGTCCAATGCTTAATCCACTGAGCCACCCAGGCACCCCATGTCTTCCAAATTTTGTGCAAAATTCTCCTGGTCAACTCTAATTCAAAGCCATATATGGAAAGAAATTATAGGAAGCATCATCACCTGGTTTTATAGGCATTAATGATCCCATTGCCAACGGTAAATGGAATACTAATAGTCCATTGCATGCAATAGTAAAATAGTAATTTATATTATTACTCATTTGCCTGTAATCAAATGATTGCAGCTTTGGGTGGCTGAATTATTGTTTCTGTCAGATATTTTAATGGATATAAGAACTATAGTAAGGTTGGTTGATGACTTCTTTTTTTAAATATCTTTTTTTAAGTTTATTTATTTATTTTGAGAGAGAGAGAGAGAATGAGAGTGGGAGAGGGGCAGAGAGAGAGAGAGAGAGAGAGAGAGAGAGAGAAAGAGAATCCCAAGCAGCACAGAGCCTGATGTGGGGCTCGAACTCACAAACCATGAGATCATGACCTGAGCCCAAATCAAGAGTTGGACATTTAACAGAGTGAGCCAACCAGACACCCCTAGTCGATGATTTCTAAATGCTTGTGAGAACTTGAAAAAAGAAAATTATGTTCTCAGGACATTATATTTCCAGATTTTACTCCTGCTACTTGTCTCCCTTCTCCATACTCATACCTATAGCTTCATAGGGAAAGAAAAACTTCAGGACAGGTTTACAGATGGTTGCGGATTATATGCTGGCATTTCCTGACATGGACAGTTATGGCCATGGAAGAAACTTTCCAAATGAGTACAGATTGTAAAGATATTGGTCCCACGCGAATGTTCACCAAATAAGTAAAGGTGGATCTTAATAATCAAGTGGATAAGATGATCTGCTTTGTAGATATCAATCAGCCTCTTTCTCCAGCCACGGCTTTACTTGATAAGTGGGCTTATGAATAAATTGGCCATGTAAGCAGGGTTAGAAGTTATGCACGGACTCATCAAATGATTTTTCTACTCACTAAGGTTGACTTGGCTAGAGCTTCTTCTGAATGCCTAATCTGCCAATACCAGAGACCAACAATAAACCCGTCATACCACATCATTCATCAGGAGAACCAATCAGTTACCAGTGGCAGATTAACTACATTAGGCCATTTCCTTCATTTAAAAAAAGGGCGGTATTTTGCTCTTATTGAAGTGAATATTTACTCTGAGAAACATTTGTCTTCCCTGATCACATTACTTCTGCCAAAACCACCATCCAGTCTTACAAAACATCTACTATTCCACATAGAATTGCTTCTAACCACAGAACTCATATTTCAGCAACTGAACTATGGCAATCATCCCATGCTTAGGGAATTTACTTGTCTTATCATGTTCCTTATCACTCTAAATCAGGTGACCTGAGTCCATAGTGAAAACCATTTTTAATGTTACATTCATTCGTTTGAAGGTAGCCCATCTTACTTCTCTGGCTGATTATGAGATTTTTCTCTTTATTTTTTTTGTTTTCAGCATTTCCATATTATATTTCTAGGTGTGGATTTCTTTTTATTTGCTTTGCTCTGTATTTTTGGCCTTTGAATTTGCATATCGTTATTTTCTATCTATTCCAGGAATTCAACAGCCATTATATTTATATATTTTTTTAATTTTTTTAATGTTTATTTATTTTTGAGAGAGAGACAGATTGTGAGTGGGGGAGGAGCAGAGAGAGAGGGAGACACAGAATCCGATGTAAGCTCCAGGCTCTGAGCTGTCAGCACAGAGCCCAACACAGGGCTTGATCCCAAGGACTGTGAGATCACATTCTGAGCCCAAGTCGGATGCTTAACTGACTAAGCTACCCAGGTACCCTGCCATTAACTTTTTAAATATTGCCTCTTCCCCATACTTTTTCTTCTACACCTCCTGGACTTCAATTAAATATATGTTAGATCTTTCTATTTTATCTTCTATGTTTTTTGCTTTCCCTCTCCTGTTTTCTTTTTTTTCTCTCACTATTGAATTTTCCATAGTGTCTCCTGACTCTGTTGTTGTTTTGCTATTGTTGTTGTTATTCTTCATGCATTTCTGAAAATCATTTTAAATCTATTGGAATAAAGTGGAGTATAAAACATAATTCTCCAGGGCTCTTGGATGGCTCAGTCGGTTGAGTGTCTGACTTTGACTCAGGTCATGATCTCGTGATCTGTGAGTCCGAGCCCCGCATTGGGCTCTGTGCTGATAGCTCAGAGCCTAGAGCCTGCTTTGGATTCTATGTCTCCCTCTCTCTCTGCCCCTCCCCTGCTCATGCTCTGTCTCTCTCTCTCTCTCTCTCTCTCTCTAAAATAAATAAACATTAAAATTTTTTTAAAAGCAATTCTCCACATTTCCATGTTTCATTGTATTTTCCAAATTATTATTGCATTCTCTGTATTTCTGTGAATTTTAACTGAAAAGTAATGAAGATAAAAAGGACAAAAAGGCAGCAGCTTAAAGATGGCAGTGTCAGCCTATTCATACATATAAGTATTGAAGTAAAGCAAAACAGATCAGAAATAGCAAAAAGGAAGCAGTTACTTGAGATATGACAATGTTATCAATAATATGAGTAGGGCAGGAAAATTAATAAAAAATATGGATCAGAAAGTGCTAAAAAGGAACAAACAGCTGGAAACATGGGAATTTGATCTCAGTGTACAGTGAGTGATACAAATTTTACATATTTGTTCAACAGTAATTGAGTCAGAAAAAAATTAAAATGGATGTTCTGTTTTTAAAATTTTACTCACAATTACAGCATCTGTGATGGTTTATGTTGTGCATTCCCTCATTTCCTGCCAAGTGCTTATTTGAATCATTGACAATCTGCTGCTACCTGCTAACAATAGTAATGAGTGATAGCACACTGAGTACAGTAGATGATGTAAACACATTCAACAGATAATAATGATGTAAGAACATGTGTTCTTTTAAATTATTACAACAGATACTTCTTCTTAATAATCAGTAACATGCTTGAGGTATGTTTTTATGAGCACTGAGAAAAAAGAACTCTTCTTAACCTTGCCTTTAGCATTTTCCCCTCATATTAAAGCAAAATAGTATAGTGGTTAAATGTACTTTTGGGGCTGACTGAAATGGTTAGATATTTAAAATCTATTGTTTACTATACACATTATTTCACTTCTTTAAGCTCTAGCTACTTAACTGGCAAAATGAAAATAAAATGTTCCCTTACGTTATAGATTTCATTGGGTTCCCCTAATGAGAAAATGCATAAAAAGCATTTAGTATGAGTTCTTGATACCTAGTAAATGTTGCGAGAATTGTAGGCTATCACTATGATCTCCTGGTGGGGCTGGCTTCCTGGTAAGGATATATCTGTACAGAAGGAAACATTGAATTTTACTCATGGTAAAAGAGACTAGGGAGCCCAAGGACTTTCAAGGTTACAAATGTTTTGAGGTCCCCGAATATCTAAGGATGTCACATGCCTAGGGCTACAGGAGGAGCTGGGTCCTACCTCACACCACACTTGAATTTTCCCCCAACCCAGCAATTTCATTCAGGGCTGCATAATACTCGAGCTTCCACATAAAACAAAAATGAAGCAAAACTTAAAATCATGGTGGGGTGGGGAGTGGAAAACGAGGCAAACCAAGGAATAGACTCTTAATTGTAAAGAACACACTGATGGTTACCAGTGGTGAGGAGGGGGGGGGATGAGTGAAACAGGTCATGGGGATTAAGGAGTACACTTGTGATGAGTACCAGGTGCTGTATGCAAATGTTGAATCAGTAAATTGTACATCTGAAACTAATATTACACTATGTTAACTAACTGGAATTTAAATAAAAACTCATTAAAAAAAGCATACTAAAAGATCTGTATGCTTGAAAACAAATAGAAGAGAGCAGGATATAGGAGAAATTCTGGAAAATGGGCAAGTGAGTAAAATCAAGAATGCTTCTATAGGAGAGATGGAAAACAATACAGAACAAAAACATTTTAAGACTTTGTGCTGATAGAGGAAAATGGTGATAAGTTTCGAAACTGGATATTGACATACATGGACAGGGGCACCTGATTGACTCAGTTAGTTAAGCACCTGACTTCAGCTCAGGTCATAATCTCGCAGCTCACGAGTTCAAGTCCCATATCAGGTTCTGTGCTGACAGCACGGAACCCACTTAGGATCCTCTGTCTTTCTCTCTTTCTGCCCCTCCCCAGCTTCTGCTTTCTCTGTCTGTCTCTCTCTCCTTTTCCCTCTGAAAAATAAATAAACATTAAATAAATAAATAAATAAATAAATAAATAAATAAATAAATAAAATACATGGGCAGTGTCTACCGGTAGAGTTAGGTTGTATGCATACATGAGAAGAGGGCGTGTAGGAGAAAGAAATAGGATATATAATCACCTCTAGACTTGTTAATAAGAGTGCCTATTTTTCCTGTAATTTGAGGGACTAATGTAAAAGATCATAATAAATATAATGGCTACACAGATTATTGAATAATATGTCATCTCACTGTGTCCTTCCTATCTATAAATAAAGAAGGCTCCATACAGGCATAGGGATAATAAAAGTACTATCAAGGAAATTGTAATAGATTTTTCTGGTTCATCAACTATACTGAATAGTTGAGTCAAATTTAGATCAGTCCCAATCTGCCCCTGAGTCAAGATGACTGTAAGGTTTTTTTTATTTTTTTATTTTTTTGTTTTTTGGTTCAAAAAGGTGATTTTATTGAAGCACAGGGACAGAACCCATGGGCAGGAAGAACTTCCTGTAAGGTCATTTTCAACATAAGGTTTAAATAAAAAATATAAGTTTAAGTCTATAGAAATTATCAGAATAGCTTATTTACTTAAGCCAGTCAATGGAAATGTTGCTAAATTTATAAAATTTTGAACCTTTTGAAGGCTTTTAAAATTAACGTAAGTAAAGAGCAAATGTCTCCTATCAGAGAAACTCTCAACAAATAGAAATTTTTGAAAATGATTACAGGTATACAATAGAAGGACTTTTTTTCTCTTCACTAGATTAACATGTTATCTCCAAACTTCTTAATATTCATATATTTCAAACTTATAAAAGTTAGGTTATATGTGTGGAGGCATGAGTATCATACACTTGTAGATGAGGAAATGACCATGCATTTACATTAGACTCCCCCCAAAAATATTTCACCATCAAAATAGAGGCTTCATTACTTCTGAAAAATGAAGCAAATTTTAGTATTTAATAATACTAAAATAAAAGATAATCCTCTTAAAGTATCAACTTAGGTCATATATATAATATTAACTCCATAATTACTTCATAATTTCTTAGAGGAAATATTCTTCATTTCCAGTTGAAGGCTATGTATTAATGAAATTGGCATCACAGTAGCCCCACTAAATATTAATTAAAATGGCCAGAACAAAAATCAGAAAGAAAAGCTAACTTACAAAAAAGTAAGAAATTAGCAAAATCAAAGCTATGCAGAAAAGCTGCTGATAGCAGTGAAGACTGAAGAGAAAGCAACAAGGAAAATTTAACCTCTGTAGGTCTTGGTCAGGTACACAGTCCTCTGAAAATAAGTTATACATTCTGAGGGACTGGACCAATTGTCTCCTGTTTGGAAAGTCAAAATTTGGAAGCATAGGAATCTTGAAAATGTATTGTTGAGTCCCATTTGACTCCCAAGAATGGCAGAAACAGGAAATATATATAGATATGCCATCTTTGCAAAAAGTATATTTCAATGTGGAAAGATTGAGAATAAAAAGTGCAAACAGTTCTTTGGGTGATGATTTTAGAAATAAATGCAAAACTTCCTTATAAGGAACTCTTAAAATATAAGAATTCACTACTGGCCAGAAATAGCACCTGAACTTTGAGAGTATAGATATACCTATGAGATAGTAATATCCATAAAAGTATTCAAATAATTCTATATTGTTTATTTCTGCTCTTATCTTTATTATTTCTCTTGTTCTGCTGGGTTTGGGGTGTCTTTGCTGCTCTGCTTCTATTTCCTTTAGGTGTGCTGTTAGATTTTGAATTTGGGATTTTTCTTGTTTCTTGAGATAGGCCTGTATTGCAATGTATTTTCCTCTCAGGACTGCCTTTGCTGCATCCCAAAGTGTTTGGATTGTTGTATTTTCATTTTCATTTGTTTCCATATATTTTTTAATTTCTTCTCTAATTGCCTGGTTGGCCTTTTGTAGCAATGTGGATGGAACTGGAGAGTGTTATGCTAAGTGAAATAAGTCACACAGAGAAAGATAGATACCATATGTTTTCACTCTTATGTGGATCCTGAGAAACTTAACAGAAGACCATGGGGGAGGGGAAGGAAAAAAAAAAGTTAGAGAGGGAGAGAGCCAAACTATAAGAGACTCTTGAAAACTAGAACAATCTGAGGGTTGATGGGGGATGAGAGGGAGGAGAGGGTGGGTGATGGGTATTGAAGAGGACACCTGTTGGGATGAGCACTGGGTGTTGTATGGAAACCAATTTGACAATAAATTTCATATTAAAAAAATAAGAAAAAAGTATTCAAATAAAATTTAAGCATGTTGGCTTACCCCAATCCTTTAGCACCTCTTTACACTATCCTTCAACAGATAACTGATCTATTAAGAGTGGGTGACATGAATTCAGCTGAGTCACAAGATATAAAATCAATGTACAAAAATCTGTTGCATTTCCATACACCAATAATGAAGGTGCAGAGAAAGAAATAAAGGAATCAATACCATTTATAATTGCACTGAAAACCATAAAATACCTAGGAAAAAACCTGACCAAAGATGTAAAAGATCTGAATGCTAAAAATCATAAAAAACTTATGAAAGAAATTGAAGAAGACACAAAGAAATGGAAAAGCACGCTCGTGGATTGGAAGAACAAATGTTGTTAAAATGCAAAAATGCCTTATAAAGAACTCTTAAAATACAAGAATTCACCAGAATTAACCAGAAACAGCACCTGAACTTTGAGAGTGTAGATATACCTATAAGATAGTAATATCCATAAAAGTATTCAAATACTACCCAAAGCAATCCTTACCTGCATTCTTCACAGAGCTGGAACAAGCAATTCTGAAATTTGTGTGGAGCCAGAAAAGACCCCAAATAGCCAAAGTAATATTGAAAAGGAAAACCAAAGCTGGAGGCATCACAATTCCAGACTTCAAGCTGTATTAAAAAGCTGTAATCATCAAGACAGTATGGTATTGGCACAAAAACAGACACAAAGATCTATGGGACAGAATAAAGAACCCAAAAATGGACCCACAAATTTATGGCCAACTAATCCTTGACAAAGCAGGAAAGAAAATCCAATGGAAAAAAGACAGTCTCTTCAGGAACGGGTGTTGGGAAAACTGGACAACTGGACAGCAGAAGAATGAAACTGGACCACTTTCTCACACCATTCACAAAAATAAACTCAAAATGGATGAAAGACCTAAATGTAAGACAGGAAACCATCAAAATCCTAGAGAAGAAAACAAGCAACAACCTCTCTGGTCTCGGCCACAGTAACTGCTTAGTAGACATGTCTCTGAAGGGAAACAAAAGCAAAAATGAACTTTTGGGGCCTCATCAAGATAAAAACCTTCTGCAAAGAAAAGGAAACAGTCAACAAAACTAAAAGGCAACTGATGGAATGGAAGAAGATATTTGCAAATGACATATAAGATAAAGTGTCAGTATCCAAAGTCTATACAGAACTTATCAAACTCAGCACTCAAAAAACAAGTAATCCAATGAAGAAATGAACAAAAGACATGAGCAGACACTTTTCAAAAGAAGAAATCCAGATGGCTAACACATGAGAAAATGTTCAACATTACTCATCATGAGGGAAATACAGATCAAAACCACTATGAGATACCACCTCACACCTGTCAGAATGGCTAAAATTAACAACACCAGAAACTATAGGTGTTGGTGAGGATGCAGAGAAAGAACACTTTTGCATTGTTGGTAGGAATGCAAACTTGTGCAGCCACTCTGGAGAACAGTACAGAGGTTCCTCAAAAAATTAAAAATAGAGCTACCCTATAACCCAGCAATTGCACTACTAAGTATTTATCCAAAGGATACAAAAATGATGATTTTAAGGGGCATATGTACCTCAATGTTTATAGCAGCACTATCAACAATAGCCAAATTATGGAAAGATCCCAAATGTCCATTGACTGATGAATGGACGAAGAAGATGTGACCTATATATACAATGGAATACTACTCGGTGATCAAAAAGAATGAAATCTTGCCATTTGCAACAACGTGAATGGAACTAGAATGTATTATGCTAAGCAAAATAATTCAGTCAGAGAAAGAAAAATATCATATGATTTCACTCATATGTGGAATTTAAGAAACAAAACAGATGAATATAGGGGAAGGGAAGGAAAAAAGATAAAAACAGTGGAAGGAGAACCTTAAGAGTCTCTTAAATACAGAGAACAAACTGAAGGTTGCTGGAGAGGTGTTGGGTGGGATGATGGACATTAAGGAGGGCACTTTTGGGGATGAGCACTGGGTGTTATATGCAAGTGATGAATCACTAAATTCTACTCCTGAAATCATTATTACACTATATGTTAACTACCTTGGATTTACATAACATTTTTAAAAAAGAAATTAAAAAAAAAAAAAAAAGAATGGGTGACATTTGGGAGCCTAGGTGGCTCAGTTGATTAAGCATCTGACTTTGGCTCAGGCCATGATCTCATGGTTCATGAGTTAGAGCCCTACCTTGGACTCTCTGCTATCAGTGTAGAGCCCACTTTGCATCCTCTGTCTTCCTCTGCTCCTCCCCTGCTTACATGCATGAGCTTTCTCTTTCTCAAAAATAAACATTTTAAAAAATTAATATAATAATAATAATAAAGAATGGGTGACATTTTAACATGAGTATGAACAAGAAAGGAACCAGCAAGGAAATGGGAAGAAGGGACATGCCAAAAAAAAAAAAAAAAAGAAAATGAAGAATATAAACCATAAAAATATGCATATGAAGTAGATAAAAAATGCAAATAATTCTTTATAAAGTGAACATTCTCTCTGAACACTGGTGAAATAAGAGCTATACAAGCTCAATGAAGACATAAGACTATTGAAAACATCCAAAATTAGCTCAGAAAAGAATATAAGTCAAACTATTTCAATTAAAAGAAGTATTCAGTAACATTTTTATATACCAGGTCAATGTAAAAAATACATTCCTATAAACTAACAATCAGATAATATAGTCTTTTAAGTCATATATAGCACATATATGAAATAAATCTAACCAAGGATAACTGAAGCAAATCCTTTATATGTAGATATGCCATCTGAAAATCTATTGGAATATTTTAAAAAAAGACCAAAATAAATATAGATGAGAGATATATAATGTTTATAAATGGTAAGACTCAATACTGTGATGATAGAAATGTTCACTAAATTTATCTATAATTTTAATCACATATTTTTTTTGTAGAATACAAGATAATCCTAAATTTGATATGGGATGGTTTAAGCATCTTGAATGATCTGGACAATTCTGAGCAGAAAAAGTATAAGAAAATAATGTGTCCTATTGAAAATCAAGAAATATTATAAAGTTGTACTAAATTAGTGAGTATTGATGCAAGGTAGACAAATAGATCAGAATAGACAGCTGACAGAAATATCTATACATATTATACATGTTAAATATATATAATACATATAAGAATTTTATAAATGAAATAGCACTAGAATTCAATGAGATTTATGAGAAAAAAATTAGAGTCCTATTTTATACCATTTACAGAAATAAGTTAAAGGAATAGAATATTCAAAACCAAGAAGGGAAATATAAGAGATTATTTTTAAGAATTAAAATTAGGAATTTTAAAAATAAGACTCAGAATTTACTGAATTTGTTAATTAGTTACAACAGTTTTCAGTTGACCTTTAGGATTTCCTACATAGATCATATCATCTGCAAATAAACACACTTTTATTTCTTTCTTTGTGATTTCGATGCCTTTTTATTTCATTATCTTGTCTGATTGCTGTAGCTAGGACTTTCAGGACTATGTTAAATATGAGTGGTGATAGTGGACACTCTTGTCTTATTCCCGATCTTAGAGGAAAAGCTTTCAACCTTTCACCATTGAGTATGATATAGCTGTGGGTATATGATATAAGTCCTTTATGATATAGCTGTGGGTATGTGATATAAGGAATTACATTCCTTTTATACCCAACTTCTTGAAGGTTTTTATAATGAAAGGATGTCATATTTTTTCCATTGTTTTTTCTACATCTATTGAGATTGTCATTTGGTCCTTATCTTTCAATTAATGTGGTGTACCACATTTATTGATTTGCATATGTTGCATCGCAGGGATAAATCCCACTTAACCATGGTGTATGTGCTGTTGAATTTGGGGAATGTAAATTGGTTCAGCCAGGATATAAAACAGTATGGAGGTTCCTCAAAAAATTAAAAATAGAATGATCATATGATTCAGCAATCCCACCTTTAGTTATATACCCAAAGGAAGTGAAAACAGGATTAACAGAAAGATATATGCATTCCCATATTTACTTCAGCATTACTGATAATAGCCAAGATATGGAAATAACCTGAGTATTCATTAATGGATGAATGTATAGAAAAATATTATACTTATATAGGTGTATATATGTGTATATGTATATATATAAGTATTATTCAACCATGAGAAAGAAAGAAATCCTGCTAATTGCAACAACATGGATAAACCTTAAGGGCACTATCCTAAGTAAAACAAGTCAGACAAAGAAAGAAAAATACTGAATGATCTCACTTACATATGAAATCTAAAAAAAGCCAAATTTATAGAAATAGAGAGTATAATGGTGGTTACCAGGGGCTGAGATGTGGAGGAATTGGGGAGGTGTTGGCCCAAGAATACAAACTTACAGTTATGAGTGAATTCTTGAGATCTAATGTACAGTATTGCGATTATAGTTACCAATACTGTGTTATATACTTTAAAGTTAGTAAAAGACTAGATCTTAAATGTTTTCACTACAAAAAGGAAATAATAACTATGTGAGGTAATGGAGGTATTAGTTAACATTATGGTGGTAATCATATTGTAATATATACATGTATCAAATCAACATGCTGTACACCTTAAACTAACACAGTTTTATGTCAATTATGTCTCCATTTTTAAAAAATCTCAAATCATAAAAAGATCAATAAACCTATCTCAATAAAATTTTAAATTTCTATATGACAAACAATACCATACACAAAATAAAAAAGCAAGCTCTTGACTGGAACAAGATGTTTAAAAATATAACTGTCAAAGAATTAATATTAAAGTATTTTTTAAAGAAATAGAATAATGAAAAGCAAGCAATCTAAAGAGAATGATCAAAGTATGTAAAAATACAATTCATAATAAAGAAGAGCCAAATAGCCAATGAAAAAAATTTTAAGTGTTCAGATGCACATTGAAATTCTATTCCACATCAGTCAGAACAGACAAAAAATACGTCTAATAACAAGTATCTGTAAGTATGTGAAGGAACAGATTCTCATACCCTGATGATGGAAATGGAAGTTGGTATAAACCCTTTGGAGAATTATTTGGTTATATTTATTAAAGTTAGTATGTGCATACCGTATGACTAGCAATTCTGCTACAATGTATCTGCATTTAGGAAAATCCTCACAAAGAAAGTATTTACTAGGATATTCATAGCAACACTGCTAATAATAGCCAAAAAAAATTGATAAATCCCATTTGTCTTTCTATAGGGTACAGAATAAACTTTTTTTACAGTGGAAAACTATGCAGTAGTTAAAATATAATAAATGATTCTCATTGTATTACCATCAGTAGCTCTCTAAAAGTAATTTTGGTCTTAAAAGTCAAATTGTTGAAAGAAGCAGTGTAATACCATTTTTTAAATTCTTGATTCAAAAAATAATTTCTTATCTTGTTTATAAAGATAAATATTTATGGTCATAGTTCAAGAACATTCAAAGACAGGAACTGTGATAATATCAGGGTAGTAATAAACTTGTGAGGCACAGCAAAGGAGAACATGTGTTGTCAACATTTAATTTCTCAAAAAGAAATCTGAAGCAAATATGTCAAAATATTAACAACTAATTTAAGTGTTAGATGTATATTTGCTAACATATTAGCCTCTGTATTTATGCACTTTGTTGTGTATTTATAACTTATTTTCAAATAAACATTAGAAAGATTTTGCCACAAAAGGGTCAAATTCTTGACCCAAAATATCTTTCTGGAATCAAAGAACTTAAAGAAAATGTATTGTTCTCTTTGATCTATAAAAAGGAGAGATACACGGGCTTAGGAAGAAACTGATAGGTAACGGAAGGGGATTAAAAATGACCTGACATCCTTGCCACTTTGACATACTGGTAACTAATGTGCTGACGTTCCTTCCAACTTGTTGGGGCTCTGCACAGTTTACTTGCTCCTTTTGGCCAGTATCTTCTCATCCTCGTGTGCTCTTAAGCATTTGGAAGACAACACAAAATCCTTCAAAAAATTTTTAAATTTCAGTATCGTTGACACACAATGTTACATTAGTTTCAGGTGTACAACATAAGTGATAAATTCCGCTATGCTCCCTACAAGTATGATACAAGAAAAGAAAAACTAAATGAATAAAAACATCATCCCTGTGGGGAAGCTCTGCAAACCTGAAAGCCACAGTGAAGTAAATCTCCACGTGTAGCCTGCAGTAGTGACATTTTATCACAGTTTTAGAAAATGTCTGATTTCTAGCAATGTTAGTGCCTTGGACTCCTATAACTGTTGGTTGACTTAGGCCACCAATATCCTTGTGATAATATTTGAACATAAAAAGTAAAGAAAAAATTTTAAATGACCAGATAGATGTCAAAAATCAAATGCAAGAAAGGGCGCCTGGTGGTTTAGTCGGTTAAGCATCTCACTCTTGATTTCAGCTCAGGTCATGATCTCATGGTTCATGGGTTCAGTCTCCACATTTGGATCTGCACTGTGTGGAGCCTCCTTGGGATTCTCTCTCTGCCCCTCCCCTGCTCGTGCTCTCTCTCAAAACAAGTGAATAAACTTTAGGGGAAAAAAAGTAGCAGAACATATAAAAAAAAATGTACATTTTTTCAATTGCTGACCATATTTGTTGTTTTCACTTTTCTCTCTTCAAAGAAATTTTAGATAACTTATCTACCAAAAGTAAGTAAAAGTCATTGGTTGGACTTGATCTTGGCTCTGGTGGGAGTCTCCCATGGTTTGAAAGCAACATTTCAAAATATTATTTTTCAAATTCAAATGGAGATATTTCAATTGCTAATTTAAAACTTGTAAAAAGAAATACCCCAACTTTCATATTCAAACATTCAAATTGGCTGCTGTTAAGAATATTTATGTACAGGAATTAGAAAGGTAAATTGCATTTGCAGGATAATAAATAAAGAATCACCCCTTCAAGTGTTTATTTTCATCACGTAACTGCTCCCATTTCACTATTATTACCCTCTTCCTCTTTGGCTTGTACGTGTGTGTGCTTCCACATGAAAAACTTAAGAACGAATTGGTTATTAGGCAACACACCTGGATGAGTGACCATTGGTTTACATTCAGCCGGTTGTCCCCATCATTAAGCGAGGAAAATAACCCTGGCATTGGTGGTGGTGTTGAATCAGCTAGTTAACAGAAAAAGCCAGAAAAAGCTTTGCAAAAGAAACAATTTTTTTCATTTTCAAAAAGAAAGCTACATCTTTTTAAGTAATAGAAGAAATGCCTTTAAATCTACAGGTGGGATGAGTCATTCAGGCTTTCTTTTTACAAACTAGTGTGAAGAATAAGTAAAATCAATCACCAAAGTTAGAGACACTTTGTCTTTTTTCTGGGCATGAGCCACCCATCTCCAAATCTTTTCAAGGACTCAATTTTTGGAGTGAGTTTTAGAGAGAGCTGATTAGAGGGTATAGAAAAAGGAGAAATATGCCAATTGTTTTGAGCTAAAATGTGTTTATTGTGGAAGGGGAATTGTTATTTCAGTAAAAATCTGAAATAATATTACTAATAAGACTTTAAATGAAGTACAGAAAAAGGTAGAGGGGGTAAATTAGCATTCTTATCCTTATGTATCTTTTTGTGTGTGTTCATATTTCTTACCAGAAAACATTTCTGCTAAATGTTATCTCATATCTGTAAAATTTTTAAATTTTAATTATTAGGTTGTAATTACCAATGGAAAAAAATAATTTGTTAACTCCATGAAAGACTAAATATCTCTTATTTCGAAGTTTATCTTCAACAAAGCAAAAACTGTCTGAAATTTCACTGTCAGTAATTCACTCTGCCATCTTATTTATTTTATAAACGTAATTCTTAATGTTGTCCCTCAAAGTTCCTCCTCAGAATCACCTATTTCAGTTCACTGAAATCATCTAGTCATCCAAGTTACAGACCTTTGAGCTTTTCTTTTTAATCACTTCATCTTTGTGATATACTATACTTCCAAACTCCAAGAATTATTCTCTCTTCTCCATCCCGATTTTCATGACCCAATTCAGGCTTCTTAAAAATGCTCAGATGGGGAAGCCTCGGTGGCTCAGTTGGTTAAGTGTCCAACTCTTGATTTTGGCTCAGGTCATGGTCTCATGGTTCGTGAGTTCAAGCCCCACATGGGGTCCTGTGCTAACAGAGCAAAGGGTACTTGGGGATTTTCTGTTTCCCTCTCTCTCTGCCCCTCCCCTGTTTGCACTGCCTCTCTCTCTGAAAATAAATAAAAAAACTTAAAAAAATTTTTTTAATGCTCAGATGGATCACACTACAATTATCTCACAACGATTCTTTTGCTTGTCAGACTATCCTCTTTTTTTTTAATTCAATAATACATTGTATATATAGATATATATATATAGATATATATATCTATATATATATATCTATATATATATATAATATACTTTATGGTCAAATTGGTTGGGACTATCCTTATCCAATACCTCATGCTGCTTCCAAACTGTCCATCTACCATGGACTTAATCAGGACATCTTGGAATTAAGGAAGAAAGAAAATAACAACAACAACAACAGTTAAAAAGACAGATGGTTCCTGATGTTACCCACAGAATAAAACTTTCAAAATCCTCACTGAGTGATTGAAGATGGTATGGAAAGAACATTGGTTTTGCATTGTTGTTCTAGTATTTATTAGCTTTTTAATCTTATAAAAATTATTCAAATTCTCAGTGTTAATTTCTTTATAAAGGCTAGTAATACCTACCCAAGAAAGTTGCTGTCTTAGTAAAATAATACCATGCACATGAAACTGTTAGTAGAGCAGAGAATCTAGAATATATTTTTCTCAATATATTCCCAAACTGCTTTTTAGATCCTCCTGCCAGGCCCAACCCCTTGCAATCTGAGCTCTAACATTCCAATTTCCCACGAATATGTGCACACCTGTATCTCATTTCTTTTGCCTGGAATTCGTCCCTCTCTTAGGCTTCTTCACTCAGCTAGCTTCTGCTCATCTTTCAAGACTTACATCAGGTATTACCTCTCCTGGGACAATCTCCCTCAGCCATCTGCACTTCCCAATCTGAAGAGATTTCTGAGTCCTCTGGGCTGACAACACCACATTTCTGTGTTTTCACATGGTTTTTTGTCAAGAACTATAAAGGATGTGAATTTGTAACTACTCTCAAGCTGACAAGTTAGTCTGTCACACTTTCATGCTGGCAGAAGACAAGAGAATCCTGTACCAGAGACAACAGACTGTTAAGCAACAGCAAGCAGCAAGAGTTGGTTTTCCTTGCTCTCCAAGTCCGGCGGAAGGGGCTCAGGTAGGTGCAGAGCACGCAGTGGAATCCTGAGCTTAGAGAATCTGCATCTGTTAATGAGCTGGGAACAAATCTGCCAATGTTTGCCTCACCTTTCTTATACTGGACAATACTTGGCTCTGCAAGGAGAGGCTAATTTTAAGCCTTTCACTCTACAAAAATATGTGAAAAGGTAAACTAGAATGAAAGAGCAAGTAGTTCTGCTTGCAAATTTTGCAGAAACGTGAAAGACTCACAGGACTCACTCCCAACACTTTCATGGGAACTTCCCCTTTGTTTCCAAGTTGGTGGTAGAGAAGGAGGATATACACACATTGGACATTGTCCTATTCCCAGTAGGACCCAGTGTCCACAAAACAGACATCTGCTGTATGTTTCAGAATAGAAAATCTCCAAAGAGGAGCAAATCAAGTTGATAATCCAAAGTAAGTAAGGTAAGCCCAAGTTCTAGAATAGTTTCAAATACACATTTTTTTCTCTTTAACACAAGTGATTATAAATTATTTAACTATAGATTTTTTACTTTTGTAGGGTTTCTGATGTAAATAAAATCACAAAGCCCTACAAATTTTCTTTGTTTTTGGTTGGAAAAGTACAAGTCTTAGAGTTACCAAAAATTCATCTAAAAGCTATAAAGAGTAGCTATATCTTAACGGGTATATTCTGTGAGCCTCACCTTTTATCTACCTCATTAATCTTCATACCCATGTGAGGAAATGTCTATGTCCCACAGTTTTGGACTGAGTGGTTAAGTGGCTTACCCAAAGTGACAGAACTAATAAGTAGAGGACATATGTTCTCTTGAACCCAGTCTTTTTGGTTCCAAATTCTATAAACTAAACTTTCTCATGCAAATTCTCCTCTAAGCTTTACTCCTCCTAACTCCACTGGTAGCTGAGACTGCAGGACTCTGTGACTTGGAGTTAATTCTGGAGGTTGGCCCAGACTCAGGTCTGTGAGTGACTACATGGATTGTGCTAAGCAATAAGCAGTAGCCACCAAGAGCAGATGGAAGAGCAGTAAGTCTCACTTCACCTACCTTCCAATTTGGGGTGACATCTGTCCTAATTGTAGGTATACTGGAACACAGTGGTTCTCTTTTCACTTCTTGGGAAGGGCGGAAGAGCCTCTCTTTGGTAGAAGAGATGGGACCACTTAGAAATGCAGAACAATTTTATAAAGACTCCTATTAGCATTTCTATTTCTCAGATTAGCATTGTCCACAAAGCCTCAGATGGTTTCTTTCAATCATCCATTCATTCATCTCCTCATCTAGTCAACAAATATTAGTGGCAAGCCAATGAAGTGCCAGATAACTCTACACGATAAAGAGAGGACTCAGTGTAATGGAAGGAATGTGAACTTTGAAATCAGACAGAGATTAGTTGGATCCCTGCCTCTACCACTTGTAAGATAAATTTTCTAACCTATCTGAGCTTCTGTTTCATTGCATGTAAAGTGAAAATAATAATCCCCCTTTCTACAAATGTATAAAGATAAAACCAAAGAACTGTATCAGTTGCCTAGCAGAATGCCCAAACAAGAACGTTATCTGCTTCCTTCCTCATTCAGACACTATAAGACTATGATGTATTATGTGCTACTCCTGGGAGACTAATGGATAACATAGATAAAGAAAAAATTTGTCTCAGATAACTCAAATATTTAATTTTAGATAAAGCTGTCTTGCAAACTGGATTTGGATTTTGGACCATAAAAGGAAGAAGCTAATATGCCTAGGAATGCCATTAAAGGAACAGCAAACCCTTATGCTCAGTGCATTTTTTACAGAGGAAATTCAAAGTTTGGCTTCAAAATTTTAAAAGTTGGATTATCTGTGGCTGTTGGACAAATTGGGTGGAGCACCCAGAGGTGATCAGCAGACTATTCTCTAAGTTGACTAATACTCCAAAGGAGACAAACCTGTAGAAATTCTGTAAAACATAGGTGATGAAAAAACTATGGTTTTTGCTGAAGCTAAGAAAAAAAAAGCAGATTTTATTGCAACTTTTCTTGTTTAAGAGAAGTACTGATAGAAGTACAACTAAAAGTACTGATAGTGATCTGGAACAGAGAGAGAGAGAGAGAGAGAGAGAGAGAGAAAGAGAGCAAGCTCTTAGGGATTTTCACTGGGAAAGTGCCAGTCCCATCTACTTTGGTAGCTGGCAGAGAGCTGGATATTGGAAATGTTCAATATGTTATCAATCTTTATATTCCTTCCACTAGTGAAGAAAGTGTTCTTTGAATTTGGTGTACTGGTCACTGAGGGAACACTGGCAGAGCAGTTTCCTTTTTTTGCTCAGATAACCATCAGCTTGGCATCTAGTGAGAGTACTGTTGAATCTCAGCAGAAGGCTCCTGCCTTGAGTGCATATGTCCTGGCTTCTGTGACAGTATAAGAGGAAATGTGTTTGCATTAGTTAATACTCAAAAGAATTATTGAGGTGCCTGGGTGGCTCAGTCGGTTAAGCGTCTGACTTTGGCTCAAGCCATGATCTCACGGTCCATGAGTTCGAGCCCCGTGTCAGGCTCTGTGCTGACAGCTCAGAGCCTGGACCTGCTTCAGATTCTGTGTTTCCCTTTCCCTCTGACCCTCCCCCGTTCATGCTTTGTCTCTCTCTGTCTTAAAACTAAATAAACATTAAAAAACAATTTTTTAAAAAGAATTATCAAGGCAAGAGCACTTTTAACATACAAAATCTTTTCCACAAGCTCCCAAACCAGTATGATGATGACGAGACAGGATTAAAGTTAAAACATTGAAGTTTGTGCTATAATTTTATTGCGGAAAAACAGTTTTGATTTTTGAACTTTTAACACAAATGTGAAACCTAATATTCTTGTGTCTCCTGTCCTTCTATTCTCACTCCTACTCTTTAAGAAATAAATCCTGGGGTGCCTGGGTGGCTCAGTCGGTTCAGCGTCCGACTTCGGCTCAGGTCATGATCTCACGGTCTGTGAGTTCGAGCCCCACGTCGGGCTCTGTGCTGACAGCTCAGAGCCTGGAGCCGGCTTCGGATTCTGTGTCTCCCTCTCTCTCTTCCCCTCCCCTGTTCATGTTCTGTCTCTCTCTGTCTCAAAAATAAATAAAAACATTAAAAAATTAAAAAAAAAAAGAAATAAATCCTTACTGATTAATATGAGATGCCAAAAATAGCAGTGTTGCAGTTACTGATGCAAATGACATGAACTACAAAGATGAAAGCATTCTAAAAGCTTTGCAAAAAAATAAATTCTTTTAAGGAATTTATAGTTTATTTGGGCAGAGAATAGAGACTAACCAGAATAGAAGACAAAATATTCTTCAGGCCATAAAACAGAAAGAAAGTTGGTACAATGGGAATATAACGGAAAAGCTACTTCCAGACTGTGATACTGAGAATTTCATCAATGTGAACTTGCCCTTCCTAAGTCATTAGTAGTGACCTATGAGATGGTTTTCCTTCTAAGCAGTTTGATTGCCCCCTTTTGTTTTCTTTACTGGCTGCAGCATGATTAGAGAAACAGAGAGGAAAGGGTCAGATGGAATCAAGAAAAGGAGCAACTCGAGCATCAACTTTTTTCTGCCCTTTCCAGACAGGATAGTATTGACATCAGTTCTCCACCCACATCTCTACCCTGTGACTTTGCCCAGCCTATCTGTGGCATTTGTCTAATCTTTTGTAAAGAGTCTAATCTTTTGTAGAGTCATATATGCCCTCGAAACCCATATAGGAGTGAAAGCCACATACGGCTCTGCCAAGCATAGCTCATCTCTTAACATCTTTCCTTGGTGCTGTCAGTTTACCCTGGTGGCAGTGCAAGTCCTTTAAAAATGGAACAGCTTTTGCTTCAACTTTTACATGAGTTATCAATAATTTGTTTCCCAATTCTTATTCTTTCTGCTCTGCCCTCCTTCCTTTTTAAGGTAGCAGAATTTTATTTTACTCTTTTATTTTGAAATAATTATAGATCCACAAGTAGTTGCAGTGTAACCTTTAACTCGTTCTCCCACTGCTTCCATCTTTCATAATTATAGCATCAAAAGGAGGACTTTGGCATTAATACAATGTATGTGTATAGAGGTAGCACATTTTTAGATTTTTACTTTCCTTATTGCTTTTTCTTTTTTTTATTTATTTTTGAGAGAGAGAGAGAGACAGAGTGTGAGCAAGGCAGGGACAGAGAGGGAGGGAGACACAGAATCCGAAGCAGGCTCCAGGCTCTGAGCTGTCAGCACAGAGCCCTATGTGGGGCTCGAACTCACGAACCACGAGATCATGACCTGAGCCGAAGTCAAGTTGCTTAACCGACTAAGCCACTCAGGCACCCCTTTTTATTGCTTTTTCTTTAAATTCTTCTTGTGAGACTCACAGTTTCTTGCTGTGATTAACCTCCAAGTTGGGCAGACAGTGTGCAGAAGTCAAAATGATGCCAAGTGTGTCCTGTGTCAATTTTTCTTCAGGCACAAGTTTTCCAAGATAAATATGTCTCAAATGTCAGGAATCCTTTCTATATAAACTTTGGCAAGACAGTTAAAACACACACAGTGCATGTAGGAAATGTGGTTTGCTTAGGAAAATATCAAAATAAGATATTTGGTTACTGTATTGCATTTTAATTGTTGTTAGAGCCAATAACTATAGTTTATACTAACTTTATTTTACTGTACTGTGGTTACTTTAGGCTACTTTATTGTGGAATGCTTTGCAGTTAATAAAGTGTTTGTATATCTATGTTTTCATTTCCCTTTTAAATTACATTATATTGAAAAGTATATTTTTTTCCTATTTGACAAATATAAAACTGTGGTTTACAGACAGTGGGGAAAAAAATGGATGGAATGGGGGGAAGACATTCAGTGCTAGGAGAAAATTGTCCTACTTAAAATAAGAGCATTTACCAATTCTATTTTCATCTGAATATCAGCAATCTGGTTAAAAACTAAGGTGGAGTTTAAGTAAACTACCTTATCCCTGCTACAAGAGCAGGCTATAGTAGCAACTTTTGATCTATAGGTAAAATTTCATACTCTAACTAGAGACCAAGAAGTAATTAAGAAAGACCGCTGTTATGGACTGAATGTTTGTGTGTCTCACAAATTCATATATTAAGCAAGCCCCAGCCCTCAGTGTGGTGGTATCTGGAGGTGGGGACTTTAGGAGGGGATTAAGGTTAGATGATGTCATGCTGGTAGGGCCCGTCATGATGAGATGAGTGCCCTCATAAGAGACACTGAGGGAGCTTCCCCCATCCACCACCACCAGGTGGTGACATAGCAAGAAGGTGTCCATCTACAAACCAAGAAGAGACCCCCTAACAGAGAGTTGTTACTAAAACTTGGCCATGCTGGCACCTTGATCTCAGACTTCCAGCCTCCAGAACTGTGAGGATGTAAAGTTCTGTTGTTTAAGCCCCCCAGTCGATGGTATTTGTTTTGGCAGCCCAATCTGATTAAAACAAACTTAGGCTTTGGAATAGTTGTCTCCAAATTTCTATACTCTAAAGCTCACTAAAAAACTCAGGAACTTAACTAAACATGGATTGAAAAATGACCAGCAAACTTGAAAGTGTGGTCACCTCCTGAGATAGAAATTAAGCATGAGAGGGCAAATGCTCTCATTTTGTTCAATATATTTTGTATACTGTTCAAATATTTGAGTATTTTACAGTTAATGTATTTATGTAATTCTAAACCAAAAAGTTGGCATTTTCAGTGCCTTAATTTGTGTGTGTGATAATGCATTTTGTTCTTCAAGTTGTGGCAGAAAAAACAGGTGAAAAAAGTTAGCAAATTCAGGCTGTAACCTTCATATGATTTTGAGGCAGCTACTCAAGCCAAAAATGTTACCTTAACCTTCCTTACCCTCATGCCATCACTATTAAAAAATCTGAGCCACCTGCTCTTACCTGCACTATGGTAATATTTAGGGCTATCTGTAGAGGATTGCAGGGTCTTGGAAAAGTCACACTCTGTACTCCTCTCCAATATTTTTATTAAGAATAAATATTTGTAAGTCATTTTCAAGAATAGCATCAAGGGGAAAACCAAGCTAAATAACACAGTATAAACACAGGTTTGTACAAATATGAGTGCTGAGTTGTACAGCCAAGCAGGCAGCCCCAGATCTGAATTGAAATGTCATAGATCATTTTCAGAATCACTGACATCTCATTCCAGGGATAGCTGCAAAGTTGTTGCAGCTGATTCTCTACAGCAAAGAGGCTAAGAACACAGTCAGCTTTGACTTAAAAAAAATCGTTCTTTTTCTTTTTTTTTTTTTTTTAAATTTTTTTTTTCAACGTTTTTTATTTATTTTTGGCACAGAGAGAGACAGAGCATGAACGGGGGAGGGGCAGAGAGAGAGGGAGACACAGAATCGGAAACAGGCTCCAGGCTCTGAGCCATCAGCCCAGAGCCTGACGCGGGGCTCGAACTCACGGACCACGAGATCGTGACCTGGCTGAAGTCGGACGCTTAGCCGACTGCGCCACCCAGGCGCCCCAAAATCGTTCTTTTTCTAAAACATGCTCATGTAGTATGTCCCAGGCATAGTATAGTAGACATAGACATTATAGTATAATGTCCCAGGCACTAGACTAGTGTTGGGTGAAGGGCATGGGACAAGCAGAGGGGGTACACAGTCTAATGATTCTCAATATACATTTCTCCAAAGGACTCTCTTAAGTCACAAGAGGCTGGAAAATTTAGTTGTCTGATAAGCATGCATGAGTGGAAAAAGAAGCAAGAGTGTGAAAAGGGAAAACACATATCAAGGTTCAGAGGCAGGCTAAGGGTCAAAAGCAGAACTATGAGTCTGAACCAAAGTAAATCCAAGGCATCCATTTTATCCACCCATCCATTTCAGATACCACTAACCAAAAGTCTGCTAAGCATAGGCATCTCGCTATCTGCTGTGGGGAATGCAGATATGAAAACCATAGGTCCTGCCTTCAAAGGGCTTACTTAACAGACTAATGAGGAAGATAGTATAATCAAACAATCCTGACATAGATCAGCATGCATTAAATGTCATAACAAAATTTAAGTCAAGGGCCAAGAATCCCACGGGAGTGAGGTAGAACTTCTGGCTAGGCAATCCAAGAAGTCATAATGGAAGAAGGTTTATTTGAATAAAGAGAATGATTTTAACAGGAATGAAACTGTGGAACACCAGAGGAAGGGTTTTGGGGCTGTGCCACTGGCAGAATCAAGGACATAAAATCAGTCAAGAGGAAGATGGGGGCATTCAGTGCCTTAGGACTTGTGAGAGTCCACCAACCCAGAAATGGGGTATTCAAATGATCTTCAACAGATCTTGAGGCAAGTGGGCTGTATAGGTTATTTGTCAACCTAAGTCCTCCTATGATATTGTCTATATCTGATTTGTAACTTGGGAGGAACCTGGGTGGCTCAATCAGTTAGGCATCTGACTTGATTTCAGCTCAGGTCATGATCTCACAGTTGTGAGATCAAGCCCCGAGTAGAGCTCCACTGTGGAGCCTGCTTAAGATTCTCTCTCTCCCTTTCCCTCTGACCCTCCTTTCTCTCTTTCTCTCTCTCTCTCTCTCTCTCTCTCTCTCTCTCTCTCTCTCTCTCTCAAAAAAAAAAAAAGAGTTATGGTTTGTAAATTGGATTTCTACATAAATTTTATTTGGGGAAAACAAGGCTCTACTCACTAAAAATATTTTAAAGTCTGAAAAATCACTGAACTAGCGCATTGGTTATGTATGGAATGAGAGAAATATGCTCAGAAGAACTTTCAGTCCAGATCCTGGGAGGCATTAAATGCCCCAGAGAATGTCATTTATATGGTAATATAAAACTCTGCAGTAGGTTAAGCCTACAAGACTTAGTTAGGAGTTACATTAGCAAACATCTGTTGTGACTTGAGCAGGCTCTTAGGGGGTCTCACTCCTACACAGCTTATGAACTCACTTTCCCTCATAAGCAATATTCTCCCTGAAGACTTTAGATAGATCTGTTTTCCCTCCATCCTTTCTCACCTTTCCAGTTATGTTTGGTTCCAGTGATGGTCAAACACCCTTGTAAACCAACTCTTCAAGTTTACTTGGCTGAGGCACCCATATAGATTCTTCCTAGCGGCTTGCGCATCCCTACCCTGGCACTCCACCTCCACTCTTATATCTCACAGAACTTCTGTCTTTCCAGCCTCAGGTCCACTTTTCAGTTCAAGGGAGTGATCAAGCCCCCATTGCTGTCCTGTCCTGTGAACTGTAGGATCTCTCCACCACCCTTCTTTCAAGCCACAGCTGACACAAGAAAAGAGAGGTCAAGTTCTTTCCTCCTCTATGTCCTTAGGACCCTAGGTCTTCTCTTTCTTGGCAGTCTTGCAGCAAACTGGACCCACATCGTTTTCTGCCTAGGTGACCATCCAAAACAGAAGCTCCTCTGGTCATCTAACTCTTCTTTGTCCCTTTCTAATGTTTAAATGTTATGACAGGATGTTACAATGGCACTCTTCCTGCCTGTTTCCAACCAAGGTACTGACACATTATATATTATAATTCAAAGTCAGTATGAGACAGATTCCCACATGCAAATTTTGCAAAGGAAATGTACTGGAATCATTACACAACGTCTGTAACTCTCAACCAGATCAAGGATATCAGGAGTCACTAGAGTGTGGGGAGAGAAGACTGGTGAGGAGATTTTTCTTAGAGCCAGCTATGATCCTGCTGGGAATCCTCACTCCTACCTTAAGTTGTGTGCTGAGAGCTTCTGTGGGATCATGTAGAAAGTTTTGAAATATGTCTTGTGTAGCTTGGAGATGTAGTATACAGATACCTGACTCTTGGAAGAGAAAACTAAAAAGTGCTGTCACAGCAAAACAGAACTGGCAGCCTGGAGTTTGGTCTGTACTCAGAGAATTTGTCAGGAGCTAAGGTGGCCAAAGACTACCACAATTTTTTTTAAACAGACCTCTCAATGAGAGGTAGGTACCATATTCCTTCCCCTTAAACTTAGATAAGCTCTGTGACTGCTTTGACAATAAAATACAGTGGACACGACTTTCAATGCCAATTTCTGGTCCACTTCCTCTCTTTAAAAAATTCTTTCTGGGAACCCTGAACTACCATGTAATAAGTTTGGCCCTGAGACTACCACGTTAGAGAAGCCATGGGTATCCACTCTGGACAACCACCAACTTCCCAGCCAATACCAACCAAACCATCAAACATTTAAGTCTTGGGCATTGCACACCAGTCTGTCTTCTAGCTAAATATCACTGACTGACTTCCACCAATGCCACATGGAGCAGAAGAAGTGCCCAGTTGAACCCTTCCTGAATTCCTGGTGTAAAAATTCCTGAAATATAATAAAATAGTTGCTGTTTCAAGCCACTAAATTGTGGCATAATTTGTTACACAGCAGTAGATAACTAGAACACAGGCAAAGAAATGTTTCCCATGCTACTATAGGGGCCTCCCAGATAAGAATTGCAGCACAGTGGTAGCACTTAGGTTAGGGTTATGCCTAGAGCTGAGTCGTGTCTAAAATGCCTTCCTATAGAGATGCTCGTGGACCCAAGCATCAGGAAGCTGGAGGTGAACACCAAATTGCTTAGGGCTATGGGGGGAGTTGAAAGCGGCCACCCAGAATGAAATTTGTCTGCTCTGGTCAAGGGAATTGCAGTTCAATGAGCTTTCATGGAAAAACCCATGAAAGTATCCCAGGGGAGAAGCCTTACATGACCTCTAGACCAGAGAATGCAGCTTGCAGTAAACTGAAAAAAAAAAAGTCTGTTTTCTATTGATCTCTTTCCTCCCAGAGGTGGCCATTTTTTTCCCCTTGTCTCTATCTTTTGTGTTATTTGTCATAAAAAGGAAAACCATAAAGTAGAACATAGAAATATGTTCTACAAGCCTGTTGTTCAAGTCAGACTCACAAACTGGTAAGTTCACAGTTCTTACCAAAGTATCATTTATTTAGACAAATTTTGCTGTGGGTTCCCTGTGTAAAAACTGGATGAGGTTTTCCTTTCATCTTGTTCTATGTCCTTAGAGCTTGGCTTTGTAGTCAATGAGAATATTCTCTCTGGTCTCTGCCAGCCAGAAGACGCATGTACCAGCTTATATTTGGCATCCAGTTGAATAGACAGGGATTCAAAGACATGAAGTCACAAGCAGCACTGACCATGCAGCTCTCAGGAAAATTTGTCATAAGGAGACCCAGTCCATAATGAGCCTTTGATTTCTCAACCTTCATTATCTTGCTAGTACTGGAAAAGTCCCATTCTGGTAGGACCTGCTTAGTGACATGGATAGCAAACCTGTGACTGGAGACATCCTATGGTCTCATGGGAAACAGGCGCCATTTTCTCTACATCATTCTTACCACTTGTGACAGTGAAGGTCTTTGCTTTCTTAGGCTAACTTCCTAGATCTTGTGAGGGCCCTATCTTTTGCAACCTCTTTTGGGATACTTCTTGCATCCCTTGTTATGTTATAAAAGAGCTTAATGGTTTGAGTCACTATTGAGATTAACATAAGATACTATTCATCAATGACCAGAAGAAGGATCCTTTGGAAAAATCTTCTCTACTTAGAGGGAAAAAATGGATATATCTTCCTAAATAGTTATCTGATTGCTACCTATGGAAAGACCAAATTAAAAGGCCAGAAGAAGGATCCCTTGGAAAATCTTTTATACTTAGGGAAAAAATTGGAGGTATCTTCCTAAATAATTATCTTGTTGCTACCTATGGAAAGACCAAATAAAAAGTGGATACAAAGGAGTATAATGGCTAGCCATTATGGACTCCCTTCACAAGATGAGAGGATAGAAATGAGATTTAGACAAAAATAAAGTCCACATTCAACATAGATTCCCCTTCTTAAAATCTGTCCCCGTCTCATCAACAAATTCCTTTAACTCCCCAAACTCCTCCACCTTCCCCAGAAAATCACTTAAAGCACCCAGCTGACTATTTTAGCTTCCCTCTTCCTACAGGATTTACAGACAGCACTTCAGCCTGTTTTCTAAGGCCAGAGTATACAGCTTACTCATGTAAATGCTGGAAGCCAGAAAGTGAATATAGCAGAAGCACCCAGGATGGACAGTAAGGCTCACTTTGCTGGGCTCTATAATAAGGTTATCCCATCTTCAGGCTTTCCTGTACAATGTCCTTTGTGGATGTGTCCTGCCTCCCTTCCCCGCCAGCCCCTGCCTGCAAAGAATTCATGTCCCTTGGACAGCAACAGATCTTTCAAAGTATGATGCTCTTTTGCCTCCACTTTCAGAAGATCCTACCAAACTTAGAAAGGGATTAGAATGATTAGTGGGCATTCATAACTCTACACAAAAGGACTCTACATAACTCTACACAAATGATTGTCTGTTGAGGGATGTTCTTCGCACCCAGACATCACCACAGAGGCAATGGTGAACTGATCTAAGGTTCACTGTGTCTGTGTTAAATGCTTTATACAGACCTTTCAGAGGCATACTACACTGAACCCTGGAGCTCCAGAACATAGAAATCTTTTAATTTCTGCCTTGCTAGGAAATTTTCTCCCTGATATAAAAGTTCTAAGCAATACAATGGAAACAGCTATGCAATTCTTTGAGGACAGCTTGCAGGAATTCAAGAAAAAGGAGTTAAAATCAACAATGGACTGACTGCCCATTTCCACTTGCTAGTGGGGGGAAAAAACGAAAAGGACTATCATTTTAACCAAAAGGGAAAAACAGCATGCCCTTTTGAGTTGTTCTACTCAAGCCTTTGACTGAAATTTCCCCTTCTTTGATTACAAAGCTAGGGAAGTGGTGGTGATGTCCTCACTGCCAGCTTCTAGATATTCCACATTTATGCTGTTTCTGTAAGGCAAAGTCAAAGGAATGGATGCCTTATGCCACATGAGGGTTGGATGACCTTGCTATATAATGGGTTTTTACCAGGATACACGAGAGCTATTTTGTTACACTTAGCCCAATGCATACCAGTTTCTACCAATCTAAAGACCTTAAAATGGACACCCACATGGCTGGAACATATCTAAATGGGCATTGATGAAAAAGGCAGGGGGATAGACCTAATACCTTTTAGCCCCCCTCAATGGTCAATTTTATCTTTGCAAAGAATGCATTTTATCAGTCTTTTAAAATATATTTGTAAAGAGGAGCAATTTTATTATTATAGTTATGCTAATTATCATTGGGTCAAAATAAAATCAGTGCATCATTCTACAACCAGGGGAGTCTTGCTTGGTCACCGTGGATACCGGCAGAGTCCCATAGGTAGGAAATGGAGAGGTAGGAGAAATCGGGAAAGACAAGGTCAGCTCTCAGAGGTAGGGCCAAGCCTGGGTAAGAGCAATTACTCCCAGCACCTTGAGATACTGACAGGGCTTTTGGCTGCCAGTCACATAGACAGCAAAAAAAACAGGGCCAGGAGATGAGGCTTCTCCTGGCCAGCTATAAGGAAATTGAGATAAGGGACACCTTTTCCTCTTTTTCCTTAGATGCGTAATTCCCCAACCAAAGCCAGTACTCCTTAGGGATGCATTCTGGAAAAACTGGGAGGATTTTGACCCACAAACCCTAAAGAAAAAACAATAATTTTCTTTTGCACTGAGGCTTGGCCTCAGTACAAACTGGGGGAGGAAACGTGGCTGCCAGAAGGAAGTATCAATTACAATATTATCTTACAACTGGACTTACTTTGCAAACATGAAGGGAAATGGGGGAAGTCCCCTATGTCCAATGTTTTGGGGATTTAAGAAAAAATCAGTATATGTGTATGCAACGCAAGGTCAACCCTGGCAGCCCTTTCCAAGGTCCAGCAATCAGAAGGAAAAAAACAATTAAAGCTCCTTTGCCTATACCCAAAGCGGACCTAGAGAAGGAGGAAGGGAAGCCTTCTACTTCAACCTCTTCCTCCTTGAGTCCTCAATCTATATATACAGATTTAAAAACACTCACTTCTGCTCTCTACTGCCCACCTAATCCAGGCCCTCCTAGAAATATGGCAGGCATGTTTCCCCTACAGGAAGCTAGAGCGTGGGGAGGGGAAACACTGTGACCAAGCAAGACTCCCCTGGTTGTAGAATGATGCACTGATTTTATTTTGGCCCAACGGTAATTAGCATAACTGTAACAATAAAACTGCTCTTCTTTACAAATATTTTAAAAGACTGGTAACATTGTTTGCAAAGATAAAATTGACCATTGAGGGGGGCTAAAAGGTATTAGGTCTATTCCCCTGCCTTTTTCATCAATGCCCATTTAGATATGTTCCAGCCATGTGGGTGTCCATTTTAAGGTCTTTACATTGGTACAAATTGGTATGTATTGGGCTAAGTGTAAAAAAATAGCTCACTGTGGTGAGAATACAAATGCCTTTTTCATTGCAAGACAGATAAAAGGAGATCTAGGTAAATTTTCTGATGATCCAGATAAATACATAAAGGCTTTTCAGAATATTACATGTTTTTGAACTGACTTGGAAAGATATAATGCTTTTGTTAAATCAAACTCTTAATGAAACAGAAAAACATGGGAGTTCTGGCAGCAGCTGAGAGATATGGAGACGAACAATTTCTTAATTATCATGGGACTGGAGGTCCTATAGGGGACTTCCAGTTCCTTACTGGGGCTCAGGCAGTCCTGCCCCAAGATCCTATTTGGGACCATGACCCTCCTATTGGGGGATGGTATTTCCATTGTTTTAATATTTTAGAAGGATTAAAAAGGACTAAGGTTAAGCCCTTATATTATGCTAAATAAGCCACTATTTTATACACACAGAATAAGGGCCTGGTGGCCTTCCTGGAGAGGTTGAAGGAGGCTCTCATTAAATATACAGCTATCTCATACCCTGACACCCCTGAGGCTGAGATGACTCTAAAGGACAAATGTGTCACTCAATTGGCCCCAGATATTCGGAGGAAGTTGTTGGCTGGGAAGGGACCCTGGAGGAGCTCTTAAGAACTGCCAATCTGGTATATTACAACTGAGATCAAGAGGAGGAAAAACAAAACAAAACAAAACAGGAAAGGAAGCTTAAGAAAAAATCTGAGGTCTTAGTCGCGATCTTATGTACTGTATCAACCAAACTTCCCGAGGTTCTGGCACCAAATGCCACTTATGTGGTCAGTCAGGACACTGGAAAGGAGACTGTCCTCAGAAGGGACAACAGAAGTTAAAACCCGCACAAGCCATGCCGCTTAAGTGGAGACAATCACTGAAGTCTGAATGCCCTCGGGGACCTCTGTTTGTGAGGGCTCAGATAATCAGTATCCCTGAAAGGGACTGATGGGCCCCAGGGCTCTTCCCTGTGGTTCCCCCCAACCAACTATCTGTTGGAAAACCAGAGCCTCAAGTAACTCTGGAAATAGAAGGAAAACCAGTTGATTTCCTTCTTGATACCTGAGTCACCTTTTGTGTCCTCCTTTCCACTTCTGGCCAACTATCCAAATGCAGCATGACTATTAGAGGCATCTCCAGAAAACTTATGACTAAATTTTTTTCTCAGCCCTTGGGATGCATATGGGGAAACCTAATTTTTTCTCATTCTTTTTTGATAATGCCAGAGAGCCCTACTCCCTTGCTCGGAAGGGACATTACAACTGAATTAGAGACTATAGTGCTACTAGCTCCAGGACAAATAAACAATTGCCTAAATTTATAGTAATTTGGATATCAAAGACCAATCTTTCCTTGAGGTAGAACTAAATACACCTCATGGAGTTGTTCCTATGGAAACTGGATGTCCGAAATTTAAAAAAAAAAAAAAAAAAATGAGGATTAAGGGCCGAAAACTAGTTCTGGTGCTTAATTATTCTAAACAACAATACCACAAGATTCAGATACATATGGAAGAGGGAAGAGAGACTATGGTCAAATAAATAAATAAATATATACATATATACATACATATATATATATGTATATATATGTATGTATATAGCCAGGCCTGTCAGGGATTTTTTTGAATGGTTGCAATGTGTCTTTCCTTCCTATGGTGTGACCTCTTCCCTAGGAGGCATTGTATTTGGAATATTAATGTTTGTCAGTCTAATATTCTTTTTGTGTGTCATTTGTAGATGCTGTCGCATATGCCAGAAAAATAAAACTTCCAAGAAAGTTTTGCTAGGCCGGATGTTCCAAACAGCCTCCCATTATACCAGACCTCTGGATCAACCTCTAAACCTGTCCTGACTGGCCTTCCCCTCACATCACCCCCTTTCAGCAGGAAGCAGTTAGGATCAGTCGTCTTCATCTTGGGTTCCTATCAGCAGTTAGGAGTCACATGTTCAGAGGGGAGAATATGATAGGTAAAGATAGGGTTAAATAGGCAGAGAGGGAAAGGTTAGGAGTTGAGGCCCTTGAATGTGGAAAAAACACACACAAAAAAATATTTTAAAATAGTGCCAGGAATGTCTGACTGTGAAAGAGAACCCTCCTCAGGTCTGACCATGATAAAACTCCCTCAAACATAAAGTTTTTCTTAAGAATGTAACAAACACTATTACTACCTCATTTACTCCCTGACTGTGATAATGTGGTTCTCATATCAGATTAAGAAACGGTTGCCTTGGCTCTTTTGCTGGTAGGACTCCTGGCTCTTGGAAAAGTTTTACACTGTGAAATAAAGCAAACTGTCTGTTTACTCAGAAGAACTCCAAATGACCCCTCACAAGCATTAGATGCTTTAATCAAGAATTAAGTAAAGTTAAGGCCAGACTCTTGGAAAATTGAGCCACCATTAATTACTTTCTGCTCCTCCATCACCTGGGCTGTGAGGCATTCCCTTACATGTGTTGTTTTGATATAAACGATAATTCCCATAAAGTCTCACAAATGATAGATGACATTCAGGCACAATTGGACAAAGTCAGTGTCTCTCTTGGATTGTTTGACTGGTTCGGGAACTACGGACATTATCCTAGAGATGCCATCTTTTTGGTCAGTTTAATCTTTAGTTTGTGTTTTTCTCTTTGTGTCTACCAATGTTTGTGCCACCTCATTCCTGCCAGCCTTCCTGTGGAACCACATCATGGACCACTCGACTGACCCTTGGGTAGACTCTGACTGCTGTACCCCCATAATGTCCCTTGTCAACTTGAAGAAGCCAGAGCAGTCATTGTCCTTGTTAGGGGCCCTATTCCAGGGGGAGGAATGAGTAGGGAATGAGTTAACAGTAGGCAGGGAAAGATAAAGATAAAGGACCCTCAGTGAGGCTGACTGAAGCTGTGGGGGCTCCACCCAGCTGGCTACACCCTAGGCAACAAGGCTTACCACAGCAGCCCTCCTACTCATTGCAGTGTCAACCTTGTGCCCGCCACCCCTGCCTGGTGCTGCAGCTGCAGTAGGAAGCTGAAGCTATGGCGGGTTTGGGGAAAAAGAAAAGGATAAATGAATTCCAGACCTGTCTACCTTATGTGCCATGGATGGAGTCTTACAAAGTGTTATCCATTTCCTGATAAGGTCCCAATAAAAAATCAGAGACAAATATCCTTAGCAGCAACCCTGTCCGGACCCCTCTCACTCTTGAGAGCTTTGTACTTTTACTCAATACCTAGGGTATTGGCAAAATTGATTTTGAAAAGGGCTCTATTTAATTGGCATAAAAATAAGTGCTTTTGAAAGTATTCCTAAAACTCAGAAATACAGAAACTAACTCAAATGTGTTCAAGTTCATGTGATTTGGGATATTCTGCATTAAATATAACGCAGACATGCAATGATTATTCTACCTGGGTTTGCTAGCCCAATAGGTTCATGTTATCTCTTCTGTCAGCAAGGAAAATACCTTGGGATTATGGCTTTCTCTAATGTCTCATGAACTTTTAATGTATAATCTAAACATATTTGTTGTAAGCAAATGGTTTAGATAGATGTAAGTAGAATAAAAGTTTATAAATAAACTTTTCAGCAATAATTATTTTTCCCAAATATTTTTGGTAACTTGAAGCCTTAGAGTTTTACTAAGTTAAATGGTGGATATTTATTAAATATCTAGATGATTTCCTGATAAGACAATATACTGACACATTAATTACTGAACATAGGCTTATCTACTTTTGGCTTCCTATTACCAAGAAACTAAATATACTTGGTTCTGTTAGTAAACATGTCCTGTACTATACTGAAAGACTACACTATGAAGAAGCTTGTAATTCTAGAAATTATGAGCTGTATTCATAAATTTGCCAATCTTTTTTTTTAATAAATTTGCCAATCTAACAGAGAGTTTACAAATGCTTACTTCTTAGTTTTCATTACAAATTGACACATGTAATATAAAACTGGGAAACAAAACTGGGAAGCAACTCTGTATAGAAGGAAAGTAGGATGTGTTTTCAGTAAAAAAAAAAAAAAAGGCAAGGAGATGCATTTTTATTAAGGAAAAAGAAAATAAATTTGTTCTAAAGTAAAACTAGGTTTTTTTCAGAGTGGGAAGGAAGAAAATGAAGGACAAACTAAATGTATATAGAAAGTTAAGACATGGAAAGAAAAAGAGAGACAGAGTGAGACTTGTGTAGTCAACTTGGCTAAACACTGAATTGTTATAAGCGTTTTTAAAAGTAAGCTTTAATATTAATAGTTTGCTTATGTAATTTTCTGCAAAATATCCTGCTGAAAAGAAAAAGTTTTCTTAGACTATTGATCTGTTCTTGATAAAATATTATGAATGGTTTGTCTTTACCTTTTAAGTAATTATATCTTACTAAAATAATTTCCTGTGCTTCAAGTTCTCTCTATCAAGGCTTTCATTACTTAACTGTCTTAATAGTAAGACCTAAGTTTTGCTTAGAATTATGTAACTTTTTGTATTTTCCTTTAAAATCTTCTTTCACTTTGGTTAAATAGATAATTAAATATTGTTTATAGTGAACCGTGATCCTATTTAGTCAAGTGTCCAAATCTTTTGATATTTTTTAACAAACTTTCCAAAATCAAATCCTGAATGAAGTTTTTTGACTTGTAAGAAACTTGGGATTTTCCAGAGCATCCCTGAAACATCTCAAAAGATTTGTTCTCTCCTTATAAAAAGAGAAATAGTAAACTAATTAGGCTTATTTGATATGTTAAATTACAAAGAAAGCATTGTCAAATAAGTGATATTAAACCTTCTTAGATTATATTTGTGTGGATATATGTTATTAATATGTGTTCTAGTAATTGTATAAAATTCCTAAAATTCTGATATATTTTGGTAAAATGTTATCAGTTGTAATTGTAATATTATCTTAAACATTTTGTGTCATGGAAACACCTATTTTTTTTTTGCTAATAATGAACTCTCATGAGACCTTTAACAATGGCTATTTTTTAAGTCTTTTTGCAATTTACAAAAGTTATTGTTTTACTCTAACGCTTTTGCAAAAGTATTTCATCTTTAGAAAGATTCAGGGAAAGGAATCCAAAAAGCATAGGCTTCTAGTAACTTTCAGATCATATCACTAACATGGGGAAGAATTTACAGAACTCTAATGGAAAAACTGATGGCTTCATAAAAGTAACAAAATCAAGATCGACAAAAATTAATTACACAGGACTAAATGAACTTACTAGGATTATAATAATTTTTATGTTTTTTATTTGAAACATTGTTAGTTCTTTTATGTTTTATTTTTCCAGATTTAAGGAAACCTTTGTCTTTTCTCTCTTTTTTAAAACTTTTATTTAGATTTATTTTTTTTTTTTGAGAGACACAGAGCATGAGTGGGGGAGGAGCAGAGAAAGAGGGAGACACAGAATCTGAAGCAAGCTCCAGCCTTGGGCTATCAGCACAGAGCCCAAACTCAGGGCTCGAACTCATGAACTGTGAGATCATGACCTGAGCCGAAGTCAGACCCTTAATGGACTGAGCCACACACGCGCCCCTCCATTTAAAAAAAAAAAAAAAAAAAAAAAAAAAAAATTATTATTTATTTATTTATTTGTTTATTTATTTATTTATAGAGAATCCCAAGCAGGCTGAACGGTGCCAGCATAAAGCCAGATGCGGGGCTCAAACTCATGAACTGTGAGATTATGACCTGAGCAGCAAACCAAGAGTCAGATGCTTAACCCACTGAACCACCCAGGTGCCCCTCTCTTTTCTCTTAAGCCATCAGAAATGTGGTAAAATATAGTTTTGTGGACAAAGAAAAAACATTTATCTTTTTGTCCTTGTCTGATCCCTCCAGAATTCAGAAACTCTTAGTGAATATTCTTATCTTCATGGCAATATAGTTATTTGCATAAGCCCAATAAGAATCTGTTCTCCTTGTATCAGGACACAATTGAAACATTAATTATATTACCAAGGCTTTGACTGGAATGTCACATTTGAGAATGATGTGCAAGGATCAGATATAACCAGACAGTTTAAGGAACTAAGGTTGACCTTATGGAAGAAATAAAACCCCTTGTTTACAGGGTTCCAGACAACCTTACCAGGTAGCAAGGAAGATCATTTCCTGGTAAGTTCAGTAACCCCAAGCTATTTGGGGAACTTCAAGAAGAGAGGAATGTATAGGTTTTGTAGGTAGTCTGATGGTGATTCTTTGCCTTGGCTTCCTAACCTCAAGTGTCTTTTAAAAGTTCAACCTGATATTCTTTATGAAAATTTCAGCAAAGCAGATTTAAAAGAGCCTATATGTTACAGACAGCATTTGTTATGATGAGCACTGGGTGTTAAAGGTAAGTGATGAATCACTAAATCCTATACCTGAAATCAATTTTACCATATATGTTAACGAACTACAATTTAAATAAAAACTTAAGATCAAAAAAAGCAAAATAAATCAAAACAAAATGCCTATAAACAAAACAAAACAAACAAACAAAAAGAGCCTATATGGCCAATTGCTATTCTTGCTGCACCTATGTTAATAATCAGGCCAAGTTTAACAAGACTAGACTTATTTGGCAAACAAATTAGTCTTACTTTATCTCTGATAGAAAGGGGGATTACTGTAGACAGAAAAATTATGTTTCAATAGAAAACTTTAGTACACCTTTTTGGATATCCGATTCTAGTGCTGTTAACTGTCTTTGAGTTTTTGCTTCCTACCTGCAAACTAACCAAATCTTAAATTCTTCTAGTTTCTTCCAATATTTGGCTACAACTCTCCAAACTAACATTTCCAATTTTCTGCCGCTTTGATTTGGAACCACTAAGAACAAAAATTGCCCTTTTCCCAGAAGTCCTGAAAACTGAGTGTAAGTGACTTGATATAAACTTCAGAGAAATCACCATAATAACTTGTGTTTAGACAATCTTTGTGCCTGTTGCTGTGTGGGCTACTCAGAAAGTTTGCGTGAACACCCAATGACATCATCAGAGATATTCAAACAGCAGAAGATGATTCGACCCTAACATCTAGAAATCTTCTTCACTCGCTGCCACTTAGGCTCAGAAACTGGTTTATAATTTGCTCCAGTCATTAACCATTATTTTTCTTTTGTTTCCATAAAAATGCTTTATTAAATACCTGATTTCTCACACAATATAGGTCTAACTGTGGGATCCCAGGTGCATCACCATCTCCTAAAATGAGACACAACTGTTTATTCGAACTGACCTACTTTCATGACTGAGAGATTAAGTCAATGAAATAATAGATCAACTTACCAAACTCAGCTTCTAAATTGTGAAGCCTCTTAAAGTTTCAAAAGTGGGACTAAAGGGGCAGAATATGCCACCCCAAAATATGCCACTTAGGCATATTGATTATTTTGAATTAAAGTTACTTAAGAAACAGCCAGTGCAAGACACTCTGACTTCCTTTGTTGCCCTGAAAGCAGGAAATAAATCCATGTGAAAGGTACCCTGTTTGTTCTAGGAGAGTTGAAGGCATTCCTACCAGAGATAGGGAATTTAGGGCCAAGAAGGCTTTATAAACAAACCTTGTTACTTCATTAATTTACTACCCCAAGCCCAAACTCCTTTGTCTTGTCAATTCTTCACAAATTTGTTGTTTCCTTGTCTACAAGATACAAAAGCTGCCTACTTTGTTTGGTTAAACTTCAAGTCTCACATAGTTATGGGTTCCCACATGTACAGATTTAAATTGGTTTTTCTCCTGTTAACCTGTCTTACATCAATTTAATTATTAGACCAGCCAAAGCATCTAGATGGGAAAAAGGGAAATTTTTTTCTCCCCTACATGTAGAACAAATGCATAGAGTACCATTGCAGATCGGTTCCATCACCCTAAAAATCCCCTTCTATGTACATTTTTTAAAACGCTCTAATAGCTCCAGCCTTTTTCTTGGACACAGTTTTTTTTTTTAAGTTTATTTATTCATTTTAAGAAACAGAGAGAGAGAGAGAGAGAGAGAGCGAGCATGTGTGCATGTAAGTGGGAGAGGGGCAGAGAAAGGAGAGAGAGAACTTTGGCACTGTCAGGGTGGAGACTGACCCAGGGCTCAAACTCACAAAGCATGAGATCATGACCTGAGCTGAAATCATGAGTCAGACGCTTAACCCACTGAGTCACTCAAGCACCCTCTTAGACACAGTTTTACCAGTAACTTAAATCTCACTGAGCCCTAGAGTAGCAAGCATGCTTTACAAGAGTAAATAGAAAAAATAGAAACAAAAATGTTTTGTAGGCGTAATGACCAAATTTGCATGAAAATAAACTTAAGATTCAATTTAAAAGCTTTTTTTTTCCCAGCATTGTTGTTATTTATCTGAACAGTGGAGAAGGCAAACTGCTAAATAGGACCTTTTCTGTATACATATATTAAAGGAATCACCACAAATAACAGTTTTGATTGTCATCAACTTTACAAATTCATGTGTCTGATGGATCTCTAGGGAAGTGAGTCATAAACCCAAACTCCTTAATTCTCCTTTGTTTCCCTATTCTTAAAAAAAAAAAAAACAAACTCTTTTTAATGTTTATTCATTTTTGAGAGACAGAGAGTGTGTGAGCAGGGGAGGGGCAGAGAGAGAGACACACACACACAGAATCCAAAGCAGGCTCCAGGCTCTGAGCTGTCAGCACAGAGCCTGATGAGGGCTTGAACCCACGAACTGTGAGATCAGGACCTGAGCTGAAGTCAGATGCTTAACAGACTGAGCCACCCAGGTCCCCCCTTTGTTTCCCTATTCTTACTGCTTTGATTCAGCTCCTATCATCTCTCACCTAATCTATTAAAATAATTTCCTAACTGGTTTCCCTCAGGCAAAGTCCCCTGACTGAAAAACCTCTGCCTACATATTCTCCAAACTTAATCTTTTTAAAACCCAAATCTCATTATGTTTCTCTCTCAATTAAAAACTAGTTTCCCATCAGGAAGATCCCCAAATTCCATAGCATGGCACACTTATGACTCGCTGACCCTTCCAGCCAAATCCGTGTACTTCACAAACACACCTGTTTGACCACGCAAAACTCATACCCATTCCCCACATGGACCACCCGGTTTCTCCTCTATGCCTTTCTCCCTATTCTCTCTTTGCAAACACTAACCTATCCTTCAAAACCCAATTAGGCTTCACCTCCTGTGGAATCTTTCACCAGTTCTCAAAACGAATTCACTTTTTCTTTTTCTTGTGCTTTGTGTTCTCATGGCCCTTCACAGCATATCATGTTGTGTAGTACTTCTTTAGATCTGTCTTTTTTATAAAGTTTGAGCTTCTTAAAGGAAAGACACTGTCTTTCACCTTTGGTGCCATACTTAAGACCTAGAAAATGCCTGGCTTATTAGCTGGCATTTGGTAGATATTTGCGGTGTGAGTGAATGAGTGATCAGCTAGAATGTGAATTTAGACAGTCACACCAAAAAATAAAATGACAGAATCCTGGAAGGCTTTCGCTGGCTTATTCGTTTATTTTCTTCCCTAGGTTGCTTGCTGAATCAGAGAAGTGAGAAGTAGATGATCATGGGATAGAATAGCAAGGCATAAATGTCAGCTCCATCACAAAAATACATCTGACAAGGGTATAAAAAATAAAATAGTAAAAATATAGTTAAATATTTTAATAGTAAAAAAATAGTTACTCAGAGATGCTCTCTCCTTAATTCTGGGGCTGGGTTGTATATTGTTTACCACTGAAGTAGCTATAATCATTTTTTAAATCTTTGGCAGTTGTTTTTATTTTACATTAAAGGTAAGAGACAACTTAACATCATCAGCCATATACTAAAATCATCTCTTAGAATGAGATACTTTTAGAAAGACTTCATTTAGGAATGAACCAGTTAATTAACTAATAAGACCCAGTGGTTTTATTTAGTATCTGTCTCCAGGTCTCTCACATCCTGTGCATTCACTTTTTCCCTCTGTGCGTGAGCTGAGACAAGAAGAAAAGAGCTGGCATCTTTAGCCCCTTAATACATACAGTGCCCTCCCTTCTTTTCTAATATCCCTACAATATGGGCCCCTGTGGGGTCACTATCTATACTCTGGTTGAGTAAAGAGTCAAAAATGTACTTAAGGAAGCTGTGAATGGACTTGAAGATTAGAGAGAGAGTGCCTTCTGTTCATTTAGTCCTGGGTCTTCAGATGAATTTACAGATCAGATAAACATTTAATTTTTGAAACTTCAATTCTTGCCCAGAAGCTACTGCTTTCAAACTATCTGGAGTATCAGCTTTGATCTTCTCTTAGCCTTTCTACTCTCTCTGCCACTCACCCTACCTATATCACTACTTAAAATTACTATCAAACAAGGGTGCCTGGGTGGTTCATTTGGTTAAGTGTCTGACTCAATCTCGTCTCAGGTCATGATCTCATGGTTTGTAAGATCAAGCCACATGTTGGGCTCTGCGCTAACAGAGTGAAGCCTGCCTGAGATTCTCCTTCTCTCTCTGCCCCTCCTCTGTTCGTGCTCTCTCTCTCTCTCAAAATAAATAAATAAATAAATAAATAAATAAATAAATAAATAAACTTTAAAAAATTACTATCAAACATGAAGATTATTAGCATACATAACTCCACTTGAATCAAGAAGAATTAACATACATAACTCCACTTGAATCAAGAATTCTTAACTTTTGAACAGTTGTCTGTAAATATCTGACAAAGACTTGCCCTTGGAGAGATTAGCTATCAGTTATCATTTTTATTTTTTTAATATGAAATTTATCGTCAAATTGGTTTCCATATAACACCCAGTGCTCATCCCAACAGATGCCCTCCTCAACACCCATCACCCATCCTCCCCTTCCTCCCACCCCCCCATCAACCCTCAGCAATTATCATTTTTGAATAAAATTATATATATATATATAAAAAAAATCATTTTAAACTATTATATCTAAAAAGGGTTAGACTTCCTATAGTAGCACATTGTCCATCAGAAACACATAGTTAAGATATTTAGGAAATGTGTGCATTTGAACAAGGAATATTCAATACATGAAGTGTAAACACTGGAAAGTTCCTGTATTCATACTGAACCAGGAGATTTTGTTTGAAAAGTGTTTCATAATGATGCAACAGTGCAAATGCCTCTGAAATTAGCTTTCTCCTATACCAACTTTGGAGGGCACTCATTTGTTCTGCTAAATAAACCAAAGTATATGAACACTGCCCCCCCCTTAGTTGAGTCTACCCATTTCTGTTCTAGACCAAGAGTAGGTATAGTGCTCTAGGCCCTGTAAAAGAATCTAAGGAATTTACACTTGTGCCAGTTTTCATAGTTATCTCAGTTTGGAGAAAGTCATAAGTGACTAAAGGACTCACCTAAGCCATATATAAATTATAGAGAAAAGAACAACCTTTTTAAAGTGAGTCTAAGGAGGCAGGTACAGGCATTTGCTGCTGCATGGGTTGCTTTGCCCTTTGCTCCTGGAGGTATTGACCAAATTCCTTGAAAGAATCATGTAGCACTGTACTTACCATTAAGAAATTGATGCCAAGATTAAAACTTTGAGCCTCTTAAGAGAAATGTCTTATAAGTTAATGGAAGCAATACAGACTCTGGAAAAGAATATGCATTACTAAATATAAATTTTTAAAAAATATTGTGAAACATGCTCCCTCTCTTTCTTCCCCTCCCCAGCTCATACTCTGTCACTCAAAAATGAAAAAACATTAAAAAAAATTTTTAAGTGGCTGGGGGGCGCCTGGGTGACTCAGTTGGTTAAGCGTCCAACTTCAGCTCAGGTCATGATCTCATAGTTCATGAGTTCAAGCCTCGCATCAGGCTCTGTGCAGACAGCTCAGAGCCTGGAACCTGCTTCAGATTCTGTGTCTCCCTCTCTCTCTGCCCCTCCCCAGCTCATACTCTGTCTCTCTCTGTCTCCCAAAAATGAATAAACATTTAAAAAAAATTTTTTAAATATTGTGAAACATGGATTAGTCTCCTGTGAGCTAATTTAGCCTGTTCTTCATGGGATACTCATATAAAATACATTGTCTAAAAAACAAAGGTCCTACAAAAGAGTAAACTCAAAGGTAAAACCACAACATTCTGGCAAACCTCTTGGTTAACCGATGGCATGCTTCCACAGAAGTGATCATATAGAAGCCAAGGGCAGGCTGCCCCAAGATGGGCCCTTGGCATGAGGATTATTTTGAGCTGAAGGCAACTGAGACCTACAGGCTCAAGAGAAACTTCTTCCTCTCCCTTAACTACATAGAAGAATATAAATTGGGAGTCTTTCCAGAATAAAGGTTATTACCACAGATAAATTTTATCTGAATCACCCATCTATATGGCAAGGCAACCATCTAATTACTAAACATCTGTTCTTCTTTTTCTTTCCCTGTGAATTACATTCCTTCCCTTTAATTTCCCAGACAGCTATGCCCTTCAGGATGACATATATACCCCATTTTCCTGACTGTCTTTGCAAATTCCATGTCTGTGTAGATTCCCTGTACATATGCCATTAAATTTTATTTTCTCCTGTTAATCTGTCTCATGTCAATTTGATTCTTAGTCCAGCTAGAAGGACCTTGAAAGGAACAGGAATTCTTGCTCCCCAACAATGGCATTCTTCCTGCTCTGCCTGCTTTTCTCCATTTGAAATTCCACAATGACCAAATTGAATAATGACCTCACATGGGATCTAATTCCAGAGGCCTTTTTAATAACAATTATCTTTTTGGTATTTGTCTACATATTCTTTAAAAAGAATTCTTACTATTTTTCTTACTAAAATGAGGCTTAGAGTGATTAAATAATTTATCTAGGCTTATAGCTAGTACAGAGCAGAAGTGGGATTTGAACCAACGTTGCCCTGCATGGATGCTTATGTCACCCCCAGGGTACTACACAGCTGTCCATCTGTTTTTTTTTTTCCTCAAATGAATAGTTGAGTAGGTATGACTTGTTTATTTGAATAACTAGCATTTTGGCAAAGATGATTATTAGAGTCTACTATGAACAAATTAAGCCGACAAATTGGATAACCTAGACGAAATGGATAAATCTCTAGAAATAGACTGAATCACAAGGAAATAGAAATTTCTGAACAGACTGAAGTATAGAGATTGAAGTAGTAATCAAAAACTTCCCAACAAAGAAAAGCCTAAGACCACATGGCTTCACTAGTTAAAGCTGCCAAACATTTAAAGAATTTAAATGTTCCAAAAAACTGAAGAGGAAGGAATACTTCCAAACTTATTTTACAAGGTCAGCATTACCCTCACACCAAACCCAGATAAGGATTCTACAAGAAAAAAAAAAATTACAGGCCTATATTCCTGATGAACATAGATACGAAATCCTAAACAAAATACTAATAAGAGAAATTCAAAAACACATTGAAAGGTTCATATACCATGATAAATTGGGATTTATTCCTGGAATGCAAGAACGATTCATCATATGCTAATCAAGAAATACAACGGAACACTTTAACAAAATGAAGGATAAAATTTATATGATCAGCTCAATAAATGCCAAAAATTCATGTGACAAAATTTAACATCACTCATGATAATTTTTTTTTTTTATTTTAGAGAGAGCAAGAGAGAGAGCACAAGTGGGGGAGAGAAACAAAGGGAGAGAAAAAGAGAGAAAGAGAAAGAGAGAATCCTAAGCAGGCTCCATGTTCAGCAAGGAGCCCCAGAATCTTGGGACAATGATGACTTGAGACCAAAATCACGAGTCAGACACTCAACCGACTGAGCCACCCAGGCGCCCCAAGAGTGCCCATTTTCAACACTTCTAATCAATAGTGCAGGCAATCCTGGCCAGAGCAGTTAACCAAGAAGACAAAATAAAATGTAGGGAAAAACAAGTTGGAAGCAAAGAAATTAAATATGCCTCTGTTTCCAGCTGACATGATCTTATATATAAGAAACCCTAAAGACTCCACCAAGAAACTGTTCAAACTAATAAAAGAATTCAGTAAAGCTGCAGGATATGAAATCAATGTACAGAAGTCACTTGCATTTCTACACACTAAAAACAATAGTATCAAAAAGAATAAACTACTTAGGAATAAATTTAACCAAGCTGGTGAAAAATCTGTACACTAAAAATTATAAGACACAGAAAACAAACTAATGAAGATACAAATAAATGGAAAGAAGTTCTTGGACTAGAAGAATTAGTATTGTGAAAGTGTCCATACTACCCAAAACTATCTAAAGATTTCAATGTAATCCTTATCAAAATTCCATTGGCATTTTTCATAGAAATAGAAAAAATCCTAAAATTCATATGGAGTCACAAAAGACTCCAAAGTAGTCAAAACAGTCTTGAGCGCAAAGAATAAAGCTAGATTCTTTCTTTGAGTTAAGATGGCAGAGTAACTGGGAGACCCTTTGCTTGCTTCATCCCTCCAACACAGCTAGATAAATATCAAACCATTCTGAACACCCAAAATATCACTGAGAGAATAAACTGTACAACAAAAAGGAGAAAAGAGGCCACATCATGGAAGGTCGGAGATGAAGAAACAGAATTTGGGGGTGAAAAGAATCACGAGTGCTGCAGAGGGGAGGGAGCCCTGATCACGGAGAAAGGAGGGAGAGAGAGTGACTGAGAGGGAGAAAGCGCAACATGCAGAGGATTACACAAGAAAAACACTTCCCCAAAACCACTGACTGGGAAAAATGAGTAGGGCTGATATTGCAAGTTTTGATAAGTAATGGAGTTCAAAGTCTGAAATTTGATAAGTCCACACCATAACTGGGCTGGAGCCTGGTGAGCAAACAGTACTCCTGGAGAGAAGGAGGGAAGGCAGAGGCCCAGGAGCAGACAGCATGGTCTGAGGATCCCCTGCGTTGCACTGGGAGAGATAGTTCCCTTTCTTGGAGTACCTCTCAGGGAACAAAAGAGCCAATGGGTACCACTGACCTGCCTGATTTATTAGCATAGGCACAGAGGCGCCTACTGAGGACAGTTAACTTGGATGCCTGCTTTTTGCTGTAGTTTACCATAGAGTCCAAGTCCCTGCATGTTCGAGTGACTGCACTTCTGGAACAAACCAGCACCAGCCACAGTACAGTGAGACACTTCCCCAGAGGATGAGCATGAGTCTATGCTGCGCTGGGTCCCTAAAATTTGGAGTATCAAAACCCAGTTGAAAAGCCTCAGATAAAACACAGGAGCACTGCACCGCCAGGTGGATGGATGACTCAGACACAGACAGGGTGAAAGCAGGGATCTGAGGGATCCCTGGAACACACGAAAGGATATTGTCCACTCTTCTGTGAGAGCTTCCTGAACAGTGGCAGGTGCAAACTCCCCTCTCCAGGGAGGAGAGAGCTGGCTGATGCCATTTTTATTCCCCACCCATCAGCACAGACTTACTTCAGTGAGCAACACAGTGTCCTCAGTGAAGGTTTGAGCTGCTTACACCAAGCACCACCTTCCTGTGCTCTTCTGGTGCTTTTTTATTACAGCAAGAGAGCCTGAGAGCTAGAATAGCAGTGGGCCCCTCCCCCAGAAGACTAGCACAAACCCCTTGCTGTACACACACCAAGTCGACTGACCAGAGAGTCCTGTAAAACTTCAGCTTTAGTGGAAATTAGATCTAGTCTTTTTAAATTTTTTTTTCAACGTTTTTTATTTATTTTTGGGACAGAGAGAGACAGAGCATGAACGGGGGAGGGTCAGAGAGAGAGGGAGACACAGAATTGGAAACAGGCTCCAGGCTCCGAGCCATCAGCCCAGAGCCTGACGCGGGGCTCGAACTCACGGACCGCGAGATTGTGACCTGGCTGAAGTCCGATGCTTAACCGACTGAGCCACCCAGGCGCCCCTCTAGTCTTTTTAAACAAGCAGGCCAAAACACACCTAGTTAAAACTCACCACACAGTGGATAAGGTCTAAACACTCCCCAGTGCAGGCAAGATGAAACTCTGACGTTGTCTGTAACTATATCTTACTAGATATATCTCCAGAGGCAATGGAAACAAAAGCAAAAATGAACTACTGAGACTTAATCAAGATAAAAAGCTTCTGCACAGTGAGGGAAACAATCAACAAAACTAAAAGGCAACTTATGGCATGAGAGGGCAACTTATGGCATGCGAGAAGATATTTGCAAATATCATATCTGATAAAGGGTTAGTATCCAAAATCTACAAAGAACTTGTCAAACTGAACATGCAATAACCAAATAATCCAGTTAAGAAATGAGCAGAAGACATGAATAGACATTTTTCCAAGGAAGATATTCAGATGGCTAACAGACACATGAAAAAATGCTCAACAACACTCATCATTAGGGAAATACAAATCAAAACCATGATGGCTAAAATTAACAACACAAGAAACAAAAGATCTTGGTGAGGTTGCAGAGAAAGGGGAATCCTCTTACAGTGTTGGTGGGAATGCAAATTAGGGCAGCCACTCTAGAAAACAATATGGAGTTTCCTCAAAAAGTTAAAAATAGAACTACCTTATGATCCAGCAATTGCACTCCAAGGTATCCACCCAAACGATATGAAAATATTGATTTAAAAGGGCACATGCACCCCGATATTTATAGCAGCATTATCAACAATAGGCAAATTATGGAAAGAACCCAAATGACCATCCACTTCTGAATGGATAAAGAAAGAAGATATATATATATATATATATATATATATATATATATATATATATAAAATGGAATATTACCAAGTCATCACTAAGAATGAAATTTTGCCATTTGCAATGACATGGATGGAGCTAGAGTGTGTTATGCTAAGTGAAATAAGTCGGTCAGAGAAATTCCGTATCATGATTTCATTCATACGTGGAATTTGAGAAACAAAACAGATGAACATAGGGGAAGGAAGAAAAAATACACAGGGAAGTAAATCATAAGAGACCCTTAACTATAGAGAATAAAGTGAGGGTTGCTGAAGGGGAGGTGGGCAGAAGATAAGGCTAAATGTATAAAGGAGGGCACTTGTGATGCGCACTGGGTGTTACACTTAAGTGATGAATCACTAAATCCTACTGCTGGAACCAATATTACACCATATGTTAACTAACTAAAAATTAAATAACCAGTTAAGATGATGGAGAAGTAGGGGGCCCAGGATTTCTCTTGTCCCTCAAACACAACTGTATTGAGGTCAGAACACTTGGAACACCCAGGAATACAGGCTGTGGAGCGACAGAAAAACCTCTACAGGTAGATAGAGACAGCTTGGCGGGACAAAGGTGCATGTATGCAAACTGGGAGAGATAAAAGGACAGGAGGGGAGGGGACCCCTTCCATGCAAAGACAAAACGAAGAGAAAGAGAGGCTGTGGAAGTGTAGTATTGTATTTGGACAAGAGAAAAGCCTCTCCCAAAACGGACTGGGGAATAAGAAATACAGAGAGAGCCTGTTTCTACTTTGCAAACAGCCCTAGGAGTTCAAGAATGGAATTTTCAGGGCGTGTGCAACCTTCTCCAGACCTGAGCTACCATTATGGGTCCGCACCTTGGTGGGGGGGGGGCACGCTAGTGATGTCAGGGCCGCACTGGGAGACAACAGTCTCTTCCCTGGAGTACTGTGGGAAGAGGGCTTATTGCCCCCACCCCCAAGGACAAAAGATCCTGCAGGCACCAGCCAGAGGCCCTTTGTCAGCCAGGCAGAGTGGCACTACCCCAGAACCAGCTCCATGAAGTGTGGGATCCTTTAACACATCAAGTTTTGAATCCCAGCTGAGTGCCTAGTAGGCACAAGACACTGTGGAGCAGGACAAGCCAGTAGCCTGCACTCCTCTGTGAGGGCTGCCTGAATAGCATGGTTTGGGACACCTGGTCTGGGGAGGAGAGACTGGGATGTCTCCCCATCACCAAAAGGTGGAGCTTCAAGGAACAGGACAGTGGCCCCCAGTGGAGGCAGGACCTGCTTACACCAAATCCCATCCCTCTGTGCCTGGTAACTGCTTTTCTACTGTAGTGGGACTGACACTGACCAAACCAGAAGGCCTCTCCCCTCCGGACAGCCACTAGTCCCAGGCACCAACAGACAACTGTCCTGCAGTTTTGTATGTTAGTCTGTTTTTAATTTTTTTTCTCTTTTCTATTCTTTCCTTCTCTTCTCTTTTCCCTTCTTTTTCTTTCTACCCTCCTCTTTTTTTCTTTTTTCTTTTTTCTTTTTTTCCCTTTGGAATCAGGCTTATAGTTTCTGATTTGATTTTTGGTCAATCTTTAATTTCTTTCTTTCCTTTTTCTCTGTTCAGGTTGTTTGTTTACTCAGGCATTTTTACTCTAGTCTTTTTACACCTTTTCTGTATCTCCTTCTTTATTTTCCTCTCTCTCTCTCTCTCTCTCTCTCTCTGATTAAGCCTATTGTTTCTTTGATTCTCTGCTGGGTCTTTTTTTCCCTCCCCTTTCATTTCTCTCTTTGTATGGAATAAGGTACCGCCCTCCCAACTTTCCTTTTTTCTAGGGTTACTTCAATGAACAAATCAGAGCACACCTGGTGGAAGGTCCAAACAATCCACCACTATAAGCAGTGAGACAGAGCAGCCAAATATGCAATAACAGAGTGCACGCAACACACTCCCCAAACACTTCCTGAAGTGCCAGCCCTGGACAGTGTATGATCCTTTTTAATATAATACTGTCCACAGGTACAGAACGCATAACAAGCTATTAAAACACACAAAAGACAGAAACATAGCCAAAATGACAAAATGGAAGAATTTTCCTCAAAAGAAATTCCAGGAAGAAATGACAGCCAGAGAATTGTTCAAAACAGATATAAACAATATATCTGAACAAGAATTTAGAATAATAGTCATAAGACTAATAGCTGGCCTTGAAAAAAGCAAATAATACAGCAGAGAATCTATTGCGGCAGAGATCAAAGACCTAAGAAATAGTCACGATGAATTAAGAAATGTTGTAAATGAGATGCAAAATAAACTAGATGCAGAGACAGCAAGGATGAAAGAAGCAGAGGACAGAATAGATGAAACAGAAGATAAAATTATGGAAAATGATAAAGCTGAAAAAAGAGGGAAAGGAAATTACTAGACCACACGGGGAGAATTAGAGACCTAAGCTATTCAATGAAATGAAATAATATCCGTATCATAGGAGTTCCAGAAGAAGTGAGAAAGAAAGAAGGTTTATTTGAACAAATTATAGCGGATAACTTCCTTAATCTAGGGAAGGAAACAGACATCCAAGTCCAAGAGGCACAAGAGAACTCTCTTCAAAATCAACAAAAACAGGTCAACAGCATGACATATCATAGTGAAACTAGCAAAATACAAGATAAAGAGAGAATTCTGAAAGCAGTTAGGGACAAACAGGCCTTAACCTATCAGGGTAGACATGTAAGGGTAGTAGCAGAACTGTCCACTGAAACTTGGAAGGCCAAAAGAGAGCGGCAGGAAATATTCAATATTCTGAATAGAAAAAATGTGCAGCCAATAATCTTTTATCCAACAAGGCTGTTATTCAGAATAGAAGGAGAGACTTCTCCTAATAGAAGGTTTTTCCAGCAAAACAAAAACTAAAGGAGTCCAGGACCCCTGCAGGAAATCCTATGGGGGACTCTGTGAGTGGAAAGCAGCAAAGACTACAAAGAGCCAGAGACATCATCACAAGCACAAAACCCTCATATAACACAATGACACTAAATTCATATCTTTCAATAATAACTCTGAATGTAAATGGACTAAATGCCCCAATCAAAAGACATAGGGTATCAAAATGGATTAAAAAAATAAGATCCATCTATATTCTGCCTACAAGAGACTCTGTGCCAACCGCTCAGAGTCTAGAGTCTGCTTTGGATTTTGTCTCCCTCTCTCTCTGCCCCTCCCCTGTTCACACTTGCCTCTCTCAAAAATAAATAAACATTAAAAAAAATTTTAAAAATGAAAGCTTGAGTAGCCATACTTACATCAGACAAATTAGATTTTAAAGAAAGACTTTAACAAGAGATGAAGAAGGGCATTACATCATAATTAAGGGGTCTATCCATCAAGAAGAACTAACAATTGTAAATGTTTATGACCCCAATGTGAAAGAACTCAAATATATAAATCAATTAATCACAAATATAAATAAATGTATAGATAATAATACTGTGATTGTAGAAGACTTTAATACTTCACTAACAGCAAAGAATAGATCATCTAGTCAAAAAATCAATAAGGAAACAACGGTTCTGAATGACACATTGGAATAGATGGACTTAATAGATATATTCAGAATTTTTCATCCAAAGCAGAAGAATACACATTCTTCTCAAGTACACATGGAATATTCTCTAAAACACATCACATACTGGGTCACAAAACAGCCCTCAACAAATACAAACAGATTGAAACTATGCTATGTAGATTATCAGATCACAACACTATGAAACTTGAAATCAACCACAGGAGGGGCGCCTGGGTGGCTCAGTCGGTTAAGCAGCCGACTTCAGCTCAGGTCACAATCTCGTGGTCCGTGAGTTCGAGCCCTGTGCTCTGTGCTGACAGCTCAGAGCCTGGAGCCTGTTTCGGATTCTGTGTCTCCCTCTCTCTGACCCTCCCCTGTTCATGCTCTGTTTCTCCCTGTCTCAAAAATAAATTTAAAAAAATTAAAAAAAAAAAAAAAAAGAAATCAACCACAGGAAAACATTTTGAAATCCCTCGAATACATGGAGGGTAAAAAACATTCTACTAAGGAATTAATGGGTCAACCAGGAAATTAAAGAAACAATTTAAAAATATATGGAAACAAATGAAAATGAAACCACGACAGTCCAAACCCTTTAGGATACAGCAAATGCAGTCCTAAGTCCTAGTCCTAAGTCCTAGGATACAGCAAATAAGTCCTAAGTCCTAATTACAAATGCATTGTAATGCAATTCAGGGCTGTCTCAAGAAGGAAGAAGTGTCCCAAATACATAACCTAACCTCATACTTAACGGAACCAGAAAGGCAGTAGCAAAGAAATCCCAAAGCAAGCAGAAGAAAAGAAATAATAAAGATTAGAGAAGAAATAAACAACATAGAATCCAAAAAACAAAACAAACAAACAAACAAAAAAACCAGATCAATGAATTTAAGAGCTGTTTTTTCTAAAGAATAAATAAAATTAATAAACCCTTATCCAGACTTATAAAAAACAAGAGAGAGAGATCCCAAATAGATAAAATCACGAATGAAAGAGGAGAGATCACAACCAACACATAGAAATACAAACAATTATAAGAGATATTATGAAAAATTATATGCCAACAAATTGGGCAGTCTAGAAGAGATGGATAAATTCCTAGAAACATATAAACTACCAAAATTGAAACAGGAAGAAATAGAAAATGTGAATAGACCTCTAACCAATAAAGAAATTGAATCAGTAATTAATAATCTACCAACAAACAACAGTCCAGGGCCAGGTATCTTCCCAGGGGAAGTCTACAAAACATTTAAAGAAGAATTAACACCTACTCTTCTCAAACTGTTCCAAAGAATAGAAACGTAAGTAAAACCTCCAAACTCATTCTATGAGGCCAGCATTACCTTGATTCCCAAACCAGACAAAAACTCCACTAAAAAGGAGAATTACAGGCCAATATCCCTGAAGAACACAGATGCAAAAATTCTCAACAAGATACTAACAAATCAAATTCAACAGTATACTAGAAGAATTATTCATCATGATCAAATGGATTCATTTCTGGGCTGCAGGGCTGGTTCAATATTCTCAAATCAATCAACGTGATATATCACATTAATAAAAGGAAGGATAAGAACCATATTATCCTTTCAATAGATGCAGAAAAAGCATTTGACAAAATATAGCATCCTTTCTTAATAAAAACCCTCAAGAAAGTCAGGATAAAAGGAACATACATTAACATCATAAAAACCATATATGAAAGGCCCACAGCAATATCATCCTCAATGGGTAAAAACTTAAAGCTTTCCCCTTAAGATCAGGAACACGGCAGGGATGTCCACTCTCACCATTGTTGTTTAAGATAGTGTTGGGAATCCTAACCTCAGCAATCAGACAACAAAATGAAATAAAAGGCATCCAAATTGGCAAAGAAGTCAATCTTTCACTTTTCACAAATCACATGATACTCTACATGGAAAACCCAAAAAACTCCACCCCAAAACTGCTAGAACTGATACATGGATTCAGCAAAATCGCAGGATATAAAATCAATTGTACAGAAATCTGTCGCTTTTCTATACACTAATAAAGAAGCAGCAGAAAGAGAAATCAAGGAATCAATCCCATTTATAATTGCACTGAAAACCATAAAATACCTAGGAATAAACCTAACCAAAGGGGTAAAAGATCTGTATGTTGAAAACTATAGAAAGCTTAAGAAAGAAACTGAAGAAGACACAAAGAAATGGACAAGCATCCCATGCTCATGGACTGGAAAAACAAATATTGTTAAAATATCGATATTACCCAAGGCAATTCCCATCAAATCCCATTCAATGAAATTCCCATCAAAACACCACCAACATTCTTCACAGAGCTATAATAAATAATGCTAAAATTTGTATGGAACCACAAAAGACCCTGAATAGCCAAAGTAAGACAACGTTGAAAAAGAAAACCAAAGTGGGAGGTATCACAATCCCAGATTTTAGTTTCTACTACAAAGCTGTAATCATCACGACAGTATGGTGTTGGCCAAAAACAGAAACATAGCCAAATGGAATAGAATAAAGACTCCAGAAGTGGATCCACAAATGTATGGCCAACTAATCTGGAAACTGGACCACTTTCTTGCCCATACACAAAAAAAATTCAAACTGAATGAAAGACCCAAATGTGAGACAGGAAACCATCAAACTCCTACAGGAGAAAACAGGCAGCAACCTCTTTGACCTTGGCTGCAGCAATTTCTTACTTGACATGCCTCCGAAGACAAGGGAAACAAAAGCAAAAATGAACTATTGGGACCTCATGAAGATAAAAAGCTTCTGCACAGCCAAGGAAACAATTAAAAACTAAAAGGCAACCGATGGAATGGGAGAAGATATCTGCAAATGACATATGTGAAAGGGTTAGTATCCCAAATCTATAAAGAACTTAACCAAACTCAACACCTGAAAGGCAAATAATCCAGTGAAAAATGAGAAGACATGAATAGACACTTCCAAAGAAGACATCCAAGTGATATACAGGCATGAAATGATGCTCAACATCACTCATCATCAGGGAAATACAAACCAAAATCACATTGAAACACCACCTCACACCAGTCAGTGTGGTTAAAATTAACAACTCATGAAACAACAGATAACGGCAAGGATGTGGAGTTTATGGAGGATCTGGATCTGCACTATTGGTGTGAATGCAAACTGGTACAGCCACTCTGGAAAACAGGGTGGGGTTCCTCAAAAAATTAAAAATAAAAGTATCTTATGACTGAGCAATAGCACTACTATGAATTTATCCAAAGGATACAGGAGTGCTGAATTATAGGGGCACATATACCCCAATGTTTACAGTAGCACTATCAACAATAGCCAAATTATGGAAAGAGAATGGATAAAGATGTGAGATACACACACACACACACACACACACACACACACACACACACTACTTGGCAACAAAAAAGAATGAAATCTTGCTATCTGCAACAATGTGGATGGAACTGGAGGGTATTATGCTAAGTGAAATAAGTTAGTCAGAGAAAGATAGATATCATATGATTTCACTCATATGTGGAATTTGAGAAACTTAACAGAAGACCATAGGGGAAGGGAAGGAAAAATAAGATACAAACAGAGAGGGGAGCAAACCATGAGACTCTTAAATACAGATAACAAACTGAGGGTTGATGGGGGGGGGGTTAGCAGGGTGGAGAAATGAGTGATGGGCATTGAAGAGGGCACTTGTTGAGATGAGCACAGGGTGTTGTATATAAGTGATGAATCACGGGAGTCTACTCCTGAAGCCAAGACTACACTGTATATTAGCTAACTTGACAATAAAAAAAAAAAACTTGAAACAAACAAACTAAAAGAATAAAGCTGGAGGCATCACACTTCTGATTTCAAACTATATTACAAAACTATAGTATTCAAAACATGATGGTACTAGAATAAAAACAGACCAATGGAGCAGAATAGAAAGCCCAGAAATAAACACATATATATACAATAACTAATCTATGACAAGAGTGCCAAGAATAAACAATGGAGAAAAGACAGTCTCTTTAGTAAATGGTGTTGGGAAAACTGGATATTCACATGACAAAGAATAAATTGGGCCCTTATCTCACACCACATACAAAAATCAACTCAAAGTGGATTAAAAACTTGAAATAAGACCAGAAACCAAAAAAACTCCTAGGGGGAAAAAAAAACATGTCAAGTTTCTTGGCATTGACATTGGCAACGATTTTTTTGATATAACACCAAAAGCACAGGCAACAAAAGCAAAAATAAACAAGTGACATTACATCAAACTAAAAAACTTATTTACAGCAATGCAAACAATCAACAAAATGAAAAGGCAACCTATAGAATAAGAGAGACTATAAACCATTTATATGGTAAGGGGTTAATATTCAAAATATATAAGGAATTCTTACAACCCAATAGCAAAAGAGCATAACTTGATTAAAACATGGCCAAAGGACCTGAATAGACATTTTTTCAAAGAAGACATACAAATGGCCAACAGATACATAAAAAGGTGCTCACCATCACTAATCATCAGGGAAATGTAAATCATAACAATGAGATATCACTTCATAACTGTTAGGATGGTTATTGTCAAAAAGATAAGCAATAAGTGTGCGAAGGCTATGAAGAAAAGGGAGCCCTTGTACACTGTTGGTGGAAATGTAAATTGGTATAGCCCTTATGGATAACAGTATGGAACTTACTAAAAAAATTAAGAAGAGATTATCATATGACCCAGCTGTCCCCCTAGTGGGTATATATCCAAAGAAAATGAAATCAGAATCTCAGAGATATCTGCACTGCCATGTTCATTGCAGCATTATTCGTAATAGCAAAAATATGTAAATGACCTGTGTCCATCAACAGATAAAGAAAATGTGGTATACTTATATGTGTATATAAATTTGTATGTGTATTTAAATGTAAACACACTCATATACATATACCTACACACCCACAGGAAAGTTATTAATCCATTAAAAAAAAGAAATCCTGCCATTTGTGACAACATGAACGAATCTTTAGGATATTATGCAAAGTGAAATACACCAGGCAGAGAAAGATTCATATGATCTGACTTCACTTATATGTGGAATTTAAGTCATTGAACTTACAGGCTGCCAGGGGCTAAGGGATGGGAGAAAATAGGGATATGTGGCCAAATGGTACAAACTTTCAATTATAAGATGAACAAATTCTGGAAATCTAATGTACAGCATGGTGAATATAGTTAAAAATACTTTATTCTGTACTTGAAATCAGCTAAGAAAGTAGATCTTAAATGTTCTCACCACACCCCCCAAAATGGTACACGTGTGAGGTGATGTATGTGTTAATTAGCTTGACTGTGTTAATCATTTCACGATGTATACATATATCAAACTATCATATGTATATCTTAAATATATATATGGTTTTAATTTATCAATTATGTCTCCACAAAGTTGGGGGTAAAAAAGTTCTTTATGTTGCTGTTTATTAATTTTCAGTGGGCAAAGTTTCTATTTGGTGATTCCTGGTTTCAATTTCATTGTTTTCTCAATTTTCTTCTATCAGGTTATATGAGATAACTTATGAAAACTTCAGTTTTCTTAGAGTTAAAAAAACCAATTTCCCATTTCTGTCTTTTCTCAGATCTTTCTAGGATTGTCAGAGAGTTTTTATTATTTCTTATATTAATGAGGTGAGTATTCCAAGTCTGACCTCATACTTAAACATAAAAGGCCTGAAACACAGAGACTATAACATGTAGTAAATTAATCCTCTTTTACCTATGACTTTTATAACCTATATTTATAATAAACAGGAGGAGTGTGTGGGAAAGTCAGCTTTGCCAAAAATAGTAATATCCTCAGTCTTAATGCTCGATAGTGGATGAAGTACCTCCAGGGCATTACTGTGGGACTGACCACCCAACCCCTCTCTCATTTTGAAAACAGCTCCCTCTTCCCCATCCATATGTTGGTAGAAGTAGCTTAATTAATGCTTAACCCTTGCATTAACTGGGTATTGGGTGTTGGTCTGGATCTTAGCATCTTACCCAAGCTGAGTCAGTGAGATTTGGCAATTCTGAGACTGGGACTTAGAACATGATCATACTATGTACTCCTAGTATCAATTTCCTTCCCAATTTATTGTTACTTATCTCAAGTCTATGTGTAAATGGATTCTCTTCCTGTATTGTCCACATAGCCATTATGTCACAGTCCTCACTATGGTCCACCATAATATTTCTAGCTTCTCCATAAGAAAACTTTACATTGCTGCTGGTCGCTCTCTATCTATTGAGGTAGTCACCTCAATAATATACTGTTGTCTGTGCCAACAAAAGTTGGTACTGGTACCAACAAAAGGGTTACTCTGTTTCAGGGTACATTTCCTGTATTACCCATTCTTTAATTCCACTGAGTATCATTACATGAAGTTAAACAGCTGTATCAGTCTTTACAGAAAGATTGAAGTAACTAAAGGAAATTACAACATAAAAGGGAGAAAATTAAACTAAGTAGTATAACAACTACCGCAGTGTTTTGTAACTTTGTGTGGAGAAAATGTCCAGACCATGAACCATACAAAGGCGACCATCCAAAAGTATGAATAACGTGATAATGCTTCAGTTGACTTATTTTTGGTCAAACATGCATTCTATTAATTTAAATGTATTTAAATATGTCTTCTAAATTGAACACTGTCAGTACGAATGTGCCTCTGAGTCACACACAAGGAAGGGATGCAGACAATGTCAAAGTAAGGTGATGGGTACTTCCTCAGACTGGCAGAAACCTGCTATGGGCAACTCCATATCTAATGAAATATGGATCTGCTGGCCTGTGAATCTCTGTGGGACCAAGAGATATATGGGGATCTTCCCTGTACCCTGCACCCATGATGGTGCCATATTGTCTTGTTTCTTCTCTAGACAGATATTTTTGAAACTAAATAGCTTTCTGTAATGATATATTTGTTGACTAGCATCTGCTGTGTACACTATCTTACAAAAAAAGGCAACCAAGAAGTTAAATATATAGACTAGCTTCTCATGGATGTCCCTGATCCCTAACCTCTTGTCTTTCTGATCTTCAGTCTGTCCCTTTCTTTAATGTTCCATATGCCTTTTGGAAAAGTATGCCCATGATAACAGGAAACTATTTTGCTTTCAGATGCATCTGACTTCTCCCTGCAGCATATTTTTACAGGTCAGAGTTATTCAGTCTGAAATAACAACTCTTGGATTCTAAAATTCTCTGCACCAGTAGTAGTCATACAACTTGTCTTATTATTCTTCCTACTTCCAACACACATACACACACACTCCTCCAAAGTATAAATATCATGTGTTATAAAACAGGATAATCTCAACTCATAAGGCAGAAGACAAATATTTTTCTTACTAGCTTTAAGGCAAGAAATCTCACAATTAACTATTTAGTATTCTTATTGTGCAGATCAGTGTTAATTCCTTTCTTTTATCCCCAATTTACACAAAATAAATTTTTGACCAAGAGATATCCTATTTAGATTGTCTCCTCCTCCCCACCCTTTCCTCCTCCCTTTTCTTAGAAAGAAGGGGGGGCCTAGTTTCTTTCTTCCAATTGCAAAGTTACCTTTAGGTGTTAGTGAGGGGTCATGTTTTCTACCACATGGAGAAAGCCAGTGCATACACATAGGGCAAGAGTCAATGGGAAAAAGAAAAGAGACCTGAGGGCATTGCAGAGACTGGGACTGGTTGTTTCAAAGGCCCAGGTGAATTCCTGTCCTTCTTATAAATGAATTGTTCTCTTCCTTTCATTTCACCAGATATCATCATATCTCTCCAATTTCCTAACAAAGGCTAATTCAAATTTGCCTTATGTTACTTAAAAGCAAAAGAAATCTCACTTGTAAACCAAACTAACAACAACAACAAAAATGCTTCCTTGTCTCAGACCACCTGATCCTGTTTGAGAAAAGGCAGACATTTACTCCAACTTTATCATTTGCATAAATGTTGTAGCATTAGCTCAAAATATTAGTATGCATGCTTTCTATGCATTTCACTCCCCCTTTTCACTCTTACTTAAGAGCTAGCTTTCCTCCTCCAGTCTACTACAAGACAGAAGCAAAGTTAAATCTGAGAGGAATATTCTCAGATCTAGGTTTACAAAGCCAGTTTTCTTGTTTAATAGACTAGAGCATTTGGTGGGGAACAGGAGGGGGGTAGGACAAAGGACAAAGAGTACATTCAGGATAAAGATAGATGAGAGAGATCTTTGAAGAGGGAAGAAGAAGGAACATTTTTGTCTCTAATACCAGGAAGCAGAATATAAGGGACAACAATGACCAAATGTACTCAAGAGTCAGCATCATCCCATGCCATCCACCTAAGGACAAGCCACAGTTCAACAGTTCTGGAAACTTTCTTGCCCCTTAACAGGAAGATAAACATCTGGACGTCCCATGTGGGGATGGAAGCATGAAGGGAGCATTTGCTCCTGACCATTGGAGAACAAAAAAGAATGATTTGGGGATATCCCTATGTGAACCATCAGTACATGTATAGCACCTGGTATAGAAGAAAGCAAGTGCCCAATCCCAAAGGAAAAACCCAAGATTTCAACCACTTCTCTGAGAAACTAAAACCTTACCAAAACCAAGAGAGACCTTAGGGTTTACCCATGAAAGGTAATAAGTTGCCCAAAAAAGAAGAGATAAAACCAAATAATAGTTAGTTTCAAAACACAAAGCTATAAGTAACAGTTGGTTACTGCTTTTTATTTTTCTGCTTTCTCAGTTGTCTTCACCATATACCATTCTGTAAGAATTAACTATAATATCAGTTTTTCAGGAGTTTACAGTACCTCCTTCCCTCATCTTGCCTTTCTTGGGATTCCCAAGGGCTCCTTCTTGTTCATTTGTAATGTTAAAAATAGTCAGCACAAACCTAGGGCTTTGTGAAAGCATTCCAGGTCTGTCTTCACATTCACACTCTAAGAACAGCAGAACTACATGGAATACTCCCATTTCAAAAATACAAACTTGCACTTATCTATGACCTATGTAATTATGTATGTAAACAGGAGATATGATAGCCAGCACTTCTAAAAAGCTGTGTTTCAACATTTTAGCTCATTAATGGTGAGTTTCTTGGAGCTCTAGTGTTTATGCTGGATGACCCCTTCTGCTTTTCCAAAGAAGACAGCTGAACTCCTTTGTTTACCTTTCTTTTCTTGTCATTTATTTTTCTCTACCACCTTCCCTCCTAACTTGGATCCCTGGAGTGCATTATTTCATATCAGCAACCTAAAGAACATGTTTCTTATCTGTTCCATGATATTGGGGTGAGAGCAAGAAAAGTGAAAAGAATGGGTTAGTCGGCCTGATTTTTTATATGGGGAAGTAACAGGAAAGATGTCAACACATGGGTTATTCCATGTTCAAATTCTGATTAATCTATCTGATTCAAATGTCTGTGGTTTTCATTATGGCTCTCTGTCCCTCTCTTCCGCTCACCTGTGTCATGATTTAAAGCCAGATGAAGGGTAGAACTGCTAGAAACAAAATACTAGTTTACTCCTTTAATTCTTTGCTTATATTCTGAGAAATGTTGCCCAACTCCTTTCTTCTTTGAAATGTTTATGTATTCATCCAGTCTTTCTTCTTTCCCTCATCTATTCCCCATCTTCCTAAAACTCACCAAAGTTTCTGTATTTTTACTTTCTATTTCTCAACATCTTTCCCAAAAATTATTTCTCCTTCCTTCTCCTTCCTTATTCATTACAGGATTAAGTAGCTTGGTTACAAGGTATTGAAAAGGTTTAAGCAAAGGAGGTACTAATCAAATTGTCATTTTAGTAAAATTATTCTGAATACAATCATCTGAAAAGTGACCACAAATAAAACATTAGATAAACATTCCTGTTTAGGCTCATCCTGAATGCAATTAAACTTTGAAGGCTTGAGCTTCATGTTCACCAGGGTAGCATTAACTCTTAACCCTGAGAGTCAGAAATGTTCACAGACCTTCAATCTGTTTTTCTTGGTCACTGCCAATTAAGTTCTTGAACTGTTGTATTCTCCTTACTTTCCTCTTTATAAGATTTATTTTCTATGATCCAAACTCCCACTGTTGATCTCATTCTTTACTCCTCCCTTGGGAATTCCCATTCTAAGATTAATAAGCCCATATACCTTCATATTCTTTATTCATATTTTTTACAATGCATATCATGTACTAAAAATGGACTGTCCCCAGTGGGGAATGGACTCCCTGAATTTGCTCAATCATTTTCCTGTGTTTCAAGTACAAGACTGCAAGATGACATCAGGATCCTCCTTGCTCTCCACTGTCACTTCTGGACAATTACTCCTCTCCCTGTAAGCCCTACCTTCTACTCTTTCACTTCACTGTCACCTAACCAGTCCCACTTCCTTTTACTCATTGACGTCTTCGTTCTTTTCCTCATCCCTAAATCCTGTCATTACCCTGAGGGATATATAGCTGATCCATCCCAAATCTTAGCTCCTTAGGTTTCATCACCTCCTTATTCCTAAGGACCTCTCCTCAGCTCTATTTCAGGCACTCACTTCAATGGCCACATCTTGAGCCTCATTTTCATATGCAGTTACTTCATCACTAAAATAATACATAAAACTTCTTTAAAATGACACCTTCCTATCCTTCTAGCTTGCTTTGTCTATTATACTCAATCCAGCATCATCAGTCAAGATCATCAATCCATGAATTCCTCTAATTTTCATTATCAACCATTCGTCTCTTCTCTCACCATTCTCTTTATTATTTTTTTTATGTTTCAATTTTTATTTAAATTCTAGTTAGTTGACATAGAGTGCAATATTAGTTTCAGGAGTAGAATTTAGTGATTAATCGCTTACATATAACACCCAGTGCTTATCACAAGTGCTCTGCTTAATATCCATCACCCATTTAGCCCATTCCCTGCCCACCTCCCTCCAAAAACCCTCAGTTTGTTCTCTATAGTAAAAAGTCTCTTATAGTTTGCCTCTCTCTTTTTTTTCCCTCTTTTTTCTATGTTCATCTGTTTTGCTTCTTCATTCCACATATGAGTGAAGTCATTTGGTATTTGTCTTTCTCAGATGACTTATTTCGCTTAGTATAATACACTCTAGCTCCATCCACAGTGTTGCAAATGGCAAGATTTCATTCTTTTTATGGCTGAGTAATATTCCATCATATATATGCCATATCTTCTTTATCCATTCATCAGTGGATGGACATTTGGACTCTTTCCATATCTGGCTATTGTTGATAATGCTACTATAAACATCAGGGTGCATGTGCTCCTTCAAATCAGTATTTTTGTATCTGTGGTTAAATACCCAGCAGTGCAGTTGCTGGGTCCTAGGGTAGCTCTATTTTTAACTTTCTGAGGAATCTCTATACCACTCTCTTTAAGTATAGATAATTATGTTGATGAGACATAAAGGAAAAAAATGTGAAAATTTTAAATGCTGTTTACTTTACTGCAAGATTATAAGCAATTTGACACCAACTCCTTCATTTTCTCCCCATCAAATGTTCAAAAACATGGACCTGAACTCAGTTTGCTGCTTTCTCTCTTGCACAATGCAGGCATTGTACATCTCAAATTGTGCTCTGGTTGGCACAACTTGACTTTGCAGGGTCTCAATGTCTATAATTATCTCTTTTCACTTTTGCATCATCACTGTTAGCCTCTTCACTAGATCAATCTCTATTACAGATGATCATCCATCTTTCAACTTTCAACTTCTCATTAACATTCAATATTCCTGACTTCCTCTAACTTAAGACACTTTCTTCTTTTGATTTGATGACTATATAATCTCTTAGTTTCCCTTCTATCTTCTGTGGTTGCATATTGTCCAACTCTAAGCTCTAGGTATTAGAAAGCCTTATATCTCAGTCCTGGGCCCTCTCTTCTTTTTAATGTAGATTCTCTCTTTGGGTAATCTCATCCAGTCTCATGATTTTAAATACTTGGTATATATTGTGTATACTGAAAACTCCCATAATCATATATCTAACCCGTGACATTTCCATTTGGATGTTAAAGAAGCATCTCAAACTTAAAATTGTGTTTGGCATCCCCCTTGTATAGTAAAAAGTTAATTCAGCAGGCATGAACTATTTAAACTGCCACATTCCAAAGGTCTTCAAGCCTGGTTCTTTATTTGCTTCTAGTAAATAACCTCTGAGCCTTTAAAATATTCTGCCTAATAAAGTGCCTTTGTTTTCCTGGAGCACTAAGTCATGCTCTATCAGTTTAAAACCTAGGGACTTGGGGGTTAGACACTGACTACCTAAGGTTAGCCATATGAGTATTCCATGCCTATGTGAATGATCCCCCATAAAAGCCCTGGACACTAAGACTCAGATGAGCTTCCCTGGTTGGCAATACTTCATACATGTCATCCCACATTGCTTCTGGGAAAATTAAACTCTTCCCATGTGACTCCACTGGGAGAGGACTAGAGGAACCATGTGCCTGGTTTCTTCTAAACTGCACCCTAAGTCACTTTCCTTTGCTGACTTCAATTTATATATTTTCACTGTAATAACCCATAACTATGAATATAATAGCTTTTCGGAGTTTTGTGAGTCCTTGTAATGAATCATAGAACCTGAGGGAGGTCTTGGGAATCCCTCAGCACTCCCCTGAAACTTGTTCCTTTTCTACTTTTCCCATATTAGTAACTGCCATCACATCCACATACTCACTCAAGCCAAGAATCTAGCAAACACCTTTGAACTGTACTTTTTTTCTTATCCCACTCATCCAATCCATCACCAAGTTCTCATTGTTCCAGCTCCAAAATATATTCTAAATCTATGTGTTTCTCTCCATCTCATTAATTACCATGCCAGTCCAAGTCAAAGCCATCATTCACCTGGATTATTGCAAAAGCCTTCTAACTGGTCTCTTTAGTTCCATACTTAAAACCCTATAATCTGATCCCTATAAAGTACAAAGAGTAATCAGCCACATTTTCAACCCTACAGTAATTTATTCTTGCACTTAGAATAAAATCCAAACTGCTTTCCTTTACCTACAAGATCCTATATGATCTGTCCTGTCTATATCATTTTCTACCACTCCTCTCATAACACTGCTCAAGCCCTCAGTCCTTCTCTCTACTCATCCAACATTCCAAACTCATTCCTGCCTCAGATCAGGTATACCTATTTATTGTCTACCTGAAATAGTCTTCCCCAACATTATAACTTGGCTTACTATTCAGACATCAGCTCAAATGTCATCTCCCAAGAGGCCTTTTCTAATACCTACCACTGCCTTTCAGCACCTTCCCTCTCAGTACATATCCCTGTTGCAGTTCTTTCATTGCCCTTACCATGAAATGAAAGACCCTCTTATGTTTTGTTTAGTGATTTATTATATATGTCTCCAACTATAATATATGCAACATAAAAGCGGGGTCTTATAGTCTTATTCTGTAACATACCTTAAAACTGTCAAGTATGCATTTGTTGAATGGCAGTTAGAAGAGTTAGAACCATAGAAGTTAGAGAAGACAGTCAAAGGGGAAGATATTGGCAATATCTGCTCAAGCTTGGAGAAGAGACAAATTTAATTACAAAATGTAATATATCTCCTACTCTGAAGACCATAATTATATAAGATAAATGTGTCATAAATTATATGAGATAAACTTTTATCTGATTCCAGCAGATGTATTTGTATACATCTCTTTCCACTAAGTCCAGGCTTTTTTGTCTTCACAGATAAATCTTTTTGTCCTCATAGATAAACCAAGTGATGGCCTTTGCCAATGACACTTAAAATTTTGATTATAAATTAGTTTATATTCTGATTGTTACTTGCATTATTTTCATGGCATATAGCCCCTGATATTGCCAAATAATATTTGAATACCTACTTTATCTTTGACACTGTTCGTGTTCTACTTGTCCAATTCTCTCAGTTCCTTTTCTGGCCTCCTGCCTGCCTCTACTTATCCTTCCATTTCCTAAATGAGAGAATAAATCAGTTCAGTCCTAGGCCTTCTGTTTTTCTAAATATACACTCCCTTTCACACACCAGCTGCTATTTCTAGCTTAAAGATCTCAATTAGGCTTCAGTGAAACCCAAACCTGAATCTAACTCACTTTAGGGCTCAATAAATGGATTGTTGAGTGAGTTTCAACTTTTATTCTGGTCCCTCTAGGCCTCATAACTGGCCAGTAAGCATCCCACTTAGACATTTTCCCATTTTGGCCAACTGTATGTGTGTTAAAGTTTTCATCCTTCCTCAAAATTGAGCTCTTTCTTTATATTTTCCTATTTTTCTTAGTGGTGCTATTGAATTTTTTTTTCAGTTTCCAGGGTTTAAAAGTTTGCAGCAAGTCTTAACTTCTTCCCTCTGCATCACTCATACTCCCAGGAGGAAATAGAGTTTACACCTAAATCATTCAAATTAAGAGTCTTTAATGAAAAGATTACTTTTAGAAGTATCAACAGATTTGAGGAAACAAAAAATAGTGATAGCCCCAACAACTAGCAACAGCAGAAAGCTGTTAACAGATGTAGGGGTCAAGGCCCAGGGAACAGAAGCTCAATGAGACTTGGAATCGTGTAGAAGTGAACCACTTAATAGCAGCTACAATTGTAGAAGGCTGCAGTTATTGCCACAGCACAGATCAATAGTAGGGAGGGAAGAGGAAGACACACTCTCATCTCTGTCTTCTGCCACCCTCCAGTCTATTGTTGTTCTTCCCATTGGATGAGCCCAGCTGGAAGCAACATGACAAGGGAGCTTGGGTGAGGCTCAAGGGTTAGTCTTCTATGGCACAGAGCAATGCAGAGAAGGGACAATGATGGAGGGTCAGGAGGAGAAAACTCAGAACCTTTCAGGTTCTGGCTCCACCTCCACACACTTAATATTAATGTCTCAGCAGTTGCTGAGTGTCATTAATTTTCCTTTTAAAATATCCTCTGTAAATCAATTTTAGGGTGCCTGGGTGGCTCAGTTGGTAACATGCCTGACTCTTGGTTTCGGCTCAGGTCATGATCTCACAGTTTTGTGAGCCTGAGCCCTGCATCGGGCTCAGTGCTGACAGTGCAGAACCTGCTTGGGATTCTCTGTCTCTGTCTCTGTCTCTCTCTCTGCCCTTCCCCCATTCATGCTATCTTTCTTTCAAAATAAGTAAATAAATTTTAAAATAAATAAATAAATAAATAAATACATAAATAAATAAATTCCTTTGTAATTCTACTGCCAATACTCTTGTATAACCCCAGATCACTACACTTCTAAATTACTGCTATAATTCCTCCCTTGAAAAACCCAAAGTACTTATCACTACCAGATTAATTCCCTTAAAACATCTCTTTATGGATGTCACTCCTTCTCTCCAACACTTTTACTAGTTTCTTCTGCTTAGGTCTTCCTGGAATTCATAATCTCATATCAAAATACTCTTCTAGGGGCACATGGGTGGCTCAGTCAGTTGAGCATCTGACTTTGGCTCAGGTCATGATCTCACAGCTCATGGTTTGAGCCCCACATCAGGCTCACTGCTGTCAGTGTGTCAGCACAGAGCCCACTTCAGATCCTCTGTCCCCCTCTCTCTGTCCCTCCCCTGCTTACACTCTCCCCAAAATAAGTAAGTATTAAAAAAAATACTCTCCTAGTCTTAACTCACACTAATAATCTACATCATCATCATCATCATCAACAACAACAACAACACATACTAATTAATCACTATGTCCCAAGCACTAGTCTAGGTATTGGAAGTCGGCAATCCACCAAATTTTAAAACATCCTACTTTCATGGAGCTTTTGCCTATTTGGAAGAAAGAAACAATAACCAAACACACAAAAATAAGTAAATTAGATAGTATATTAAACGGTAATAAGTGCTATAGAAAAAAGATGAAGAGTGTCAAGGGAGTCTGTAATTATAAAAAGAGTGATCAAGGCAGACCTCATGAAGTAGATAACATCTAAGAAAAGACTTGATGTAAGTCGTTGAAGTAAGTTGTGTGAATATCTAGAAGGAAGGTATTTGTAACATTAGAAACAGCAAATGCAAAGGCCCTGAAGCTGCCTGGGGGTGGTGGCTGTGTTGGTCTGGAGGAGAGGCCAGCTGTGTTGAGTCAGTCCATCTTGCTCCAGTATATAAACAATTACTACGTGAAATAAGTCAGTCAGAGAAAGATAGATGTCATATGACTTCACTCAAATGTGGAATTTGAGAAACACAATAGATGAACATAGGGGAAGGGAAGGAAAAATAACATTAAAACACAGAGGGAGGCAAACCATAAAAGACTCTTAAATACAGAGAACAAACTGAGGGTTGCTGGAGGGGGTGGGGTGGGTAGAGGGATGGGTTAAATGGGTGATGGGCATTAAGGAGGGTACTTTTGGGGATGAGCACTGGGCGTCATATGTAAGAGATGAATCATTGGGTTCTACTCCTGAAATAATTATTACACTATATGTTAACTAACTTGAATTTAAATAAATTTAAAAAAGATAAAAGCTTCTGCACAGTGAAGGAAACCATAGCAAAACTAAAAGGGAATCAATGGAATGGAAGAAGATACTTGCAAATGACATCAGATAAAGGGCTATATCCAAAATCCATAAAGAACTTACCAAACTCAACACCCAAAAAATAAACAATCCAGTTAAGAAATGGGCAGAAGACATGAAAAGACATTTATCCAAAGAAGACATCCAAATGTCCAGAAGACAAATGAAAAAATGTTAAACATCTCTCATCACCAGGGAAATACAAATCAAAACTATGATGAGATACCACCTCACACTTGTCAGAATGGCAACCAAAATTGACAACTCTGGAAACAACAGATGTTGGTAAAGATGCAAAGAAAGGGGAGCGCTTTTACAGTGTTGGTGGGAATGCAAACTGGTGCAGCCACTCTGGAAAACAGTATGGAGGTTCCTCAGAAATTTAAAGTTAATGCTCCCCTACAATCCAGCAATTGCACTAGGAAGTATTTATCCAAAGGATACAAAATACTGATTCGAAGGGGCCTATGCACCCCAATGTTTATAGCAGTACTATCAATAATTCCTAAATTATGGAAAGAGCACAAATGTCATACACACACACACACACACACACACACACACACACACATATACATACAATGGACTATCACTCAGCCATCAAAAGAATGGAATCTTGACATTTGCAATGACATGGACGGAACTAGAATGCATTATGCTAAGCAAAATAAGTCAGTGCAAGAAAGACAAACACCATATGATTTCACTCATATGTGGAACTGAAGAAACAAAAGAGATGAACATAGAGAAAAGAAAAAAAAGTAAAAAAAAAAAAAAGAAAAAAAAGAAAAGGAAAGAAAAGAGAGGCAAACCATAAGGGACTTCTAACTATACAAAACAAATTGAGGGTTGCTAGAGAGGAGGTGGGTGGGTGGACTAAATGGATGATGGGCATTAAGGAGGACACTTTTGGGGATGAGCACTGGATGCTATATGTTAAGTGATGAATTACTAAATTCTACCTGAAACCAATACTACACTATATGTTAACAAACTTGAATTTAAATGAAATCTTGGAAGAAAAAACAAAGAAGCATATGCAGCTTCCCAAGAACCAGAAAGGAGCACTTTCTTCACCTCAGATCCTTAGCATGACCTTGCTAAAAACATACCATAGAGTTGGATGGTTTACAATTGAAGAAAATAAGGCAGATAGAAGTCAGAAGCTTGTCAAATATCACCAAGTGAGGAGGAGGCAGGGCAGTCACACTTGCTCTGCCACTGCACTCCCTATTTGGTGTTCATATGCCTCCTTAGTGTCCCTGGTCAGGTGGGGAGAGGGCATGCAAGCAGCACATCAGTTGGATTAAAAAGTTAATGTTAAAAGAGAGCATATTCAATAGACATTTCATATTACTATCTAACATTATAAAAGCTTGCAGTTTATGATAATAATAATATTCAGGGGGCACCTGGGTGGCTCAGTCATTTGAGTATCTGACTTCAGCTCAGGTCATGATCTCAGGGTTTGTGAGGTCGAGCCCCGCACCAGGCTCTCTGATGTCAGATCCTCTGTCCCTTTCTCTCTGCCCCTCCCCTGTTTGCACACGCTCTGTATCTCTCTCAAAAATAAATAAAACATTTTTTAAAAATAATAATATTCAGATCATCTTAAAGCAACTTCCTTAAATATTCTTTATTAGAAGTGAATCATGGTGTGGGTTCATGTTTGTTTCTTTTAATTAACAAAGGCTATAGGTTGGGTAGACACTGGGATACTGTGTGCATTACTATTATCCGGTATGGCATTTTGTATCTAAAATTAAAATATACCTTAAAATCTCTACCTCATCCACATAAAATTCAATTATTAAAGAAAATTAGTAGAGAAAACAACTTTCTCTTCAGACACCTTGGCCTGTGATAATGTTGCAAGCTAGTTAAATTAGACGAGGGCTAATTCATATTATTTTGCAAATTTTCTCTGTTAGCCTCATCATCTGCATTATCATTCTCTAAACACCTGGCAAAGAGCAATAACTTTAGAAATTTAGAAAAGGTTAGTACATATATATTGTGTTATCTGTTCCTAGATGATTAACATCCTTTTGTTTTAGGAATCTGCTCTTATATTCTACCTCAGTAACTTCTAGTAAAGAGGCTTTTTTTATTCCACACCCCCAACCATGTGAGCTAAGCTAGGTCCATCAGAGTCCTATGACTTCTAAAAATGGAAATTAAAAAAATGTCTTATCTTTTTTGGTATTAAATCTGTATGTGGCTGATAATAACAGTTCTGGACACCAGGAAGAGGCTCTTCAGGAGTGATTTCAACTTAGAAAAAACAGAGACAGATGAGAGAAACTTTTGAGCCCCAAGACAATTGTTGACCTTCACACTGTTCATGTAAATGAACCAGTGAATTCAATTGTTCTTTTTTTTGTCTAAGTTAAAGTTGGTTTTATTCACTTGTAGCCAAAAGAATAGAAACTACTATCAAGAAAATGCCTTAAATCATAATTGCAACTTCCTTGAATACATGAGCTGAATCTTTGCTATATTTTTTATCATGATTCTCACTCAGTGAAGTACCAAGCATATTGTAATTTATTTTTAAAAAATGCTTGTTGGCTTTCACTTAAAGGAATGGCCCTAATAATTTGAGGCCACAATGAAGAATGGTGCAGACCTGGAGGGAGAGCAGATACTTTTGATCAGGAGTTAGATAGTGTGTCCCTCAATTCATTTTGCACAAGCAAATTTTTAGGCACGGTCCTTGCCCTAGTTGTGTAATGCTAGACCTCACAAAATGCAGCTTACAGTCTGAAGTCATAGTACTGTAAATAAAAAGCTCCTAAATTTGTACAAACTTCTTCTTTCTCTCAGACTAAAACTGGTTTATGTCAAGATGTCTTTACTAATTTGAGCACAGACATTTAGGTTTTATTTAAAGACTTAGGATTTGTGGTAAATAAATGTGTCTGCTGTATGACTTCTCTAACTAGGAATACACAATCTGATGAACTCATGACCAGGGTACAGCCTCACAAGATCAAATCCTGAAGAGGTCAGTGAGCACTGGCCAAAACGTGTTTACAGAGGCCATTTATGGAAAGGATTTAATTCCAGATCAACATCCTCCACATCTGACCTTTATTCTTTCCTCATTTCAAAGGCCTGTATCTTGACTTCTTGCCTCATCACCAATGACATGCTGATTTCCCAAAAGATAAATATTAACAGCCTAGCAAACACATGTGCTTTACATAATGCAAAGAGCTAAGGGTTAGACATTACTTGTTTATAAATTTGCTAAGAGCTTCCAGAACTACTTTAAATGACAGAGTCCCAACTTCAAGACACTTACAAACAACAGAGGAGATAAGAAAAGAACATGTCAGCTACCAAAAAATAAAAGCACAAAAGTGTATTGCTGGGAAAAAAGAGGTTGGTGATTGTGTTGATAGATGGAAGAATATACTGCATAATAATAGCAGCTATCATTTTTGAGCAATTACTGCATGGCAAGTGCTTTATCTCAATAACTTTGCGATATACATAGAATTGTCCCCATTGAACAGAGCAGAAGGCTGAATTGATAAAGTGATTGGCCAGATGCCATGTAATTAGCAAGTAACAAAGCTAGAGTTCAATCCAGATATATGTCCAACTTTTAGTCATTTTTTTAATTGCTCTTATTCCTTGCCTTGGAGCTGACTGTTGCACTCCCTTCTCCTGCCCCACTTGGTTCCAGTGTTCCATTTTAGACCTATCTAATTCAGAGGCCAGGTATTTCCTACTCATCATGCTACTTCGGAATCCCACATGTTTCCTAAATCAGCATAGGTCCCTTCTACTCTGTCTGTAGAAACTTCTCATGAAGTATAAAGAAAATGGGTTAAAGGAGAGGAATTTGAGGTATTGATTTATTATTTGTTCTTCACTCCCTCATCCCACCATATCCACAAACATATATAATACATGGTCATATTCATTGCACCTCAAGTGTCAGGTCAACTTTTTGCCTAGGGAGACACTTAACATCTGGAATAGTTCATTCAGCAGCAGTCCAGCTCTCTTGGCCAGAGCATAGTTAAGCAACTTGGGACCTTAGATCAATGGTCCTTCAAGGTCAGAAGTCTGGCTCCAACAAAGTATGAAGGACTGAGAAAAATTAGCATTTGTAGGCTAACTACAATGCTAGTTAGCCTACTTGCTAATGCCTTGAAAAATTCCCTTCCTAACTATCCATTACCCCAACGCCTCAGACAGTGTAGATAGAAGGTACCTAATACATAGGTGGGGAATAAATGAAAGAATTCAAGATTTATCTAAACTGTTCTTGAGCCTGTGCTTAAGAGCACCAACAGGAAATAACAGCCCACTCCAAGACTTTAACTGAAGAGAGTTTATTACCAAACACATAGGCATCCAGGGATTTCCAACAAAGGGAACTTGCAGGCCTGAACGGCAAGGAGAGGAATGATATCACTAGAGCCTAGTGAGAGTTGGAACCAGGAAAGGCACCCATCCACAGCACAGGATGCATCTTACTCACATCTCCTATTACTCAAACCTGAACAGAAGCCAGGAAGAAAGGGAGTCCAACTGATGCCAACCATAAGGGTCGGCTTTCAGGGTACAGAGCAGGGAAAGAAACAGACTGGATCTAGGGTAGTTGGAGCTAGGGAACCCAAGGGAGCAAGCATAGAATGCCCACATACTCATTTATGTTTTCAGGGGAAGGTAGGTCTTTATTTTATCACTAATGCATAAGAAGTAGAACAAAAGACATTTTCATGAAATAATAAAAGTTCAGACTTTACCTTCTCAGATTGGGAACTCCTAACTTTATTTTTTTTTACTATCCACAGACAAATCTCTCTGTGAAACTGTGTATTTAAATGTAATAAAAATAGGCTAGAAAGCCTAGGGTCAGTGGTGAAGGCCACCACTTTTGCTCACTTTTCATTACTCTTCAGACGGCTGCCCTTCTAAGGGAAAAGGGGAACCAGTGCGGAACAGGATTTGTAGAGAGAAAGATTTGTAGTTGGAAAGAGGGTTTCAGCATATGTAAGCAGTTGACAACATGATATGAATCCAATGGCACTAAAAATGTGCCTTATGAGCCTGCTACATAGCTGGCATTCCTTCCACGCATTCCTTCTTTAAAGTCTTTTTAACCACGAGGTACCTGGGTGTCTCAGTCAGTTGAGCTGAACGTCTGACTTCAGCTCAGGTCATGATCTCATGGTTTGTGGGTTTGAGCCCGCCTCGGGTTTGCTGCTCTCAGCTTGTCAGTACCGAACAGGCTTCGGATCGTCTATCCCCCCCTCTCTCTGCCCCTCTCCTGCTCATGCTCTCCCTCTCAAAAAATAAATTAAAAAACATTTATTTAAAGTCTTTTTTAACCACAACTCAATAATGTTAAAAAAAAAACAAGTCATCAAGTGACATTTAATGAAGTCATGATCAACCAGCTCACTAGTATGTAGGGACCCAGCCGAAAAGCAGATTTGAACAAAGTGGGATTCTGAACAAGTATATTTTGACAAGGAAGGAGGCATAGGTGAATATTCCCAAGAGAAGATGTCCAGCATAAATATTATGCAATAAGTTGAAAAGTAAAATTTTCACTTATATGACAATCTTTATTATCTTATTTTCCTCAGATAGTATTTCCCAAATCAAGCGAGAGTTTTCTGAGCTGTAATGACATGTAAACATCTGTTTTGCTGACCTTGAGTTATTTTTTTAAGGCTAATACAGTTATAAACTTAAGTCCATGTATCTATACCATGGCCAGTGATACTCTTTTACCCTCAAACCAGAACTGGTTACCAGTGCCTTAGGAAAAAAATCTGCAAATCACAATCTTGAACCTGGCTCAAAATTGGGGGTTCCTAACCAAGTGTCAAATCAGAACTATATCTAGGCACAGCAGGGTCAAGAGTTGTCTGAAGTGAGGTGCAACCCAGCAGGGCCTGTCTTCTCTCCCCACTGTCCTCATTCCCCAACTGACCTGTCAAGACAATGCATCCCAGTCCCCACACACCTTCCTTGCCCTAACACCCTCAAATGAGTTCCTACCAAGGGCAATGTTATTGCCTTTAGATGATTCTTGTTCATGACATCTGAACATTCCTGTTTATCAAATCTAAACAAAATTTGTCTCTGGAAAACACATACACTCTGCCCTATGTAAAGATGACACTGACAATAGGTTCCAATGACTAGACTACGACAATGCCAAAACTCGAGCAAATAAGGAGTGGTACAGCAAACAGAGAACAGACCTGGGACAAGTAGCTCAGAGAGACCACAGCAATTGTCCTGACTCTCCATATTCTTGGGATGCTTTCCCTGACAAGTATGGATGTTGCCAGACGTCCTCTGACTCACTCTTTTACTTATGGGTTGACATCAGTGATGGTGATGAGAGAGGGCCAAAACACAGTTGAGCCATCTCCTCTCCACTCTGTCTGCCCAGAAGAAGCATCCTCATACTCAAACTGAACACACTTCAGATATGTCTGACAGCAGCTAGGAATGTACAGTTACTTCTCTATTTCAAGTCACTCTGCTTCTCCTCATGCAACTTCATAGATTTCATAACCTTTTTGTCAAACTGTAAATTCATATTGAGGTTCCTTCCACCCATCCAAATTCTCAAAGTTCAACAAGAACTACTTTTGGAACAGTTATTCTTCATCCTGGAGATACATGTATTTGTTGAATACTGTATTAAAGCTTTATATAATTCTGTTATGTTTTAGAAAATAAGGAAGATAAATATTCAATAAGAAGAAAAGCAAAAAGAAAGACACGAAATGAAAATAAGTGGGCAAAATAATACAATGCCTTTTTCATGCAGGTTCAAAACAAGGGTTGTTGATCCAGACTGTATTTGGGGAACACTTGGATATGGGAAATGAGTCAAGTCTTTTTAGATATGGTTTTTGGAATCAATATTTACTTTGACTACAGCCCAATCATTCAATATAGAAATCTGAAAATGAAATATGAAAATTGCTCAAAAAGCAAAAACTGAAAAATCAAAATATGTTTCTGTTTAATAAAATCTAATTTCCTGCTTTATCATAAATATAAAAGGAGGATTCCTCTAAAGGAGTTAGTGAAGAGAAACTTTAGAGGAGTTATAATTCTCCTCAAATATTCAAATGCTATGTGCAGAAAGCATGGACTATACAAAGACAGAATAATGAACAAATAAACTTTCCTGCAACACAAAGCAAAATCTCTTAATACTTCAAACTATTAAAAATGTAGTTGATCCTCTGCCAATACTGAAATTTCCATCACTGGAAATGTGAAATAGAGCCTTGTTATGAAGAAGCAGGTAACAAAAATCCCTATACTATATGGAAGCCCATGAAAAATTATATTGAAACCTCCCTCCCTCCCACCACCAAAAAACTGAGAGTCTCAGAATTACCTACTCAGATTTGCAGATTTCAAGAGTTGTATTTGTTTGGTTAAGACTTTGTTTTTTAATAGAAGTTTTAGGTTCACAGCAAAATTGTGAGGAAGTTACCCTACCCCCACACAAGCATAGCCTTTCCCAATATCAAGGTCTCCCAACAGAGTGGTAACTTATTACAACTGATGAACCTACACTTGATACATCATAATCACCTGGAGTACATAATTTATATTCTGGTTCACTCTTGATGTTGTACAATCTATGGGTTTGAACAAATGTGTAACATCTATCTATATCGTTATGGTATCATGCAGAGTATTTTCACTGCCCTAAAAATCCCCTGTGCTCTGCCGATTCATCCTTCCCACCCCACCTCAACCCCTGACAACCACTGATCCTTTTATTGCCTCCACGTTTGCCTTTTGCAGAGTGTCAAACAGTTGTAATCACACGGTATGTAGCCTTTTCAGATTGGCTTCTTTCACTTAATAGTATGCATTTAAGATTCCTTCCATGTCTTTTTGTAGCTTGACAGGTCATTTCCTTTTAGTGCTAATTACTATCCCATTGTCTGGATGAACCATAGTTTATTTATCCATTCACGTATTGAAGGACATCTTAGTTGCTTCCAAGTTTTGGCAATTATAAACAAAACTACAAATACCAATGTGCAGATCTTCATGTGGACATAAATTTTTGACTCCTTTGGGTAAATACCAAGGAATAGAATGGCTGAATTGTCCAGTAAGAGTACGTTTAGTTTGGTAAGAAACTGCCAAACTGTCTTCCAAAATGGCTGTACCATTTTGTATTCCTCCCAGCAATAAATGAGAACTCCGGTTATACCATATCTTTCCCAGTATTTAATGTCATCAGTATTCCAGATTTTGCCCATTCTAATAAGCTTCTAGTGATATCTCATTGTTTTAATTTGTCCCTCCTTGATACCATGTGGAGCATCTTTTCATATGCATATTTGCCATCTGTACATCTTCTTTGGTCCAGTGTCTTTCAAGGTTTTTGGCTTATTTTGTAACCAGGTTGTTTGTTTTTATTTGTTGGTTTTTTTCAAGTATATTTTAGTAGAAAATACTTGTATGCATTTAACCACATCATGATACACATGGCTGTAAGATAATTAAGACATAATATTTAACCTGGCATTTGCCTATCCTAATTGCTAAAATATAGAGAAAAGTTACTCAGATTGAAGTCTCAGAGTCACTCTTGAGTCTCTTTTTTAATCTCACACCCCACATCCAATCAAAAAGCAAATCCTATTGACTCTATCATCAAAATACATCCAGAATCTGTCCACTTCTCATCCCATCAATTATATCCACCTTCATACAAGTCACCACCACCTCTTATTCAGCTTGTATGGAATAACTTTAGTGCTGTTCTCCCTGCTTCCCACCTTGCCCCCACATGGTGTTGTTTCAACACAGCAGCCAGAATAATCCTTTTAAATAAAGATTATGTTATTTCTCTGTTCAAAACTATTCCATGATTTTCTTTCTCATACAACAGTGTCTGGCACACAATAAGGTGCTCAAAAATTGTTGATTAAATATTGTTAAAGTCTTCCCAAGAGATTCTATGACATAAATTTTAGAACCATTGATCTGTGAAAAGAAAGGGTTACTTAGTATAAAAAAATTTGGGATTAGACAGTTTATTCTATTAAAGGATTAAATGTTAGCAAACACTTGAGTGTAATCAAAGAAAAGATGTATAGGATACCATTCTTTTTTTTTTCTTCCAAATTTTTACTTAAATTCTAGCTAGTTAACATACAGTACAACACTGGTTTCAGGAGTAGAATTCAGTGATTCATTGTTTACTTACAATACCCAGTGCTCATCATAACAAATGCCCTCCTTAATACCCCTCACCACCCCCCACCCACCTCCCTCAATCAACCCTGTTTGTTCTCTATCTTTAAGAGTCTCCTGGGGTGCCTGGGTGGCTCAGTTGGTTAAGTGTCCGACTTCAGCTCAGGTTATGATCTTACAGTTTGTGGGTTCCAGCCCCACGTCAGGCTCTGTGCCTACAGCTCAGAGCCTGGAGCCTGCTTCGGATTCTGTGTCTCCCTCTCTCTCTGTCCCTCCCCCACTCAGGCTCTCTCTCTCTCTCAAAAATGAATAAACATTTAAAAAATTTTTTAAAAAGAGTCTCATGGTTTGTTTCCCTCTCTTTTCCCACCCTACTCCCATATGTTTATGTTTTTTTCCTTAAATTCTATATATGGGTGAAATTACATGGTATTTGTCTTTCCCTGACTATTTTGCTTAGTATAATACACTCTAGCTCCATCCACTTCTTTGCAAATGGCAAGATTTCATTCTTTTTGATGGGTGAGTAATATTCCAATCTCTCTCTCTCTCTCTCTCTCTCTCTCTCTCTCTCTCTCTGTGTGTGTGTGTGTGTGTGTGTGTGTGTGTGTGTGCACGCATACCACATATTATTTATCATTCATCAGTTTATGAATATTTGGGCTCTCTCCATAGCTTGGGTATTGTTGATAATGCTGCTATAAACATCGGGGTACATGTACCCTTCCAAATCTATATTTTTGTATCCTTTGGGTAAATACCTAGTAGTGCAATTGCTGGATCATAGGGTAGTTTTACTTTTAACTTTTTGAGGAACCTCCATACTGTTCTCCAGAGTAGCTGCACCAGTTTGCATTCCCACCAACAGTGCAAGAAGGATAGCCTTTCTCTGCATCCCCACCAACACCTGTTGTTTCTTGTGTTGTTAATTTCAGTCATTCTGACAGGTGTGAGATGGTATCTCATCGTGGTTTTGATTTGTATTTCCCTGATGATGAGTGATGTTGAGCATCTTTTTCATTTATCACTTAGCCATCTAACTGATGTCTTTCCAAAGTCTTCTTTGGAAAAGTGTCTTCTCATGTCTTCTGACTATTTCTTAACTATTTGTTTTTTGGATGTTGAGTTTGATAAGTTCTTTATAGGTTTTGGATACTATTCCTTTATTAGGTATGTCATTTGGAAATATCTTCTCCCATTCCATAGGCTGCCTTTTAGTTTTTGTTGATTATTTCTTTTGCTGTGCAGAAGCTTTCTATTTAATGAAGTTCCAATAGCTCATTTTTGCATTTGTTTCTCTTGCCTCTGGCGGCATGCCTAGAAAGAAGTTGCTACGGCCAAGGTCAAAGAGGTTGCTGCCTGTGTTCTCCTCCAGGATTTTGATAGTTTCTTGTCTCGCATTTAGGTCCTTCATCCATTTTGCATTTATTTTTTGTATGATGTAAGAAAGTCGCCCAGTTTCATTCCTCTTCATGTCACTGTCCCAACACCATTTGCTGAAGAGACTGTCTTTTTTCCATTGGATATTCTTTCCTGCTTTGTCAAAGATGAGTTGACCATATAGTTGTGGGTCCATTTCTGAGTTTTCTATTCTGCTCCATTGATCTGTGTGTCTGTTTGTGCCAGTACCATACTGTCTTGATGACTACACCTTTGTAATACAGTTTGAAGTCTGGAATTGTGATGCCTCCCACTTGGCTTTTCTTTTTCAACATTGCTTTGGCTATTCAGGGTCTTTTTTGGTTCCATACAAATTTTAGGATTGCTTATTCTAGCTCTGTGAAAAATGCTGGTGTTATTTTTGGTGGGGATTGCATTAAATGTGCAGATTGCTTTCGTAGTATAGACATTTTAACAATGTTGGTTCTTCCAATCCATGAGCACGGAATGTTTTTCCATTTCTTTGTGTCCTCTTCAATTTCTTTTATAAGTGTTCTATAGTTTTCAGAATACAGATCTTTTACCTCTTTGGTTAGATTCATCCCTAGGTATCTGATTTTTTTTGGTGCAATTGCAAATGGAATCGATTCTTTGATTTCTTTTTCTGCTGCTTCATTATTGGTGTATAGAAATGCAACCAATTTCTCGGGGTGCCTGGGTGGCTCAGTCAGTTAAGCATCCGACTTCATTTCAGGTCATGAACTTGCTGTTCATGGGTTTAAGCCCTGCATTGGGCTCTGTACTGACATCTCAGAACTTGGAGTCTGCTTTGGATTCTGGGTCTCCCTCTCTCTCTGTTCCTCCCCCTATTCATACTGTCTCTTTCTCTCTCTCTCTCTCAAAAATAAAGGTTAAAAAAAAAGAAATGCAACCGATTTATGTACAATGATCTTATATCCTGCAACTTTGCTGAATTCATGTATCAGTTCTACCAAGTTTTTGGTGTAGTCTTTCAGGTTTTCTACATAGAGTAGTCTGCAAATAGTGAAAGTTTGATTTCTTCCTTGCTGATCTAGATGCCTTTATTTCTTTTTGTTGTCTGATTGCTAGCTAAGACTTCCAGTACTACGTTAAATAGTAATGGTGAGAATGGACATCTTTGTCTTATTCCCAACTGTAGGCGAAAGGCTCTCAGTTTTTCCCCATTGAGGATGATATTAGCTGTGGTCTTAAGTATATAGCCTTTATGATGTTGATGTAGGTTCCACCTATCCTTACTTTGCTGAGGGTCTTTATCAAGAATGGATGCTATAATTTGTCAAATGCTTTTTCTGTGTCTATTGAGAGGATCATATGGTTCTTATCCTTTATTTTATTAAAGTGGTTGTATAGAATACCATTCTTATCAGGTCTTTAAAACATACTTGCTCTTGGGGTGTCTGGGTGGTTCAGTAGGTTAGGCATCTCTAGATTTCAGCTCAGGTCATGATCTCAGGGTTGTGGGATCAAGCACTGCCTCAGGCTGTGCACTGAGCATGGAGCCTGTTTGGGGTTCTCTCTCTTCCTTTTCCTCTGCCCCTCCATCCCCCTAAAAAAAGCATACTTTCTCTGTTTTTAGTTCATACTATTATTTGTCTTATAATAAGGTAATACAATGAATATTTTTGTTTAAAAATTAGGAAAGGATATATATCGTTTAGAGAAGAAGACCCAAGGGAGTGAGAAAAGATCTGAAAACTTAGAAATTCTAGTGAAGGGAGAATCCAAAGGTGAATAATGTGCTTATAAAGGAGAATCTTGGGTAAACTGACAACACTGGAATGCGAAAGTGGATTAAATTATTGTATCAATGATAAATTATATTGAGGTTGGTATCTGTACTGTGGTTATGTAGGGTAATACTTCTAATCATAGGAAATATTCACTGAAGTATTTAGGAATAAACAACCATAATGTCTGCAATTTACTCTCAAATACTGTGTAAATGAAATCTTTTTTTGTATGTGTGCAATATTCTATGGCTATAGCCACTTCAAGCAGGCATAGAACCAGACAGGTATGATGCCCATGAGGTGCAGCAGGAGTCAGAACCATAAATAGAATGGGCTGGCACATGCATTATGTCCAGTGAACAGAAGGAGACCCAGAGAATTTTTTAATAGCATCTTAGTTAGATACTTTTAAATTGACTCTGAATATTCATTCTTCCTTTATTTCTTAGTAACTGAAGTGTAGATCTCAGCTGAACACTTGATAGAAGAATGTGTTTCCAGTCTTCCCTTGCATATCCCAGGGAAGCTAATTATATTTACTTGACAAAGGCATTCTTTCCACAGGCCTCTGGAAATACTGAGAGCATTGTGGAAGATTCTGGCAACATACCAAAGCAGGTAAGAGCAAGATCCCATAAAACATGAGTCATTACTATTCATGTGGCCCTTTTTAAAATCTTTGTAATGAAGCCTGGAGACATTTAGTCTGTACTATAATAACAAAAAATAAAATGGTCAAACTCTTTGATGTGGCAGATATGTTTTATCTATATTATCAGATTTGATATTGCTAATTGACTCTGACAATTCTTTCTTCCTTTATTTCTTAGGACTAGAAGTATGGATCTCAGTTGAACATTTGATAGAAAAATATATTTCCAAACTTTCCTTACAGCTATATTTAGCCACATAACTAACATTAAAGGTGGAAATTTTGTGTGAGATGTCTAGAAAGTCTTCTGAAAGAATATGGATATGATGGCTAGTGCTCCAACTGCCATCTTGGGACATGAAGCAACATGCAAAAGAAGGCCAGAAGAGCAAGATAGAAGGAGCCAGGGTGTCTAGTGACCATGGTACACTTCCAGTCCTACATTCCCTACATCCAAACTTCCAGAGAAATAACCTACTGAGTATTTAGGATCTTCTGTTATGGGCAACTCAATTTCGCCCTAACTAATACAGAATTCTTTGCCATCACTAAATATGAAACGCTTTTATTTTTTACAACCACAAGGTTTTTCCTCATTTGGTCTGACTGGCCCTATGAGAAGCCAGGGAAACCGGACACAGTGCTTTAGGATAAAGTTTTTCAGGCAGAGATGGATCATATTAGGTAGGGCATTTGCCTAAAACTGCTCTTGGGTCAACCAATTTACTCAGGTCTGACTTGAGGTTAGTTCATTATTATCATGTATTTCAAACCATTGTTTGTTTTGTCTTGTTTTCCTTCAATTTCTAAGGTAGAATAGTGTGATCTTTTCCTCAGAGAAGTGTTAACACCAACAGCTGGACCATGGCTGGTTATTAATAATGATGAGAGTCTATAGCTATTTTCCATCAAACGCCCATGTTGGTATCAGTTGTAAATGCTAAGAAAAGAGTTGCTGTAAATTGTACTGCTTCCTACCAGAGTAAATATTTTCATATTTTTGGTCCCATTCATGCAGAAGCTTGGGAAAATCAGATGTCTTGGAATTGCAGTGCCTGCCTAGACAAGTAGCAGCCCTCACTAGAAGAAATAGTGTTAGAAGAACCAAACTGGAAATGGGGATACCAGTTGCAGGTTTGCAGCAGGCTTTCTCTGGTTGTCAATAGATTCCAGTTTTCCCAGAAAGGTTATGTCTGGGTGAACACCCAAATTTATTTTCTATTTAATGATCTATCCCTTTTCAGTCATAAAATAAATAAAGGGAAGTCAGAGAGCCTACATCACTTTCTGAATCACCACTGATCCAAATGTCATTGGTGAGGATGTTAATTCAATATTTAAGTTAGGCAAAAATAGTATTTAAATCCTACTTATCAGATTATGCTTTGGTGTAGAAGAATTTAAATATCCCTGTGGTAGCACAGAAGAAAATAAACTTCTAATATTGCCATGTGAAAGCAAACTACTGCTGGGAATTGAGATGTATTGTTCTTGGAAAAAAAATATCTTCACTTATGAATTAAGGATAATTTAGAGATCTTCCTGAATGGAAACCACATCAAGCACAGCACTTGCCATAGTTGACAATTCCCTTCACTTTCCTGTATTCCCTAGATAAGGTCTCACATCGGGATACTGATGGCCAAACTGGAAAATAAATAGAGGGTTGTTGGGATGGATCACCACCCACTCATTTCCGTTTCTCTATCTCTACTTTCCAATTCCCCTGTCAGAGCCCCCACTTTCCCTGAAATCTGAAACTACTCCATATTTTTATTTTGGAGGTATGCATGGCTCCAGGCCTTCCCCTTTGACATAGTTACTTGCCAGTACTCTTCACTTTATGTATTCTAACCACTCAAGAGGCTTTCCTCCCCAAAAGATAAAAAATAATTGCAGTAATACACCCAGGAAGAGGGGGATCCATCTTAAAAAATTTATTTGGTCTTCTGTGTCAAACTCAAAATGTTAGCACAACCATTTAATTCAAGAATGTTTCCTCCATATCTTTCAATGGTCAATTAGTCCTCAACAGATCCAAGCTTCTTGGAATTACAATTAGTACTGCAATTCCTGATATTCTTGAATATATTGTTTTTTCTTAAATACTTACATCCATATTTAGGACCTATGATCTCCCTAAAGAGGTGTGATTTTTTAGTATATCTGAAGGTAAAAGAAGATGAAGTTATTAGGCCAAGACTCTTTAAATTCAGAGGTGAAAATACATTTTAAACTTTTAACATAAAAAATTATAAGTAAGATTTAAATATTAAAACAGTGATGTTGTATTTATTTATTTATTTATTTATTTTAAATTTTTTTTAACGTTTATTTATTTTTGAGACAGAGAGAGACAGAGCATGAACGGGGGAGGGTCAGAGAGAGAGGGAGACACAGAATCTGAAACAGGCTCCAGGCTCTGAGCCATCAGCACAGAGCCTGACGCGGGGCTTGAACTCATGAACCGCGAGATCATGACCTGAGCCGAAGTCGGACGCTGAACCAACTGAGCCACCCAGGTGCCCCAACAGTGATGTTTTAAAAATATAAACTTTAAATATCATTTCTTAATGTTTCAGTACAGAAAGAATTTCACCCTTAAGATTTTTGGCCTTACCCTGATGCTCTCTCTTTTTTCTCTGTCCTAGAACTCTGGACTATTTAGGCAAAGTCTACCATGACTTTGGGTCTGGTTGCAGCACTTTAGTAGTTGTATGGTTCCTGAGAATATCATTTTCCAGTGCTGCATCAATATTATCTGTAATCTTACTAACTCAAAACTAGACTCACTTGGGATTTGAAATGCTGGTATTACAAAAGCAATCTGCCATATTCAGTCATGTTCTCTCTATTCAGACTAGGTAACTGACATGTAAGCAGAACAAGAGACTGACTACTTGAAGTCTTTCTCATTATCATTCTCAATAGTAGCCCTTCTCAATCAAAAGCTATATGAAGAGAATGACTGAAATCTTTAGAAAGAGTAAAGAAGTCAATTTCTTTGCACCTCAGTGAGAATCAAATTATATGGGTGATTGAGAAAATCTGTTCTGCTTATCTGTATAGCAGTGTACAGATACTCTTTTCTGACTACCTTGGCTCCTTTTATAGTTTTCCTTGGCTGAGGTGTCCCAAATTTGGGCCATCATCAACTCCATTTACTTACTCTCCATATGTATAAAGTACTAATTTCCTCCTATGCATCCAACTCTTACAGAACCGTATTTAGGAGAGTGACCTTACTAAGATTCCTAGGATCCTACTAAGAAACTCTCCAGAAATCTGGCTAGCCATTAAAACTAGTCCTTGATAGTTATGGTTCATAGAGTCTCTGGTTTAAGCCAAGCAAACAAATCTACATGGATATGACTAGCTTGCTGCTTTTTCTCCTTCAAGGGATTTGCTTATCTCATTTATGCTACAGCTGATTGAGATTAAGTGTGTCTGCTGACAACTTTTCCTTTCTCATTAAGGCATGAAGAGGTAGGTATCCAATATTCTCTATCAGAGATATACAAAGAAACAAGTATGTAAAAATTACAACAATAAAGCATAGAATGTTCAGACAAAAAAAACAATCGCATGTACTTATCCCATCTAGTTATATTTGTATTTTTTTTTAATGTTTATTTATTTTTGAGAGAGAGACAGAGCACAAGCAGGGGAGGGGCAGAGAGAGAGGGAGACACAGAATCCAAAGCAGTCTCCAGGAACTGAGCTGTCAGCACAGAGCCTGACACAGGGCTGGAACTCACGAACTGTGAGATCATGACCTGAGCTGAAGTCAGAAGCTTAACTGACTGAGCCACCCAGGCGCCCCGATATCTTTTTTTTAAATTTATTTATTTTTCAGAACAGAGTGAGAGAGCAAGTGAGGGAGGGGAAGAGACACAGGGAAAGAGAAAATCCCAGGCAGGCACCACACTGTCAGTGAGGTGCCCGATGCAGGGCTCAGACTCACAAACCATGAGATCATAACCTAAGCTGAAGTCAGACACTTAACTGACTGAGGCACCCCTGCAACCTGAATCTATTTATATCATAAATCATCCCTATCTTGAGAAAATAGAATAGCCTAATCCATCTTTCTTAATTATATCTTAATAGTTTACTAAGTCCATGGGCTCAGAGTTGAAGGAAGAACTGTCACATACTAGATGGCCAAGAAAATCCCCTTGGTTTGCTGAGGCAGGGGTATAAGGTCACCTAGGTTGCTAGGAGCCTATGTCTCCAATACAAAATCTGAACGAAGTAATTAATAAATAGAATAGGAGCCAACTCTCAGTTTAAATTTATTATGCTTCAGTCGCTTGCAAAGCTGAGTGGGAAGGTGTAACTTGGATCTGTGGCCAACATGTGGTTCTCCTACTACTCCTCTTAAGTCTAGATCTTGGGATCCATATGCAGGAAGAAGTGAAACTACAGAGCATCCTGAGTATATTCAGGTATTGAGACTTAAAGAAGACAGCCGATACTGTCTTAACCCGGGAATAAAGAGAGAAATCTACCAGGGTGGGCCATGGTTTTCAACATGCTAAATCTACCCATTGACAACCAGGCTCTTGTCAAGACTGTATGCTCCTTTTGATGGAGAAAGTAACAAAGAAAGTGGAGAGAGAGAGAGATCAGAAGTATTTTACCAATTCTGATTCCTCTTGGGCAGTGGGGTGGGAATTTTCCCCCATCTACAGAAACGTGAGATGTGTGGCACTAAATCATCTTCCCATAAAAGAAGAACAAAGCAGAGTGTCAAAAGCCAAGGAGTTAAGAAACTGAAAATGTCAAGTGGTTTGAGATGCAACCTAAGAGAAACACAATGATACCCAGAGGCCAATTCTATTGGATGTTGGCAGCACACCCATTGGCTTGAGAGAAAGTTTGTAAAAAATGGCCATTGCCAAATCAAAGTAAAAGTCTTGGTGGTGGTGTCTTTTGGTTTTGGATTTTTTTTCCAGGCATTGAATAATTTATTTTGTTATAGTTATAGTTGGGTATTTCAAAACATCCTGAATGGCAGGTTAAGAAGAGAGAATGGAGTAAATGCTTGAAGGCAGGAATTTTGTTAGTCATGCCTTTATTTGTCAAAGAGAAGAATGTAAGCCCTCGCCAGGCATGTGTCTTAGGGTTGTGGAGTGGCAAGTGGGTGGAATTTTTCAAGTATTAGCAGGTGTTCATTTGGTTGTGCAGTCAGAAACCTCTCCTTTTTTTTCTTTCCATTATATTGAGATAAAATTGGCATATAACATTGCATTAACTTAAGGTGTACAATGTAATAATTTGATATATGTACATATTATGAAGTGATTATCACAATTAGTTAACATCTATCATCTCGCATAGTTATAAATTTTTTTCTTGTGGTAAGAACTTTTAAAATCTACTCTCAGCAAGGGCGCCTGGGTGGCTCAGTCTGTTAAACAGTCGACTTCAGCTCAGGTCATGATCTCACAGTTCTTGAGTTCGAGCCGATGTCGGGCTCTGTGCTGACAGCTCAGAGCCTGGAGACTGCTTTGGATTCTGTGTCTCCTTCTCTCTCTGCCCCTCCCCCACTCACGTTCTATCTCCTTCAAGAGTAAATAAACATTAAAAAAATTAAAAAATAAAATAAAATCTACTCTCAGCAACTTCCAAATATCCAATAGAGTATTGTTAACTATTGTTACCATGCAGTACATTACACCTCCAGAACTTATTTATCTTATAACTGGAAGTTTGTATCTTTTGACCACCTTCTTCCATTTCCCCCATTCCTCACCACCCATCTCTGCCAACCACCAATCTGTTCTCTATTTCTATGAGTTCAAGAAAACTTTTCTTCTTTTAGTAAAGACAAATACAGATGACCTGCATTTTTCTAAATTCAGTGAAATAATCTGGTTTTGCTTTGCTATGACATTTTTAGGAAGCCTACAATTCAAGTTCGAATAAAACTAAAAGGGTAGTTGGAATGGAATGCCTCTTCTGATCTTACAATTCCATAATATAACTCTAAGGCTGGCAGTACCTGTACCTTAAAAATCTGGGATAAGTAAGCTCAAGCAGCACTACACTATGGTCTTTTGTTTTCTTTTTTCTTTTCTAGGGCTTTTATTTTCTTACAGGTCCCTCAGCTTCTATGTCCTCACATGTCATTCTGGTATCCATTATAATGACCCTAATATGAAAATGAATCCCTTTTCTGGTTTTTACTCACACACACACACACACACACACACACACTCACACACACACACACACAATCTTATTTATTGACTCTGCCATATAAGATAAGAAATTTCTTATCATATATCCTTGTTCTGGTCATTTGTTTTAGTTATATTGTATTACTTTTTCTATTGTTCATCTTCATGATTTTACATAACATACTAAGCCTCAATTTTGTATTGTTTTAACTTCAAAGAGTAACTCCTAAATATGTATTACATAAAATGAGAAAATTGCATAGTATATTTATACCTCTTGCCATGTACATCTTCTTTTTCCTAACACTTCCCAAATTCTGTCAAGTATAATGTTTTCTAATACAGTTAGGTTTTCTAATATTTGCATTCTGTGCTGTAGCCATGACTTTTTCCACTCCTTGATCATAGGTTTGTTTGGGAAATCAAAAGCAAATAACTGTTGGGGCACCTGGGTGGCTCAGTTAAAGCATCTGAATCTTGGTTTCAGCTCAGGTCATGATCTCATGGTTTCATGAGCTCAAGCCCCACGTCACATTCTGCACTCACAGTGAAGAACCTGCTTGGGATTCTCTCTCTCTCCCTCTCTCTGCCTCTCCCCCACTCACGCTGTCTCTCTCTCAAAAATGAATAAAAAAAATTTTTTTTAAAAGCAAATAACTGTCATTAAGAATATTATGATAGTAACTATGCATATTCACTGCAACACCAAATGATATGATTGGAACTAAGAGAAAAATGCATATATATTATGTCATAAAATCTGTTCCCTTTGAAGGGGAACGTTTCACATAACAGGCTCAAAAGGATTATCTCTAGTTATACTCCATTAATCATGCCTTATTATAATTTTCCTTACATTTGGTCCTTGATTTTTTTTTGTATGAATTTTGTTTGGCTTTCATTCTTTTGGCTGAAAAAAAATGACTTCTCTTCTAATCACTAAGATATTCCAAAAGATTACACATGCTATTTGTGGAAGGCCTTAATATTTAATAACTTGAATACAAGGACTGTTAATTTGAGATTTTTTTCATTGCATTCCTACTGAGGTTTGTATTTCATATTCATCTGTTTCTGATTCCTTCTTTGTTTTGCTAGATTATTTTCGCAAGACATTTTTTGAGATAAGAAGCATGGAAATAAATTTTGAATGCACGCATGTCTGAAAACTATTTTGCTTTCACACTTGATTGATAATTGTACTGATTACAGACTTTTGGAATCAGAAGCATTCCCTGTCATAACTTTGATGGAATCCATTGTCTTCAAGTATCCAAAGAATACTTGCCTGAAAAGACGTTTAACAGCAGCTTGACTCCTCTTCCTTTGTAGGGGGACTTATTTTTATTGTTAATGTTTGTCTCTCTCTTTTATTTTATTTTATTTTATTTTATTTTATTTTATTTATTTGAGAAAGAGAGAGAGAGAATAAAAGTGGGGGGAAGGTCAGAGAGAGAGGGAGAGAGAGGATGTCAGCTGGGCTGACAGCACAGAGCCCGATGCAGAACTCGAACCCACAAATAGTGAGATCATGACTTGATCCAAAATCAAGAGTTGGACACTCAGCTGACTAGGCCACCCGGGTTCCCAGCTGTTTGTTTCTTATGAAAGATTTTAGGATTTTCTCTTTATCCTTGTGTTCTAAAATTACATGAAGATGTGCTTAGGGATATGTTTTTGTTGTCATCAGTTTTCCTTTCCTACACTCTGTAGTATAAAAATCCCTTAAACTTGTCTTTCTTTAGCACTGGGTATTTTTCTGTTACTTCTTTGACAACAGTACTTCCTGCTTTCATTTTGCAATATGACTTTTTTTCCAAATATATTGTTTTGATGTTGTGTCTTCTGGATTGATCTTCTAGAGCTCAACATTTTCTCTTATTTTCTATCTTTTTGCTATACGTTCCTGAGATTTTCTCAACTTTTTCTTATGGCCTTCCTATTAAATATTTACCTAAGTAATAATATTTTTTAATTTTCACATCTTCTTCTTGGGCTTAGAAGGCTTGCTTTCACTTGGTTCGGTTTGGTGTTTGAAGGTTTGTTTCATTATTTTTGCTTTATAATAGATATATACTATCTTCATAAATCTTTATGAAGGTAATTAATGAAATTCTTATAAATTTAAGAAGACTATATCATATTTTGTCTAAATCTGGGCACTTTTGATAGAAGAGGTGTGTTATCAATAAAACCTAGGAAAACAGAAACAAGGTTGTCGTGCAAATTGGGATTTATTAGCAGCATTTTAAAGGTGCTTTTATATTTTTTGATTACCTATCTCCTCTAAGTTGGTTGTTCTGTTTGTTCTTCTTGATATGGCTTCTTTGTGCAGCTATTTTTTTCCAAATGCCTAGAGAAATGGGATTGTTTAAAATTGTTTATAATAGAGAAGCTTCTCTTTCAGTTAGCATATGTAGGTTTTCTCTGACCTTTCCCTTAAAGAGGTGAAGTAACCACAAGCTCTGTGATCTTAGGTAGGTCTTTTGACCTGCAAGCATCACTAGGTACATCAGTTGGGAAGAGCCAAAGGCTCTGGAACTCAACCCCCATTCTGAAGGCATTGGCCTTCTAGAAGATTACTGAATTTCATTAAGATTCTTTGCCTGGCAGTGTCTAGGTGGCTCAATTGGTTAAGCATCCAACTCTTGATTTCAGCTCAGGTCACGATCTCATGGTCCTAGGATGGAGCCCGTGTCAGACTTCATGCTAAGTGGAGCCTGCTGGGGATTCTCTTTCTCCCTCTCTCAAAACAAATAAACATTTAGAAAAAAGATTACTTCCCTGATTAAAGCCTGTGTATCACACAAAGTAACACACAAAGAATCACTTAATCACTTCTCTCATTTCCTAACTCTTCTTCCACAACTGCTAACCCTGCTCTCAGTATATGTTGTTTTGTGCTGGTTTTGCTCTGGAAGAAAACTGGTTCTCACTTCTGCTTTAGCCATTTCTTGTATGGGCTTGGACTTTACCTCCTTGTTTGTAATTTATCCACCACTACAAAACCATCCACTTTTCATTTTCCTGAAAAGTACCAAACTCTGACCATGCCTTTACCATAATTCTCAGCACTTTTTCTTTATAGTAATTTCAATGTATTTCATAACAAAGAAAACCAATGTTTATGATTTGTCTACCAGCTACCATTTAGCAAATATTTACCAATCATATTTACTAGTGAAATTTATTTCCCAAGTGATTTTTATGCATCAAGAACTATGTTATAGAGGTAGGAATACAAAGATAAATAAGACATGCACCTCAGAGTGCTCAAAACCCAATGGGCAATTTTTTTCTACCACTCTGAGCTTGATTATTTAATTTCAAAATGAGGAGGTAAGACTGACTATGAATTATCATGTGTATATTTTTAGACCAGGAGCCTGCAGGATCTTCCTCCAAAGTAGCATTGCTCAAGAACAATCATTTTCAGCTCACTATCCTGTCATCCAGGCCCACTAAAGTAGCCCCATCACTCCCACAGATCTATAGGAGTAAGACAGCCTTGCTCATCTGGCTCTGTGGGGTGCCCACAATCCTTCAGCTTGGGGAGGAGCTGTGATCTGGTCCCTCTGATTCTCTGTGAGGGCGCCCTCTATGTGGTTCTCTGCATGAGCAGACCTTCTGAAACCAGTGGGGAAGTAGCCTTGCCCCTGGCCCAGTAATGGGAGTGGCAGCCCTGTGATCTCTGAATTGCTTTAAAATCATTCTTCCCTTGCTTGAAAAACTAGTGCACATTCACAGTCAAAGAGCTCTATGGTCACATTCTATAAAATTCAAGAAGTCTGACAACCTTCCTTCACCCCAGTCCCACTTTTTTTGCTCCTTTTAATTCAAACTGACAGTATCTCTGCTGATAAAATCCCATCTCTATCCCAGCTTCTGTTGAGTTGTCCAGTTAAGTCCATGAGTTGCATTCAAGATCTCTTTATCAAATGGTTAGTGTTCTTTTCAGAACCTGTTTCTCATTTTTTATAATATGGATAGGATGAGAATTTTCCAAATCTCCAAGTACTGGTTCCTTTTTCAACTCATACCTCTCCTTTCAAATTTTACTATAAAGTAGTAAGGAGGACCCAGGCTACACTTTCAATACTTTGTTTAAACACAAAAAGACTCTTAAAGACAAAGAACAAATAGGGTTTATGGAGGGAACTGGGTGGGGGATGAGCTAGACGGGTGATATGTTATTAAGGAGGGCACTTGTGATGAGCACTGGGTGTTGTATGTAAGTGATGAATCACTGAATTCTACTTCTGAAACCAATATTGCACTGTATGTTAACTAATTAAAATATAATAAATCAATCAATAAATAAAATTTTTATATTAAAAGAAGAAATCTACCCTGATAAATACCCCATTTCATCACTCACAAGTTCTATCTTCCACAAAACAGTAGCATACAATTCAGCCAAGTTATTTGCTACTTCATAACAAAGATCACCTTCCTTCCAGTTTCCAATAACCTGGTCCTTGTTTCTGTGTGAGACCTCACCAGAATGGTCTTTAAAAATCCAGTATTTCTACCAACAGTCCCTTTATAGCAATCTCAGAGTTTTCTAATGCTTGGCTCAAAACTCTTCTAGCCATAATACATTCACCCAGTTCCAAGGCCACACCCACATTTTTAGGTATTTGTTATAGCAGCACTCCACTCCTAATGCTAAAATCTGTCTTTGTCAGCTGGGGCTGCCATAACAAAGCACCATAGTCCAGGTAGCTTAGACAACAGGAATTTATTTTCTCACACTTCTGGATGCTGGAAGTCTAAGATGAAAGTGCCAGCTGATTCCATTCCTGGTGAGAGCTATCTTCCTGGCTTGAAGACAGTCACTTTTTCACTTTTTCCTCACTTGATGGAAAGAAACAAAAAAAGAGAGAGAGAGTGAGAGGGTGCCATGGTGTCTCTTCTTATAAGGACACTAATCCCATCAAACCAAGGCCCTACCCTTATGACCTCATTTAACCTTAATTGCTTTCTTACTCCAAATACAGTCACATTGCAGGTTAGAGTTTCAACATAAAAATTTAGTGGAGGAACACAAATATTCAGTCCATAGTGGCATACTTATGCAGCTCTTTCAAATAGGACCCTGAATCAGTGTCTCCTCTTTGTTCATTTCATACTGATCTAGTTATGGCCTGCATTTAGTACTTACTACTTAAAAACAATACAAAAGAAAGTAAGTTAGATTCCACCTTCAAGGAGAGATCAGAACAGGAAACAATAACTACAATAAAAGACAATTTTCTTTTTCTTTAGGAGAATTAGACTTACTGTATCATGAAGATTCAGTGAAGTGAAAAATCAATTGAGGGGATTAGGAAAGGCTTCATGGAGAAGGTCATGCTTGAACAAGTCTTGAGATATCAGGAAGGAGGATTTCAGGATTTAGAGGGAGAGCTTAATAGTGAAAGTAACTGCATAAGGAAAGGCTCAAAATGAGGAAAGTGTAGACACAATCAGGAAACAGCAAGTAATTCAAGATTGCCAGAACATAGGATGCATAAGGATCAGAGTAACCAATAAGGCTAGAAAAGAAGTAGGTAACATATTATGAAAATCTGGAGTGCTAGAGAAAGAAATGTATAATTAATTGAGTTACCAATGTGAAATAATAAAAAAATTCTAGAAAAGAGCAATGTGACCAGAGCTGGTGTTTACAGGTAAGTAGGCAAAATAGGAGCACCTCTTCTGCTAATTGCAGTTCAGCAAAGAGCCATGAAGATGGTTATGACTAAAACTCTCTTGCAATAAAACTCATCTTAATACTCATCAGCAACTCAAGTTTTGTAAGGTTATCCCATGAAGATGAAACCTAACCCACCCTCAGTATTACTATTCCCCACTATATTCCAGCACTTAAGCAGTGCCTGGCATGTAGTAGAAATGCAATATATATATATATATATATATATATATATATATATATATATATATTTTAAACGAGTAAATGAATGCTATAAAAATTTACATAAAAACCTTAGTTATTCCTTAAGCTCTAAAGGAACTGTCACAAACTGACTCAAATAAATTATTTTAAAACCTTGGAAACCAGTAGAAAACTATTGAAGTTATGTGACATCAGTAAGAACTATCTTTTAGCATGCCAAACTAGTCTATTGATTTTATTTACTTTACTATGTTACTTCCATCGAGGGTACCAAATTGGAATATAAAAAATTTATTCTCTGATTTAGCATAAAGGTTTATCTGGTATCATTCATTTAGAAATATTACTTTTAATTATAAAGGTTGATGGGACTGGCCCTTCTCCACTAACATTACAGTAACCATTGTTTCTGAATATTAATATTACAACTAAAACATACAATATTACATTCCAGTTACTCCTATTACCACACCTCTAATAGCCATCCCTAGGCCACTCCTAAAGCCAACAGATGGACACACCAGTGGAAACTCTAGCACTCAACAAGATGAACCAGGGAAGAGAACTGTGCAAGCTCCAAAAATGACCTCAGGGCCATTTGGATGGGAAAGTCTGGAGATCCAGATGCCCTTTATGTGTCTTACAAGAGGACACACGGGCTATAAGCATACACTTCTCATTAGACCCATAGACACCTATCCCTGTGGGCTTGGGCATGGCTGGAAATGACTCAAAGTTGGGTTCTCTATACCATACAGTTGAGAAGAGTATCCTCTTGCTCAAGTTTCAGAGTAGTTTCATCTGAAATATGCTTCTGATTTCAGACAATTGTAAGTGGAAGTTAAAGGGAAACTGACAGTGTAGCAGTGAATTTTAAGGGTTGTGGTACCTTTGGTACCCACCGTTTAAACACTATAGGGGGAAAGCAGAAAAGAGAAACCCTTATAACAGCAAATTCTGGATTTGAGTATTACATAGACATCAGTTTGGATTACCATGCAGAGTGAGTAGAAAGAACATCCAATGAAAAATAGAGAAGAGATACAATAGATGAATGTCTTCTATTAACTAGAAATATAATTGGAGTTGCGTCCATCAATGTAATCTCCAGTTGTAGATTTAAGCCAAGGATCAACTAACATTCCAATGGACAGAGAAGTAAGATCAGACAGAGTATGGCTGTCTTTCAACTTTTTGAAGGATGCAAAAAGGAAAACAAAAAATAAAAAAGAGACCTAGGTTGGGGACTATGGGAAGTGGTACAAAGTAGAAGGAAATGCATCCTGGGGGCTTCAGAATATATGCCATAGCAGAATCTAGAAGAAAATTTGGTAACTTCATTGATAACCTAGAAAAAGTACAAAACCTGGCCTTTATAAACTGGAAGAACATGTAAAGGAAAAACATTGAAATGAGAAGGTAACAGAAAAATAAAATTTAAAAGAAAAATTAAATTAAAATTAAAAATAAAATAATGAAATGAAAGATAACAAAATGAGATGAAAAAGAAGACGGAGATGGGTGTGATGAAGAGGATTTCAGGAAATCCAAAACTGTAAAACAGCAACAGACCCACACTGGAGGCAGTTAAGAGTGTAATTAAAATCTTGGACAACTGAATCACTGAACATGAGTAACTTCCTAGGAATACAGAAGAAAATGAAAAGAAATTAAAACCATAAAGTAAAATATTAGGTTATTCTACTCAATAACTCCTATAGCAAAACTAAATTAGAGATTATCCAGATGTTAAACATAATGAAATTGCTAAAACTTTACTCAAAAGAAAATTCAGGGCATTAAGAGTACTTCTTAAACACAGTAGCAAACAAAAAATAAACAAAATAAGCTTTTAGAATAATAGAAGCTAGGTAAATAAAAAATATGTGCCTACAAAAAGCAAGAAAATAATTAATAATTAAATTTAGAAATTAATAGTAAAGTAAATTAAATAGTAATTTAAATTAAATAGTAACTAAATTAAAAACAGGATAAATATACAAGTTCAAGAACTGGCCTCTTTGTAAAAGAAATATATTACAAAACGGCAAGAATATTCTAAAAAGGCAGGGAAAAGGCACAAATATTTAACAGTTAGAATAAGAAATAAAATAATGATATAAATAATCATTTACTTATGACAATGTGCCAGAAACTTCATTGAGTGATTTACAATCAATGATATCAACCTTATCAAGTAAATATCATTGGTATTCTGATTTTCAGTTGAGTAAATGAGTCTCAAAGCATTAAGAAACACCCAAACCACAAAGCAAGCAAATGATAATGCTGGTACTGAAATCCTGCAGCCTCTGGAAGCCTGCAACCCCAACTATTAAGAAGACAGACACCCAACCTGGAGAAAAGTTTTTAAATTATGGGGGATACTGTGAGCCACTCTAGTGAACAATTACGGATTTCAATGAAAAGGGTGCATTTCTAAGAAAATGTAAATAATCAAAATGTGTGAAAAATTCAGTAAGGAAAATGCATCTAAATCAATTTAAAAGCCTATACCCCCAAAAGCTCTGAATCCATGGGTTTTTAGCAGCAGTAACTTCCATAATATCTTCAGCTGGTAGATCATACTTATCCTATTTATTTTCCAGGACAGAGAAAAAGGTGAAAAACTATTGGTGTGAAGCCAAATAATTAGCTGATGTCACAGACCAAACGTGAGTACCATGTAAAGGAAAATAAAGTTAAAACTTAATTGTGAATGTCTACACAAAATTTACAAATAAAACATTAGCACTTGAATCTACCAGTACAGAGCTTTCCAACTAGGAAATGTTTTAGAAAATTTTGTATAGATGTGCTGCAAATTGGATGCAGGTATTCTGGGAGATCGTGGGTTCTCTCATCCCATGAGACAGCAAGACAAGGCTTGGGAAGCTTGTACCCAACACCTTATGTTTCAGTGATAATCTTGGGGTGAAAGTAGGGCATAGGGGGTTCTCCTGACAGGACAATAAACAAGAATTAAATTTTAAGATTAATAGTAAATCGTAAAACAGAGTAGGAAAGAATAGTAACAGAGCTGTCACCACAAAAAGAAAGCAAGGTGAGGATGAGCTAGCCTGGCACTCACTGTTCTGCTAGAACCTGCTGAATGTTGCCGAGGAGATGGTACCACCTGGACATCAACCTCAGTAGTCAGATGCCTGCTCAGGGATAGATAATGGGTTCATAAAGGCAAGACAAAGGTACGGGGTGCGGCGCATACCTTGGAGCTGGGGACCCAGTGTGTTTGCAGCTCCTGTTCTCTTCAGGGGGCTTCAAACTAGTCATGAGGGGCTGTTCTTAAAATGAATGCATGTTCTTGCCATGGGGCACCTAGGTGGCTCAGTTGGTTGAGCACGTGACTTTGGCTCAGGTCAAGATCTCATGATTCATGAGATCAAGCCCCCACTGGGTTCGCTTCTGTTAGCACAGAGCCCACTTTGGATCCTCTGTTGCCTTCTCTCTCTGCCCCCCCCCAAATAAATAAAACATTTTTAAAAGTCTCACCATTATTTTGAAGCACTTAATGTTAAAACGTTGGATTGGATTCAAATTCCACTCACAATTATGACAAGAAATGTCACCATTACATTTGTCAATGAAATAAAAAATAAAATTTAAGCTTGAAATGTAATTTCAACTATTGAACTATTTAAAAAATTAATGGATATCTACCTGTATGAATAAAGTTTCTTGGTGATAATTTAAAAGAATTTAAAGATAACATCACCAAGCCTTCATCAGGGAATTGCGTGTAACCATTTAAGGCATAAATCCTGATATAAATTTACAAAAAAAAAAAGTTATGTCCATGGGAGCAAGATAAACTTTCTCATTAAAAATTTAAATAGTATCTATTTGTAAGTTGAAAGTTTTATTCAAATGTAATGATTAATATCTTCCCAAATATGTTATATTTGATTTTTCTTATAATATAAAATATAATGATTATTCTCTTTGCATTCCATATGGACAATCCTAAACTCCCTCCAGTATACTTCAGACAAATACTGGAAAAGTCCCACTGAAGAAATGGTTCTCAACTAAGTGACTAGGAGGAGAAGAAGGCTGTAGACAGATCAGAAACTTGTAACTATCTGTACTTTGAGAAAAATCCAACTGGGTATTCTAAAAGTACTCTGCCCTCAACCTGAGAGAAAAGAATGCTCATGTTAGAAATACGATAATGATTACTGCCACCACCATTATATAACTATAATATCGTATCATTTTTATTTGCCAGATTAAATAAGCAACTCACTGCAATTTTATATATGAATTACCACTGTCTTCTGCCTTAAACTGGCAAGGATCATAAAGGATAGCAACATACAAGTTGAAATACTTACAACAAAACAACGACCATGACATACTTCTGTTTACTACCTAGAATTCCTAAGAATTTAACATCAAATAATAACTGGAAAAATGCACAAGTCATTCAGCACAGGTCATTCATGTTCAAGGCCCTTTAACTATTTTATAACAACAAAAGAACACAACAAAAAGCCCTCAATGCCCAACAATAGAAAAATAGTTAAATATAATTATACCCATAATATTAAAACCCCATATAGTTATTAAGAGATTTAGTAGATGAATTCTACTATCTACTGATATGTAAGAAAATATCCGCAAACTTTATGGCGTAAGAAAACAAGAACATTTATTTTCCTTACAAGTCTGCAATTTGTGCAGGATTTAGCAAGGAATACTTGTGTCTGTTCTACTCATAGTCAGCTGGGGGAACTCTAAGGCTAGGGACTGAAATTATTACCTATCTGACAACTCAAACCAGGGTGTATCTATCTCTCTTTCCCTCCCCCTCTCTCTCATTATCTGTCTCAATCTCACCTCACTCTTGGTTACCCAACATGGTCTCCCCAGCATGACTTTTTCAGGATAGCCATACTTTTTACATGTTAGGGCTCTGAAGCTACGTGCATTTTCCAAAAGAGAAGGAGCCAAACAGAAGCTGCAGTCACCTTTTACAAGATATTCTCAGAACAGTGATACTACTAATAGTTAGTAGTGATACTACTAATAGTATCACTACTGTGAGTATTAATAGTATCACTATTCTGAGTATTAATAGTATCATTATTCTGAGGATATCATAGTATCACTCTGCCACATGGCATTCCTTACAGTCAAGTCACTAAGGCAGCCATACTCAAGAAGAAGAATTAAACTCCAACTTTGTATAGGATGGGATGGGAATACCAACAAATTCAAAAGCATACTTTAAAATATCTATATGATGTATATTTATCAACTTTTTAAAAAAGTCTGTATATATTATGAGTCAAATGTTAACATATACACATGTTAATCACTTGAGATACATATACGTAATTATACATTTATATATTTGAGGTATAAGTAATTAGTAAACTAAATATAATCTCAAGGTTATGCAGCAAAGTATTAGCAGTCTTTTTATGTGGGTAGATGAGTCAAATGGCAAAACCATTTATTTTGGTTGTTCTGTGGTTTTTCAGTAATTTCAACAAACATATGCCACTGTGAAGTTTATAAGAAATACACAAATAATCCTTTTTGTGGAGTACTGGGGAGACATTCTTTCTCATAAAAAAGGACATTTTATAGTTGAAGACAGAGGTAAAAGTTTTCTCTAAGCACTAAATGGTTTAGCAAGTCTCTGAGAGGTCGGGTTGGAGTTCTGCTTCTTCATTTTCATTGTGGAACTTCTACTTAATCTTTAACCCCTAAAAAATATGCCAGCTCTTGTCAGTTAATGATCTGGACAACAAATATGTATTCAATCTTCACAGGGAACAGAGCTTCAAGGTACACAGAAAATTTTAAATGGTAACATATCCTTAATATACTTTGAAAGCAATTAAGGAAAGAAGTGACAAAGACAAAAGAGACAAGAGTTAAAATGTATAAAAATTTAAAAAGAAGATAAATAGCTGATATTCTTATATAATTAATTGGATTCTCTGCTCTTATTTCTTCTAAATTTACTTTCCTGAAGATCACTAACATTTCTGGTAAAGAGAAGGGACAAAACATTATATATAAATGTTTAGGCAAATTTCCAGCAAATATCACACAGTGTGATTTTCCCAGTTTCAAGGAAGTATGCCATTTCCTCAGGCTTTGTTCCAGAAAATGACTCTATTCACAAACAATGTGCAAGCCTCAGACCTATCCCAAGAAAAATCTAGTAGTTGGGAAAGTGTGTTTTAGGTGTCTCCCCAGTTTCTTTGAGGGTAATTTTTCCCCATGGTCCTTCCTTCTGTGACCCCCACAGCCCAGAGACCACATGTATGCTTAGAGACCAGGATCTTCCTCTGCCCTGGATGTTCTTAATCTGTCTACAGAAAGATTCGTGATTTGGCATCTTCCCAGCTCAATTCTTCATTCCATCACCTCCAACAAGCATTAGTTGTCGTATGAGTCAGTTTCCTCAGGGTCTTTTTCTTTACTTGGTGACATCCAGAGGTAAAAATTAACTCACATCTGTGACGAATGAGGGGAATTCTTGGAACTCTTCACTTACATTTTCATTCATTCAACCAGTGTTCAAATCCCACCTATTTTCCATGTTTATAAATGAAGACACAGAGTTGAATGAGCCTGGCAGGCAAACATAATTGCAATGCGATTAGAGTAGCATTAATAGATAATTATTAATAAAGATTTATGAGAAAACAGGGAATGGCTGTGCCATTTCAGGAGGGATTTTAAAGGTTTCATGCAGAAAATACTTGAGATGAGACTGGAAGGATAATTTATTTTATTATTTCTACTATGTTTCAGTATTTTTGAAATTCTCAGAGAAGAATGAAATGGATGAGGATATTTAAGAGAAACTAGTTATTCATCATGACAGACAGATGTCCAGTTTGAGGTGCAAATGATCTCAAGCCTTAAAGGGAGATTAGATCAGGAGGCTTGGAGATTCTAAGAACTGAAGAGTTCAATCAATTTTGTTTAAAACTTATTTGTTCACCTACCACATACTGAGCTCTGTGCTAAGCACTGGGGCAAGAGCAGAGTCACTCCAGTGATTTAGAGTCCAGGAGGAGAAATAAACATATAATTTAGTGCCAAGATGAAAATCTGTTTGAAATGTAAATTGGGAGTACAGAGGAGTTCTTATTTTACCTAGGGAAGAATGAGCAGGATGGTAGTTTAGTGGGGACAAAAGATGGAAATATGTGAAGGAAAGTGATTTGTATTTGTAAAATTCATGCCTCCACAGGTAGGGACTTTAAGGAGGAAATCTATAGATGAGATTTCTAGATGCCTGGTGGGAAAATTATTTGAGGTTGGGCTCTTTTAATATTGTACCACAAAGATTTAAAGTATTTATACTACCTGCCTCTGATGCAGCCATTCCAAAATCTCACTAAAGTATCAAGGGAGAAGTCTGATAGCTAATAGCTATTAGTATTTACTATATGTTAGGTAAGATTCAGAGAGCTATACGTATATTAGATTTACACCCTTATAGCACTGTCATTACTACTCTTACATTATGAATCAAGAAACTGAGGAACAGGGAGGTTAAGTAGTTTGTCCAAGTTCACATAGCTAGTAAGTAGTTGAGCCAGTATTCCATCCCAGATAGTTTGGTCCCAAGACCATGATGTAGAAACATTGCCTCATAACTCATCACATTGAAAACTAGGACCAGTAAAGACATCTCCAGATCCAAAGAACAATTCCAGATACTGTAATTTTGATGGGACTGAACTGAAATTGTTTCCTGGGCACCCATTTGTGCTATCTCTAAAAGTAGGAAGGCAAATTCTTTATCACAATCCTCACTATGGACTTTAATTGAGGAATAATAGGTCATCGCTAATTTTATTTCCAAAAAGGATGATTCCTGTTAACTTCAGCTAACTTTGTTTTGGTGAGTGGGGTTTGCAAGTTTAGGCTAGATTGCAGAAGACAGTGGAAATCTAAAAGTTAAAGGATGCCACTGACAATCTTTCTTTTTACCCTTTTCCTTAGTTGGCCCCCAGCTCACTAAGTAAATATTGAAGGAATGGTTTAACTTTAGTGGTTTGGAAAGTGGGGTACAAGATAATTAGCCTACCTGGGAAGTCTATATATTTTAGCTGAGTCCAGCCTCCATCAATGGCCACAGCTCATCATTGGGCCCTTGGGCATGGAAAATGGATGCTTGGTTGACACAGTGACTTACTGAAAATATACTCACAACATTGATCATCTATCCTTGCATCAGAGCTCTGCAGCTAGGCTTCTGGCCGAGGGACAGACACCACATGCCTGAAGCAAATGCAGTTCAGGGCTCTGAACCAGAAAAACAGGAAAATATACCTGTTTGGGGTATGCCTGCAACTCTCTTCCCCCTTTCCTCTCATCCTACTGGTGGGAGGACTAGCTGGCCCACTAACTTCAGCTCTCTGTGAACCTGATGAAAACACTTGCTGCCTGAAAGCAACAAAATCCATCCATAACTGACAGAAGTACACTCATCTCTACTTACCTTAATCCCTAACCCAGGTGTCCCCGAGAAAGAGCCAGCAAGGTAATGGATGTTAGTTAGGCATTTCTAGCTATGGGTAGCAGAGAAGTGTTCAAGTAACTTTGCCCTCTTCTGATTATAGGAGAGGGCATCTGGGAGGCACATGTCTGTTCACCCCACCACTTCTCCAGCTTGAGGGAGAAAGGGAAGGGTTTTCCTTTCTTCTTCCATATTCCCCCTTCAATCACATTTCATTTTTAAGTAGTACTTACTTAATAGTTTGCTTTTCTATGGAAGGGCTAAAATTCATAGATGCTGTAGATCAAGCATGGTTTTTAATGTTTTCCAGTCAATGATAAGGTGAAAATAGGAGAAGAAAGTTGGAACACAACTGCAGGGATTTTCTCAAGAGCCATATGTAGAAACAAAATTTATATTCAAAGGTAAAACTATTGGCAGAGCCATTATTATCTGTCCTCAGATCACTTAATTTTTTAAATTATTATTTCACTTAAGGTGGTAATTTCTACTTATAATTTTTTCTCTAATCTTTCATCCACCCTCAATTTCAAGTCAAGGATTTTGGGCCACAGTACTGAGATAGAACTATAACAGGAATAGTAAAAATATCATTTTTTTCTTTGCCTTTCTAAGTTGGAAGATCTAAGGGAATTGTTACTTGTCAAGTTTTCTTAACGTTTGCCCTAAAGACTTGTTGAGTATGAAGTAATTGTGATGACAAATATCCTTTTTTACTATTGTGGCCTCATTGCAATAAGAAAGGTCCCTTTCTTAGTTTTCTGAATTGAAAAGAATTTTCTAATTGGCAAAGGGTACTGTTGGCTGTGGCACTGTTAATTATGCCAAGGCAAGAGGTAGGCCTTGTCTTCCAGCAATGCGACCTGAATAACAATATAGTGATTGGCTGAAAAGGCATTTTGGCTAAGGCATACCATCGACACTTCCAAACAGCCAAAGGGCATGATTTTGATAAATAACATAATTTAAATTTTACTAGCTCCTCTGAAAAACCTGTTGATTACCTTCATGCTAAATAAAGACTACAGCATTAAATTAGGATTGTGGAAAATATTATTCCTCCAATTGTACATGTATCAATGGAAATTATGAAAATTTGGGAAAGAAAACAAAAGAAAATCATTCCACTAAACTCAACTTTTTTCTATGAGTTACTGTTTAAAATGAGTAATATCTTCTTGAAATTCCCATACTAGAGGGTATATATTTTGGAGAAAGGAAAGGATGAAGATAATGATATTAGGAATTCCCCCGAGTTAGAAAACTTAAAACATTATAAATAACTAATGACCACTTCAACAGAGAATAAAGAATAAAAGAGTATTCTGTTTTTGGAAAATATATTTTTATCTTAGAGTAAAAAATTATATATGTATATTTCTAAGCCATACAAATAGAGGAGTTCCTAAAGCAGTCTATATCATTGCTTTTCTCCAGGGTTCATATAAGAGCCTGATAAAATTGGCCTATTCTTTCTCCACACACCTGTCGTTCACATTTACTCTACTTTTCAACTTAGACACTGTGCTAGTCTGCTATTCTCTCACTTTGTATATGTAAACCTAACTTCCACAACAAATTACAAACTCTTTAAGGTCAAAGAATGTAACTTTGATAGTTCTCACAATATTAAATACTACCTACACAATAAGCATTATATTAAATATGCTTCATGATTCATTAACCCATACTTCCCTCTGGTAAAATTGCTTTTTAATAGACTTCATACCCAGTGTTATGATGCAATGTTGAGATAAATATGTGGCAAGAAAGTACATTCCCAGTCAGAAGACCCTGGGGATAAAATAGCTCCTAATCATCACTGTAATAGTTTAGCAAGTGCAAAGAAGTATACACCCTCTCCTTAACTGATGCCTTTAGCACCTGGTTTAATGTCCTCCTCTGACCCCAGACTGGCCAATCACCTGGCAGACATCAGTGTCCACATGAATGACCCATCCAAAGCTTAGTATCTTTCCTTGACTTCTCATTTTTCATTGTATTTATTACACATTTATAAACTACTTCTACAGCCAGATACTAAAAATTATTATCCCACATAATTATCCACTCTGGAAACATTAATTCTTGATCATGACCTCAGACCATGTCAGCTCCATCACATATACCTTCCCAACAAAATTTTTTTGATTCTCTGTTTTCTCCCAGTCCTTCCTCCTCTCCTCACCTCCTTTCACATATATATACCTTTAGTTATATTGTCCACTCATCTCTTCATCCTCTATCTTGCCAATATTATCAGCTGTCTTGGCCCATTTTTTTTTCTGTCACATCTCTCTGGAAAAAAAAATATGTGGACAAATGCAAAAGCCCATCTGCATCAGAGCTGCTGAGTGTTGCTGGTGAAAATCATATAGAATTATACAACACATTTCCACAGGACGAGAAGTTTACGTTCTTTGACCCTCCAGAGTAGCCAGAAATTGTTTGTCTACTGAGTTTTACCTCCAAATCTCCACAGCAGTAGTCATTATAATGTGCTGGGTTTCTATTATTTTGTCTTCCCAGAATAGTATCTTCTCTTGTTCTGACAAATGCTTCTTTGAATGGGAGATAGCACTTTTGTACAGATCCCACTCACTGCGTACTGTGGATGGTCTAGGGTGGGCACCTGGGCTAAGCCTGAGGAGACCTAGCTCCCTACTCACCAGCCATCCTTGATTCATACAGAAAAATATTAATATAGTCCTTCTGGAGATATTCTCGAACTGGAACTGGAGAAGGAGAAGGATAAGATGCAAAGGAGAAGGGGAAAGAGAAGGAGAACCACAATTGCCATTAAAACAAATCAACGTTAACACCCCGAGCTCCCTCCCTCTGGGAGTCAGAGTCCAAATCTCAATGTGTCTGGAGCTGAGTCAGAGTTCTTTTTTTTTCCCAACTGAAATATAACAAGCATACTATGTTATATTAGTTTCAGGAATACAACATACTGATCCAACAATTCTGTATCATCTCACACCAGGCAGAATGGCTAGAATCAAAAATACAAGAAATAACAAGTGTTGGTGAGGATGTGGAGAAAAAGGAACTCTCTTGCACTGTTGTGGGAATGCAAACTGGTGCAGCCACTGTGGAAAACAGTATGGAGGTTTCTCCAAAAATTAAAATGAGAAATACCACATGATCCAGGAAATCCACTACTATTTACCCAAAGAACACAAAAACACTAATCTGAAAAACATATGCACTCCTATGTTGGTTGCAGCATTGTTTACAATAGCCACGATAGGGAAGTGTTCATCAACAGATGAGCATGTAAGAAAGACGTGAGATATATATAAATAAATATAAATACAAAAATAAAAAGTATAAGTATAAATAATAAGTATAAATACAAATCAAGGGAGGGGAGAGAGGTCTTAACTGCTATCAAACGGATTGCCACTTCAAGCAATCACAGCTCTCCCCAAACTCCCAGCTACCACCCTTCTTATTCAGAAGATGACCTTAATTCCCACTTTAAAGAGACAATATAAATCAAAAGAGGGAAATCCCTCAAATTCTGGCAATCATACCTGCACAGGTTTCCACATCCACACACCTCTCTTCCTCTCTCTTTATAGCATGGAAGAGAATGTCCCCTTCAAAGGCTTATCTCTCCCAGTGGTATTATTCCAGCCCTCCAGGTCAGCACATCTCTGCCCTTTTGGTTATTTTCTTTCTCTACTATCTCCCAGCCTCATTCTCATTACTGCCTCTTTTCTACCAGCATAAAATCATCCTCAAGTCTTGCAATTCTTAAAAAAAAAAAATAACAAATTTATCCAGCATGTCCCCTCCAAGTACTACCCTACTGTTTTCTTCCCCACATTATGATCAAATATTTTTCTTTCATCTGACCTCAGGTGCATGAAACTAGATTAATCATGATTCATGATTCATGATAATTGGTGGTCATCACTCCAAGCCTGGTCCACTTTTTTGGTTGATTCCTTACTTTTAACTCTGCAGTAAGCTGCTATGGAAGGACTATCCCAAACAAAAGCCAAGTTCTTCAGATAAGCATGCTGCCTCCCCATCCCATCTTCCTACCCTCCCTGTTTCAAGGTGCCATCCTCCTGAATCCTATGTTAATCATTCACAGGCTCTCCTTTTAATATTGTTTATTGCATCTATGTATTCTTTAAAGTATGTTGTTATTTTAACCTTATAAAAACAATGCCATTAAATAACGTCAAGACTTATCCATCTTCTTATTTTTTTAATTTTTTAATGTTATTTATTATTGAGGGAGAGAGAAACAGAGTGTGAATGGGGGAGGGGCAGAGAGAGAGAGGGAGACACAGAATCTCAAGGAGGCTCCAGGTTCTGAGCTGTCAGCACAGAGCCTGATGCAGGGCTTGAACTCACAAACTGTGAGATCATGACTCGAGCTGAAGTTGGTTGCTTAACCGACTGAGCTACCCAGGTGCCCCCATCATTTTAAATGTCATTATAACTTACTTGTCTTAAGTGCTATATGGTATGCTTTTGCATTCACTGTTTATCAGGTTAAAGAAGATCTCTTCTACTTCTAATTTACAGAGTTTTAAATAATGAATGGGCAATATTATCAAATTTTCCTCTGGATTTTTGTTTTTGAGCTGGTTACATGAATTTTTCTTTTTTAAGCTATTAAGGGGTTAGTTATATTTATTGATTTTTCTAATATTAAACCTTCCTTATATTCTGGGATAAAACCAAGTTGGCTGTAGTCTATTATCTTTTTAAAACACTATTGGATTTTATTTGTTAATATTTTTTAATTTCTTCATTTATAGTAATAAGTGAAAAAGACCTTTTCATAATGTCCTTATGTTATTTTGGTATTAGGATTGTAAGACTCATAAAAGCAGTTTGGAAATGATTTCTCTTTGTTATTATCTGGAAGAGTTTACACAAAATTGGGATCATCTGTTATTTGTTTACTCATATTAACAATGAAGAACACAATCTGGAAATGATTTTTTGGATATGGTACTAAAAGCACAGGCAACGAAAGAAAAAATAGATTGGACTACATCAAAATTAAAAACTTCTTTGCATCAAAGGACACAATTAACAGGTCGAAAATTTAACTCATGGAATAAGAGAAAACATTTTCAAATTATGTATTTGATAAAGGTTTAATATCCAGAATGTGTAAATAACTCCTATAACTCAACAACAACAATAAAAAATAAGAAAATAAAACATTAAAAAATGAGAAAAGGAGTTGTGTAGACATTTCTCTAAAGAAAATATACAAATGGCCAATAAGTACATGAAAAGATTTTCAACATCCCTAATCATTAGGAGAATATAAATCAAAACCATAATGAGATACTACCTCATAGTATTGAGATGGCTATTGTCAAAAAAATCAGAAAATAATAGGTTGTTAACAAGGATGTGGAGAAGTTGGAATACTTGTGAACTCTAAGTGGGTATATAATGGTCCAGCTATTGTGAAAAACTGTATGGTGCCTCCTAAAAAATTTTAAAATAAAGTTACATATAATTCATCAATTCCACTTCTGGGTATATACCCAAAAGAATTGAAAGCACGATCTCAAACAGATATTTGTACACCTATGTTCAACAGATATTTGTACACCATTATTCACAATAGACAAAAGGTAAAAGCAGTCAAAGTGTCCTTGGACAGATGAATGGATAAACAAAATATGGCATACACATACAATAGAATATTCACCCTTAAAAAGGAAAGAAATCATGACACATGCTACAATGCAGATGAACTTTGAGGCCATCAAGCGAAGTGAAATAACTCAGTCACAAAAAGAGAAATACTGCATGATTCCACTAATATGAGGTACTTAGAGTAGTCAAATTCATAGATACAGAAAGTAGAATGGTGGTTGCTGTGGGTTGGGGATGAGGGGAGAAGGGGAAGATATCGTTCAATGGGCATTTCAGTTTTGCAGTCTGAGGAGTTCTGGAGATGGACAATGGTGGTTGCACAGCGATGTGAATGTACTTAATGCCACTGAACTACACACTTAAAAATGGTTACGTTGGTAAATTTTATGTTTGTTTAACCACAATTAAAAATATTTTTAAATGAAGAATATAGATATCATTCTGCGTAGCTGGTGTGGCTTTCCTTTTTTTCACAAGAAGACTTGGAATTAATTTATTTAGTTTCAGTTCTACTCCTATCCCACTGCACCCTTAGTATTTGCTAATTCTTAGCATGGATTTTGTGTGACCTCCACCAGTACAATCAGCTCCTACCTTCCTAATACAACTTCCAGGATATATTCTGTGCCGTGGAGCTCTTTACTATGTTTTATCCATCAATTTGTCTCCCGCCACTTCTTTTTATATTTGTTGAAATTTCTTATTCATTAATGTCCTCAGCTTTCATATTTTTCACTATATATTAGAACAGAAGACAGTCAATTCTCATAAGCAAAGACTTTATTGCTACATACTACTGGAGAACATCACTCACCAGATTATAACTTAAAACAAGTCTCTTGGAATGTGCAATGATTACCTTTTAAATACATAAGTAAGTTCAGGTTTCATGCCCCATGAATTTACAAATCCCATGCAGTCAGAAGTGTCCTTTAACTTCAGTCACATTCTTTGCTTAAATAAATAAACTTATCTAACTGAATAGTTGACAAAACTGAAGTTTTATAAGTAGCTTTTGTAAATAAGAAGAAATACTTTCTTTTTTTAAACATCTATAAATCTCAGCCACCTGGGCATTTAAGGAAATTCTGAATTAAAAATTTTAAAGTCATTTTCCCCTGGAAGTCTTCCACCAGCCCTCATGTATTTCAAAAGGTTCAGTATCCATTCCCAAAGTTTTTGGTAGGGAAGGAGAGGAAATTGGTCATAATTCTAAATTTTCCCAGAAAAATTGTAATGAGGCTTTCCCTGTCCCCCATTTTTATTCTTATTGTAAAGATCCTAAGAGATGGAGGAGAGAAATGGCTGTGCTCAGTCTACAATATTATACTGGAATCTTCTTTATTTTTAACTGGCACCTTAGTGACTTAAAACTACTTTTCAATGATTTGACTACATGCTCTCCCTACTACCTGCTATAGAGAATAGGATATGAGGCACCTGGGTGGCTCAGTCAGTTGGGCATCCAACTTCGGCTCAGGTCATGATCTCAGGGTTCAGTTTGTGAGTTCAAGAACTGCACTGGGCTCTGTGCTGACAGCTCCTAGCCTGGAGCCTGCTTCAGATTCTGTGCTTCCCTCTCTCTCTGCCCCTAACCCGCTTGTGTGCTCTCTCTCTCTCTCTCTCTCAAAAATAAATAAACATTAAAAAAAAGAACAGAATGTGGTCCTACATGTTGATGACAGATTTATTGTATGAACTAAAAAGGAATGATCTCAATTTAGGTTTTACCACTTATCACTGCAAAAACAACAACGACAAAAATAGCCTTAAAACAAGCTACCACAAAGTCAGATCAGTATTTTTGGTGGATATCTTAGAAAAAAATAATAGGTATATATGCAACAAACTTATATGGCAGGTTAACTTATTTAGGAATGAAAAGGTATATTTTATTTTATTTTTTAATTTTTAAATTGTATTTAAATCCAAGTTAGTTAACATACACTATAATAATGATTTCAGGAATAGAATTTAGTGATTCATCACTTACATATAACATCCGGTGCTTATACTAAAAGTGCCCTCCTTAATGCTCATCATCCATTTAGCCCATCCTCCCACCATTCTCCCCTCCAGCAACCCTCAGTTTCTTCTCTGTATTTAAGAGTCTCAGGCACCTGGGTGGCTCAGTCGTTTGAGCCTCCGACTTTGGCTCAGGTCATGATCTCACAGTTCGTGACTTCCAGCACCACATCAGGCTCTGTGCTGACAGCTCAGAGCCTGGAGCCTGCTTTGGGTTCTGTGTCTCCCTCTCTCTCCGTCCCTAACACACTCACATTCTGTCTCTGTCTCTCAAAAATAAATAAACATTAAAAAAAATTAAAAATAAAGAGGCTCTTATGGTTTGCTTCCTTCTCTCTTTTTATCTTTTTTCCTTCCCTTCCCCTATGTTCATCTGTTTTGTTTTTTAAATTCCACATCTGAGTGAACTCATGATATTTAGCTTTCTCTGACTGACTTATTTCACTTAGCATAATATACTCTAGTCCCATCCATGTTGTTGCAAATAGCAAGATTTCATTCTTTTTTTTTCACTCAGTACTATTACATTATACACACACACACACACACACACACACACACACACATATATATATATATATATACATAGACACACCACATCTTCTTTATCCATTCATCAGTTGAGTCGATGGACATTTGGGCTTCTTCTATAATTTGGTTATTGTTCATAGCACTGTTATAAACATTGGTGGGCACATGCCCCTTCAAATCAGCATTTTTGTATCCTTTGGATAAATACCTAGTAGTGAAATTCATGGTCACAGGGTAGTTCTATTTTCAATTTTTTGAGGAACCTCCATATTGTTTTCCAGAGTGGCTGCATCAGTTTGCATTCCCACCAGCAGTGCAAAAGTGTTCCCCTTTCACTGCATTCTTGCCAACATTTGTTGTTTCCTGAGTTGTTAATTTTAGCCATTCTGACAGGTGTGGGGTGATATCTCATCATGGTTTTGATTTGTATTTCCCTGATGATGAGTGATATTGTGCACATTTTCATGTGTCTGTTAGCCATTTAGATGTCTTCTTTGGAAAAATGTCTGTTCACATCATTTGCCCATTTCTTCACTGGATTATTTGTTTTTTGGTGTGGAGTTTGGAAAGTTTTTTATAGATTTTAGATACTAACCCTTTATCCAATATGTCATTTGCAAATATCTTATCCCATTCTGTCGGTGGCCTTTTAGTATTGTTGATTGTTTCCTTCACTGTACAGAAGCTTTTCATCCTGATAAGATCCCAACAGTTCATTAGTTATCTAGTTCTACTTAAACAAAATAGTTTTTGTTTCTCTTGCCTCCAGAGACATGTCTAGTAAGAATTCGCTGTGGCTGAGGTCAAAGAGGTTGCTGCCTGTTTACTCCTCCAGGATTTTGATGGTTTCCTGACTTACATTTAAGTCTTTCATCCATTTTGAATTTATTTTTGTGAATGGTGTAAGAAAGTGGTCCAGTTTCATTCTTCTGCATCTTGCTGTCCAGTTTTCCCAACACCATTTGTTGAAGAGACTGTCTTTTTTCCATCACATATTCTTTCCTGCTTTGTCAAAGATTAGTTGGATATACATTTGTGGGTCTATTTCTGGGTTCTCTATTCTGTTCCATTGAACTATATATCTGTGTTTGTGCCAATACCATACTGACTTGATGATTACAGCTTTGTAATATGACTTGAAGTCTGGAATTGTAATGCCTCCAGCTTTGGTTTTCTTTTTTTTAACGTTACTTTGGCTATTCAGGGTCTTTTCTGGTTCCATACAAATTTTGGAATGGTTTGTTCTAGTTCTGTGAAATGCTGGTGTTATTTTGATAGGGATTACATTGGAAATTCGACTAGTATCTACATTTTAGCAATGTTTGTTCTTCCAGTCTGTCAGCAGGGAACGCATTTCCATTTCTTTGTGTCTTCTTCAAGTTCCTTCTTAAGTTTTCTACAGTTTTTAGCATCTAGATCTTTTACCTCTTTGGTTAAGTTTATTCCTAGGTATTTTATGGTTTTCGGTGAGATGGGATTGATTCCTTGATTTCTCTTTCTGAAGCTTCATTATTGGTGTATAGAAATGCAACAAATTTCTGTACATTGATTTTATATCTTGCAACTTTGCTGAATTCATGTATCAGTTGTAGCAGTTTTTTGGTGGAGTCTTTTGGGTTTTCCAAATACGGTATCAAAAAGGTATATTTTAAGTCTAAATCAACTTGAAGAAATCACCAGTAAATTATAATAACTAAAAGTTAGCTACTTTGTTTTCAATTACTTATGATCATATCGAGTGTTTTCTAATTGGTCTCTTGAAAATTTGACACCTAAAATTATTTTAACTATTTCTGGTATAAAAATCAGGAAACCATTGGCAGCTTCTCTCCAACATACTACAGTAGACCCAAAACCCACTTTCAGCCCATCTCCATGTGGCTTTGGGATGATCATCCACTCAGATATATATCTTAGAATGAGTTAATATACCCATGGTTTTTGACAAAAGCATATTAACTTCACATTTTTTTTCACTTGATAATACAATCTATAAATCAAACCTTAATGGACAATATTTACTATTTGCTTGGTTGTGAGACATAATATTCTTGGATGATTGCCTAAAATAATGTATAATTTATACACTTTTCCAGGTGTACTAGATTTTATCTTGCATCTGGCCATAACATCAAAGAGGTATACCTATAACACATTGCTTTGGCTGCTTAAAAATAATTCTTTCTGTGTTGTAAGTTCACATCATGATATCTACTTATTTTGAGCAATAATGAAAACTGAAAAATTCATTCTATTTATCATAGTGTTTAGTTAAGAGTTTGCCCATCACATCACTTAGCATGAGGGTGACTCATGGTAGAAACACCTTGAAGTATGACATTGTCCAAAAGCCTAATTAAGGATCAAATAAAAATGGGCCTTCTTGGGGCACCTGGGTGGCTCAGTCGATTAAGCCTCTGGCTTTAGCTCAGGTCATGATCTCACAGTTGGTGGTTCATGAGTTCGAGCCCTACATGGGGCTCTCTGCTGTCACACAGAGCCCACTTGGGATCCTCTGCCCCTCCCCCTCTCTCTTCCCCTCCCTCCTCCCCCTCCCCTTCCCCTCTGCCCCTCCCGGCTGGTGCAAGTGTGCAAGTGTGCACACACTCTCTCTCTCTCAAGAGGGGCCTAAGTTCACTGGAAGTGGGGCTCAAGCTCACAAACCAAGTGATCATGATCGAAGCCAAAATCGGAGGCTTAACCGACTGAGCCACCCAGGTGCCCCTGTATTATGGATTTTTAAATTAACTGTGTACATTTTACATCTTAATTTCTTATCCTGATTTTACCTTCGCTCATACTTATTCAGCAGTATTTTTTATCCTACTATAATTTATGTGTATGCATAAACGACCTTTACTCTTTTTAGAAAAAACAAAAGGATAATACAAAACAAAGAACACAAGTCACTCCATAGGACAAAATGCAAGCAAACAGCTAAACGACTACATCACTGGCCCCACTGTCCTCTTTAACCTTGCACTAGACTGACTGATAAAAACACAGATCTAAAAAAGCATTTATCATACATTTGTTCAACCATTTATTCAGAAACATTCATGATATACCTATGGTGTGCTAGGTGCCATGATCATTGTTGAGCTTGCAAGATATCTAACTCATGGCCCTTAATACTCAGAAACTCAAACTCCAGTAAGAAAAGCAGATGAGTGCAATAAAGCACTGTAAGTGTAACAGTAATAAAAAGTTTAAGGTGACATGTATCTAGCAATATATAACATAATATATATATTACAATTGTTATGTCTCAGTTTGATGAATTATAAAACTTAAGATGTATCTTAAAGAAAGAGGTAAAGCAAGCCGGAAGGATGAAGTATGGAAGGACAGTTAAAGCAAAAGTAACCACAAGTGAAAAGATATGGCACTGAGAGATTACTTGTTGTATTCAGGGTTTTATACGGCTGGAGATTCTTGTGTTTGTGTGAATGTGCAGAGCTGGAGCACCATGTGAACCTGCACAGGTTGTGCTTGTATAAATCAAGGTAAGGTAGCCTCATTTACTGAGATTGCAATGTGAATTATGGCCCCTAGTGAGATGCAGAGCAAAACTTACATAACTATATATGATGGTAGGAGGTTGGGGACAGGGATGAAAGGAACTATGACATCCATAAAACCTTGTTACTCACTGTAAGGACACTAAAATCACTTCATTATAACAGTTCGTTCTTTGTAACATTATGCACCTTAGTGAAATTTTACCTATGTTTCACTGCTTTGTTCACAGGAAAAGAATCATATCCATACGCAACCATATGTTGATTATGTATCATCATTTATCTGGGTGAAGCTGTAAACTATGGGAGAATTTTTCAACTTTAAAATCCTTGATGTGAATGTTTGCTTAGTCATGGCCAACTTCCCTGAAATAATTCCATGAGATTAAGTTTCACATAAATGGTATACAGGTGGGCTGGAATTCTGGCACCATGTATATTTACAAAATCATGTAACTGTCAGCCATATCTCTCTAAATTAAGAGAAGGGTACCTAAAAACCAAGACTAAAGATTTGTATACTATGAACTGGAAAATTGCCATTTTAATAAAAAGAAGGCCAGTGAAGGGACAAAAATCTATCCTAGATGAGGCCATGAGGCTTTCGCACAAATCTGGAGAGTGGCAGCCAAAGTTCTGTGCTTTGTTACTGCGATAATCCTAGTAGATGTGCCAAAAAAAATTGGGCCTATGTTATTCAAAGAGGAACAACATGACTGGGGCCAGAAAATAGTCAGGCCCATTGTAGAGAGGGGTATAATCTCATATGAACATCTCAGGACTGATCTGGATAAGTCTATGAGGAGTTTACTAAAGAGACATTTGGTGTTTCTAGATAAGAAACCAATAAACATATTCTATCATGGTTCCTGCAAGTGATAATTAATCATGACCCATCTCAAAAACTATATCAAATATGAATGAGAGATCTCTCTGAAAAGGCAGAATTTTTAACTGATGAGACTTCAAATTTCATCTATTTCAATCTCTTCTTTCACTTATAAGGAATCGGAGAAACAAAGGGGTAAAGTGGTCTATGTAACAGCAAAAGAATTTGTGGAAGAGCAGAGTTAAAACTCTTTACAATTTGACATGTTGACCCTGAGACCAACTTCCATAGCATTCAGCTTCTTCCTAAATTTTAAATTAAAAAAAAAATGTTTTCTTTATTTTTGAGACAGAGAGAGACAGAGCATGAGCAGGGGAGGGACAGAGGGAGAGGGAGACACAGAATCTGAAGCACGGTCCAGACTCTGAGCTGTCAGCACAGAGCCCCACACGGGGCTCAAACTCACAAACCGTGAGATCATGACCTGAGCCAAAGTGAGATGCTTAACCGACTGAGCCACCCAGGCGCCCCAACTTCTTCCTAAATTTTAGATGCAGGTTGTGTGTAGTTCAGATGACATATGATCAAATGTTCTGACTTATCTTTTAAAAGTCTGGAATCCAAATATCCAAATGAGGGCCTGCTTTCTTTGGAGTTTCTAAATTTATCCTTACAACATGCTTGACTGGCATGGCTGTCTGCTTTTGAATTTTTGCCCCTACTCTTGCAAAACCAAACCTAATGTAGTGACTAATATCACAAGGTTATTAACTCATTCATTCAGCAAATGTTTATTCCCCAACTTTTGGGGTTTGTTTCCCAACACCCTCTCTCCTTTCTTAACAACAATGCAGATTTTTTTGAGAAATGACCTGTTTCCTGTTTAATACAACCCGGTTAGATTCTAATTAGTAAACTTTCCTCCCTCGGTGGAGGAGAGTGACATCTCAGCTAGGTCATTAGGATGTTCTTTGCTGTCACTGGCATCTTTAGCTGAGAGTCTAAGAGACTGAAAGTGGCTGGAATCCTATCCTGACCACCAGCAGCATTCTGATCATTGACAGGAGGACCACTGGGCTCTAGCTCCCATCAGCTCTAAGAACTTTCCAAATCCTTACCACAATTTGCTTTTGCTTATATTAGCCATAGTTGTTCTATCTTGTTTGAAAACAAGGGAGTTAGCTGAAAACTCTCATGTATTCACCACGATGTTAGATGGCAAATACTAATGACAGACAGAATATCAATTAATTAAAAGGCAGAGCCTCATTCCTCCAACAATTTCCTATACAGTGGAAAAGGCAAGACATACATATAAGAAACAAACGCATAATGCAATAGGACATTTATTACCAAATTGATTATTCCAAACAATAAGAGTTGTAGGAATCCAGAGAAGAAAGAGGAGATCAGAAAAGGCTAGATCTTAAAAGATGGGTATAAATGCAATAGCAAAAGGGAACTAAAATGACCATTTAGATGTGGACAATCAAATAAACCAGAACTTTGAATCCAGAATAAACAAAGTGTGCCAATGATAGTGTTATTAATAAGGCCATGCCATTTTATTGAAGGCAAGTGAATAGAGAGAGAAAATGAAAACAAACAGCTGTTGTGAGCCATGGAATGCACACAGAAAGGTGGTAGAAGGGGAAGCCAGCAAAAAAAGAAGCCAGAAAAATAAGTAGAAATGAGAGAGCAATGAGCAAAGGTCATTTGAACTGGACTTTAAGGTACAGCCTTAACTTCTCCATTCCTCAGTTTCTTCATCTTTAGAATGGGGGTAATCATGATACCACCTCATAAAGTATGGTGATAGTGAGTTATATATGTAAAACACTTAAAACATAGTTGTACTAGATTAATGAATGATACAAATCTACAGTTTCAAGAACAGCATGCTCTCTAGCTCTAGCCTCCAAGAAATTCAAGCCAAGAATAACTCCTCTAAATTTAGTTATTAGTTCATGGCTGAGTAGGACAACACTTTTGAGATAGAAGTGAGATCACAACAGTTTAAAGAGAGAATAAGTGGTGAAAACATGGGTGTGAGTTTTTTATTAAAAAGTTTGGTAGTGAAATGAAAGTGAGAGAAAATATTTTATAAAGAAGAAACAGATACCACAACATTTTTAAGTCAGGGGAGAAGGATCCACGAGGAGGAAGAGGCAAGGATGACAATGAGATGAGTCTGAGCCTAAGATTTTCACTGGAGTTAAAAAAGAAAAAGAAAAAAAAAAGATCCAGGACACAGAGCAATTTATCTTAGGAAAGTGAATACTTTTTCGAAATCTAGAGAGAAATAGAAGCATATTAATAGAGAAAATGAAAAATGGACGTAGAAAGGTCCATAATGAAATTCAGGGCCAGTAAACATGACTTTATCAGGAAGGAGGAGAAACCAAATGAAATAAAGATGATGGGGTTATGGAGAGATGTGATGACAAATTTTTGTGCATCTTATTGAGACTCTCTACCATCTCAAGGAATTTTAATAGGGAAATTGTAGGCAAACTCCCCTTATGAATTGAAATATAAAAGACTTATTTTATCTTATCTTACAATAAGATAAAAACCTATTTCAAATAGCCGGTTAGGCTGAATGCTTGAAACCAAAACCCTAATTCATGAAGAGAGAAATAGTCACTGGAAGGGCTCAGAATAGATAAGAGATGTCATGGACTACATTTCTGCACAGAATAGAAGGAAAGAAAAGAGAATGTCAAATGCCCCATTCATTTCTTTGATACCACAAATTTATATATCATCATCATTCTCCAAACTGGAGATAACGTTACTTGTTTTGCAAACTTCATTGGCCACAAGGGAAAAAAAAAATTAAAGAGTACCTTGAGAAACTATAATTGCACAGAACTCACTTATGAAATGCTGTTTAGACTTTTATCATTGGTAATGACATGGGTAATAATAATGAGTCTCAAAAGCTCTCTCTGGATCTCTTACCAAGAATCCTACATTCCTACAAGTTGACATCCTGGAAGCATGTGTAAACTGCCCATGACTTTCATTGTCCTCCCCTCTCTGGAGCTCCATTCACCTCTCAAGGCAAACTCCACATTTTCTCAACATGCACAGTCAGGAAGGTAGAAACCAAAAGTGTCCTGTAGTTTTCATTTTAGGGAACTGAATATTGCCTCAGGCCCCAAGGACTAGGAGAGGTAGAACATTCTGGGGAATGCTAGGGACTAAAGGGTAAGAGAATATACTTGTGAGGAGGCAGGGGTAATGAGGGGAGAGGAGTGGGGGTGTTTGGTGTTTACATGCAATTTAAATGTATTTATTTATTTTTCAATATCTTTATACTTGCAACTGGTAATAGACTCAAAATATACATGGGAGTATAGAGTGGAGAGAAAGACTCTCTTTCCCATTTTCTCCAATAACCCTATACCTTTTCCCCATGTTCCCTTATATTTTAGTAAATGAAAATGAAATACATAGACAGGCAGCTAGCTATCTAGAATCCAGAAAAGTTTATAATTAAAAACATTTTAATGTTATTCATAAGAAACTCTGTAAAATAATATGATCAATATATAACAGAGGCAGCATCTTAAATGTGTAGGAGTTAACTCAATTATTTAATAGAGAGTACGAGGTCAGCTGGACAGCAAACAAGGAAAATAATCAGATGTCAACCTTTAAAAATTTCAAAGTGAAACTACAAAATAATGTGCTATAAAATAATGCGTATAGGGGCGCCTGGGTGGTTCAGTCAGTTGAGGGTCCGACTTCGGCCCAGGTCATGATTCTGCACTTTGTGGGTTCAAGCCCCACATCAGGCTCTGTGCTGACAGCTCAAAGCCTGGAGCCTGCTTCAGATTCTGTGTCTCCCTCTGTCTCTGCCCCTCCCCCACTCTGTCTCTTTGTCTCCCCCCAAAAAATAAACATTAAAAAAATTTTAAATAATGTGTATATATACATACATATATTTGGCATTTCTATACAATCTTAGCTAAGCAAGACTTCCAGTTTTTCTAAATCATGGAATAAAAGATTGTCAAATCTGGCAATGAAAAAACTTTTAAAAACAATCTTTATAGATTAAATTCAATTAACAAATTGAAAAGACATATGGCAAATAAAAACTATCTTCAACATATCAGCAGGAGAAAAGGCTAGTTCAATTCAATAAGAAAATCCAAATTTCCAAATAAAAAGGTAGGCAAAAAACAAAAATAGGCAGTTGGCAGAAAAAGAAATATGATAAAAATGAAAACCTCACTTACAATTAGACAAATTGGAATTTAACAGTGAAATAGTCACAATCAACAGAGTGAAAAGGCAACAAAAGGAATTTGTGAAAGTATTTGCAAATCCTATTATCTGATAAGAGGTTATCATCTAAAATATGTAGTGAACTCCTATAACTCAGCAACAAGCAAACAAACTCCTATAACTCAACAACAGCAACAAAAAAAACTCCATTAAAATTAACTCCATTAAAAAGGGCAAAATGCCAGGCGTAAGGGATGGGGGAAATAGGAAGAGGCTGTTAAAAGGGGACAAACTTCTGGCTGTAAGATGAATAAGATCTGAGGATCTAATGTAAACATGATGACTATAGTTGATACCACTGTATTGTGTAATTGAAATTTGCTAACAGAACAGAACCTAAATGTTCTCACCAAACAAAGGAAGGGCAAATTTGTGAGGTGATGGATGCATTAATTAACCAGACGCTAGGAATCCTTTCACAGTGTATACGTATGTCAAATCACCATGATGTATACTTTAAATACCTTACAATTTTATATGACCTCAATAATGCTGAAAAAAATGAAAATCAAAGACTCAGATCTTGGTGTTTAAATAGAAATGGGCCAAAGATTTGAATAGACATTTCTTCAAGGCAAATACACAACAGCATATGAAAAGATGCTGAAACTCATAAATCATTAAGGAAATGAAAATCAAAACCACAGGTAACACCTACACCCATTAGGATGGCTACTACAAAAAAGAAAAAATAGAAAATAACAAGTGGTAGCAAGAATGTATCACTTGTGTGCATCACACAGAGTACTCGCTGCATAGAAAAAGAGCTCCTGTGCCTATCTCTATGCCTTCCTACTCCCTTAGGAAGTTTCTGAGACACTTATTTTACAGCGAAAGTAAAGATGACAGTGTCCTTTCAAATATAAAATCCTATAGGGGGCACCTGGTTGGCTCGGTTGGTTAAGCATCTGCCTGTTGGCTTCCGTTTAGGTCATGATCTCATGGTTGGTGAGATCAAGCCCCACAAGCTTCCAGCTACAGGCTGACAGCACAGAGTTTGCTTGGAACTCTCTCTCTCCCTCTCTGCTCCTCTCTCTCTGTTTCTCTCTCTCAAAAATAAATAAATAAACTTAAAAAATTATATCAAATATAAAAAACTAGAAGCCAGTTACCCAAGCAGCCTTGTGTTAATCACTCAGTGGTCTGAAGCCTTCTCATCCCTCCTCAGCTCACTCCCATAAGGCACTGGGTGAGGTATGTGATGATAATTATTCAATCTGGTCATATTAAAATGGCCATAATGCATAATAGGCCAGGCCATTCTTCCCATTCCCCACTCCCTCTCCACCTCCCATCCCCCTCACCCACATACAAACAGAAGAATCAATGCATTGCAATCAGTGAGTTTAAGGGCATGTGCTCTGTTAGAATTCCTGGCAGTGACTATCATGCAAATCATGGCATTTATGAAGATTATAAATGCTGTCCAGAAACTTAGAGTGAAAAGAACTCCTGGAAGTTCAGCCAATTTTTTTTCTCCTTTACTTCCCAGTAGTACTGTCTTGAACTACCCCAAGAAAAAATTAAAGGTGTTTTTCAAAGTTCATTAGTTAGGGTAGCCCATGCATTACCAATGGGATCAACAAGCACCCCTGGGGGCGGGGCAGGGAGTGGGAGAAAAAATTGGTTCTTGGCAAGGGCGTGGGAGCAAAAAAAATCCTTCTGTCTTTATTTAAAAAGCACAGATATACATATAGTTCATAAACAGAAAAATGTTATACTTGTGGTATTAAAGTTTCATGAAGGGGGAAATTATGGAAAAAAAAGTCTAATAAATCTACCATGAGAAGTGATAAAAAAAATAATGTTGAGAAACACTGGAGTAGTCTAAACTGCTATAACAAACTCCCCGCAAAACTCAGTGGCCTTACAAAACAATTTTTGTCTTACTGATAGCGCATTCTGATGCTTGATAGTAGGGGCCCTGGAGTGTGCTCTCCTCCACATAGTCATACAGGAACTCAGGCTCCTTCTGTCCAGTGGCTCCACCATCCCTTAAGGCCTTTGAGAATCTTCCAGAATCCTCTTCATCTGGCTGCCCAATGATTAAAGAAAGAGAAGCAGAAGATAATAAAAGAATATTTTGGGGACTAGGCTTGGCAGTGAGTGCACAATTTTCACCAACTTTATATTGCCACAAATTAGTCAATGGCCTTTTCTAAATGCAAGGCAACTGGGAAATACAGTCTAACCCCATGCACACGAGGGGAGAATAGAATACTGCAGAAAAACAAGTTAGTCTTTGCCTCATAAGACAGAAAATTTGAAGCTTTACTGGGGTCTCATAGTTGATGAAAACTGAATTATATTTAATACTTGCAATGATAAAATGTACCCTAGAAAAAATGGAGAAGAGCTTATTTTAATCCTATTCTTCAGCTTTGGGTTTTCCTTCAATCTTCCTTACACTTTACTAGCAGTAAGCATTTTAACTGGTTAATAAACAGGAAAACAAATTAAAGGTTTGTTTCCCAACCTACTGAACATATTCAATGCTGGAAAGAATATGGAGAAAAAGATACAATTACTCTTTGTGTAAGCTGCAAACACGTGTGAAGGGCACCTTGATAATATCTATAACAATTTTGCAGGCACATACCCACTGACACAGCAACTCCATTTCTGGACATTTATCCTGGAGATATTATTACCTCAAGTTAAAATAGCTCACCCTTACATACTGCTTACCATGTGTCAGAAGGCACAGAACATGCAGTCAATTCCCCACTAATAACTGACAGAGCAGGAGTCTCAACTGAGGAAGTTCATCTCTAGTCTCTATCCTTAACTGCTATCTTCATCATGTGCACAGACATGTCAAAGGATTGAAAATAACCTAAACATCCATCAACAGGGGACTGATTCAGTAAACTACAATAACACCCAAATATCCACAGACCACTACAAAGCTATTAAAAATAATGAGGCAGTTTTAAATATACTTGTGCGAAACAATCTATACGATATGTACTTTTTAGCAAAAAAGAGAGAGAGAGAGAGATTACAGTGGAAAACAAGGCATATAAGTAGGATATCACTGTATCAAAAATTTTGAAATGAATTTCTTCAGGAAAAAAATTTCAAGGAAAGAGGAATATTGACAGCCCCTTAAGAGAGAAACTGAGAATTTGGTGGGCAACATTCTCTGAACATCATTTTGTACCACTGGAATTTGGAAACAAGTGTTAATAATTCCCACTTGAAACAAACATAATTTTCATTTATTGTGCAAAAATGATGGCAATTATATATGCATCAGTTTAATCTTTTCTAATATATAAACTTCCTTTGCCTAATCCAACTAGAAGTAGAGTGGATCAACTGATCTTCATTGCCTTTCTTTTCCTCCCATTACCTGTGAAGTAGCAATTCATAGTTCTATTCAACTGGGTGGAGGTGGGGGGGGGGGTGTCTGATTACATCAGCACATTATAGAGGTCTGATCTATTGTCTCAGCATATTTCTCATTACCTTAGCTATCTTTGTTATCCTTAGTACTTGCTGCCTCTGACTGAAATACTAGCTGGGTGCTCTCAAAACTCTCCATTCTACTTCCTGGGGTTTCCCGAGGCCTGATTCATGTTCTACCTAATTCAAAAAACTTTTTCCTGTGAGGTCTCTATCAGCATGGGTAAAGGCTTCCCCTGAAGGTAATAGGATGTGAATCAGAGCTGCGTAAATCCCCTTGAATTAGAATAAACTTTTTATTTACACATTTATTTTAAATGTGTTTGAAATGTATTATTTATTTACACATTAATTTTTAAACCCCACCAAAAAAGAAAAAAATGAAACTTTTAAAGCATTTTCAGGAATGGAGCTTGGTTTTCATAAGGCAGGGACAGAGCAAATAGAAGGTCAACATGAGGGCCAGAAAAATTAAGAAGCCTCATAGGGTTGTCCAATTGGATAAGACCTTATTCCCTCACTTCTCTCTTTCAGTAAGGATCTCAAATTCTGAACTTCCTGAACATGTTGCAAACTTCCTCTTCTCAGTCCCACCTATCTGGATGCTCAAAAATCACCTGTATTTGATAGGATGCATTTCTTCTCCAGTTTTTTCCATTTAAAGAATGTTACACTGCCTTTCCTCACCATGTGAAAGTGGCCAGTGTTTTGTGCTTTTAGGTAGCCTTTTGGAATGCCCTAGCAGTGCTTATCAATTAATGTACATTAATAGAGATTCTGTTAAAATGCAGTTTCTAATTCAGTAGCCCTGGGTGGGGCCTGATATTCCACATTTTTATCAGGTAATGCCAATGCTGCTGATCCACAGAATACATTTCAAGTAGGAAGGTCCTAAAGAAAACTTGATGCTAAGAAGAAGCCACAGCAAGCAGTGCCATTCTGAGTATGTGCAAAAGTGTATGCAGAATCTGTAGCAGGCTCCAGACTCTGAGCTATCAGCACAGAGCCCGATGTGGGGCCTGAACTTGTGAACTGCGAGATCATGACCTGAGCTGAAGTTGGACACTTAGCCGACTGAGCCACCCAGATGCCCATAATATTGTCATTTTTAATGATTTTATTTTTGAGGTGGGGGGCAGAGAAAGGGGTGACAGAGGATCCGAAGCAGGTCTGTCCTGACACTGGGGTTTAAATTCATGAACCATGAGATCATGACCTGGGCCAAAGTCAGACGTGGAACTGACTGAACCACCCAGCCACCCCATATATTGTCATTTTTTCTAAGTCAGAAATGGCCAAATGTGGGTAATTTTATATGATTCAATCTAGCAGCACCACTTCTTAGAGCAGTTGTGAATATTAAAGTGGATAGTATATGTGATGATCATTACACAGTTCCGGAAAAGTAGAATAAGAACACAATAAATTCTAGTATATATTACTTTAATGTACACATGTATACTTTAAAGCATGAGGATGGGAAAAAAGTGGATATTTTTGTTCTTTCTCCTTTATCATTTGGGTTTTCTTGGATCTTTTTTCTTTCCTTTTCTTTTCTTTTTTTTTTTTTTTTTTTTTTTTTTTTTGAACAATATAACTTTGTGCTTAAAATCACTAACTCTGGAGCCAGACTGCTAGAATTTCAATTCACCAGGTATTAGCTGTGTGACTTTTGGAAAGTTACTGTACCTTCCCATGCCTCAGTGTAAAATGGAGAAATAATAGTATCTACTTCATTAGGATTGTTGTGATACTAAATAAGATAATATTTACAAATTGATAACAGCAGTGTCTGGTACATCCTAAATGTTATGTAGATAGATGGATAGATAGATAAATAGACAGATAGATAGATAGATAGATAGATAGATAGATAGACATACATATGTATATACCCTACCTCTGACTATCTGACTACTCTTCCTAACATTTCTTGTTGATAGTTGGTTAATTCCAATAAAATAATTATTGTTAACCAATAAAATAACTGGTTAGTAGTCAACAAAAACAAGCCAGTAAAAGTTTAATGATTTTCCCTTTTCTCTGGTCCATATGAACACTGATGTTAAAAAAAAAAAAAAACCTACAGAAATGCAGAATATGAAATCTGAAAGTTATCTTAGAGACAATCTGTTAAATTCCTTCATTTTACATAGGAAGATGAGATCTCTTCAAAAATGTACCTCAGTGACTTAGGGATGGGAGATGTCCATGAATTCACCCTAAACCTTCTCATCTCCCTTTTGCTACCATTGCCAATTTCCTCCCCCAGCAAATCTCTGATCAGGTACTATCAAGTTACAGAATTTTTTGGTCTCACTTTCACTGTTTTCTCTACTTTTACTAACCATCCTTTGTGGAAACAGCAGAATAACAAGCTACAGCCTTTGGAATAAATCTCCTGAAGTCATAGTTCAGTTGGCCATACAATCTATACTCATGGACTCAGGGTGGTTCTTAAGTGGGACTGCCTCAGGACCTCAGGACTGATACAATCAGGTTTAATAAATATACTTATTTGCTGTTTTCTGCAACTGTTCAAAACAAAACAAAACAAAGCAAAACAAAACAAACAAAACAGCAGCCCAGACTGGAATCGATGTTGAAAATACAAGAGACAGTCTAAATTGTTCAGTACAAGCACAGTTTAAGACATTAATCAGAACTACTACAATTTCTTATGTATTTTGTAATGGACATGGTGGATCATAGAAAAGTAACAGAATGCGAAACTAATAAGCAATAGTTAAAGCTGAGAAGGAAAGCTAAACATGGCTCTCTTGGATATCTGGAATTGACTGAGTCATAGATGATACCATCCATGGTTCAAGTCAATGAGACTTTAAAGAAACAGGTACTCCTTCCCTTTTTTTTCCCTTCCCTTCCCTTTCTTTTTTCTTGAAGGAGGAAAGGGCTACAAAGGGCTGCATTCTGTTAATTCTTTTTTGCAGGTTTAATCTTTATTTTAATAAACATTTTTAAGTGAAAAGTTAAAAAAAAAGAAATAAACAGATAAAATTAGAGTTAACAATTTTCCAAATAGAACACATCCCACAAAATTATATCAAAACATATGGCAGTCTTACTCACCTTAGAGCTAGATAATTTATTCTAAACTTGTACTCTGTTTTGGTAGAATACCCCTATGTTAATTTGGGCAGACCAGAGACTGGAACAAAGGTCAGTCACTTAAAGAGTAAATAATTAATTTCTTTCTCATATAACAAAATAAAACATGCCTAGCTGCAAGGAGAGCTAGGTAATACAGTCTCTAGCTGGACAATCACTTTTCAGTCACAATTTTATTAATGCCAAGAAGAAAATAACAGGTTTCAGAGAACAGCTAGAAGTCTTCACTACATTCACAAATATGATTTAATAAAATGATACCTTAGTGAATCATAGTGAGAATTTTAAGATCATCTGAAAGATAGACATCTTTTAAGATCAATATCTTCTAAGTTTTTTGTAAAGTAGTTTATATCAGATTCCAGCATAATAACTTTGCATCTAGTAAAACTAATCCTCCAATCCTACTATACCACCACTATCAAGTGTCTTTTAATGACTAATTTCAACCCACACTGATCTTCATTTTTTCTTATAGCCTATAATATTTATTCATACTAGTCTCTCCAGCACTTCATTATATATTGATGTCCTGTGCAGACTTCTAAAAGACCACAAATTTCTTAAAGATACCTTAATATTAGTAGTACTCAGTAAAATGCAAAATTCAGAAGGTATTTAATAAATTCTTAAAGATTTGAAGTAAATGCATCTGAGCCAGAATCTATCTACTACATACAAGACAGAATAGCTGCTAACATTTCAATAGATACCACCTTAATAATTTACTGATAACATTATAGACTTCCTGTGACTAAAAAAAGAGTGAAAATAGAATTAATACCAACACCAAAGTGGACCACAAAGCAAAACTTTGCTCCCAGAAAAGTAGCAAAAACAAAAGAAAGAAAGAAAGAAAGAAAGAAAGAAAGAAAGAAAGAAAGAGAGAGAAAAAAAGAAAGGAAGAAAGAAAGAAAGAGAAAAAGGGAAGAAAGAAAGAGAAAAAGAAAAAAGAAAGAGAGAAAAGAAATGGTGGCAAAAACAAAGAGAAGAAAGCAGATGTGGAATTGAAATAGTAAAAAGCAAATGGTAAAGCAAAATGGTTCAACCCAATGTAAACTCTATATAATACAAAATAATGGTGAAATCAATCTTAAAGTAAGCAAAATTGCAAGAAAAAGTACATTTCAAGAAAAGAATAGCATATTTTGGATAGATCATCAATTTTAACAGTAACTTGTCATAACTACTCCCTTTCCATCCACTGCTGATTTTTTGGCAGCGGATAGCCATTGGAATCCTACAGCAGGAGATGGAGACAAGGAATAGGATGACTATAATGAAGTAATCATACATAGAGGGAGATAAGGCAGATAAGGCAAAAGAGAAGAGGTAAGGGATAAAGCCACATATATAAGAGCAAGTGAAGCCAGAGTGACAACCAAAGTCAACAGATCCTCTTCAAACACCAGGCTGTCCTATCATTGTCTACGCAACACTGAAGCAGTGCTTGCATGTAGTAAAAACAAACATCAGCTACCATTTGAATTGAAGTGAAGTGAAATAAAGTAAAGTAAAGCAAAGCAAGAGAACAAAAGAAACATGGGAACAAAACAAACAATAATGACTCAACAGTCAATGCTGGAATGAAAACAAACTGAATTAGGAGAAGAAATTTTTATTACCAGTTAAAACAACATAATTAAGCAGCAATAAGATCAGACTTCTGATTTCAAATGCCAATTAAAGTTGCAATGACCAAGGCAACATAAAACCAATCCAATGCTTTTGGAAAATTATGATGAATAATTTAAGAAAAATTATTCAGATAGCTTTAGTCAGGTTGCATGGAGATACAGAAAGATACCTGAGTTCTAGTTTTAGTTCTGCCATTGACAATTTGTGGCCAACAGTAATATAACCCTCCTTATATATTTTAAAAATATTGAAATTTGGGAAAAAAATAAAATACTAGGAAAAATTACATTTACTCAAGGTAAAATGAGAAGTTGCATTAAGGTTCAATGAATCTTCAAAGAAAAAGAGTGATTGTCTTTTTGCTTCTATCTCTTTGACACATCTTTAGCAGAAAGCTGAATTGGAAGTTTATAATGTATTAATATAACCAAATACAGATAATATCCATTTCTGATTAATTTTGTTTCCAAATTTTGAGCAGTGTGTCCCCTTTTAATTATATTCTATTACCAGGGTGCCCGGGTGGCTCAGTTGGTTAAGTGCCCAACTTTGGCTCAGGTCATGATCTTGCAGATCATGGGTTCGAGCCCCACGCCAGGCTCTGTGCTGACAGCTCAGAGGCTAGAGCCTGCTTTGGATTCTGTGTCTCCCTCTCTGTGTCTGCCCCTCCCCTGCTCATGCTCTGTCTCTCTCTATCAAAAATAAACATTAAAAAATTTAAAAACAAAAATAAAAAAAACTAGTAACTATATTCTATTAGCATTATTCACTATCTCCAATTACTTTTGCAGTGACATTTAAAACTTACTGCCAGGAACTGTGCTAGGTCCAAGCAATAGTTATCCTTTCAGTCATCCTCCACAGTCATTATTAGTGTGATTATTCCCACTTTTTCAAATAAATTATTATTATTCCCATTTTACAAGCAGGAAATGAAATTTCTCCCAGCTAAGGAAATTTAAATTGACCAAAATTACACAGCTAGTAACAGGCAGAACTGGAATTAGAAAGTGAGGTTGTATAACTCCAAAGCATGTTCTCTGTATATAGCACTGTGTGGGTCCCCTTGGACCTTCAACTGAATACTAATTGGCACAGGCACATAAAGACAATACCAGATGCCAGGAAAAGATAGAAGGGGGAATGAGAACAATCTCAAGCTCACACAAGGCCAAGAATAATATGTGACCAATGTGGAAAAGCTCATAATCATAGGTCATCAGGTAGACTACTCAGAAAGTTATAGCCATTGTCTTGAGGGAAATACTACCCATAGACTACTCTGATTCCACCTAGCAAAACTTAAATGCAGGAATCAAAAGAATGAAACCTTCCTATTAACTATGTCCCAGAATAAAGTTCAAAAATAGTCAACTCCTAACAAGGCAAAATTTACAAATCTACAGTATCACTCATCCAATCAAAAATTACTAGGAATGCAAGAAAGAAGAAAAATGCTACCCATAATGAGAAGAAGAAATCAATCAATAGAAATAAATCCAGAAATGACAGATAAAAGAATTAGTAGAAAGAACATCAAATAGTTAATATAACTATATTTCATACGTTTAATAAGATAAAGACATGATTGAGCTTATCAAATACATACATAAAAGATATTTTAGAAATCCCAAATAAAATTTCTAAACATGAAAAATGCAAATCTGAAACTAAAAATACACTGGGTGACATTAATAGCATATTAGACCCAGCAAGAGAAAAAAAATGGTTAATTTGAGGAATAACAATATAAACAATATAAAATGAAACACAAAGCAAATGTTGGAAAAAAACATTTAAGGAATTGGTGAGGTGCAGGACAACTTCAAGTGGCCCAATACACATATAATTTGTGTTATCAAAGAAGGGGCATTTTCCAAATTTGATGAATTTCCAATTTCCAAATTCCAAATAATGGCTATTTTCCAAATTTGATAAAAACTATAAATACACAGATTCAAGTTCAACAAACCCTAACCACAAGAAACTTCATGGCACATCATAGCCAAATAGCTTACAACTAATGATTTTTTTCTTTTTGATGCTATCATAAATCACATTATTTTCTTAATTTCTCTTTCATTGTTAGTGTATAGAACTGCGACTGAGTTTTGTATATAAATTTTATATCCTACAGATTTTGTAAATGTATTAGTTCTATTAGTTCTGATAGCTTTTTCTTTTGATGGTCTTTTGGGTTTTTTATATATACTATCATGTCATCTGCAAATAGAGACAATTTAATTTCTCCCTTTCTGATCTGGATGCCTTTTATTTCTTTTTCTTGCCTAATTGAGCTGGATAGGAATTTCAGTACTAAGCTAAATATAAGTGGTGAGAGTGAGCATCCTTGTCTTGTTCCTGATCTTAGAGGGAAAATTTTCCGTTTTCAATACTGAATATGTTAGTTGTGGACCTGTCATCTATGGCCTTTATTATGTTCAGTTACATTCCCCCTATATCCATTTTATTGAAAGTTTTTATCATGAAACGATATTAAATTTTGTCAAATGCTTTTTCTGCATCTATTGAGATGATCATATGATTTTTACTCTTCATTTTGTTAATGTGATTGATTTGAGATGTTGAACCATCCTTGCATCCCTGGAATAAATTCCACTTAATCATAGTGTATAATCCTTTTTGTTGTTGTTGTTTTGTTTTGTTTTTAAGTAGGTTCTACCCAGCGTGGGGCCCAACATGGGGTTTGAATTCACAACCCTGAGACCAAGACCTGAGCTGAGATCAAGAGTCAGATGATGCTTAACTGACTGAGATACCAGGTGCCCCAATGTATATTATCCTTTTAATGTAACTGATGAACTCAGCTCGCTAATATTTTATCGAAGATTTTTACATCTGTGTTCATCAGGGCTATTGGTCTTTAATTTTCTCTTTTTGCTGTGCCTTTGTCTGGTGTCGGTATTGGGTAATGCTGGCCTTGTAAAATGAGCTTGAAAGTATTCCTTCTTTTCCAATGTTTGGAAGATTTGGCGAAGGGTTGGTAAGACTTATTCTTTAAATGTTTGGTAGAATTAACCAGTGAAGCCAACTGGTCTTAGTTAGGAGGTTATTAATTGCTAATTCAAACTCCTTACTAGCAACTAGTCTGTTCAGATTTTCTATTTCTTCATGATTCAGTGTTGGTAGGCTGTACATTTCTAGGAATTTATCTATTTCTTCTAGGTTGCCCAATTTGTTGGTGTTTGTTCATAGTAGTCTCATGATCCTTCGTATTTGGGTGGTATCAACTGTAAACATCTACTGTTTCATTTATAATTTTATTTATTTGAGTCTTTTTTTCTTGGTTAGTGTGGCTAAAGGTCTTTTTTGTGTATATTTTCAATAAACTACCTCTTAGTTTTACTGATCTTTTCTATTGTCTTTTTAATGTCTATTTAATTTATTTCCATATTGATCTTTGTTATATTCTCTCTCCTGCTAACTTTGGACTTAGTTTGCTCTTTTTCTCATTCCTTAATGTGCATACTAAGGTTTTAAAATTTTTTTCTTATTTATTTATATTTTTTTACTTGAGATCTTTCTTTTATGTTAATGTAGGCTTTTATCACTATAAAAGTCCCTGTTAGACTACTTTTGCTGCATTCCTTAAGTCTTGGTATGTTTCCATTTTAATTTTTCTCAAGATTTTTTCCCAAGAGGTTTTTTTTATTTGGGGCTCCTGGCTGGTTCACTTGGTAGAGCATAAAACTCTTGATCTCAGGGTCATGATTTCAAGCCCCAGGCTGGGCGTGGAGCCTACTTAAAAATATTTTTTGTTAAAAAAAAAGCTTTTTATTTCTTTTTTTTATTTTGCCTTTGACCCACTGGTTGTTCAAGAGTATTTTGTTTCATGTGCATATATTTATGGATTTTCTAGGTTACTTCTTATAACTGATTTCTAGTTTCATACCATTTTGGTCGAAAAGTATCCTGGACATGATTGACATGATTTCAATCTTGTTATATTTATTAAGACTTGTTTGTAGCTTAACATATGATCCAATTTGAAGAATGTTTCATATGTACTTGAGAAGAATGTGTACTCTGCTCCTGTTGGATGGAATGTTCTGAAAATGTCTCAGTCAGTCCATCTGGTCTAATGGGTCATTTAAAAACAATGTTTTCTTACTGATTTTCTGTTTGGATGGTCTATCCATTATTGAAAGTGGGTACTGAAGTTCCCTACCATTACTGCCTTGCTGTCTATTTCTCCCTTCAAGTTTGTTAATATTTGCTTTATATATTAAGGTGCTTCTATGTTGGGTGCATACATATTTACAACTGTTGTATCCTCTTGATGAATTGACTTCTTTATCATTATATAATGACATTAAAAGTTACTAAGAGAGTAAATCTTAAATGTTCTCACCACAAAAAAGAAATGGTAATTATTTGAAGTGATTCAGGTGTTAGCTAACACTATGGTGGTAATCATTTTGCAATATATAAAAGTATCAATCAATACTTTGTACAGCTTAAACGTACACAATATTTTGTAAATTATAGTGTGTGTATATTTGTGTGTGTGTATATATGTATATCTGGGGCGGGGGGGGGGGCGGTGGTGGAGGGGAAGAACCAGTGATGAAAAGAAAATCTTAAAAGCAGTTAGAGGGAGAAAACAGCTTATGTTCATCCTCATGTCATAAGGGTGACAGCAGATTTTTTGGGGGGTGGGGGAGATAATGCAAGCTGTCAGATATTAGAGGAACTCTTTAAAATAATGAAAGGGAAAACTGTATTTTCAGCAAAATATCTTTGAAAATTGAAAGCAAAAAAAAAAAAAGGAGGGAAATTCAGATATACAAAGTCTGAAATAGTTCATTACCTGCATATCTGAAATATAAAAAATGCTAAAGAAAGTTACTTATTAAATAGGGAAATATGAACATATAACACAAAGAAGGACACAAGATCACTTCTCAGCCTTTTGACTAAGATCAAGTGAAGAAGGACAAAAGAAATAATAACTAAATGGCTAAATACATAAGGTAAATTTTTCTTATTTTAAAAATCTCTTTGAAAGGTAATTGCTATTTTAACATATGATTAATGTAAAATTTAAAAAAATATATAGAACTAAAATATGACAGCAATTGGATGGAAGCCAAGAGGGAGGAATCAGAAATATACTTTATTTATTTATTTATTTATTTACTTTAAATTTTTTTTTAACGTTTACTTATTTTTGAGACAGAGGGAGACAGAGCGTGAATACGGGAGGGGCAGAGAGAGAGGGAGACACAGAATCTGAAACAGTCTCCAGGCTCTGAGCTGTCAGCACAGAGCCCGACGCGGGGCTCGAACTCACAGACCGTGAGATCATGACCTGAGCCGAAGTCGGACGCTTAACCGACTGAGCCACCCAGGCGCCCCAGAAATATACTTTAATAACACACCTATACTACATAGGAAATGGTATATTAATTGATGGCACACTGTGATAATCTAAAGATATGTACTATGAACTCTAAACAGCCAAACTCACAAAAGAACTAAGGCTAATATGCAAAAAGGCAATAAAATAGAATAAAAAATATTGAATTAATTCACAAGAAGGCAGAGAAAAAGAAAAAGGAAACAAAGAAAAGATAATTTTAAAATAATTATAATTATATATATACATACATATAGCACTTTTACACACAATTAGATACATATACATATAAAATTATATGCAATTATATATTTTATATACATAAAAAATGTCCACTTAAGGAAATGCTTTTTCCCCACAACTTGTCAGATAGATAGGTATGCTATGGAATGAATGTTTGTGTCTCCCCAAAATTCAAATGTTGAAGCCCTAATCCACGAAGTGAAGGTATTTGGATATGGGCCATTTGGGAGGTGTTCAGGTCGTGAATGTGGAGACCTCATGATGGCATTAGTGGCCTAATCCTAATCAGAGTCCTAATAAGTGTCCTGAGAAGAGACACCAGAGAGATGATCTCTCTCTCTCTACTATGTGAGAATACAGTTGTGTGCAAGCCAGGAAGAGAGCTCTAATCAGAAGCTGTAGCAGCTGGCATCTTAGTCACTGACTCCGGAGCCTTTAGAACCATGAGAAATAAATGTTAACAACAGTTTATGTCACCCGGTTTATGGTATTCTGTTAGAGCAGCCCAAGCAGAGGAAAACACACTTAGTCTCACTCTGCAACTGAAAAATGACCTCATGAAGATTGTTACTACAAGCCCTTTGCAAAAGGAGATAAAAATGCCCCATGGCTGCTCATTACATCATTGCTCCGGCTGTTTCTCACGTGCTTGCTTGTGATGCCGCACACTCCCACTGAGACACCTAGTGGTGGACAGTTTATCTGAAGATGAAAGGAGACCTGCATGCTCAATGTTTTGCATTTTAACTCATAAAATGCACAGCTGGGCCTCTCCCCAAATACTCAAGGGCTTTTGATATATTAACTCCTCTTTAAATCGCCCAAGTGAGGCATAAAGAGAAAACAGAATGTGTAAGCAAATTGTGCTGGGTCAAAGTCAGGACCATATGCCCTCATCTCCTGATTCCTGTACTGACCATTCATTGACCTGCTACATTTAAATGTTAATTATTAACAATTAAATAATATTTTAATAATAATTTTTATTATTAGCCCTCGTGTTTCTTTTTAAAAATCATTTGTTTATAAAATAAGATCTACAGAGGCTCCTGGGTGGCTCAGTTGGTTAAGCGGCCGACTTCGGCTAAGGTCATGATCTCACCATTTGTGAATTCAAGCCCTGAGTCGGGCCCTATACTGACAGCTCAGAGCCTGGAGCCTGCTTCAGATTCTCTGTCTCCCTCTCTCTCTCCCTCTCTCTCTCTGCCCCTCCCCTGTTCACATTCTGTCTGTGTCTCTCTCTCCTTCAGAAATAAACATTTAAAAACATTTTTTAAATAAATAAAATAAAATAAAATACCATAAGACATCATCTGAATCTTTGGATTTACTTCTGTGCCACTAATAGTTGCTTAATAAATATCAAATAGGACTGAATTACATTATAATGAGTCAATGTTCTAGGCCCTAAACAGAATGCAAATATAAGCATCACATTCTGGATTCAAAGGCATAGGTCTAAAATTATCAACATTATTCAAAAACAATTGTCCTCTAGAATAAATCCCTTAAAAATTAAGTCACCAAGTGAAAAACTCTGACTTTACAAAGATTCAAGTATACATGGGAAAAGTAATTCAACTCACTGTATCAGAGAATTTTGAGGGGTTAGAGGGAAAACAAGTATTCTTCATTGAATTAAATTACAATGAAGTTATAAATTGGCATGTTCTTCTAACAGAAATAACACTGACACTATAATCTACAAATCTCTTCTTTCAAACAGGTGAGAGAAGCCCATATTCTCTAAGATATAGAGTTACTGAGGTTCGTTCCTAGTTTCGTAAAATAAAAAAGCATGAAGAACTTACTGTATACCTTTGTTTTTAAATTTCATCTTTTCTTTTCAAATGCATTTTTGAAATGACCCTTCTCTAAAAGAGATTAATCCTCAAAACTATTCGGAGTAACTGAGAAACGATTTTGGAACATGGGAGTGTAATTAGTCAATATTTCTAGTTACTTAATGTGAATTAGAAGTTTATACTTTGATGAACAAGAGTAAGAAGTCAGAACAAAATGGGGGAAAATTCTCTTGATTGAAAGACTATAGTCAGGAATAAATTATGATCTGGGGCCACAGAAACCTTACACATCATTAATGATATATATATATATTTTATTGTAAGCACAACAAAGGGTCAACTACCAAACCTATTATAAGGCTAAGTGGTATGATTCTCTAAGTGGTAGAGATCTGTAAACTTTTTATGTAAATGGCCGGATGCCAGATATTTTAAGCTTTGTAGGCCAGATGGTTTCTGTCTCAACTATTCAACTCTCTTTGCCATGCAAAAGGAGCCAGAGACAATGCTGTAAAAAAATGGGCATGTCTGTGTTCCAATAAACTTTATTTACAAAAACAGGCACGTGAAAAGGATTCAGCCTACAGGTTGTAGTTTGCTGACTTCCTGCTCTAAATTCCCAGCATATGTTCTATAAGTGATAGTACCACCTGAGGACAGGCCCCAGGTCAAACTCTTAGACCCCCTATTTCTTAGCTGTCCACTTATCTTCCTCAACTTTCCACCATCTCCTCCTCTTTTCTATTTCTTCCTCTTTCCGCCCCCACCCTGAATCTGGAATTCTCAGGCAGCCCTTTCTCAGAAACTCTGACTGGCTCTATGGGAAGAAAGGAGGTCTTAATGAGGCATAACCATAAAATGGCTATTAGAGGCTTATTACATTTAAAAAAGGAAATACTTAGGATGATTGTTTAACCCAGATACTCTTATTGATAATAGTGGGATTCACCATAGGGGAAATACTTGAAGGGCCTCAGACATACCAAATGAGAAATAAGCTAATTGTTCCCACCTGACTCACATAATGGTCATTTTTCTTAAAACCCTTTTATACACAAACACTGAGGGCTCAACTATGAAGCAAGTTACACAACAGAGTCAAGTAGGTGTGTAGCTTTCTTACAAATCCCAGCTGATGATATTACTAGGAAGAGATGTCATTTGCAAAAAAAAAAAAAAAAAAAAAAAAAGGAAAGTTGCAGAATTTCTTACAACTCATCTTTTGCACTTAAACTAAGAGCAGGGAAACTTTTTTCCTAAATATTAAAATTTAATTATACGACAGTCACCATTTCCTGTGTAAAAGTTACAGAACTAGTATGATGCCACAAGGCAGACACAAAAGGTGATGAAGCTGATGACTTCAAGTGAGGACACACTGGTGACCACTTGTAGCTAACTGTATCAGTCAGGGGACCCACAGGAAACCAGTGGCACACTCAAACTGGGTAACTGTAGGAGAGTTTAACAAAAGAACTATTTACAAAGTGTGTAAGTAGGGAATCAACAATAGTCATATAATTTATTGTTAAACTGTGCCACTTTTAAGGGTAAAAACAAGTTTTATTAATAAATTATGCCAGGACAATGGGTATAGACCAGGACTGGCCCAGTCAAATTGTAACTATTGCTAGCTATACCTGCAGGCTAGCAAGAATAAGGGGCTATTATTACCCTTAGACCTAAGGACACAAATAAAGGGAATGGTAACCAAAACCTGGAAGTAAGCAAGATGAAAAGGTCAACCAACTAGCAGGAGCTAGGGCCCCCAGGAGAGAAAAGCATACAGTCTAGGAGAAGCCACCATGGAGAGAGTGGGTGAATTAAAATTCCAACTTCACTGTTCTCCTACTCCCTGATTTCTTGCCAAAATCTCCCAGTGGCCGAACCCAACCAGAAGCTGGAGGTCAAGGGAGCCTGTTGATGCAGTTTGTATGGGTCAGCTTCCCTAGAGTACAAAGCAGGGTAGGGAAGGGTGGACAGTGTATCTGGAGAAGAAAATAGAAGGTATTCAGTATAGTAAAATTTCTTTGCAAAGGTATTACAATTGGAACTATTTTTCAGCTCTGACCTCTTCTACAACTCTTTTGAAGCATTCTAAGAAAGCTCAACTGCTACCTTTTTCCTGAACAATCTTCTCCCTGTTTATTGCCTTATTAGATTGTAGAAAAAGAGCAGTGTAAGCAAGATCTTTTACCCCCAATTGGCTGAGGGTAAGACTGTTTACAGACGAATGAGCGCAAGCATGAGGTCCTTATACATCTGTTTGGCCTCTTTCACTCCCTAATTCAAAAATAGCTGGGAACATTTCTCAGCCATAGACTGGTTAGGTAGGTATCACCAGCTTAGAAATAAAATAAAATAAAATGACATGAAATGAAATGAAATGAAATGAAATGAAATGAAATGAAATGAAATAAAATAAAATAGATATTTTTTGCATTCATCATAGGAAACTCCCTCACTACTTCTTGGTCTAGAAATGTCCCCAAAGGACCTTAGAGGAAGTATGTTATTTGGTAAAACCAATCAGTGGTTCAAACCAACAGCAAGGGTGCTGGAGTACAAACGTGTAATGCAAAATTGATGGGCAAAATGGACATGTGCTGCAGTCATAACAAACCATACACTGGCCAATTCACATTACATAAACGCTTTACCTGACTATGAACAAGGAAGGAGAATATGAAGAAAAAATGTTCACCTCTGCAAAGTGTGGCCCATCTTTTCTGCATGAGTATGTGAGAACCAAGAGGTGGAGTGCTTATGTGACGAGAATCCTGGCAAGTTTATTGTAATCACTTTACTTCCAGACCCAAAAGAACACCCAGCTACTAGGGAAAGTGCATCTTCACACTTCATAAAATATCACCATGCAAAGGTTGGTGTCATCATCTTTTCTCACCCCATAGTAGAAGATCTCTCCCCTTTCATCAGTAATAGCCTTTTCATTTTTTAAGTCCAATGAAACTATGCTTTAATAAAATAAAAACTTTTAATTACAAAAATAGCATATCTTTTTCCTGACAACTTGGATCTATGTCTTCAAACACAAACTTAATTTTGCATGAGGACTAGGCTACCGTAACTATTCAGGACAGTTACAAGAAGAGGAGAAAGAAAGTAAATTTACAAGGAGGCAGGGAAAGAATAAGAGAGGAACCTGGGTGGCTCAGTTAAGTGTCCAACTCTTGATCTCGGCTCAAGTCATAATCTCAAGTTTTTGAGTTTAAGCCTTGCATGGGGCTCTGCACCGACTGCTAGGAGCCTGCTTGGGACTCCCTCCCTCCTTCTCTGCCCTTACCCACACTAGCACATGCTTTCTCTCAAAATAAAGAAACATTTTTTAAAGAGAGTAAGAGAATGAAAAAGAAAGAGAACTATTATGAAAAACAATAATGAAAATATTAAGAAAACAAATGAAAGACAGATGTTTCTAGTGAAGGTAAAAGAGCTGTATTATGGGTCATTTTCTGGCCCAGCTCATGGGTGAGAGTATTGCTTAAGTTCTCTGAGTAATCAGAGTGTCCTAGAAATGATCTCACTTCTGTTTCCCACCAGAAGAAAGACACTATTCCTGACCTAACCTAATATTTCCCTAACTACACAGGTAGACATGTAGATACTGTTCACACCTTCATCATTTGAACAAATTGAAAGAGAAAACAAAACAAAACAAAAAAAAAAAAACAAGAAACAGAAAGTTTTTCAGCATGCCAGGAATTTTCAGAGATCCTCTTACCTGAATGACAGCCCGAGGCAAGCCATAAGTGGATTCCAGCAGGAAGACAGCAAAAAACTAGGAGAAAAAAAACAAAGACAAAGATGTCTCTAGGGAGATTCTTTCAGATGAAATAATTTGCTTCCTAAGAATGATCTCTGAAGAAGGTTAATGTACTCTAATCTATTGAGGATTTATTGAATATCTATTACATGTAGCGCATAAGACTGACCCCTGTGATGGTTATGATGAGGACCACAGGCATAAAACAACCCTTTCCATTCTTTCCTTTGCAATGGTTACTTGGGAAATCAGAACCACTTTTGAGCTTGTCTTAATTCCTCAGTTCTTTTTTTTTTTAATTGAAGTGTAGTTGACACACAATGTTATATTAGTTTCAGGTGTACAATGTAGTGATTTGACAAGTCTATTCACTATACTATGCTCACAAGTGTAGCTACCATCTGTCACAGTCCAGTGCTAATACCACTGACTATATCCCCTGTGTTGTACCTTTTATTCTCATAACCTATTCATTCCCTAAATGGAAGCTTATACCTCCACTCCTCTTCACCCTTAATTCTCTAGTTCTTAATAATATTTTCTATGGATTCTTGTACCTGATCCTTGCTTCCTTTAATTCCTTGGTTTCTTTCTTTTACCTTAACTATTTCTTACCTCTTGATACCAATACATTTACTGGAAGTCACTGCCAATGTTTTTGGAAAAAGTAAATCAAGTATTATAAAGCATTTCCTTCTTCCAAAGAACTCACAGTTTAATAAAAAGACAAAGTTGAAAAATTGTTGGAATTTTACATCATGAATGGAAGTCATAACACAGAAGCCCAAAACAAGTATTTCTTTTTTTTTTTCAATATATGAAGTTTATTGTCAAATTGGTTTCCATACAACACCCAGTGCTCATCCCAAATGTGCCCTCCTCAATACCCATCACCCACCCCCCCCTCCCTCCCACCCCATATCAACCCTCAGTTTGTTCTCAGTTTTTAAGAGTCTCTTATGCTTTGGCCCTCTTCCACTCTAACCTCTTTTTTTTTTTCCTTCCCCTCCCCCATGGGTTTCTGTTAAGTTTCTCAGGATCCATATAAGAGTGAAACCATATGGTATCTGTCTTTCTCCGTATGGCTTATTTCACTTAGCATAACACTCTCCAGTTCCATCCCTGTTGCTACAAAGGGCTATATTTCATTCTTATTGCCACGTAGTACTCCATTGTGTATATAAACCACAATTTCTTTATCCATTCATCAGTTGATGGGCATTTAAGCTCTTTCCATAATTTGGCTATTGTTGAGAGTGCTGCTATAAACATTGGGATACAAGTGCCCCTATGCATCAGTACTCCTGTATCCCTAAAACAAGTATTTCTTAAAGGGGAGGAAGGAGGTCACATGCAGGTAGGAGACCACTTGTGGAGATGTTCGGTGAAATGAGCATTGAATGACAGGAGAAATGTCAACACCTGAGGATGTGAGGCTGAGAAGAAGAGAGCTTAAGGCACATTTGGAGCATATTAACATCAGATACTATTTGGCAGAAGCCTAACAGAATGAAGGAGATAAGGCTGGGAAGAGCTTGGAGCCAAGCAAGGAGGGATGATTGTAAATGTTAAGGCAACCGCTGGGAGTCATACCAAGAGTTTCTGAGCAGAAAAGTGATATGCTCAAAGTGATTTCAGAAGTCACATAATTATAGACAAGGAAACTGGGGGCCCCACGGATAGGTGTTTAGCAGGCAAAGAGATGACTTCCAGGATGCCTGAGAAGGAGGCACCCTGTCCACATCATCTCCACAAAGACCCACAGAGATACAAAGTTTCAAAAGAAGAAAGGAGGCAACGCAGTCACACTCTAGAAAAATGCAAGTCAAACCTCAGGGAGGGCTGCTTTCTTCTGTCCCCATCCCATCAGCATACCCCAACTCAAGTGAAGAAATCTGTGTTCCTAGCTCCTGCTTGCTGACCAGAAACACCTCTGATGTCACAGCAGATGAATCAAGCTTTGGCATCATCCCACAACACCCTGAAAAGTTGGTGATGGGGGAAGGGGCAGCGAGATTTCTTTCCCAAAATTTGCTGTTTGCTGCTATGACAAAAAAAAAAAAAAAAAAAAAAAAAAAAAAGACACCTAAATTTGGAGGATTCCAGAAAAGCCCATTTAGAAGTCATCACTGAATCAGCGGCTTTCCATGACTCCTGTTAGCACCACATTCTTTGTTTCCAGGCCTTAACCAGTGAACTGGGTCCAGCTGTACTGGTACAGCTGTTGAGCGCCTTCTATGAAAAAAGTTCACTTCTGGCTCAAGTCTCCACCCCACCCCCACCCCTGAGTCTGTGCTTTTCCCGCTTCCCTCGCCACCCCCTGCTGTTCTTCCCAGGCACCGCTCGGCCTGTGACCTTTGCTAGGACTCACGTGGGGCGCCCTGCCTCGTCTGCTTTGGCGGTGATTCCTAGGAACTTCCCAAGGACCAGGGCTTTGCAGGCTCTGACACGCAAGGGGTGGGGGTAAAGGGAGGAAGAGGGGAGCTGGGTGTCTGGAGAGCCCCGGGCGGCGCGAGCCAAGCTTGGGTGGAGTGGGGTTCATCCCCCAGAAGCCCAATGAGTGCCGGCATTCCGTCCCTTCAACCCTTGGTTGGCGTGGCCACAGCCGAGAAGGCGGCGAGGCATCCTCTCGGGAGCTCTCCCCGAATCATTTGGCTGCGCTTAAACTCCCTTTTCCGGATGAAGGAGGGCTTGCAAGTACAAACCCGAGCCCTCCACCCTTGAGGGTGTTCAAGCCCCAGGTGCCCGAAGTTGCTAGGCTGCGCAGGCGTGGGGCTAAGCGCCTAGGACGCACAGGGCGCACGAATCTTGCGCGCCTTCGCGAGAGCCGCGCGTTGGACAGCACCTTCCGCCGGTGCGCACCGCGGCACATCGCGCGACGCAGTTGGGTCCCGCTGGTCCGGTGTCGGCGTCTTTACGCTGGCCTTTAGAGTGGGGCTGTGAAGGTGGAGGGGAGTTGGATTCTGTGGTTTCAAGAGTTTTTGACACCTATAGAACATGCTCGAGAAGACCGGAGCCCCTGAGGTGCCCCCAGTCACCCAAGAGTAGACGCTTCTTTCCTGAAATTGATAAGGGAGTTTTGAAAAGTAAGTGTTTTGAGTGCGAGCCCCATCAGATCTTTTCCCATTCATGTCAACTTCGAATCGGCTCTGAGCTTAAGGTTCTAGTCACCATTGCACTTCAGTGCCTTCACATGGAAGAGAAGCCTGAAGCTGCACCCACCCTCCAAAGCATCCCATTAAGTAAGCACATGAGTTTCTTTAGTTGCCGCAGACGAAAGAAAGTACTAGTTGAAAACGGCCAAAAGAAATACTCAAGAGTGTACAGCATGAGGGAGCATTGGTACCTAGTCCTTACAGTGGCTGCCGTTTGGGGATATTTTTTCTAACAAGAAAGGGGCTTGGTCATGGAAATGGCCCTGCAGGAGAAAGATGTAGGTATCTGTTTCTTAAAGCACCTTCTGGCACATATCAAGGGTTTAGGGCAAAGATAAAAGGAGGAAGGTGAGGGAAATTCCTGATGGTTTTTTACCAATGTGAAAATTCCATAGATTTGGCTGGTTCTATTTTTTCTTTCATGTAACCAATTCAGAATTCTATGAAGGAAGAGAATGACATCAAGGAAAATCATTGGTCTAGGAGAAAAGAGCCCGTAGGCGTTTAGGTGTTATATATGTGGAGCCAGAAAGCTCTGGAGCATCAGGGAGACTCCAACTTAAGGCAACAGCATGGGTGAATATGGGCTTCATGTGCACTGGGAATGAGAGACAAAGACTGGTGCCTGGGCATGTGCCCCTAAGGCAGGCCTTGCAGATCTAGAGGCAATTCAGTGTGGGTGGAAAGACTTTAGTGTGAAACAGGGGTGGGATTGAGTTTCCAAGTATATTGCCTGATGCCTTATTATTTGTTCTGTCAGTTTTTTTCAGGAAGATCTTCATCTTACAACTGGTAGGGCTGGTGCTAACCTACAATTTCACTGACTGTGACTTTGAGAAGATTAGAAAGAAGTATCAGGAAGTCATTTATCAAGCCCTGAATAAATACATGAATGGGGTAAGTGAAGAAACATTAAAAAATATTTTTTTCATCAAAAGAATAGGCATACACACATGCAAACTACAATTTAATTTTTAAGGAAAGAAACATGATTTGGAAAAAAATCATGGCCCAGCATTTTGTCAGACTTTCTTACAAGTGATACTTAAATATACTAGCCTCTACCTAGAAATTGGCACACATTAAGTGTGCAGATGCTGATGAGGAGCAGATATTGATGGATAATATATATCTATCAAGGTGTCTATCCTCTGCTGAAGTGCTGCTCTACCAGTGCAGTAAAAAAGAAAACTGGGTAAGGGCTTGAGAGAGAAAGGGGAGTAAAAAATAGGGACTTCTTGTGAGCTAAGCCCTAACCAGAGAGGACAGCCCTGGGAAAGGTGCACTGCAGGTCTTTCTAGTGTTCTAGAAGCCTTAGAATGCCGTTATGGGATAAGGTGTGCTTTAGGATTTTAATATACAGTAGTAAAATTATTTTCCTGATTATTCTTATTTCTGGATAGAGTATGCAGGTGTGAAATGCATGAATGGTTACAAGGCTGATGTGGGCTTTCGAAAGATGGCATTATTGCTCACTTGTGTAGTTTTATGTACAAGTGTGCCCAGTTTGGTGCCGGGGGGCGGGTCTCTCTTTAGGACCAGGATCCTTTAATATCCGGTTTCAAACACTAGCAGGTACTATCTGAATTCCAAGTGTTTCACTACCTTGTCAATGGTAAGAACAGCTAGATGCGCAGGAAGCAAGTGCCTAAGTGGAAACTGCTTTCAGAGCATCTTTAAAACCTGGAAGCAATGGGGGCGTGGGAGGGGGGGGAATGACTTCCCTTGTGAACTAAGGCTTTACTTATTGTCTTCTTTTTTTCTTCTTCTTTCTTCCAGGTCAAGAGCACCGAATTCAACAACTACATCTACTGTGAAGACCCGGTGAGTGGGTGCTCTGCACTGCTGGCTTTCTCCAGAGCCACACCTGGCATTCCTGAGAGAGGGTAACCTGCGGCGCGTAGAACCGCAGGCGGTGGTGGCTGGGCTCCCAGGCGACGCTGACCGAGTAGGGACGCCTGGGCTGCCAGAAACCTCCGGGCCAGTGCCCTGCTTGGGACGCTACTTCCGTTCCAGTTTAGGGAGAGGAAGTCTCTCCTGGGAGCCAGTGGGATTCCGGGAGAGTCCCCTCTCCCCCAACCCAGGCCCCCGGCAGGAAAAGCAAGTCTGGAATAGTGACCAGGCAACGACGTCAGGGGCACCTCTCCCAGGGTGCAGAGCCTCTGCGGGGCGCGCCCCGCCTCTCGGCCGCATTCAGGGCGGCGAGACTGGGGCGGAGCCAGCACCGGCGCGCGTCCTTTCTCCTCCAGCGCGGCTGGCACGCTCGCCAACGCCCCTGGTTCCTCCTCCGTACTTGGGTTCTCTCTCTCTGTCTCTCTCTCTGTCTCTCTCTCTGTCTCTCTCTCTCTCTCTCTCCCTCCCTCCCTCTCTCCCTCCCCCCTCTCCCGCCCCCTCTGTCTCCCTTTCTCCCTCCCTCTCTCCCCCCTCCCTCCCTCTCTCTCCCTTTCTCCCTCTCTCTCTCTTCTTCCGCCGAGATCTCTTCCTCCCCCTCGAAACGCGTCTGTGGTGTCTCCCGCTCCCCTCCCCCACCTCCCCCCCCCCCCCCCCCGAATCTTCACTCGTTTCTTATCGACTCTCTTTTTTTGTCTCTTTCCGTTGTTTGTTTTTCCTGGCGTTTTCCCCGGCGTTTCCCCCGTTTCTCGTAAACCTTGCCGCCCGTGAGCAGCCAGATTGCCTCGCTAAAATCGACCTCATTACCTTCTATCCCACCCACGGCTGCACGACACTGGCCAAGGAAATCTTTGCGATAAGAACTAACGCTACGCTCACTCTCCAGTGCCCAGGCTACTCAGGAACGCAGGTAAGCTTTCTAAAGCCTTGGAATTAACCTTGAAGTGGCACTCTGTTGCAGAAGTCATTACGATTTTTATTCAGGTCCTATCTCCTGAAGAGCAAAGGAGCCTGTAACAGCTGTAGACTCAGTACACACAGGGTCCCCAAACCCATCTATTTCTAGGGTTCTGATTCTTTTGGCCCAATTATAGTTCTAAACCTTAGGCAGTGTTTCAGGATATGATCAGTGAGCCTATATCCTGGTTGCCCGAACATGGGAGAGTAATTATCCAAAATGCCAATTCCCAGGGACCCAACCTAGACCTTAAAAATCACAATCCCTGTGCATTGACTCCTTATGAGATTCTTATCCTAAATTGGAGCAGCATTGTTTGGGCTTCGCACTAAATAATGTGTGTTTCTTTCATAAAATTTTAAATTATACATTAAATCTCTACCCCACATTTGCTTAATTGCTTATATAGCTCTCTTTACATAGTGGATTTTTGCATATGCAGTTACATGCATTTGAATGGATGTGTAACTTTAAATAGAAACAGTAGTGCAGAGTTAGGAGCAGGAAGTCTGGAAGACAAGCTTTCCTGACTTTGGATCCTAGCCCCAAAACTTCTATTTTGACATAACTTCTAGCCTCTCTGTGGTCAGTTTCATGTGCAAAATGAGAGTCACATTAGCAAGTCCCAAATAGAGTGTTTATGAGGATTAAATGAGTCAATAGATGTGAAAGTACTTAGGAGTGCCTGGCAAATGACAAGTATTCAATAAATATTGACGTTTTTATGAAGTATTTATAGAGTATTCAATAAATAATGCAAGTAAAGCAGGGCATTTATCTACCTGATGACAAATTTAAAAAAGACAAAAGAGAGACAAGTACAGATATGTATGATTGCTGTGAACTTTCTCAGTCTGCACACTGTGTGGCCAAGGCCGTCACATTTTTAGGGATTAAAGATTGAGCCATATGGTCCATCCATATGGACATCCATAGAGTTGAATGCTCAATACCACACAGCCATGTGAAAAACCTGTTTGGCTCTATGCCTTCCGTCAAGGAGACGCTGGCAAATCTACAGATAGCCACAGTGACATTCATCCATATAAGAAGAGCATAGAAGACAGTCTAGATCAAGTTCTAGACAGCATGCAAGAAAGAGAAAGTCTGAGTAATTTATTTCAGCCCCCTCCCAAGCCCAAAGGGAGAGGCTAAGACCAATATTTTAGATTCAGTAGATTTTAGAGTAAGATTTTTGCTTAGTAACCTGATGAATTTTATTTATCTGAATATTGCATGTCTAGAAGGCCTAGTCTGTCACTATTCAAGAGTAATTCAGGTGAAAGAATACACAGAAAGATTATCACAATCTTTTTTTTTTTTTTTTAAGTTTAGATTCCTTTTTAGTCTGTGGCACACTTCGGTGGCAGGAGGGACAGAAAGCAGCAGCACTTTGGGTCCAAATAAGAGGTTTACTGAATTACATCTATAAAGAGGCATAAGCTCTGTTCTTGAAGAATGTATGGTCTTGTCAGGGACATCATGAAACCACCAACTTAATCATTTATTTAGTCATGCAATAAATATTCAGCGTTTCCTATGTAAAAGACATTGTTGTCAGCACCACGGGGAATACCCATGATGCAATAATAAAACCGGCATGTGAGAGACAAGTTAAATGAAATACACTCTGAAGCACTAGAAGAGTTTCCAAAAGAAAAGTTTGAGCAATGAGCAGAGGGCTTGTAAAGGAGGTGGTGCTTGGCGTTGAAGCAAGAGTAGGTGGGTGGAGAGGAGGGAGGGCATTCCTCTAGGAGAAAACACATAGGAGCACATGTAAGCAGGTGTTTGGGGGACACACTGAGAGATGGATTTGCATAAAGAAGACCCTGCCACTCAGTGGTTGTTAAAGATTGTGACAGTCTTGACGATTGATTCTCGTATTCCACAGATAAATAATACCCAGGCAAAGAAGAAAAGAAAGAAAAGACAAGTTACAACAAATAAATGCCGGAAACAAGTCTCACACTTAATGGAATTGTGGCGTCGATTCAGTCGCATTTCATAGAAACAAAATACACCTTCCTTCAGGCTGTATTTCACCCCAACAAAATAAATCATCTTTATTAAGTAGATGTAATGTTAACTCTAACTGTGACACTTAAAAGATCACCAGTAGTTATTTTTTTAATTACAGAAGGGTTTCTTGTTTTTGTAAGCTTTTATTGTGTGATGTGGTTTTATAATGCAGGGGAAACACTACCCCTCAAATGTAGGGGGAAACTGCCGTAGCAGTGATGCCTGGGCCACTGGCCCTGTGCGGTAATTCTCTGCTGGAACTACATAAGCCTTACTTCAAGGGGAGAATCTAAACATGTAGCAGAAGGAAAAAGAGAAGGCTGAGAAAGGAAAAGGTTGAACTCAAGAGCATGTAAACCTCTGTTTAAAAGGCAGATGTTTCGTCTATGTATACTGATACTTACTGTGTTCTCATGCTAAAAATGTACAAAAGAAAATAAAAGCAAAACGTGTAGACAAAAAGTTGTACACATAATGAAGCAATCTGAAAGAATGTCCAAGTAAAATATTGTGCAAGTATTATACATCAAGTTTTAAAAATTATCTGACAAGAGTGATGTATATGCAACCAGGTCCTGAATTGCCTTTATTAAAGCTAAAATATATATTTTTTTAAATTTATGGAATATATTTTTTATTTATTTGTAAGCACTTTTTAAAATGTACATATTGCTTTGTAATTGACACAATATATTTCTTAATAAAACAATTCTCAAATTAGCTTATGAATGGTCTTTTTAATGTGGTTAGTAGACTGAGGTGCATCACTTTTCTTCAGTTTTTTTTTTTAACTCTAGCCTTAATTTTTTAATTAATTAAAAATTTGTTTTTTTATCAGTATAACTGACATATTCATTTCAGATGTACAACATAATGCTTTGGTATTTGTATATATTGCAAAATGATCATCACAATAAGTCTGGTTAGTATCTATCAACATACATAGTTATAGATTTTTTGTGTGTGTGATGAAAACTTCAAAGATCTTCATTTCTTTAGTTCATTATGTCCCCTCATTCTTGGAGCCCACTGGCTATGCCCCCTCTTGCTTTGTAGCTTGGCCCTACCTATGGAGAGAATATTTGGGGATAGGTGGCTTCAGGATGCATTCCGATTATCTTTTTCTCAAGCTATGTCTCTAGTCCTTCTTTCCCCTGTTGAATTTCCCCCACACCTGGAAGACAGTGGAGAAAAAGGTAAACAATGTCAAATCATCCATTTTCCTATTCTTGAATGCCTGCTGACAGGTAAAGCCACAGGCACTCTGTCACTCACCTCCCAGTTAGATTGTTCTGAACACCAGTGGGAGGGGCGACCCTAGCCATAGAGTCCAGGCCAAAATAGGGCAGATAGAAACACATGGATTTTTCCTTGAGTAGAAACTTTCCCCTGACCGCTGCTCTGAGGACTGGTGCTCACAGGAGAAGCTCAAGGTCCCTAAATCCAACTTAGCTGCCAACAGGTAAGAGGAAGTTTACATTATGTACCCCAAAAACATTTATGGAGCACCTACTGTATGCCATCCCTTCAGCTAAGTACTAGGGATACAAAAGTAAATGAAACACAGCTTTTACCCAAAGAAACTCAAGAGTGTCGCTGAATACGCAATTTCCTTTGCCCTGAGGGAGTTTCCTTTGCTGTCTTTCTAAAATAAAGCCCTCTAAAGAAAGAGACCCAGCCCAGGGACCTAAATGCCATCATAAGAGAAATTTCTGTGGGTATAGCCTGGGCTAGTACTCATTAATTTTCTATGCAAAAGGTGGGGAAAGAAATGACCATTTAAACCTATTAACTCCATTTTTCTAGGGATCTAGGGATTAACTGACGAGATTTCACCCCACTGTGAAAAGAAATATGCTTACAAATTTTCTCAAGGTTATTGCCAATTTCCCTAGAAGCAGGGAGAAATGAAGAATTGAAGATAGAAGAGGCAGCTCAACGTGTTGATCGAATGCAGTTTCTTTGAGTTTTCTGCTTTATCTTTAAAAATGTGTGTAATTTATATATTTCATTTTTCTATGCACCCCAAGGGTGTTTTAATATAAAAATAATCATTTTAATTACTAACTATCCACTAAAAGTACAAGTAGATGCACCATATTAATGTAGTAAGAACTTTTCCAAATGTTGTAAAGGAAATGTGGATTATATATTTCTACTTTTTGAGATGAACTGAGGTTTTCTGGTGGACTCATATGTTGTCATTTTTTTCAATGTTTATTTTTGAGAGAGAGAGAGAGGGTGCTAGTGGAGGAGGGATCGGGGGGGGGGGGGGACAGAAGATCTGAAGTGGGCTCTGAGCTGACAGCAGTATGCCAGATGTGGGGCTCCAAGGATGAGGGGACATAATGAACTGAAGAGATGAAGATCTTTGAAGTTTTCATCACAAGAAAAAAAATCTGTAACTATGTATGTCGACACATACTAACCAGACTTATTGTGATCATAACTTGAGTCTAAGATGCTCAACTGACTGAGCTGCCCAGGCGACCCTCGTATGTAGTCAGTTTTATAAATGTTCCATGGTCAGTGGAAGGAAAGCTGCAAATTCTGGTTTAAGCATATATCAACTAGGGCTCCTGTGTTAATTATGCTATTTACATCATCTATAACCTCATCTTGTGACATGTAGACAAAAGCATGCAGCAACAATTGTAATTGGCAGTTATCGTACGATCGTCTCTGAGCTGAAGCTGTGAATGGCAAATAAGATGGAAATGGCCTGAGGTTTTAAGTGCACAACCGAATGGATGGATCAACCAAAAGCGAAGTCGGCCCCACTTCTTTATTTTTCTTTGTGTGAGCTACTTGAGTAAAGGTTTTGTTTTGGCTTTGAGTCTTCATGGTTGTTACTTATTGCTGAAAGCAGCAATTTTTCTGAGGGCCAAAAAGAGATAAGATTTGATTTAAGGAGTAATTTGAAGTGGGGCAGGGGGTAGGGGGTGTTGAGCAAGATGAAGTCAGGCCTTAATAACATGGGGAACAAAGCCTAAGTTGTGACCTTAGTTGGGGGCGGGAACCAGGTCCCGTGTACAAGAGTGCCACTCTTTAACATATTTCATATTCCTTCCTCTAACCAAGTCTCTTCTTGCCTTAAAGATGATAGCTAAGATGCTACTTTTCTAGAATGTGCTTTTATGACCCTGTTCCCTCCCTTTCTACTCTCCCTTGCACTATTTATGCTTCTTATGGGGAGGGAGATGGTAAGAGATTTCAAATTGTGTTGAGGATGAATTTAGACTGTATTTGGAGGAGATATCTTGGATATGAAAATTTGTGGAATCATTAAGGGTAAATAGATCACATGGATGTGGAAGCTGAGGAAGACCTAGTGAAATCTTATGAGTATTGCTCATACTTTATCCTGGTATAATAACTAACACTTGGTGGATTCTCAGTAAAATACTGAGTAAATTAAATGAATTAAACTGAAATCAAAAGTTAAATACCTGTTTCCCAAGAATAAACTGTTCCTTAAAGGCCAGCATGAGTCAGAAATGGAAATGTCAGCAGCAACTATCTTCTGGTGTCTACCACCTGCTTTCTGCCCCCCCCCCCACCCCATTACTTCTGTAGGTATCTAAAAGGCAAAAATATTATCATATTCCAAAATTAATCAATGTTGTTGCAGTCTGCCACTAATCTCCACAGGCTTCTTTCTTAACAACTCTCCTCGGCCTATTCCTTCCCTCCCCCCAAATGCAAAATAAAGCATTCAAGATCAAATATTCACTAAGCCTCTATATTGTGTCATCTCTGGGCACATGGCTGAGAACATAGATAATATGAAAATCTTAAAATCATACCAAAGGATATTTATCATTTGTGAACCTTGTGTCCCTCACCTTCTCAAGAACAGCTTTAATACTTCTATAAAGAAACACATACTACATTTAAAAAAAAAAAACAGTTTTATATGCTACCTTTCACACACTTCTTCAGAAATTCCTATAGGCCTTCACCAGGTTACAATGAGATAATAAACAATCATCAAATCCCACTGGCTTGCGACAACAACAGTCAGTTGTCACTCATGTTGCAGATAAGCTCCAGGTTTTACCCACACATCTTCTCACTCTAGGATTTAGGCTGAAAAAGCAACCCCCATGTGGGACATGCTTTCTTCTTGTGACAGAGGAAAAGAGCAGAAACATGCAATCACTCTTCAAGCTTCTTCTGGGACATGGTGTACATCACATATGCTTATGTGCAATGAACAAAACAAGTCAAATGCTCCCTATCCTGCTACAAAGGATTTGCTATAAGGCCCAGGCAAAGGGCAGGGATAAATCTTATAGGGAGGGTGTAAAATATAGGGAATCCTCAAATAATATATACTACTCATACTCTGGGAGGGGATATGACTGATTTAGGAAAGAAAAAACATTTCATATTTTTAGCATTTTATATGTAGATTTTTTTCATGAAGCAAATGTTTATTGAGTAACTCTTATGTTCTAGGCACTGTTCTGGGTGCTCGTTGTGTATCAATGAATAAAACAAAGTAAAAAACTAACCTCTACTTTCATTGAACTTATCCATTATTAAAATAAAATAAATCTATTAGATAAGTTCATAGTATAGTAAGCAGCTCTTCTCTCTTTTTGAATTTGAATAAATATTTACAGATAGTTAGCATCTTGATCACTGTCAAAGCACATCTCAAACATGGCTAGAAATGTGCACTGCTATTGTGATATCCAGAGTAAAAATGAAAGTTCAAGTAAGTACAACATGTCAAGAACTGGTAACAAACTACCATTCTGCTAGCATCTGCTCTTTAATTATCCCAAGTGTTCAAGACTATTTGTGCCAAGTACTATAAATCAAGATTTCCTTGTTCAGGAATGTACAAGTCAGATGTTCAAGTTAGCGGGCCAGTTATTCTCAACAATTCAAACCAGGAGCACTAATTAAAGAGGAAACCCTGGACTAGAGAAGTTAAGTGATGTGGGTCAAATGGTAGAAAAAGGCAACACCTAGTTCAGTACTCTGTTACACTACACTGCCTTTCTCCTTTGATTCAGATGTCCATCTTCTTATAGTCACATCTGTGTTTCTGAAGATCTGTATAGCTCGGGACAAGGCAAAGTCAGTCTGTAGAGTTATCCCTGGCTTCCCTTGTAAAGAATCACCATCATATCAACACCACTGGCACACACTTGGGCCACAATGCTATGCTAGTATAACATATATCTCCGTTAAGCACGTCTACTTCAACTGATTATTAGTGCCAGCGAGTGAAACCTAACATTGCAAGTGAAATTTGGAGTTATGAATAATTTTGCTTTGTAGGTAATGATGTTTGTTGGTACTGTGAGTCAGAATTCAACACCACCTTGGCAAAATAAAATAGTATACTGTTCCCAACTGGTTGGTATGAAAAAGAATGTCTATTGCAAAAGCATTTTTCAGTTTTCCATAAGTAGTTTAATATAACATTTTTTATTAGAAAGAGAAAAGAGAAATCATATTCAACTTTTTCTCTGTTTCAGCAAGTTAAACTGAGCTCTATAGATCATCTCTGTGCTGTTAATGCTAACTTATGTAACATCAGAGTCTAGCCTTAAAATGCAATAATACAGAATGCTTTTTATATTATCAAAAGGAAGCTTAGATGAAGATAAAGAAGAGTTCTCACCCCTACACCCACAGAAGAGGAGAGATCATTCTTTGTCATTTACTATTTCAAAGAATCTGATTTGATTAAACATCATATCATAAATTTTCACAAGAATAATCTGGTTTTCCTGTGAAATATATGGGCTTATGTAAATAATCACAAATTTTATCAATTCTTTTTTCCTCTGTTACTAAAAATCTGGTTTGGGAAGTGGTTTTGGGTTGGAAAGCTCTTGTAAGGCTGAAAATTTTAGAAATTATTGTCAATTCTATAACCTATAATTCTGATTGGTGCCATTTTCAAAAAAGTCAGGGAGGGGATACAGAGAGGGTAGATACAAGGAAGGAAAATTTAAAAATGTGCATTACAGCTTTCCTTAGAACAAGATATTGACAGTTTAGTGATATTTTTAATTAATATTGCTATGAAAGTATTATAGTTTGTCATTTTATTTCAAAACTATAAGAGTTTTAATTTCCTGAGAGAGAGAATATGAAAAGATAGAACAAAAAACTCTCCTAAGATCTCATTCCATAAAAAAAAGAGTCCTACTTCCATTTTTACATATTATGAATGGCACCTCTAAGTCGGATATTTTTTAGGCTCTCCAGTTGGTGATATCACATAATACAAAAGGAAAAATTCTTATTTATGCTTGAAGGCTGTTGCTGTGGCTGGTGGTAGAGACCACCTCCCTCTAAAGATGTTGAAAACGCTGAAAAGTTGTTTTCCCACTCTCTGTCACCACTAAAACATGAACATACAATGCAGCCTTGGTCAACAGGACCTGAGGTAAGTCTGCTGCAGGAATTCTGGAAAAGATTTTCTTTTCTTACTCTTCGTAACTTGACATTTTGTTTCTACATATTATTTTTAGAATAGCTGCATTCAACTGTTAAAACAAAACAAAACAAAAACCTAGACAGACTTTTCCCAGAAGCCTCTCTCTAAAATCTCATTGGCCAGAATTAGGCCTCAAGTCTTTCCCTAAGCCAATTTCTGGCAAGAAAAATATTAATTTCCACAATTAGCTTAGATTAGTTAATGTTCACTCACTGGAGCTGGGGAGGGGGTTAGCCTCTATTGAACCATTACACCACCTGCTATGGGAACATAATGGACATTCTGTTAATTAAGAATGAAAAGAAAGTATTTATCTGTCACAGAAAACAAGCACTAAGTGAAGTGACACTGAAGAGTTCAGAGAAAGGAGAACTTGTGGGATAAAAAACTCAGAAAAGACTTTTGCAGAGGCAGTAGAACTTGAACTGGGTTTGGAATAAAAGGGAACTGTTATCCAGAAGGAAGGTATGGGGATGCTGTGCAGAGAAAAGAGCTTAAGCAATGGAATAACTGTTATTACAAGACATTTAATGTGTTCAAGTTACTGTTGCTGTGTTATAAGCCACTCCAAAACAAATACTGTATTGTTATTGATTCTGTGGTTCAGAAATTTGGAAAGAGTACAGCAGAGATGGAATGTCAGTTGAGAGAACTGAAATCTGGGAGTGACTCAACACCTATGGGCTGAAATATTCTAGAGGCATCTGTAGTCTCATGCCTGGTGGTTAATGCTGGCTGTGAGCTTAGACTACAGATGGGTTATGGGTTGTAATACTTATACACGGCCTCTCCACATGGCTGTCTCTCCATATGAACTAGTTTGGGCTTTCTCTGCATGGAGGCTAACTGCAAAAGTGGGTATTGCAAGACAGCAAGGTGGGAATGCACAGGATTTTGTCTTGAAAGTCACATGCTCACCATACTTTGTTATTTGAAGAAGTCAAAAAGACCCACCCAGGCTCAAGGGGAAGAAAAAAATCCCAAGACAGGATAGTAATAATGTCAAGATCACATTGTATTAAGAGCATGAGGAAGGGGTGCATGGGTGGCTCAGTCAGTTAAGCAGCCGGCTTTGGCTCAGGCCATGATCTTGTGGTTTGTGGGTTTGGGCCTTGCATCAGGCTCTGCACTGCAGAGTCTGCTTGGGATTCTCTCTCTCTCTCTCTCTCTCTCTCTCTCTCTCTCTCTCTCTCCCTCCCTCTCTCTGCCCCTCCCCACTTGTGATCTCTCTCTCAAAATAAATAAACTTTTTTAAAAAAGAGCATAAGGAATAGGCAATATTGTTGTGATCATTTTTGGAAACTCAATCTGCTACAGAATGAAACTTCTTCTAAAGTCTCAAAGCTGAGAACAGGAGGTTCTTTGTCTTCCTGTGTCTAAGGAAACCTTGCAAGTCATTCATTTAGGACTTGCTTAAGAGGTGGCCAAACTGATCTGGTGACTGTAACCAGATCACAAAGTAAGAGAATGCCAGATAGTAATTAGAGGATTAATTGAAGAGAATTTGTAGATGTAGAAAGAGTTGTGGTTTTTCCACCAGTCCTCACCAAGAAGAGGGGAACTGAGTTGTCCAACACCTGCAATTCTAAAGCTAAATGATGAGCCCCCCCCCCCGCCCTCTTACAGAGATTAGGAGTATGTACAAGCAAGTCAGATGGATGATTTACTCCCAGCCTACTGAGTGGCAGAATTTTGTAGGCTCAAACCAAGTCCACCTAAATGAAATGCAAGATGGTACTTGGAAGATCCTCAAATGTGTCTTTGAAGATGAGTCATAGTCATTTTTATAAGAGTGCCTAAAAACAAGGTTTACCTCTCACTGGGAGAATTCTTAAGGGGAGGAGACTGGTCAGAATAGACTCTGCAATGACTAGGATCTTGAGAGAGATCAAGAGTTGGTCAAGATGTATGACAGAGAGGGCATTTGACAGTCAAGAGACTAGTACAAAGCGTACCTTTGAAATACAATGTTTTCTTACATTTTCCTTTTCCTGACCCAAAAGGAGCAGAGTCAAGGTGGCAGGGGCAAGAAGAGTAAAAGAAGAGGTTAGTAGGAGCAGGTCCGGTGCCTGTCTTTTGTAAAGCATGGTTCTCTAGTTTTTCCTTTAGTTCTATATGCATTCTCAGCTCCTATCCCCACCCCATTGACTAGGCAGAATCATTTTTTTTTAAAGTTTGCTGCTTTCTCTGTGCTTCTGACCCAAATATTTTTTTTAATCTTTATTTATTTTTGAGAGAGAGAGAAACAGACAGAGTGTGAGCAGGGGAGGGGCAGAGAGAGAGGGAGACACAGAATCTGAAGCAGGCTCCAGGCTCTAAGCTGTCAACATAGAGCCTGATGCGGGGCTCGAACTCATGGACCGTGAGATCATGACCTGAGCCGAAGTTGAATGCTTAACCAACAAAGCCACCCAGGCCCCTCTGACCCAAATATTTCTAACTAATACAGATACAAAGAGTATTAGGAGATTGAGGAGGATATATAAGGGCAAAACAAGAGAGTTTTCTTAGGAAAATCAGTTTCTTATTTTTGAAATATTTGGATATACCTCTCCTATATCATGACATTTCAGTCAAGATATCAGCACAGCTGCTGTCATCTGAAGGCTGCAGGCTTGGCTGGGACTGAAGAATCTGGTTTCAAGGTGCTTCTACTCTCACATACAGTGAAGTAGTTTTGGTGGTTAGCAAGAGGCTCTCAATTCCTTGCCATGTGAAATGCTCTATGGGACTGCTTGAGTATCCTCCCAACATGGCAGTTGACTTCCTACAGAGCAAGTGACCCAAAAAGGAGCAAGTCAAAATCTTCAACATCTTTTATGACCTAGCATGGCTACTCAAGTCAACACTATTTAGTGCAAGAGGGAACTTTACAAGGGCATGAATACCAGGAGGTAAAAATCATTGAGGGCCATCTTGGAGGTTGGTGATCACATCACATGAAGTCACTGACTTCATGGCCTTTTTATTACAAAAACTACACAGAAACAGCCATATTTAAACTTTTTTAAAAAGTTAGAAATGACAACATGACACAGCTGTATGTTTAATTTACCTGAATCTTGTGAAGCCCCAGTGTGTTGAATCAAATTGAAAACCATCATTTGTCAATGCTCTACTACATTTCCATTTTCTTTTATTCTTTGTGACTAGTATCCTTACGGGCATCTCTAAGCAAAAAGAGTAATAGCTAGTTCCTTTTCTCCCACCACACATTCACACACTTTGCTGGCAGCTGAATAGGAAGCAACTCAGGGAGGCAACTTGTGGTGAGAAATAAACTTTGGCCAACGGTTAAACTGGAAAACTCACAATCAGCCACTAACATCCCCCTTAAAAAACCACAGCACAACAGCTGGCATGTGTATCTACTGCTACTATACTACTAAATCTTCAATGATGGCTCTAATATTTTAAACTTTTGCCTTACTGTCCAGATGGAGGTTAAAGAACATAAATCTGATTGTCAGAGCTAAATTCAAATTGCTGACTACTATTAATTAAGTGACCCTTGGTAAATTAGGTAATCTCTGGGAATTTCAGGTTCCTTATCTAATGTGAATCCACACCCATTCTGTGACTGAAAGTTTGGTCTTGAAAGTGTGACTGCTGGATGCATATTTTCCTATCATCCAGCTGCCCTTCAGTGACACCCCCCGCCCCCAGCTTCTTCTCCTTTTCTAAACCTAGCGCTAGTCTGGATTTGGATGCTAAAAAATCTCAGAACTTTGTACAAATCACTTAACCCCAATGAACCCGTTTACTCATTTAGAAAACAGTAATACAATATTTGTCCTAAATTCACAGCTTTAATTTGAAGATTATATTAAATAATGGGTGCCAAGGGCTTGTGAACTGTAAAGCCTGAAGACGTTTTTCAATTTTCTTCTCAAACTGTCAATACATGCAGACATCTTAACTTTATTATAAAAGCAACATCTGCATTGCACACAATTTACAAAACTCTTAAAAATGCGTATCTAGTAGTTAAAATCATTTGTACACATTTCCATCAGTCAGATTTAAAGTAACACATCAATATTACAATTTTTTTTACTGTAAACAAACTCAGTAAAAAACAAACAAAAAAATCTTTGTATTATGGAAAATTTCAATTTTATACTCAAGCATAGGGATAGTATTGTGAACTCTCAAATACCCAATCCCCAGATCAAACAATTACCAGCTCTATTTCATCTAAATGCTTCACCTCATCCCCAGTTATTTTGAAAGCAAACCCCAGATATATCACTTCATCCGTAAATATGTCGGTATCTATCTACAAAAGGTAAGAATCTTTAAAAGCATAATCACAATGCTAATATCACATATAAAAATTAACAATAATTTCTTCTGTATTATTAAAAATTTTTTATGTTTACTTTTGACAGAGAGAGAGAGAGAGAGATAGAGAGAGAGAGTTAGAGAGAGAATATGAGTGGGGGAGGGGCAGAGAGAGACAGAGAGAGACAGAATCTGAGGCAGGCTCCAGGCTCTGAGCTGTTAGCACAGAGCCTGACGCGGGGCTCGAACTCACCAACCCCGAGATCATGACCTCAGCCCAAGTCGGACGTTCAACCGACTGAGCCACCCACGCGCCCCAACAATAATTTCTTAATATCATCAAATATCCAGTGTTCAGATTTTCTCGAGAGTCTCATGGTTTTATGCAATTTTATAACTGCACGTTTAACTTGACTCTGTCAACGCTACACCTGGTCTCCCTTCACCGTCCGGGTCGTTCCGCTTCCCCTGCCGCTCGCCCTCCTCCAAGGTCCCTGTTGCAGTTTTCTTTCAACCCCACCAGACGTGGGGAACACCTCTGGAACCCTGGAGACGACCGCCAGCGGAACCGAAGTCGCGCCTCCTCTGCGAGCTCCGGTGGGAGTTCTTTTTCAATTGCACTAAGAGCCGTGTCTGCTAACCGATTGGCAGGGGAAACCGGAAGGTCTTGTGAGTTTGTAGAGCGGCTAAAGAACTGCCACGAGAAGAAGTGAAGGACCTGGTCCGCTGGTTTTCATCGGGGCTGGAGCTCAGAGGAGCCTGGACCGCAGTATCGATGGAGGGTGGGACGGGAGGTCGAACCAGCAGCGCGCTGTTCGCGGGTTTCCGGGCTTTGGGGCTTTTTAGCAACGACATTCCACACGTGGTGCGGTTCAGTGCTCTGAAGCGCCGATTCTATGTGACGACCTGCGTGGGCAAGAGCTTCCACACCTATGACGTGAGTGACTTCTTCCTTCGCCAGCCTCCCGGGAACCACCCCCTTAGCCCCCATCTGAGAGCTGCCTCAGCTCTCTCCAGGGGCAGTCCTGCTCTGCTCCCCCACTGATCAAGGGCTTGCATTTCTGCCGTCTCTTCCCTAACTCCTACCTGTCCAGTTTCATCACGAGTTCACATCCACGTGCTGTTGTTGTAGCCCTTGCAATCCGCTTGGGGCGAGTTTCGGAGGCTGTCCTGCTAGGGAAAAGTACCAGAGAACATTTCAGTTCTATAGCAATGTATTTGTTCAGTAAATGTCTGTTCAGGTTCCCTTGAAGATGTAAACGTGATTAAGACCAGTTTCTGCCCCCTCTTAACCAGAAGGACTTGTAAGACATTTTATTGTGCAATTTCTGACACGCTGGATTAGAAATTCAGACTAAACTACATTGGAAGATCTTGGAGGGGGTGAGATTAATTATGATTTTGGGGACTGTTCACATTTGGTAGCAAACTAGTTTCCTTAAACTTCCCCTGAGCATCTATTTTCTACTAACATTTGAGGGTCTCGTACGGTGCTTCTTAGTCTAAGCCTGGCAGCAACTTCTTTGTGAGATATGTATCGTTTACCGTTTTCCGTAGCACCCTTGTATAAACTAGGAAACAATCTCAGAAATTAAGTTATTTGTCCCAGGGCTTCCTGCTTGTTAGTGATGGTTTTTCTCCTTTAATTTCTTATGAATCATAGTCTTTTGTTGCTGTTTACTTTTTCCCCTTCATCTTCTCCGAAGGAATGCATGCTCTGTGAAATCAGGGAGCTTTTATGATAAAGATGATAATAGCCAGTGTTGATTAAGCACTTCTTGTGGAAGCTGAGCTGTGAAGTTGCATTCTTTCAAGGATTGTGGGAAGCAAATGTGTTAGTAGCAAGAAGAGTTGGTTGTTGGTAGCTGGTTGAGTTAGTGGAAGAGGAAAGTGAGGGACATGCCCAAAGTGGAGATGGTGCTGGTGATGGCAGCTAACGTTTATTAAACGTTAATTATGCCTGGCTCCGTTAACACATTTTATACATTGAATACTCATAACAACTCCATAAAGCAGGTACCTATTTTATTTAATTTTTTTTAAGTTTATTTATTTTGAGAGAGAGAGAGAGAGAAAGCACGCACGCACGGGCGTGCTAGTGGTGAAGGGGTGGAGAGAGGGAGAGAGAGAATCCCAATCGGGCTTTGCACTGACCGTGAGGAAGAGGGGCTCCATCCAATGAACAATGAAATCATGACCTGTGCTAAAATCAAGAGTCGGATTCTTAACCATCTGAGCCACTCAGGTGCCTGGTACTTATTTTAATTCTTATTTTACAGATGAGGAGGAATTTGAGACACAGGGAGACTGATTAATTTTGTCAAGGTCATGTTGCTGGATCAGTAACCATAGATTGGGATCAGCTAATTACAGCCTGCAAGCCAGTCCTATCCTGCATTTGTTTTTGGATATATGTGACATTTTTGTTTATCTTTTTGAGTTTAAGTGTTTTGAGTTTATTTGTTTGAGTTTATTCTAATATAATGATCTCTAAGTAAAATTTTCCACAGTAGTAGAATACAATATAATTAAATTTTGCATGGTATGGAGACCTGTGTGTGTTTACATTTAAGAAATATAGGATATGTAAAAAAAAAAAAAAAAAAAAAGAAAGAAAAAAGAAATATGGGATATGTAATTTGATCTCCAAGGGCCCTTTCAGTCTTAATATTCTAGCATCTCTGGGATTTGAATTTACACTTATACCTCACTGAACTCTGTGCTTCAGAGATGGGTGGTTTTGACATTTAAAAAAAAATTTTTTTTTAACGTTTATTTATTTTTGAGACAGAGAGAGACAGAGCATGAATGGGGGAGGGTCAGAGAGAGAGGGAGACACAGAATCTGAAACAGGCTCCAGGCTCTGAGCTGTCAGCACAGAGCCCGACGCGGGGCTCGAACTCACGGACCTCGAGATCATGACCTGAGCCAAACCCGGACGGTTAACCGACTGAGCCACCCAGGTGCCCCAGTTTTGACATTTTTAAATGGTTGGAGAAAAAATAAAAACTAATAATATGTCATGACATATTAAAATTACATGAAAATCAAATTTCTGTATACATAAGTCAAATTTATTGGAATAGAGCTGTACACATTTGTTTATATATTATATGTGGTTGCTTTCAAGTTTTGTTAGCAGTTGCATAATTTCAGCAAAGACCACATAGCCTGCCAAGCCCTGAAGTATTTACTATATGACCCTTTGTAGAAAACGTTTATGTCCCCCTTCCATCACCACTCCTGATGAAATAGTTGAAAATATAAGTTTTCCTAATAATGAAAAATTAGGGTCAGTATATTTTTTAGGAAAGAGAGCATAGCAGATTTATGTATGAGATTATCTTAGTTTTCAAGTGTTAAATTTTCATTAACAAAAGCAATTATAATCTAATATTTTTTTTTTTCTTTTTAAAAACAGGTTCAGAAACTTAGTCTGGTGGCAGTAAGTAAGTATAAACTTCATCCTGAATTTATTCATGTTTAGTGTCTTTTAAAAATATTAAATTTGGGGGGCACCTGGGTGGCTCAGTCCATTAAGCGTCTGACTTTGGCTCAGGTCATGATCTCGTGTTTCGTGAGTTCGAGCCCCGTGTTGGGCTCTGTGCTGACAGCTCGAGGCTTGGAGCCTGCTTTGGATTCTGTGTCTCCCTCTCTGTCTGCCCCTCCCTCACTCATGTTCAGTATCACTCTGTCGCTCAAAAATAAATGTTAAAAAAAATTTTAAGTATATTAAGTTTTTGACATTAATTTTAAGACTTAAAGAATATATAAGAAATTCATTGTGTATTTCTGATAAACTTACATAGTTAAAAAATAAGTTCAGGATAGGATCAGATGTTGCATTTAGTTGTCATCTCTTTAGTCTTTTTAAATTTAGAATAGTTCATTAGACTTTGTGTTTCACAGCATTGATATTTTTGAAGAGTATAGGCCAGTTCTTTTATAGAATGTCCTTCAATTTGACCTTTTCTGCTGTTTTCTCATGATTAGATTCAGGTTATGCACGATGGCAAGAATAACAAAGAAATAATTCAGAATTCTCAGTGAATTTTATTAGCAGGCACATGCTGTTGATTGGTTCTATTCCTGGCAGTGGTAACTTTGATCATTTTATTAAGGTAACATTTGTCAGGAGGCTCCATTTTAAAGTTTTACTCTTTGTAATTAATTTTAAAGTTTTACTCTTTGTAATTAATAAGTATCTTGTGGTTAGATACAGTGAGACAGTGTAAATATCCTGTTACTTTTGAGAGTTTTACCCACCGTTTTGTCACTTAGTGATGGTACTTGCCTGAACCAGTTATTAGAATGATGATTACCAAATAGTGATTTTCGGGTTCCATCATTCCTTCTACTGTCAGGAAGGGTTTTCCCTTTTCCTACGTTTTGATACTTTTCCAATAGAAGGAAAATTTATTTTTTTTGGAAACCGTTTTACAGAATAAAGGGCCTGCCAGGGCTGAGAGATTGTAGTATAACCATGAAATGTGATCTTTGTAACAGAAACAGAGGAGAGCTATAAGGAACCTAGTGTATGTGTCTGATTAACTTAAAATTTTAAAACGATTATAGAAGGGCACTATAACCTAAGTTGAATACAAAGTGATTAATAAACCTATAAAAATAGTATTTGGGGAATGAAATTTTTTTTTAAGTTTTATTTTGTTTATTTTGAAAGAGAGCAAGCGAGCACGTGTGTGGGGGAGGGGCAGAGAGAGGGAGAGAGAGAACCCCGAGCAGGCTCTGCACTGTCAGTACAGAGCCCAGTGTGGGGCTTGAGCTCACGAACCGTGAGATCATGATCTGGGCTAAGATCAAGAGTCAGACGCTTAACAGACTGGGCCACCCAGATGTCCTGGGAATGAAATCTTAAAGTAGAATATGCAGCATGAAAAATACTTAAAACAATCATCTATCTTCTAACTCTCCTGCCCCTAAAACAAGGAATAAGAAGAAAAGGCCAATGTGACCATGATAGAGAGGAATAAAGAAATCATATCGTGTGAGAAATGGCTAGAGGTGATAGGCATATTTGCCTTGGAGAAGACTGAGTAGATAACTGTATTGTTCATTTAAAGGGTCAGGATTTAGAGTATCATAGGGAATTTTTCTGAGGTTTTCCCAAAGCATAGACTTAAATAGGGGTTAGGTCTTGATTTACTTTAAAAATTTTCCTAGAGTTATAAGTAAATGTGACATTCCTGAAGGCATTTACATGAAGGGTTGATAACTATCTGCCAGTTTTTTATGTGAAGTGTGAATTTTTTCCAAATAACCTCAAAAAGCTTTTCATTTCTTTAGGATTACATTTTAATGTCTGTAAATATTAGATTTTAATTCTCTTAGGGAAGATCAAGTGATTTAATATTCTTAGTCTGGTAGTTATTATTAGAAGTATAAAGTAACATTGAAGTCAAGTTTATACCGATTATTAGTTTTTATTCATATATCTACACATAGATACATATTTTTTAATTATAGCCATGAAAAATGGTATATGTATAATTGAGATTTCTATCTGTGCCAAGATCTTACAATTTCTTATTTCTTTTATATTGTCTTTTACCTAGGTAACTCTGTCCCGCAGGATATCTGCTGTATGGCAGCTGATGGGAGGCTAGTCTTTGCTGCTTATGGGAATGTTTTCTCTGCATTTGCCCGTAATAAAGAGGTTTGTATCACTGAACTATTTTAATGTGTTTTTTGCAGTTAATAGTTAATTGTAGTGAAAGTGGAGGGAACTTTAATGTTGCTGTTCTTCTACTAGAATGCTCTGGACATGTACTTGTTTTATTTTAAACATTTATCTTGTTTTCTGGAGGAAGAGAAAGTTGATTTCATCAAATTTTCAGAATTAGTTAAAACTGGCACTTCAGTTTTCTTCATCAGGGTTGAACATCAGAATTATTTGGGCAGCTTCTTCAAAATTTTCCTGCCCAGTTGGGTCTCATATCCTGAGCTTTCTACTTTGTATTTTTGGGTGGGGTAGGATTTAGAAAATACTTTTGAAAATGCTTTCCCAGGAGATTGGGTTTTTTTCCTTTTCTTTTTTTTTTTTTTTTTAATCCAAGTTAGTGCGAGGCGCCTGGGTGGCTCAGTCAGTTGAGCGTCTGACTTCTGCTGAGGTCATGCTCTCACAGTTTGTGGGTTTGAGCCCCATGTCAGGCTCTGTGCTGACAGCTCAGAGTCTGGAGCCTGCTTTGGATTCTGTCTCCCTCTCTCCCTGCCCCTCCCCAGCTCATGCTCTGTTCCTCTCTCACTTAAAACAATAAAATAAAACGTTAAAAATTTTTTTTAAATCCAAGCTAGTGAGTGTATAGTCTAATAATGATTTCAGGAATAGAAGTTAGTGATTCATACTAACATAAAATACCCAGTGCTCATCCCAACAAGTGCCCTTCTTAATGTCCATCACCCATTTACCTTTTAGCCCATCCCCCCACCCACCACCCTGCCAGCAACTCTCAGTTTCCTCTCTGTATTTAAGAGTCTTTGAGTGGCTTACAGAGTGGCTGCACCAGTTTGCATTCCCACCAGCAGCACAAAAGGGTTCCTCTTTCTCTGCATCCTTGCTAACATCTGTTGTTGCCTAAGTTGTTAATGTTAGCCATCCTGACAGGTGTGAGGTGGTATCTCATTGTGGTTTTGATTTGTATTTCTCTGGTGATGAGTGATGTTGAGCATCTTCTCATGTGTCTGTTAGCCATGTTTTCATTGGAAAAGTGTCTATTCATGGTTTTTTTGCCCATTTCTTCACTGGATTATTGGTTTTTTGGGTGTTGAGGTTGATAAGTTGTTTATAGAGTTCAGATACTAACTCTTTATTTGATATGTCACTTGCAAATATCTTCTGTTCCATTGGTTGACTTTTAGTTTTGCTGATTGTTTCCTTCGTTTTGCAGAAGCATTTTATCTTGATGAGGTCCCAGTAGCATCTTTGCTTTTGTTTCCTTTGCCTCCAGAGACACGTCAAGTAAGAAGTTGTTACAGCTGAGGTCAAAGATGTTGTTGTCTATTTTCTTCTCTAGGATTTTGATGGCTTCCTGTCTTACGTTTAGGTCTTTCACCCATTTTGAGTTTATTTTGTCTGTGGTATAAGAAAGTGGTCCAGGTTCATTCTTCTGCATGTCTCTGTCTAGTTTTCCCAACACCATTTACTGAAGAGACTCTTTTTTCCATTAGATATTCTTTCCTGCTTTGCCAAAGGTTAGTTGGCCATACGTTTGTGGGTCCATTTCTGGGTTCTCTATTCTGTTCCACTGATCTGAGTGTCTGTTTTTGTGACAGTACCATACTCTCTTGATTACAGCTTTCTGATACAGCTTGAAGTCCAGAATTGTGATGCCTCCTGCTTTGGTTTTCTTTTCCAACAGTACTTTGGTTATTTGGGATTTTTTTCTGGTTCCATGCAAATTTTAGAATTGTTTGTTCTAGCTCTGTGAAGAATGCTGGTGTTATTTTGATAGGGGTGCATTGAATATGTAGATTATTTTGGGCAGTATCAACATTTTAACACTATTTGTTCTTCCAATCCACAAGCATGGAATATTTTTCTGTTTCTTACTGTTTTGTAGTTTTCAGAGTATAGATCTTTACCTCTTTGGTTAGATTTATTCTTAGGTATCTTATGTTTTTGGCGCAATTGTAAATAGGATTGATTCCTTGATTTTGTTTTCTGCTGCTTCATTATTGGTGTATAGAAATGAAACCAATTTCTGTACATTGGTTTTTATATCCTTTGACTTTGCTGAATTCATGTATCAGTTGTAGCAGTTTTTTGGTTGAGTCTTTTGGGTTTTCCACATAGAGTATCATGTCGTCTGCAAATAGTGAAAGTTTGACTTCCTTCCTGCTGATTTGGATGCCTTTTATTTCTTTTTTGCTGCCTGATTGCTGAGGCTAGGACTTCCAACACTATGTTGAATAACAATGGTGAGAGTGGACATCCCTGTTGTGTTTCTGCCTGTAGGGGAAAAGCTCTTAGTCTTCCCCCATTGAGGATGATATTAGCTGTGGGTCTTTCATATATGTCCTTATGATCTTGAGGTGTGTTCCTTCTATCCATACCTCTTGAGGGTTTTTATCAAGAAAGGATGCTGTTTTTTGTCAAATGCTTTTTCTGCATCTGTTGAGAGGATCACGTGGTTCTTATCCTTTTATTAATGTGATGTATCACATTGATTGATTTGCAGATATTGAACCAACCCTGCATTCCAGGAATAAATCCCACTTGATCATGGTGAATAATTCTTTTAATGTATTGTTGGATCCAGTTTGCTATTATCTTGAGAATTTTTACATCCATGTTCATCAGGGAAATTGGTCTATAGTTCTCCGTTTTAGTGGGGTCTTTGTCTGGTTTTGGAATCAAGGTAATACTGTCCTCATAGAATGAGTTTGGAAGTTTTCCTTCCATTTTTATTATTTTGGAACAGCTTAAAAAGAATAGATGTTAACTCTTCTTAAAATGTTTGGTAGAATTCCCCTGGAAAGCCATCTGGCTCTGAACTTTTGTTTTATGAGAGATTTTTTATTACTGATTTAATTTCTTTACTTGTTATGGGTCTGTTCAAATTTTCTGTTTCTTCCTGTTTCAGTTTTGGTAGTTTACATGTTTTGGAATTTGTCCATCTCTTCCAGATAGCCCAATTTGTTGGCATATAATTTTTCATAATATTCTCTTATTATTGTTTTTATTTCTGTGGTGTTGGTTGTGATCTCTCCTCTTTCATTTGTGATTTTATTTATTTGGGTCCTTTCTTTTTTCTTTTTGATCAGTCCTGCTAGTGGTTTATCAATTTTGTTAATTCTTTTAAAGAACCAGCTTCTGGTTTCGTTGATTTTTTTTCTACTTTTTTTTTTTTAATTTCGCTGTCATTGATTTCTGCTCTAAAATCATTTCCCTTCTTCTGCTGTTTTGGGCTTCATTTGCTGTTCTTTTTTCAGCTCTTTTAGGTGAAAGTTTAGGTTATGTATTTGAGACCTTTCTTCCTTCTCTAGGAAGGCCTGAATTGATATATACTTCTCTCTTATATTGCCTTTGCTGTATTCCTGAGGTTTTGGACTGTCATGTTTTCATTTTATTTATGCCACTACTTTATGTGGATTGACTTTTTCATTATGAACAACTCAGCCCATGACTCCTTTTCTAAGAACCAAGTGGTTCTCTGTATAGAGAAAACTAGATTCTCTGTTTTCTACACTGGTAAGGAAGGGTCTTTTCTTAATCTCTCATTTGGTTTCTAAGTTTGTTCTGGAAAAACAGCCTTGAGAGATGACCTGGCTCAGGACGTCCAGAATGAAAAGGGAAGTGGCAGTATGGCTGCCTAGATAGCCAAGGATTCGGATCAGTGTACTTGTCAAGGTCTAACTTGGACTGACATTTGTTCCCAGGGTCCTCCATCATCACTGCCTGTGGCAGAGGAGGGCAGTTTACCTGTGGAGGTCTTTAATGGGACTTGTTTGAATTTTTAGAGTCAGGAAAAATGTCCTTTTTTTTTTTTTTTTTTTTTAATACAAAATACTGCAGTTTGTAGTTTTCCCTGGAAGATACAAATAGAGAGAAAGTAAGGGTGGCAAGGCATGGGAGACTAATTGCAGGAATTGTAGGAAGCTGCTACTACTTCTAGGTCTAAAGGACAAGGAGAAGAAATAACATTTCTGGAATTTGGTGAGAACTGAAATCACGGAGAAGGGGCTGTAGTTCTTAAGGAATGCAGCTACTGTAAGGATAAGGGTCTCTGTGTGTCAAAACAGAAGTACTCTATCCTCCCTATCTCATCTGGAAGCCAGCTGGTGATGGAGCTTATAGACTTAGCCTTCTAGAACATAACCATTTTTTTAGGATGCATGGAGTAGTGCTGGTTAGATTGGGTGAACAACCCGGCTGTATGTGTCCTCCCTAAGCTCAGTTGTGAGGTTGAACTTCAGAGGTCTCATTTCTATGTTTCTAGTTTAGGCTTCCTTATTATTGGACTGGCTGAGGGAGCAGGTGAAAATGCCTGGTTCCTTGCCATTTGTTAATCTAACCTTGGATAATCAAAAGTTGGATTACGTTTCTTAATGAGAGCATCTTTAGGATTAGCATGTTTTTGGTTAATATGAATAATGTTAAATGTTGAATGAGTAATCATATTAAATTCTTTTGAACTTTAACATTGTAGGTAGTACACACCTTTAAGGGTCATAAAGCAGAAATCCATCTGTTGCAACCCTTTGGGGATCACATTATCTCTGTTGATACTGACAGCATTCTTATTATTTGGCACATATATTCAGAAGGTAAGAATGAGCCAATTTATTACATTATCATGGGGCGGATAGTATGTGTGCAACTAAAATTAAAAACCTATGTAAACACAACTTCCATGTCAGAGGTTTCACATGTAATCAGAAAAAAATTTAGACTCTTTAATATATATGAAGAAAAAGGTTGTAAGTAAAAAATGGATAGATAATTTTAGTCAGCTAGGAGCTAACTATAGTATTTATAACATGTTTAATGTATTAATTTCAGCTAATACATCTTCCATTGCAGTTCTCCAAGTTCAGTGATGCGTTAATTATTTTCTCTGTAGAGTGCATTTTGGTATATGATTACACCCGAATAACTCTTGGTTTGTATTTTCAACTTTCCGCAAAGGAGATTGTGGTAGTAAACTAAAGATCCTGTAAAGATCCTATAACCTAAAGGAAAGTATACATCCTTTCTCTAAGAATATGAGTCAGTGTTCTTTAAGTGTGATAGTCTTATACAGTGGTAGCAAGCTATGTTTGGTGGAAATGTATGAGAATCACTGTTTTTACTTTCACCAAGATTTGCCTCTTACTTTTTACATCTTTGAGAGACCCATCAATCTCCCTAGATATTTGGCCTTTCACTCCATGGAAGAGTTCAGTATAAGTACTTCACTTTGGAATATTCACTCTGCCTCTTGATCAAATTATAAAAATAGTAAGACTGAATCCTTTTTTTAAACCTTATTTTTTATTCCTATAAACAAGTTCAGCAATGAGTGGAATTTTTAATAGCACTGATATTAGAATTTTAGAAAACTTTTGACAGTCTAAATTATTTACAAGTTGCCCCTCATCACATTTAATTTCTCAAGGAATGTGTAAAGGTTCGAATGTAAGTCTTTGGTTTATATTAAGACATAAATCTCTGATATGGTAGGCTTACTTTAAGGGCTGGATATATGAAAAATAATTACATGTTGTTTATAACTTTTACTTTTGTAGAGGAATATCTGCAATTGACTTTTGATAAATCAGTATTTAAAATTTCTGCAATTTTGCATCCAAGTACCTACTTGAATAAAATACTTCTTGGCAGTGAACAAGGAAGCCTACAGTTGTGGAATGTAAAATCCAAGTAAGCACTTTATTTAGAATATAATGTAGGTGGTTCCCATCTTATCCTTACCTACTACTCCCTAATGCATACTTAAGTCTCTCAATTCTCCCTGCCTTTATATGTTTACCTGAGGGCCTTCTATAAGTATACCTACTTTTGGTGTTGTATCACGGTATCACATAGGCAAAAGGTGGCATGTGGTCCTGGCACATGGTAGGCAGCTTCATAAGTACCCATTTAAAAGTATATACTAATGGCCCTAATCTGTAAAGAATCCATATAGCTATAGAGAAGACTCTAGTAAAGTAACATAAGAAAATAATTATGCGCTGGTCACTGGACAGCATCTAGTTTTCAATTAACTGAAGAAGTAGGAGAAGGCAAAGTCAATCAGTATTAATTTAGTGCTAGCATTTAGGAATCATTTTTAGGGTGAAAGTCCTTTTATTATCAACCACAAACTTGATGGACATTTACTGTAATATTATTGGTATAGCTGGAGGGCTAGATAAATGGTTTTGAATACCTCCACCTGTTACTTGAACATTTATCCGGAGAAAAAAGTGATAGTTCAATCTTTGTATAGCATTAAAAAGACAAAAATATTTGACCATCCAAATTGTACTTTCTGAATCCCTCATAAATTTGAAAGGGAAAATAAGATTATCAAAGGTTTAACATTTATCCTAGTTCGTAGTTTTAAATCAGTGTTTTCATTCAATTTAGCAAATATTGACTACCTACCCTTGTAGGTTTAGGGATAATGACAGAAGTATTGTCTCTGCTCCTGCATTATATATTGAGGCTCTTTATGTGATGTTTACACACTATTTTACATTAAATATTCCTTGGATAATCATTGAGTAATCTGTGCCCACTTACTAAATTTACTATATGATTTAATACTTTATTGAGTATCATTATAACAATTTCAGAATCTCTGTTTCTTCATGGACTTCTTTATCGTTTGTGGCTTGATTCTGTAATTTAGAGCAGCATCACTATTGTCATGTGACAGTTATATAACATAAGTATCATAGTTATATTCCCATTGGTAATATTTTTCTAGAAACACATTGCAGTGAAAAAACAAGATCCACCTACATTCTAAGATGGTTTTTTGTTATAGTCTGTAATATAAAATGATTTTTAGCTTGTATTTTTTTTCTATTTCTTAAAGAGTTCGCATAGTATAGTAGTTACTAGCAGCATGGGGCATAGGATCTGGAGTTGGTCTGTCTGGGCTCTATGAATTATTAGCCATAGAACCTTAGCTTAATTGTTTCACATAATTAAGTTTCTTATTTTCTTATCTGGATAATGGTGATAATATCTACCTCATGGAATCATTTTGAGTATTAAATAAGTTAATATATATATACTTAGAATACTGTGGGTCAGAGAAACAACTTAAATATCACCCATTATTATTTTGCTTTTTAATATATAGTCAATTTTGTTTCCCTAAAAAATAAAAACTTTCAACTACTTTTCTTCCTGTAGTAAGCTTCTGTATACGTTTCTGGGATGGAAAGCTGGAGTCACAGCTCTTCAGCAGGTTAGTATTTTTTTGTTAAGTCAAAGAAGAAATGAAGTTAGTAGTGTGATCTTTCAGTTTCAGGGGTCAACCATATTTTTTAGACCTAAAGACAAAAAGAATATATAAAGTAGTTTATTTTTATAAATATTGCCCTAAAAGGTAGTGTTTTGGAAATGTCATTGAAAACAATAATGCCTTTGCCTATAAACGTTTATGGAAATCTTTTTACCTGGAATTAGGCTCTAAACCTATAGTTGCTATGGAACAATGTTTACCAATCGTTTTGTAAACATGTAGTCCAGTGCCTTGTGCAGAGTGGAGATGATGGAGATGAGTTAGTTGTTCAGTAAAGCAAGGGAGATTGTAGGTCATGCAGAGAAATTTGTTCTAATTTTGAAGGTTGTAGCTTGGAATAATTGGGACCCGAATCCTAACATTTTTAATTGCACTTTTCCTTAAATAACTGCTTTTGTTTTCATGAGACTGCAGAACATGTATGAATGATGTAGGTCTGCAGAGAATCTTACATTGGACACGTATACTGCCAGTATATCCTTGTCCTTCTGAATAGCTCTTGCTTATACCTGCCCAACTTATATTCATTCTTTCATTCTCTCTCAGTACCATCAACCTTGCTGTGCTTTTGCCTACCCATAAGACCCCAGAGGTATCAGATGATTAGGTCCCTTGAGGGCAAGGAATCATACTTGTTTTAATATCCCCAGGGTCTCATGCATCATGGTCACATGATGGTAGATTAATAAAATGGTTAACGTGATTCTATTCTGTAATGGTATTGAACATTGATCTGTGCTAAAATAGAGAAACTTATTATAGAGCCTGTATGTAATACCATTTATAAAATGAAGATTCTATTCATAAAATATTAGAGCTGGGACAGACTAATCCTAAGACTTTTTTGCCTTTTAACATGTTTTATAGGTTTTTGTTTCCTTGGATAAAAAACTGTTCACTTCCTGTGTAGTTGGCCTTTTATGTTGCCAGGCATATGGCAAGCCTTTTTATGTTTTCTAAGAGCTGTATCTCTTTTGTTTCTTTCCAGTCACTGATCTGTAGTGATTTCATATATCAGATTCCTTTTCTTTTATGGTTGTTTTCTTACTGAGTCAGCTGTGTTTTAGGAATGAGGGGATTGATGGTGACTACCAGATTTGAAGCTGGGAAGTAACTTGAAAAAATCATTCCTAAATATTTCCATGTGAAATAGCAATCAAAGTATGCTAGAATGGTAATACTTACTGGGTTGGGTTTTTTTTTGTTTTTTTTTGTTTTTTTTGTCATCCTCAAGAAGATATTCTATTATTTCTTTTACATAATTAATGATGCATAACATCAGGATTATTGAAGCTATTTTGATTAAGAATAAAAAGTGAGTAATTTAAATTTCAGGCACCAGCTGTGGATGTTGTTGCTGTTGGTCTTATGTCAGGTCAGGTTATCATTCACAACATTAAATTCGATGAAACATTAATGAAGTTTCGTCAAGACTGGGGACCTATTACTTCGATTTCATTTCGTACAGGTAACTTTTAACTTAATTATTAGTAAGAGTTAAGAATGTTTAAAATGTATACTTCGAAGCTTATAGAAATTTTCCAAGTGGATGTTTTCTTGCAAGTTAATGTATTTAATAGAAATAAGTGAAATACTGCATTACAAACAGCCATAGGAATATGGATAGATTATTGGTGCATAGTTTTTTCTAACCTTATGTTTATGGATTAAAGGGATGGAGAGAAGAATTGTTACGTTTGGTTGTTTTATGGCGCATGTTTTTCTTAATGTATTTTATTTTTAATAACAGATGGTCATCCAATAATGGCAGCTGGAAGCCCATGTGGCCATATTGGACTCTGGGATCTAGAAGACAAAAAGTTAATCAATCAGATGAGAAATGCACATTCTACAGCGATTGCTGGACTGACATTTCTCCATAGAGAGCCCCTTCTTGTCACAAATGGTGCCGACAATGCTCTGAGGGTATTATTATTATTGTTATCATTTTCCTGGCTTCTACCCTTGGGGTTATTGCAAGCCTGTTTTAGTGTATCAGCCTAAAACCTAGAAGATGAAAGGAAAATGGGATACAGTAATGGTATAGATGAAACAAAAGTACAGCAGGTTACATGATTGCAGTGAAGTGAAAAAGAGTTACAGTTTTTCTCTCCCCAGCCCCTTCTCCAGAGTCAGCACTACCCAGTGCCAGTTGATAGGTGTAGAAGATGACCTGACTGCTTACAAATCATTTAACACATTGTGAAAGAACCTTACCTTTTTACTTCTTGGCAGATATGGATATTTGATGGTCCTACAGGTGAAGGCCGGCTTTTGAGATTCAGAATGGGACATAGTGCTCCTCTTACCAAAATCAGATATTATGGACAAAACGGACAGCAAATTCTTAGTGCAAGTGAGTTTCTGCTTCATCCTATTAGTTTATTCCATAAGGCATTGAGAGCAGGGTATTTAATAATTATTAGGTTTGGTATTGAATTTTCAGATTCAGATTTGAATTTGAGTGATTTGGAAATCTGAGTAAATGAGGAGATTCTTTTTGAAAGCTTCAGGAAGCACTGTAGATACTGTCTTCATTTAGAATGTTATTTTATTTACTGATCTTCACAGACAGGTGGCTGGATTCTGAAACTGTGGCCCTTGCCAAGTCTCATAATCTGCTGAAAATTATTAGTAACTCATATTATCCTTGCTTCTTACTAAATGGCATTCTTTGTACAGGTGAATATTATAATGAAGTAGTTGCAATTTAGCTCTCCTTTTAAAGTATCCCAAACTGTAACTTCAAGTTTTAAGAATCATTAAGGTCTGTCATTCAAATGATCCATTGTTTTGATGAAGTTTGATAGGTATTTTCTATGTATATCAACAGGTCAAGATGGAACTCTGCAATCATTTTCCACAATACATGAAAAATTTAACAAGAGTTTGGGACATGGTAGGTCATTTGCAAGACGGAAAAAAAAAGCTACTGGTCACAAAAGAAACGTTTCAAGATACTGTGAGACAACCAGATGAGGTTTCATTGATAAATTTCCTTTTTTCTTGGATAAAATTAAAAAACCCCTGTATGGAAGAGTAATAGATTTTTAACATCAGTGTTGCTGTAGAAGTGGTTGAGGTGCTGCTATAAGGTTATTGAAAAGAATTAGACAGCTTGGGTGGTAAAAACATACTGCTGCCACCCAAAAGACATCAGTGACTTATCTTGAGCCATGTGTAGAGTGCAGGATTTTAAACATGGAAGGGACATTAGAGAAGGCATCAAAGTAAGCAGTGTCCCATCTTTTTACAGAAAGAAGTTACTTTATTCTGTATCTTTTCCCATAGTTTCCAGCATTTGAAAGATTTTATAAAGAAAAAAAATGTTTTTTCAGTTTTATTCATAATTACTCCTCTTTTTAGCTACTGTCCTGGCTATTCATGTTTGTATATACTTCCAGATGAGTTACAAGATCTTTTTTAAGGATCATTCTTTAATCAGCATTCAAAGTAATACTTCTAGAAATTAAATTGGAGAGATTTGATATCTTTAAGAATCTTCACATCTAGGGATATGTTATATCCTCATTCAGGTTACTTTTTATTTTCCTTAGTGCTTTAATGAAGTTTTTGTTTGTTTGTTTGTTTTTTAGTTTTCCTCCTGTTGGTCTTCCATATTTGAGATTATTCAGTGGTATCTTAGTTATTTTTTTATAATATGCTAATATTTTTTTTTGCTAGTGTTATAGATGTAATCTTTGTTCATCATATTTCTATCTGCAATATTTAGTATTTAGTAATTAATATGTAAGAATATGTAATATGTTATAATTACCAACTAATAATTATAGTGATCTTAAATATTACTGCATTGTAGAACTCACTTTTTTTTATTGGTTCTGTATTTTGTCCAATAAAATGATTATTCTAATTATTATTTGGTTGTTTCTCTTGATTGACATGACTATATTACCATCGTATCATCTGTAAAAAATGATTTTTTAACCTTTTTTTCAATTATTTATATCTCATAGTTTATTTTCTTATCTAATTATATAGACTAAATTTCAAAAATGATTTAAGTAATAGTGGTTATAACATCATCTTTATTTGGTTCCTAACTTAAATAAGAGTATCTTGAGCTGTGTAGTTATATGACAAAGAATTGCTTCTCTTTTATGTTCATTTTTCATTAAGAAGGATCCATAGCTATGTTCTTCTCTCCCTCAACTCCAGGATTAATAAATAAGAAGAGAGTCAAACGTAAAGGTCTTCAGAATGCCTTGTCAGTAAGGCTTCCACCCATCACAAAATTTGCAGCTGGTAGGTAACTTAACACTGTATTCCAAGAAGTTCTGTTTTTCTATTTTTCCTACTATTTTTAAGTTTTCTTCATTTTAAACAATGTTTTTGTAGGCATTAATAAGCATTTGGAAGTACCCCAAGTGCCTACTAATCTAATGTGAAGACTGAAAAAGAATTACTTATAATTTGCAGTTATCTTTTAATTTCAGGTTTTGGTCTTCTCTGTAAGACCTATTAATAAACAGTATTTGGTATCTCATTTTGTAGCCCTTTTTATTCTATTATGTGTCTGGTGTAATGAAAGTCACTAATATAAAAAGGTAAGAACAGAGAACATAAAGTTCTATTGTAATCAAAATCAGAATACACTGAGGTCCTTATATGCTACATTATTAGAGTGGTGTTTCATTCAAAGAATTGAATTGTTGATTGTTGAGTTTAAACTACCATAGAAATAAGGCACCATTTCCATTTCGAGGTTCTTATATCAACCTGATGATGGTTTCTTTCCTTTTTTTTTTTTTTTAAACTTTTATTTTGACCACCCTGCTTTCCATTTTTTATCTTAGAACCTGAGTGATCTCAGACATCTGAATCATGTTACTCACCTGCTTAAAAATCTTTCAGAGGCCCCTTACTGCCAGTAGGATGTAATCTCCTCTTATGAACACAGCTTTCACGACTTTGTGATATGGCCCCAGTTGCCTTGTCTGCTTCCCATCCTTCTCAGGAAATGCATCACTTACTTCTTTTTGTTCAAGTTACTCTTGAACCTACTTGTGTCCCCGCCCCCAATTAATTGATGTTTGTTTTATTGCTTCTTTCAGGGAGCCATTTATTACTGTCCTCAAGTCTCTTTGTAAACTCTTGCTGAGTGCTTTTATAAGACACTATCATTATTTATTATAATTTCTTCTAATCAGAATTGCTTTTTTTAAAAAATTTTTTTAAGTTTATTATTTATTTTTGAGAGATAAAGAGTGTGTGAGCAGGGGAGGAACAGAGATGGAGAGAGGGAGAGAGAATCCCAAGCAGACTTCTCACTGTCAGTGCAGAGCCCCACACAGGGCTTGAACTCATGAACCGTGAGATCGTGACCTGAGCCGAAATGAAGCTCAACCAGTGAGCCACCCAGGTGCCCCCAGAATTTCTTGTTAGATTAGAAGCTCATTGCTATCCGAAATTACCTGTACACCATCAGTCCCTAGTGCCTAATGATAACATAGAATATTATATTCTTAATAAGTAATAGGTAAATGAATGAGTGAGGGAATGAAAAATAATTTGATTTATGATTTTCATTATATTTTAGAGGAGGCTCGTGAAAGTGACTGGGATAGTATCATTGCTTGCCATCAAGGTAAACTGTCTTGTTCAACTTGGAACTATCAGAGATCTACCATAGGCGCTTACTTTCTCAAGCCAAAAGAGCTGAAGACAGATGACATAACCGCAACAGTAAGTGAGCTTGAGCTTGTTGATAAGAGCATTTTCTCCTGTAAAATTGTCCTGCAGCAATCTTGTTATACTCAAGTTTATTAATGATCATGTGGGTTGAAACAACAGTTTAACATTTTTAAATTATTTTCTAATAGTGTTAGGTTTTCCAACTGTAGAGAATTATTTTAGGTTTAAGTTTTGCTTAATTAGATGTATATTAGTTGCTTTAGTTTTCTAATTAAGTAGGATTACTCAGAATACCCTCTGAAGATGAATTCAGCATTTATCAATGAACTTTCTTACCTTAATTATGCTGAGTATACAGAACTATATTTAATGAATGTGAATCTTAAGGGTTTTTTTTCTTTCTTGATTTCTTCTGATATAGGAGTAAGATTTAGCTAACTCTTTAATGACTTATAGGTACAGAAGTTACTTAAAGCCTTTATTTTCTTATATTTGTCTCTTGAGAAGTGCCTTATAGAGAAATTCTAATTGAGTTCTAAGCCTTTCTTAAATACACCTTTCATTTTTTATGTATATATTTTTTACTTTATTTTTGAGAGAGAGGCAGAGAGAGAGAAGGAGAGAGAATCCTAAGCAGGCTCCACACTCTTGGCACAGAGACCAATGCCAGGCTCAAACTCACAAACTGTGAGATCATGACCTGAGCCGAAACCAAGAGTTGGACGCTTAACCAACTGAGCCACCCCGGTGCCCCTTAAATACAGCTTTTAAATTCCAGTGTTTACTTAAGAGTTTACTCCTCTTTAGAAATTGTGTTTCTGTTTGCTTTTGTTAATATGTTAATCCACTTCTGTTGCATTCAGATTTTCAGATATAAAGAAGCAATGTTATATTCTGGTTTGCAGAGTTGTTCTTCTTTTTTGGATTTTGTTGTTGTTTTAGTGAGAGAGAGAGAAAGCACACATCTGTGCGGGGAAGGGCAAAGGAGAAAGAGACAGAGAATCTTACGCGGGCTCTGTGGCCAGTACAGGGCCTGACGCAGGGCTCAATCTTAGGACCGTGAAATCATGACCTGAGCCAAAATCAAAAGTTGGGCATTTAATCGACTGAGTCACCCAGGTGCCGTCCTTCTACTTTGTAAGAAACAGTTTTATTAATATAATTTATAAACCATAAAATTCTCTTTTAAAGTGTACAGTCCAGTGATTTTTAGTATATTCATAGGATTGGGAAATTAGCACTAAAATCTAATCAGTCTAATTTTAGAATATTCTTATCAACTCAAAAAGAAACCCCATTCTCTCACTTTCCCTCTCCCTTCTCCCTAACCTAGCTAACCACAATCTGCTTTTTATTTCTATAGATTTTCCTATTCTGGGCATTTAATGTAAATGGAATCATACAAGATATAGTCTTTCTGATTGACTTTTCCATCACTTAGCATAATGTTTTCAAAGTTTATTCATGTTATAGCATTTATAACGTACTTGTTTTATTGTGGACACTACTACATTTATGTAGAAACCACATTTTATTTAGCCATTGATTAGTTGATGCTATTTATGTTGTTTCTACTTCTTGACTCTCATAAATAATGCTAACATTAGCGCATTGTAGCAGGATTTTCACAAAAGGAGTCGTGACTCCCAGGCTTTTCTTTCCAGGAAGTAACTTTATTTGTGCCAGCACGGCTCAGTTGGGTTTGTACCCAAAGAACTGAGCCCCAAACTTCACGTGGCATAGTTTTGTACATTTTCTGTTTCTTTGTCTACCATATATGGTAACACAGAAACATGCAGTCTGATTAAGTGGTCTCATGTTACAAGGTCATGAGGGATGTTGTTATCATTGTACGGGTAGAGCCAGGTTGCCTTGAGGTTTTTTGTTTTTTTGTTTTGTTTTGTTTTCACATTCTTAGGGAGGGGACCCTACCACACATAAGTTTTTATGTGAACATACGTTTTTGTTTCTCTGCGTATATACCTAGGACTGGAATCATTAGGTCATAATGCAACTCTGTTTAACATTTGTGGGGAACTGCCAACCTGTTTTCCAAAGTGGCTGCCCCTTTTTATACTCTCACTAGCAATGTATAAGTGTTTCGATGTCTATACATTTTAATGAACACTTGTGATTGCTCTTTTGATTATTGCCATCCTGGTTGGTATATAGTAGTATCTCATTGTGATTTGTGTTTCGGACTCAGTGTCAAGCCTCTTTTCATGTGTTTACTGATTGTATGTCTTCTTTGGAGAAATGTCTTTTCAATTCTGTGCCCATTAAAGGGGTTGTCTTTTTATATTGAGTTGTATTAGCTGTTTGTGTATTCTGGATCTAAATCCCTTATCAGATATGCAGTGTTTTTTCCCCTTTCTGTGGGCTGTCATTTCATTTTCTTGTTGATAATCATTTTCAGTGTAAGAGTTTTTATTTTGATTAAGTCCAACCTATCTTTTTTTTTTTTTTTTGCTGATGGTTTTTGGAAAATTGTTGCCTAACCCAGGGCCATGAAGATTTACTCCTGTGATTTGTGCTAAGGAGTTTAATAGTTTTAGCTATTACATTTAAGCCTATAATCCTTTCGGAGTTAATTTATGTGTATGATGTATGTGGGGGTCCAAGTTCATTCTGTTACATATGAATATCTAGTTGTCTCAGCATCATTATTCAAAAGACTGTTCTTTCCCCCATTGAATAGTCTTGGCGTGCTTGCCAAAAATAAATTTGACATGAATATGAGGCATTATTTCCAGATTCTCAGTTCTGTTCCATTGTTTTATATGTCTGTCTTTATGCCAGAACCACACTGTCTTGACTATGGTACCTTTGTGTTAAGTTTTAAAATCAGAAAAATTTAATCCTCCAAGTTCTTTTTTCAAGATTGTTTTGGCTGTTCTAATCTCTTGCATTTCCATGTGAATTTTAGGATCTGCTTGTCAATTTCTGCAAAGAAAGCAGCTAGGATTTTGGTAGGGGTTTTGTTGATACCGTAAATCAGTTTGAGGAGTGTTACCATATTAATATTACTTCTGATCCATGAACATGGGATGTCTTTCCATTTATTTAGATCCTTAATTTCTGTCAGCAGTATTTTGTGGTTGTCTGTGTACAAGTCTCATACTTCTTTGGTTTTCTGGTATCTTATTGTTTTTAATGCTATTATAAATGGAGTTCTTTCTTAATTTTGTTTTGGATCGTTTATTGCTAGTGTGTTGAAATATAATTAATTTTTGTGTACTGATCTATCATGTAACCTTGCTGAACTTATCTATTCTGTTTTTTAGTGAATACCTGTTTTTAACTTATTGAAAGTATAATTACATAGTTGATTCTCTTTTGTACAAGGCATTTTGAAAGTATGTATGCTCTATTCTCCATAGTACAAAAATCCAGTTTTAAGCTTTTATACTGTTTTGTAAACCATAGAGATTTTATCTTAAGCTTCTTAAGTTTACCTGCGCAGTTTTGAGTAGCTGTTGTACTAGTAGTGGTAACGATAATTACAGCTAACATTTTTTGTGTGCTTACTTTCTTCTAGGCTCTGTGCCTAACATGCATTATTTTTTTTTGAGAGAGAGAAAGTGTGTGTGCATATGCACGCACGTGAGGGGAGGAGGGGCAGAATGGGGGTGCGGAGAGAGGGAGAATCTTAAGCAGACTCTATGCACAGTGTGGAGCCTGACATGGGGCTTAGTCTCACAATAATGAGATCATGACCTGAGCCAAAATCAAGAGTCAGATGCTTAACTGAGCCACTCAGGTGCCCCTAACAGGCATTATTTTATATTATCCTTGGCAACAATCCTATGATGTTGTCTGTTGTTAGCCTCTTTTTATAGACAATAAAGTTGAAGCTTAATATAATAATGATGACCATCCTAATGATATGTTTTCAGTTTTATATCTGCTGTAGAGGCAATTACATAAGGTAAGGTAAAGAAATTAGGTGGTGGAATACTTTGACTTTAGCAGTATTGTGAATAAATTAAAATTGAAAGCCAGCTGAAATACAATTCTTCTGACTTTGTAAATTTCAATTGCGTTAACTTTGGTTATGTTTTATTTTCTTGGATAATAATTTCTGTATACTTCTTAGAGAATGGACATAGAATCAAGCAGTTATTTCTTATACACCCAAGTACAATGACATTATGTTTACGAAAATTAATGAGGCAATTCATTTAGAATGCTTCTTTTTTTTTTAATGAGGTAATTAGTAGGTGAAAAGACATTTGGAAACCATAAAGTACAGTAAAAATATTAGTTATTTTTTGTATAATTTGTGTTAAAATTTTTTTTCCAAAGGCAGTAGATATAACTTCTTGTGGAAACTTTGCCATAATTGGTCTGTCATCAGGAACTGTAGATGTATATAATATGCAATCTGGTATACATCGAGGAAGTTTTGGCGAGGATCAAGGTAATGAATTTTCTCCCTTTTTTTATTAAAAAAAATAATAATATACAAGGCTAATAACTAACTGTCTCTGGCATTTATAAAATTCTTGAGTGCCAGGCATTTTGGTAAGGTTGTAGATGGGTTATCGTCAACCCTATCTAGCAGTTACTGCCATTACACCTACTATAAACACCATGTTGAAATACTTAAATAGAATGAAGTTATTGATAGATTAGATGAAAGTAGATATTATACAAATTAAAATTTGCGTTTTCTTCCCCTTTCATTAAGCAGAAAATCTTAAGCTTTCTGGCATCAGCCGGATTGATATTGTTTTAATTACAGCAATATAATAATCTTCTGAAATCCAGATTAATTTTAAGATTTTAAGAGAGCTAAATAGAGGGAACTTAGATATTTAAATGAAGGAATCACTCTTTGTGTAGTGTTTAGAGAGGCAGTGACATTTTCTTAATGTCTTTTTCCTTTTAACATATGTTTTAAAGCTCATAAAGGATCTGTTAGAGGTGTTGCAGTGGATGGCTTAAACCAGTTGACAATTACAACCGGTAGTGAAGGATTACTCAAGTTCTGGAACTTTAAAAACAAAATTTTAATACACTCTATGAGCCTTGATTCGTCTCCAAATACGATGCTGCTACATAGAGACAGGTAAAGTTTTTCCTTTAATGATTATGGATTTTATTTTTGATGTTTTGGTAAAAGTCATAATGTAAGTACATAATTTATCAGGTGGGAAAATTATACATTTAATGTAAAGGAACAGAATTTTGTTTAATTTCCCCACAGGTATGCTTGATTATTAAAAAAAAATTAAAATGACTGTGAGATTTTAATGTGAAAGGTTTGTTGGTTTGTTTATTAAAACTGGTGTGTTTATCTTACTAGTGGCATTCTGGGACTTGCCTTGGATGACTTCTCCATTAGTGTTCTGGATATTGAAACTAGGAAGATTGTCAGAGAGTTTTCTGGACACCACGGCCAAATAAATGACCTGGTAAAACGAACTTTTGATGTTTAAATAAAACTTGACTAATTTCTGTTTCTGTTTAGGTTAAAATATATTAAAACTATTGCCCTTTAATAGAATTAAAGTTTTCATATGAGATATTCAAAATAATTTGGAAATTAATTTTCAAAGAATACAGTTTTAAAGAAAATTTAGAATATAAAGAAGTTAATGCCGTCAGATTGAAGTATAAATCTCAGAGTTCATCTTTTTCTCTTAAACTCTAAACAAGGCTAAAATATCCTTTGGAGAATAAATGATCTATTGAAACATAAGCATTTATGTATGGAAACCAATTTGACAATAAATTTCATATATTGGAAAAAAAAAAGAAACATAAGCATTTAGTATTAAACTAGGTTGAGAGAATTCATTTCTTATTTTCTGCATGCATAACAAATGAATAGTAGGGGACCTTGAATATCTGGTATCTGGTTTATTCTAGTTTAGTGTTATTTCTAGAGTTTAGATTTCTTAACTCTAAAAGAGTTTTAATCAGTAAAAATGTGTTTTGGCTTACTATTACGTTTTTATAGTGGGATATAAGATACAAAAAGTACTCTAGTTTGAAAAATATATATTGAGGCTATATTAAGTTTATATATTATTTTTCATCACTCATAGACATCTTGATTCACTTGAAAACAGGAAAAAATTAAAATCTGGGCTATTGAGTGGCAATTCCAACATCTATATTTATTTATCCATTCTTGTACCAAAAATCACCAGTTTATCCATTCCCTTAAAAATATAGGGGAAAAAGCCAGGAAATTGTGTTGTTCTGCAGATAGAAAATTGGCAACATAATTTGTTGTGTTATCATCTGTAGAAATGAGGGCAGGAGTGGAGTGATTTTGATGAAATTTTTTGATGCATTTTTAAAACCAGTCGGTGCCAGCTTGCCCTTTCTTTCTTTCTTTCCTTTTCAAGCCTTATTTTGAACTTGTATGTCTGGAATTTCTCCTACTCAGCAATAAATTATTCCTGTTCAGTTAAATCTGTGAGCATATAACACAGATTACCTATCAGAGTCATTTTCCTTGTCCTTAATGTACATGATTCTATAAATTGAACTCACTGTACCTTAAGGTTTGAGTTTTTGCTGTATCACTACAACCCAGTGAACAGATTGGAGTCCACTTATCCCAGTATCATCTGTTAATATGGATGGTGATAATCCCTGTGGTGTGTTTAAACTCCTGGATGAATAATCTACCATTATAAACATTAAAGTTTTTTTTTGGAGGGGGGGGTCTTCTTTCACATATGGCCTGATCTAAGCCTCACAACACTTATGTGCTACAGGAAAATGAGAGCTATTTATCCATTTATATCAACAGAAAAGATATAGCTTCTTTAAGGTGGCATAAGTAGTTTATTATTTACTTTTATTTTGCAATTCTAATTACCGTGGTCTTAAATTACATTTTGGAATTAAAACATCATTATAAAAGGATCTTTAACTGAAGCGACAAGTAAATAGAAGTTCTTGTGTAGTAACTTTAATATTTTAAGGGAGTTTGCATTCTTTTTTTTTTAATGTTTGTTTATTTGTGAGAGAGACACAGTGTGAGCAGGGGAGGAGCAGAGAGAGACAGAGACACAGAATCTGAAGCAGGCTGTAGGTTCTGAGCTTTCAGCACAGAGTCTGATGCAGGGCTCAAACACATAATCTGTGCGATCATGACCTGAGCCGAAGTCAGACGCCCAACCGATGCCCAACCAACTGAGCCACCCAGGCGCCCCAGGGCATTTGCATTCTTGTTTTCAAAATCATTTTGGACTCTAAGAAAGCCAGTCTAATATATAGATTCTTTAGTGAAATACAGGTTTTGTTTCTTTCACAGAACTTTATAACTGAAATTAGGCTAACAAAATATTTCATTGAATGTTCTCAGAATAGCAGTTTTATCCTGAAAATGATTGTAGTTATTTGTTAACTGTCTATAAATGTAGGTGGTTATGTAGTAAAAATTGAAAATTGGATGATACTGTTAATTTTTAAAACTTTTTATGATACATGTAAAAACCTAATTTTTATTTATATCCAAACAGTGGCATATAAGAAATGAATTTTTTTTCTATAAAATGCAGCAGTTTAAATTTTACTCAGACTTATTTTTTTATGAAGCCTGCATCTTGTTTTCATTCCTTGCATTCTTTAAGCTGTTAAATATACAGGCACAAATATACATACATAAATGCACACATGCATTAAATGTGTATTCTTGTTTTTCTTTTAATTTGAAGGCTTTCAGTCCTGATGGTCGTTGGTTAATAAGTGCTTCAATGGATTGCACTGTTAGAACTTGGGACCTTCCATCTGGGTGGTGAGTTTATTTTTAAACCCCTAACCTCTGTCAGAAGATTTCTCAGTCATCGTCTTTACATGTAACTTTTACCTATAGTTAATGGTTTGTGTGCCTTTTGAATGTGAATATATTTTGGGGATTTTTCTAGCCTTACTGTTAGATCAAAAACCTGTTTTTTGGGAGGGAGTAGTGCCATAAAAGATAATAGTGAGGAAAATGCAATCTCTCTTAGGTTTTCTGTACTTGCAAAATTGAGACATAGAAAGTGAGTTGAATAAACTTTAAGAAAGCTCATTTGACCTTTTTGATACTCGAAAATAGAGTTCAGACTTTAGGATTGGAAATTCTTATTTAGTGTCTTGTTGTTGTTGATATTGTGTTTAGTTAAAAGGTCGAAAACTCAACTTTACTTTTATATACTATGTATTTTCTGTCTCTGACATAATTCTTGTTTTGGATAATGTGTTTCTTAGAACTTGGGTAAAACCCAGCAGCATGCAGATGCAGAAATCCGTTTCGTAGATAGAAACTTGTTACAAAAACAGCATTTAAATTGAAAATTTACCTACTTCTGTTAAATAATTTGAACATTGGAGACCTACAGAGTGAGAGCAAGGGAGCTAGCTTTGTTGTTAAAAATTATGTAGGAATAGATACAATTTAAAATCATATCACTTAACAGAATTGCTTAGAGTATGAAAGTAGTGATGGAAACAATGAAGTATCTATTTTAACAGGAACATACTATAAGGTGGGGAAAAATGGGAAGGAAGCTGGCACTTTTTAAACCTCTGAAAAATTCCTAAATTAAGCTCTGTCCAATTGTACTTCCTCTTTTCTCAGGAATTGATAAGTTTATACCTGAAAGCAGTTTGACCTTTAGAAAGGAAAAACCCTGATAGACTCATTTCCCTTTAAGGTTGGTATAGGAATGAGGCACAGCTGTCCATCCAGCATACGCACCAGATTTGGAACATGCACAGCAAGAGTGTCTAAGGGGTCCAGCTCTAATAACTAGGAACCTTCTCTATAGGTGTGTCTCTCTTTCACTCAAAATATAGTGAAACAAAATCTAATTAGTTGGCTGTGTCTTGTAGCTTTTAAAAGTTCACTTAAAGTTTGTACTTCCTTAATTTTTAAAAACTCCTTTTTTGAAGGCTACATTAGAAATATTGGTTGTGCTCTTCAGACTTTCACAATCTTCTAAAAATTAACAATATAATTAAATTGCCTTACAGTAGGAAAGTTGTACAAGGTATACACCTTTTTAGTTTCAGTTCATATTAGATGGGAGAGATGGGTTAATGTTGAATAGTACTAAACCGGCAAAATATTTTTTAAAAGTGGTAAGGGGCACCTGGGTGGCTCAGTTGGTTAAGCAATTGGCTCTTGATTTCAGCTCAGGTCATGGTCTCACGGTTTGTGGGTCAAACCATGGAGCCCCACATCAGGCTCCATGCTGACAATGCAGATCCTGCTTGTCCTCTTGATCTTCTTGATCCTCTCTTTCCCTTTCTCTCTGCCCCTCCCCCACTCTCTCTCTCTCACTTTCAGAATAAATAAATTAAAAAAATAAAAGTGGTAAACACGGGGTGCCTGGGCAGCTCAGTCGGTTAAGCTTCTGACTTTGGCTCAGGTCATGATCTCGGAGCTTGTGAGTTCGAGCCCCGCTTTGGGCTCTGTGCTCACGGTTCAGAGCCTGGAGACTGCATCGCATTCTGTCTTCTTCTTGACCTGCCCCTCCCTCACTGACGCTCTGTCTCTTTCTCTTTCTCTCTCTCTCTCTCTCAAAAATAAACAAACAAACAATAAATAAATAGTGATAAACTTATGTTTGGAATGTAAGAATTAGGTTCTTAAACCAGCATTCAAAGCTACCAGTCTTTGACTCAACGTTTACCCTTTTTGCTAAATTTCTTATTTCAGTAAAAAGTTGAATGGATTTAAATCTGACCGGTTTTCAACTCTGATACCTTATTTTTAGATGAACCGTGAGACATATTAAGTGAATACAGAGGGAAGCTGGGAGAAACAAATGGGCAAGAAATGAGTCAGTCATGTAAGGATTGTTAAAAGAAAATCTAATAATTTCTACCCTGATTGGACCAAAGTATATTTTAATAAAGAAAACCATAAATACTTACTTGGTTCAGCTATGAGGCACAGTGAATGAGAAAGCTTGAAAAGCAATGTCAAACAGCTGCTGCTGCCTGATTGCAGCTAAGCTGACTTTCATATGTGCTTGTATTTCCATCTTCCTTCATATCCTAATAGCTGTAGGTACTGCTACTGTTATTAGTCCCATTTTACAAATGAGGAAATGGAGGCTCAGAGAGAAGTCATTTACCCAAGGTTGCATAGTTTGTAAGTGACATTTTGCTGTAATAAACACAGAAGAAAGAAACAGATTTCCCAATAATTGTGATATCAACTTTGCCTAGATGTGTCATGCTCTGGGGATGAATTGATTTTGTAGAGATAATAAGGAAGTGAGGATCAGTATTTCATTTTACAACCCTAGGTAACTTTTGGATATTCCTAGTTCTTTGCTCAATAAGCAGTTTCATCATTTACACAACATGTTAAATTTTTTTTTTTTAATTTTTTTTTTTTTAACGTTTATTTATTTTTGAGACAGAGAGAGACAGAGCATGAACAGGAGAGGGTCAGAGAGAGGGAGACACAGAATCTGAAACGGGCTCCAGGCTCTGAGCTGTTAGCACAGAGCCCGACGCAGGGCTCGAACTCACGGACCGCGAGATCGTGACCTGAGCCGAAGTCGGCCGCTTAACCAACTGAGCCACCCAGGCGCCCCACAACATGTTAAATATTTAAACAATGAATTGACTTACGGTCTGAAGAGTGAAAGTATGGGCAAACCTTTGGGCGTGGTAACATACATGTGTATCCATCTGCAGTACCTATCTAAAGTAAATTGCATACGTTCTGAACTGTTTTCTGTAAAATGTTTTTAAAGTGCTGAAAATTTCCTTGTGTTTATAGGATTCTCAGAGAAGTAGAGTTGAAATTTTTTTCTCTGAAATTATCTGGCATCCACTACTTATTTCTGGTTGTTTTTCATCTATTAGAAATTCAGATTGAACCCCTTTGGGGTGAGGAAAATATAAAAGTAAATAGTTAATAGAATTTTACATTTTGTTCTTTCTCACCCTCTGACCCCTGCTCTCTGTGGAGCATTACACGAAAATAGTTGGAATACAACATTGTTTTGCATTTCTCACTGAGGCAAAAACCATCCCTTTTGTTTCTATTCTTTAAGGTCCTTTTGTAAGGTAATTCTGTCCCTTTGGATATTGAACAGTTAGATGCTGTCTGCATTTGCTCAGAATATAATTGGAAATTACTTACTGTTAACCTGTATATGCAAGTCTCTGTGCTTGAAAATCTGATCCCTTAAAGTTTTATTAATGTTTGCTCAAAAAAAATTATAATTTACCTGGGGCTTTTCATTTTGTGGGATTAGCAGAAGACAGTGTGGTGATAGTTAGGTCTGAGATTAAGCCTGTACACTTATGCTTTATGAACTAAGGTGGCAGTGTAAAATACACTGTGTATGTGGAAACCACCTTTCTTTAATTTGATGCTTTTACATAATGGAGAGCCATTCCACCCACACATAACAGCTGTGGAAGTCAAGTTGCACAGTGAATTCGACAAAATATAGTATCAAGTAACATAACTTTGCTCAAGCATTAGATTCTCTTTTTAACAGATTCTAAATGTGTTAGGAAGTTTCACTCCTCATATAACTTTTAAAGAGCAAGTATTGATCAAGAAAGAAGAAATAGTAAGATCTGAAATTGTTGTGTTTAGGTTTAATCTTCATCTGTATGTGCTGAGATAATGTTTCCGTCTGGGTTGTTGGCATTAAGTGAATTACCATAAATAATTTGTCTCTGGTATATAATAAGTGTTTAGCAAATGTTTCCTTTCTCCCACGTCCCCTTGATCGAAGAACAGCCATTTTTGTAAGCTTCCAAAGTAGGTTTAAACAGAAATCAGACAGGTTATTACTCATCCTTGTCCCCTGTAACTAAGAATTAAACAGCAGTCATTGTCCTGAGCACACTTTGTTGTGTGTTTGTCTTCATTGCTCCTAATTTTAGTTTTGTTTTCCTATTTTGCATTCATTATTTAAACTTTATATTTTCAATCACTCTGAGCAAATTAAGAAAGAGATTTTATCATGAAAAAGTCACTTAATGTCGCCACTGGAGAGTCTTCATTTACATTTGAGCTGCTTAGAGTATGTTCCATGCATCACCAGTGTAGGCATCCTCTGGGTCTGTATATTGCTATCTAGCTGTTTATTGTATCTTTAGTTTCAGTAGTAGTTTTACTGAGTTGATAGTGATTAAGTGTTCAGACTCTTTGGGTGACAATCTTTGGCTCAGTTGCTTTCTATCTTGAGCACATTTTTAAATCTTACTGGGCTTTATTTTTCTGATCTGTATAGTAAGGACAGATCTGCCTTAGAGGGTTGTGAGGATTAAATTGAGTAGACTTAAGTGCTCAGAGTACTTTCTAACATGGAGCGCTAAAAAAGTGTTAATTGCTATTATTTTTTAATTTGTTTTATTTAATGTGGGTTTGAAACTTCAGTTATTTTGCTGTCCCTTCTCATGGATAATGTATTGGCTTTAGTGAATAAAGTAGTATTTAAAACAGCCATGAATAAAACCAGTATGCTTCTCTTAAAGTATAAAAAGTGTTCACACTCAGCCAGTGTAAGAAGCCTCTACTGCAAGATGCCAATGGGTTAGACCTTTCTGCTCCCTAGATCCCCTTGTGTTACTTCCTGCCACCATCATTCTAGTTCAGCTCTTTATTGCTTGGTTAGGTGACTGCGACCATAATCTCACTATATACTTCCTGTTCACATATCTTGTACATTCTGATGGCACATTTTGTTATGAAAGTGAAGATCACACCAATATCTGCTCAAAAGCCTTTAGTGATTTTTCCTTTGATTAAAAGATAAAAAGCAAACCCAGATGTATGGTATTCAAGGTGCTGTACGCAGCCTTATGCTTATGCACTTGCTAATTTATCAAACTACTTCTCACTTACACCCAATTGTATTTTGACCTCACTTTGACCTCCCCATTTCCCTCAGCCAGGAAATACTTTACCAACGGCATCCATTGAAATCCTGTTCATTTGTAAGGCTCATCTCAGTCACTTTGTTCTCTGAGGATCCTGTTCTGTGTCTCCTGCCTGTGTGTAATTGCTTCCTCTCCCTCCCCAACTTTTCAACTCCTCCAGCATTTTAAAGTTGTGAGACTGGGTTCCATAAGCTCTGTAAGGCTTTGTGGTTATGCTCTGTAGACTGAATTTTCATGTTTCATGTATAGCATAGTTACCTATTAGAAAAATAGGTAGACTTGCACAAAAATTATTCCGTTACTGTTTCTTAATCTTATTCACAGCCATTTCATTATTTCCTTTGGTTGCTTAAGCCTTTTTAAAATTTCACTGAAATAACAAAAATACAGGAGAGTACTGGTAATAAGACTTACTTTAAATGTGTTACGTCTTCAGAATTTGTCCCCAAGTCAGTCTACCAAAGTGGCTTTCCAGAAGAAGAGAGCATTTCCTCTAGTATTTTCCCTGTTGTTGAAGCTCTTTCTCTAGTTAATTGGTCTATTTAGGGTTCTAGGTCTTTCTCGTTAAGAGAGATTATTTTCACATATTAACGTATTTCACAAAGCTCTTTGTTAGTGATGGCTTTCTTGTGTTGATTTGTAGAAATAAAACATGAATATTTTCTTCATCTTTCATACCTTGTTCTTTTAGCAAAAATATATTTTGCGAGTTATGTCATTTTTTGGTATTTGTTAAAATACTTTAACATTATAATTCATTTTATAGCCTTATAGACAGCTTTTTGTTGGACTCTGCTCCTCTCAATGTTACTATGTCCCCTACTGGAGACTTTCTGGCTACTTCCCACGTAGACCACCTTGGAATTTATCTTTGGTAAGTTCTTATATACATTTCTGTTCTGGGTAGGGAAGAGGATGATGATACGGTCAGAAAATCATAGTTGCTAACATTGCCATTTAGGTTTTTGTTTTTGTTTTTGTTTTAATTTATAAAATGGAAATTTCACATAAACAGTTAATTCACCATGAGTATATTTAACATCTACTTGATAATTTAGATAGCTTTGCTTCAGTGTGTATTCTAAACCACAGGACTGATTTTTAGTTATATTTGGTTTTTATTTGCAGAAAGGATAACTGAGTTTTAAAATTTAAAAGGCCTCGTCTGGCCTTCCTGCCACAGCCCTACTACCACTTTATGACTTTAGCCAACTTCTCAACTCAGCCTACTTTGTCTGCAAAATAAGGCATAAGTATGGGCAGAATGCTTTCTAAGATTCATTCTAGTTACATAACTCTTCATAACCATGAAATGGTATTTATGATGATCTTCCAACTCCATTATGATGAACATGTAAGAGTTCAAAATAAAGGTCCATCATCTGAGTCTAGAAAAGTTTTATCTGCTCCTGAATTTAGTTGTATAATTCCTTTAACTCTTACTATTAAGGAAGAGAAAAAAATTGATCCCTTTTCTAATTATAAAATTTTATAACTGGATTTTTAGGATATGAAAATAAATTCAATATATAATAGAAATAGACTCTGGCCACCTTAACATGCAGATTGGAATATCTCCTGGAATCTAAGAAGCTTGAATAATCAAGACAAGAAAATAGTAGAATACCTATTGGACCTCAGCAGGAGTATATAGTGTCACGCTTAATATAACTCAGAATCTGATACTCTCAATTATTATTATTATTTTTTATTATTTATTTTTGAGAGAGAGACAGAGGGGCAGAGAGAGAAGGAGACACAGAATCCAAAGCAGGCTTCAGGGTCCAAGCTGTCAGCACAGAGCCCTATGCGAGGCCTGAACCCACGGACTGTGAGCTGAAGTCAGACACTTAACCAACTGAGCTACCCAGGTGCCCCTGATAGTCCCAATTATTATATTATATTCCAGATTTATAATGTATGGGGAAGAGAATCTGATTAGCCCTTTGGGGGAGGTATCTTGGATTAGTCATCCAAGGCTATGGTGCAGGGTCAAGTAGCAGAACCATGATCACTTTAGAGGACCGTTCTACAGAAGGGAAAGACCATGACTGTTACAGCATATTTGCTGTCTGACTTAACTTGAGTCCATCTTTCCTTTAGTTATGATTTCCCGAAATGGAGGTGCCTGGGTGGCTCAATGGGTTGAGTGTCCGGCTTCGGCTCAGGTCGTGATCTCACAGTCCGTGAGTTCAAGCCCTATGTTGGGCTCTGTGCTGACAGCTAGGAGCCTGGAGCCTGCTTTGGATTCTGTGTCTCCCTTTCTCTCTCTCTGCCCCTCTCCCACTCATGCTCTGTCTCTCAAAAGAAATAAATGTTAACAAATTTAAAAAAAAAAGACTTTCTTAAAAAAAAAATGATTTCCCTAAATGAAGGTTGCCATTTGTCAAAACAATTTAAATGTTTGGAGGTTATGTTATCTTATGCAAGTATTCATTACTGATCTCTCAAATACTTTTCGTACTATATTAAAATAAAGACTCCATGGGGTGGCTCAGTCAGTTGAGTGTCTGACTCTTGATTTCAGCTCAGATCGTGATCTCATGGTTTATGGGATCAAGCCCTGCACCACTCTGTGCTATCAGCACAGAGCCTGTTTGGGATTCTCTTTCTCTCCCTCTCTCTCCACCCCATCCCCACATTTGCTCTCTCTCTCGCTCTCTCTGTGTCTCTCTCAAATAAATAAAAACTGTAAAAAAATAAAGATTCCATTAATAAATAAAGTTTATGCACAGCTCTCTAGCGATGACATTTATGACCTGAATCAAGGCATTTTCAAATTAATACTATCTGAAATTTTTTTTCTACTTATAAGTGATTGGAACCAAGCTGAATTCAAGATTGCAGAGATTATTAATGACCAGTAATTGAAGTTTTTCTGGAAAAACTTAAAAGTCTTAAAATATTGTTTATATTTTTATTTCTCAGGTCCAATGTTTCACTGTATTCAGTTGTTTCACTACGCCCACTTCCCACAGATTATGTTCCTTCAGTAGTGATGCTTCCTGGTACTTGTCAAACCCAAGGTAATCACAACATAGTAAAATAATTTTTGAAATGTAATCTCATAAACCTAACATGGGGGATATTACTACTGAAGGCAAAGTTTAATGCATTGAATCAAAGTATTTTCCAACTGATAGGAAATATTTTTAAAGACGCCATGAATTAATGCAAAAATATAATTTGTGGTATTGATAAGATATTAATAGTATACCAGTGGAGAAATGTTTTGTTTCTGGTGATGGGAATTGTAGATAATATGACAAGATGAGGAAGTAAAAGTAAATAGAGTTTTTAAGGCTATATTGAGTAAGCATGTTATGAAATACAAATGGATTTGGAATAAATTAAGTTGCTTTTATATGATAAAAATCTCATTCTGCATTAATATGTTTCACCTGAAATTTTTTTGTTTTAAGATGTGGAATTATCAGAAGAAACCATAGAACCAAGTGATGAAATGATAGAGTATGATTCCCCAGAACAGTTGAATGAGCAGTTGGTGACTCTGTCACTCCTCCCTGAATCACGGTGGAAAAACCTTCTTAATCTTGATGTTATTAAGGTAATGCTGTAGTACACTTAATACTGGTTCCTAAAGACACATTCCAGAAGCATTTTCTTTAGTAGAGATAGCTTCTTCTACTTGGAGGGTTTCAGGAGGAGCAGTTAATGCCTAAGGTAGTAGAGCATACCATTTAGTTGAATGCTGTTGGATCCAGTGATTATCACAAGATTCTTTCTCTATTGAAATTGACTTTCAGAGCACTGAGCAGACCTTTTGATATAGCAGAAGTACAGCCTGGAACTACAGAGCCATTAGAAGTTGGATGTTTTAAATCTAACCTAATAAACTACTTTTTTTAACTTCTAAAATGAGAAAAAAAATTGCTATCATGATGTGTGATATTTCTGTTGCTAGGCGTTTGAGTACTAGAAGACTTTCTCTGGTCTTTTAATTAAGCTTCAGCTTCCCTTTGCCATTCTATACCTTACTCTGTCAGCTCCAAGAAGACCTTCACAGTTTGCTGTGTTAAGTGCAGGCACATAAATTAATATGAACTAAGTACTGGATAATATCCCAAGGACAACAGCAGTGAAAAAAAACCCAACAAACCTAGCTCCTTTGTCCTTGAGAAATTTATAATTTTATATGAAAAATGGATGATTATGGCATAAATTAGTGTTTTTCAAAGCATATTTTCTGGCCCCCATTTGTGAGTAGCAAAAATAATTAAAAGGAATAGACTAGAAAACTTCAAAGGTTATCATCTGATAATAAAGGTAAGTGTTTATGAACGTCTTACATGTCTTATGAGCATTAGAAAGTGTAAGAACACTTACGTAGATAACTATGACAAGGTATGGTAAGTATTTTTATAACTGATTACTTAGCACCAGAAAAGACGTGTATCTTGGGTAAGAAAAGAGTTTTCATGTGTTAATTTTCCTCACAGAAGGTATGTTATGTAGGAACATAGTTGTGAAAAATCTCTATGATGTTATCCAGTGTGTCAGCTATAAAGGCAGTACTTTATGGAATAGCTTTAAAAGCAATGCATTAAAAAGGACAAGTAGGTTAGTGTGAAGGGTGCAGTCAGAATAATGCCCAATTAATTGAACTAAGATTTTGGACTACTCTGTTGCTTGCTTAGATACAGTTTTGTTTTAGAAACCAAGTGAATAATCTTTATGGTAGAAATATGCTAACATCTCCAATATTTTTATTTTTTTACTGAATGAAAGAAATTAGAATTTTATCTTATGGGTAACTTTTCTCCTTTTGGTTTTCCTTATGAGACTGTTTCCAGTGCTCCCTGTGGAGCACTTGCAAAAGGATTTTTGTTCTTATTTACAGCTCAGTGACTCTCTCCCTTCCAACTCAAGAACAGCAAGTTACAAGGGTAACTGTGACTCTTACTAGAGTCTCCACCATCCCTAAGAAGGGCTGTGCGTATGCTACAGTTGGCAGTCCCTTGTCCTGCTTTCATGTAGTAACTTTCTTTTTTGCTGTGCCTCCACAAGGCCACAAGTATCCTTGGTTTTCTTTCAAAAAACGAATCTCTCTAGGGTCACAGAGCTCCTAGAGAATGGAGGAATGATGTAAGGTAAAATTGTGAGACTTTTATTGGGCAGTTTACCACAGAAAGGCCCTTTCATCAGATGCTCTTGAGGTAGTGATGTGTAGCCTGTGGTCACCAAAACTAAGTTCTGTCAGTGGGAATTCCAATGGAGGTTTTCCTGATAGGATTTTACTAACACTTGTAATAATTTGTAAATGAGCACTATTGTTCTCTTGCTTCTTAAAGACTCAAAGTAAGGGAAAATCAGTAGAAATTTTAACAAACTAGAAGAATCAGGGCTATATTCTTCACAAAATTTTATCAAATTATTTCTAATGGCAAAGTCTACCTTTGGCTCCACATTTCTTCTGGAGAAAAAAAAAAAAACTTGAGAAACTGTTGAGCGTTTATGTAAGTTTTGCTTTCTAGCCCATTTTGCGAAAAAGGTTTTAGAAGTTCAGAATTATTTGATTGTTATTTCTTCACCTAAATATTCATGTAAATCATGTTGGAGGAAAAAGAGAGTTCATAGAGCTTCTCATGAACCGTGTCATTTTTCTTCTGCCTTACCAGCAAAGGTATTGGAGGCCTGCCTTGAGACTCCAGTTTAAAGATATCTGTAATATTGGTCGGTTGGGATTTTATTTTGGCATTCAAATTTGAAAATGTTTTGTTCTTTTATTTTACTTTTTGCACTTTGTTTTAAAATTGTTTGGAATTAAACATTAGAAACTTTTGTCACAATAATTACTTCATAGTCTTTTCCCCTTTCTGATTTTCTTTTAATCAGAAAAAGAATAAACCAAAGGAACCACCCAAAGTACCCAAATCAGCACCATTTTTTATTCCAACAATTCCTGGCCTTGTACCCAGATATGCTGCACCTGAACAAAATAATGATCCCCATCAGGTAAAAACCAAATTGGAACATTCTAAGTATATGGGGTGTGTTTTGTGTTGTGCATTTGTAGTTCTTTGTCAAGACCTAATTTTACAAAGTACATTAATGATAGCTTTTAATTATAAGGTATAATTTTTTTTGTTGCATTTGCATTCTTGGAATAATGTGCATTTGTTTTTCTTTAAGTCTAAAGTGGTGAATCTTGGAATTTTGGCTCAAAAATCAGATTTCTGCTTGAAACTTGAAGAAGGACTGGTAAATAATAAATGTAAGTTAAATTGTGAAATCTTTTACCAAGTATCACCAACATATTATACTTTGTGTGAAGAGAAATTGAATGAAATATTAGCAGATTTTTCAGTAGCTGAAAGAACATAGTAAAAACTTAAAAAAGATCAAAATTTTGATTTTATTATGAAATAATGTTAGCTTTTGTATCGTTATATTTTTAACAAGTGACACTGAACTCAGATGAATGTCAATATTATAATATTTTGAGAACCTCTCATACTTTCTGTATGGAAATTAGTGGGCTCCCCCCCATCTCTTGCTTTTGTTTTTATTTACAAATACAGTTTGTAATATGGCAGACTTTTGTCTCAGTTGATTTTTAGATCTTCCCAAATTTTCCCATTAAAAAGTAATTTTAAAATTTATTTATTGTACTAATAGATTTAAATTTTGAAAGATACAGTTTGTAGCTAACGGTAAGAACTATAATTTTAAAAAAGATCTATAAGTGATAAACAGACAGTTACTCTCCTGTTTGATTTATCCTCTTGTTTTTTGGATCCAAATGCTTTGTTTTTATACCAGTATCACTTGAATCCACATTGGTGAAAAGTCAAATAATGCCACTGATGGGCCATTGCAGATGACTGAGGAATAGCAGAATCATAAAAGGAGTAACTTGTTATATGGGGGTGCACAAGGAAGAAGATACTATCATTTAGTATCTACTGGAAGACAGAAAATAAAATTTATTAGACTTTTGTCATTAGTGTCATTCCCTTTCTAAAAGCTAAAAGCATAATCATTGCCATTGTAATATCAAATGCTTGTTGTAAAAATAGTTGTAAGTATATAGAATATATATTCATAGGATGCATATAAAAATCAGTGCTGGGCACCTGTGTGGCTCAGTCAGTTAAGCATGTAATTCTTGATTTCGGCTCAGGTTGTGATCTCACAGTACCTGAGTTCAAACCCCATTCCTGGCTCTGCACTGACAGCGCAGAGCTTGCTTGAGATTCTCTCTTTCTCTGCCCCTCCCCTGCCCGTGTTCTCTCTATATATCAAAATAAATAAATAAACATTTAAGAAAACAGCAACAAGAAACAAGAATCCTTAAATCTAGAGAAAAGGTATCAATTTGGGATGGGTAAGAATGAGGTGTAGAGTCTTTCCCCTTTTATATATTTCTGTATTGTTAGTGTTTCATAATGATCATATGGTACTTTAAAGTTTTTTGTAACAATAAAAGGAAAGAAAAATAAATTCCCCCACCTCATCCTGTTCTCAGTGCAACTACTGTTAATAATTTGGTATGTACCTTATAGCCTTTTTATATTTGGATTTGTCTTGATTGATATGTGACCATCTGATTGTTGTAAGACCATCTTGAAGTGTCTGTTGCTAGGTATTGATTAGATTTTCTTAAACAGCAGGGAAAAACAAACTTACTAAGATGCAAAAAGTTTAGTGTTTTTAGTATTTTTATTGTACTAAACTGATTGCTCTCATCATTTGTACTAATTATTACTTAATTTGGGGTTCATTCTGTGATTTAACAGGAAAAAATAAAGCCACAGGAAGAATTTCCTGTGCAATTTAAATATATGTAGCTTGGGTATGAAATGAAGCTATAGTTTCCTAAGTGAGGTGATTGTAAGTAGTAATGGGATTCTTTTTAAAACTTAATGCAGATGAAGCTGCTCTTAACCTTCTGAAAGAATTAGGCCCATCAGGAATTGAAACAGAGCTGCGCAGCTTGTCTCCTGACTGTGGTGGGTCTATAGAAGTGATGCAGAGCTTCTTAAAAATGATCGGGATGATGTTGGACAGGAAGCGTGATTTTGAGTTAGCCCAGGCATATCTTGCATTGTTTCTAAAGGTAAGTCTGATGTAAGACAGTACTTCTCAGCTCGCCTTCCTCTAGGGTAGTACTGTCTGATAGAATTTTCTGCAAGGATGACAGTGTTTTATTCTGCATTGTCCAACATGGCAGCCACTTGGAGCTTTTGGCTATTGAGCACTTGAAATGTGGCTAATGAAAGTAAGATACCAGATTTCTTATTTTATAGAGATTTAATTAATTTAAGTTTAAATAGCTGTGTGTACTGTTGGACAGCTGGACAGCACAACTCTGTAGTCTTTTCTTTTACTTAGCACAATTTTGACTCATCCACCTAACTTTTCTGTGTCCTCCATTTGAGTCAGTATATTGAAATGTTAACTTTTTCAAGTCATCACATTTTGGCAGTTTTTGTATGATCATAAAGAGAAAGTTAGGTTTTGTGTTGATTTTTTGTTTGTTTGCTTTTGTTTTTCCTGCTGCTGAAATCAAAATACTTCTATCCTGGTTGAAGGAGTTTCAAGTAATTTGGCAAGAACAGTTGTTTTTATGACTAACATAATGGAAAATTCCTGTTTATTGCAGTAGCATGTTTGTATTGAAGGAAGTAGATGATGCTGACTTGTGTTAACAGATAATGATACTTCATCTTTCCTATTTGTATCTAAAATGAGTTTACACTTGATCTAATTATGTGCAACTTAAAGTAGACATTTAGATGGTAGAATATAGGATGAAAAAAATAGAATGCCACAAATTTTTTCTCTATCTTTTCCCAAAATTATCAAGTATAGTTTCTGAAAATAAATGTACATAAATCTTTAGAAGATAAAGTAAAGGGCCCTCAATCATTCATTACCAGTAGGTTCCAATGAAAAGAGAAACCTTAAAGAAGCACAGAAATACAGAGTTAGTGTTAGAACTAGGACCTTGTTTCTGCATCTGTATTAGGACTTTCCTTAGGTAGAGGAGAGTGATGACAGCTTCAGTTCTACTAAGGGAGAGACAATACCATAAAGGAACTCATAATAAAAGTTCGATAGAAGAGAGGGAAATGGAAATTGGTAATAAACCAACATCTAAGAAAAAAATACAATAGTATCTTCTGCTGTTCCTTGGTAAGAAGGTTAAATCTAGAATAAACAAAATTTTAATTTTCTTAAATGTTACAATATTTTTCTTTCAGTTACATCTTAAATTGCTTCCTTCAGAACCAGTACTTCTAGAAGAATTGACAAAGTTGTCATCACAAGTGGAAGAAAACTGGATCCATTTACAGTCACTCTTCAATCAAAGCATGTGTATTTTAAATTATATAAAAAGTGCTTTGTTATAAAAACAAATTTAAGTTACCAAATAAATCAAAGACTTTTGTATTAAATGGGTTCCGTTTAAGTCATACCTTATTTTCCAAGTTTCATATGAAAAGAAATGCCAGTGCTACCAACTAGTCAGTCATTCTTCACTTTAAATGATAAATATTATCTTGAAATAAAATTTTACCTGTCATTTGTTTTAAAGACTTATAGAATCTACTCAATGACTTATTTTCCAAGTCTCTTCACATCAGTTACCTTGTATATGACTTTATTGAATTATCATCATCAGCTCCTATTTTTTAAATATCTATAATGTAAGAGATGCTAGGTATTTCATGTAAAAAAGTGCTGAATTGAAAATAAACTTATATATAATACAGTATAAAAGTGCCTTTATGATTTGAAGGAAAAAGGCATGTTTCCTTCCTTGGTGGCCTTTGATGAAAACATGGATCATTGACTCTTAGAGCTTAGTTAGATCATTGACTCAGACATTAGTGCAGTCCACCTGTAATGCAGAAAAAGAAGCTGCTAAGGTCATCTTGGGATCTCAGTGACAGATCCAGATTTTCTAATGCTGCCCAGTGCCCTCTCCATTAGAGCCTTTCTAAAGCAACTTGTTCTTTTATAAGTAAGGTGAGAGGCACTTTCACAAGGCAAATTGCTGTAGGAGACAGTTGAATTAGATACCTAAGATAGGGGAGGGAAATTCTGGGCTCCATTGAAGATATCCTTCAAAAATGTTTTTGCCTTAAAGATGATCTTTTTATTTGGGAAGAAACTACTGACTATGTACTTTTCTCTCCTAACCATTTCAAAACCAGATAGCTCTGGAAGTTTCTCTCATTATTGTTTTCTTTTCATGATTTAAGACTTGAGCGAAACATGAATTGGCAAGAAGCAGTTCCTTCTTGAAAGGTGCTGGAGGTCATCATGAAAGCTGCTTTGCCTCCTGTTTGTGTCTGCTTTCCCTACTACCAAAAAAAGTCTTTTAGGATGGAGCTAAGGTCACAAATGAGTGAATGAACTTTTCAGTCTTCGTATCCGTTAACTGAAGCCCCATCAGTATGAGAAGTTGATAGAGGACTTAATAGTGGGACTATGCTATCACAAATGCAAATACTTTCCCAAATAGCAGAAAAAAGCAGAGGACAGTTGCCACTTACATGGTAGATCTTCGAGATACAATGTGGTATGACTGCTTTGGTGTTCTTTTTGTCCTTGTAGAGGTGTGAAAAACTATGTTACTACAGGCAATTTGTTTAAGAATTGGAAGCCATATTGATAATGTAATATTTGTAAAGTTTAATCTACTTAAAAAAGATAAAGCAATTCCTAAAAGCACAGTCCTCTGAAAACAATTTTTAGTCTATACATTCATAAGTAGTAGTATTCATAAAATGCAGCTGGTTGTATTTGAATACCAATATTCTCATTAGAAAAGGTTTTACAGAATAATCTCTAGAAAGAATAGTCCTCACAAGATGATCAGTGATAACTTTAAATATCAAAGCATTTTTGTTTATAAGCTTAATAAAACTAGTGACTGAAATGTTAATAATGACTTAAGTCTAAAAACTATTTCCCTCTGCCCCAAATACTATATTCTAAAGATATGGCAAAATGTCAATATATAACCATGTACCATGTGAATTTTATAAGTAACTAAAAAACAAAATAATAAGAGCTTAAGTTGATACTGTATTGCTTTTATAAATCTTGAACTGAACTTTTTTCTCTCTTTCAAATGAGAATATAGGAGTTGAGTATATCATTTCTATCAGAGGTATCTTTAGGTAGTATTAACATCATTTTGGCAGGTAATCTTCCAGAATCTTTCCTGTATGTTCACATCAAGTAGGGAGGGAGAAAGAAATACAGAGAATAATTTTGAGTGTATATTTTTTCTTAAAATGTATCGGTTTGTGCAAACTGCTTTTCTTTACATTTCATATTACAAATGTAGCATATGACTGCATTTTACTTGTAAAATACATCAGAGAAAAGTCTATTTTTGACAATCACCTTCAATCCCAATACCCTCCCTGTTAAGCACCAATTGTTAACTTTCTACCTAGACCTTTTTCCATGAATGTATATACATGCTATATATAAGCACAGGAAATGAAGTGTATAGTTTCAATTTTTACCTAAATATATGCATATCATTCTACAACTTTTCTACTTGGCTTATTTCAGTATAATCACACCTAATTTCTTTACTTTTGTTTAAAAAAAAAGAAAGATTGTTCCACAATTATTTAGTCTAAAATGGACACTTCAGGGAGTTTTGTTTTGTTTTTTCCTGATTACAAAACAATGCTAAAGGAACATCATCCTGTATTACATTGTGCATAAAAGGATTTCTCTGTAGTATATGCTTAGGCTTTGAATTGTTGGACCCAAGTCAGGCAGTTTTAAAGGGATATTTCAAGAGATACTTCAGTTGGCTTCCAAAATGGCTGTTATCAATTTGCAGTTTCTTCGCAGCAATGGAGGAGTATCCATTTCCTAGGACACTTGATATTAGATTTTTAAATTTTTTATTTAATGAGTAAAAACTTGTTTTTTTATTGTTTTAATTCAAAACTCTGACAGTAGTAAGGATGGGCATCTTTTCATGTTTATTTTAGACTATTTTTATATTTCTTATGTGACTTGCCTTTTGGCAACATGGCTCATTTTTTTGTTGAATGATTTGTCTTTATCTCATGTTTTGTTTTGTTTTTTTTATATGGTGTAGATATTAGTCTTTTATGTCTGTTACCAATGTTTACTCATTGATCACTTGTATTTAAGTTTACTTATGGTGTCTTTTTTTAATAGATGTTTTATATTTATATATACAAGTTGATAATTTTTATTACTTATTTCAAAATATAAAACATATTCTGTATTCTAAGACATTTATCATGTGTGCATCCCATCAGTTCTTCGTTGAGACTTGATTTTTGGAAGAGTAAGATACAGAGCTACTTTTATGCAAAAATTCAAAAACCATTAATGAATTCCTCTTTTCTCACTGATTGGAAATGCTGTTTTATTGTGTGCTAAATTCTTTGAGATATTTGATATCCCAAATAAATAATAAATGGCTTTGTTTCTCGTTTGCTGATGTATTTTCAGTTTTGTTGGGGTTTACACCTGGCTAATGTTTTTCCCAAAAATGTCTTGACTGTTTGTGAGCATATCTTGAAGTTATGCTTTTGTGCTAAATTAATAGGATTTGGAGAGATTTACAATAGTATTTCTCTTCAAGAACAGTATGAATTCATTAAACTAGATCTTTTGTGGACTTGGTTTAATAAGACTTCTTTACATGCATTTTTGACAGATTTATTTCTGGGTGTTTAATTTTTGTTGCTATAGTGAAATAGACCTTTTTTCTCAAATATTTTTTAATTGCTCATTGCTGTCATGGCAAAAGCAATTTTGTTTTTATATACTAATTTATTATGATGCTGCAGAACTCCTTTAAAAGTTTGTCAACATTCTTACTTAAAAAATCCACAAGAATCCCATCTTTTCCAATTGATGAGATTATTTCCTATACAATATTGGTATTTTATTTAATTGTTCTTAAGATTGCTTTAGTTAGTATCTAGCACAGAATGTTGGATACTGGAAGTGTCTAGAAAATAATAGTCTTGCTACTGACTTCAGTGAAAAAACTTTTAATGTGTCACCATTAAGGATAATATATGCTATGAATTTCTAGTTCAGTTCTATCTTATGATTTTCTACTTAAAATTTAAACTAGTAGGTATAAAATTTTATTAAGTGATTATTCTGCATATATTGGAGGATCAGTATCTTTAGTGTCATTTAGTGAATTTTATTCAAAGATTTCTAATATTAAGTTATTTTTCATTCTTAGGATAATAGAACTGTTTCCAAGTAAGATGAAACTGGTGTATTTTTCTGTTTCAAAGAGTTATCCTTGATTTTTTTTTTTTAAGTAACCTCTACACCCATGGTGGGACTAGAACTCATGACCTCGAGATCAAGAGTTGCATGCTGTACTGACTGAGTCAGCCAGGTGCCCCTATCCTTGGTATTTTTTTAAAACTTGCTTAGTCAAAGGGGAAAAGTCTTGCACAAAGTCTTTTTTTTTTTTTTTTTTTTTTTTTTTTTATGTTTGTGTTTGAGAGACAGAGCATGAGCAGGGCAGGGGCAGAGAAAGATGGAGAATCCAAAGCAGGCTCTAGGTTCTGAGCTGTCAGCACAGAGCCTGATGCGGGGCTCAAACTCAGGAACTGTGAGATCATGACTTGAGCCAAAGTGGGATGCTTAACCAACTGAGCCACCCAGGCGCCCCTTGCACAAAGTCTTTGTTGAGATTTTTGCCCATTTAATTTTTTCTATGGTTACTGAACTAATTCGTTTTGCTATCTCTTCACAAACCAGTATTGGTAAATTACATTTTCCTTACAAATCATGACTTTAATCTAGATTTTGAAATTTATTAATGCAAGTTATATTAGGGTTATGCTTTTTTATTAATTGCTTGGTTCCAAGTGACAGAAACCCAACTCAAATACATGAGTGTCAAATACAAAGTCCAGGGATAATGTTGGCTTTACCTACCGCTGTATCCACAGATTTCTCAAGAATCAGTCAGGTTCTCTAGATCTCCTTTTCGCTGCCGTTATTGGCTAATTGTATAGTCATGATCTCTTCATCCTCTGACTCTTCAGATACTTATTGAGGACCTACTATATACTAGAACTTTTTTGTGTGCTAGAAATATACATGATCAAAACTTGAGGTAATACAGCTCTGAATTGGCATGTTTTCCCCATGAACTAATTAGAGATTATCTTTAAACAAATCCTGAAATACAAGTCTACTTAAACTTTGAACCTGTAGTTGAGGAGTGGGCCGTATAATGACATACTTAAGCAGAGGGAGAGGCCAGTGAAAGTTTACACACACATTTCCATGTGGGTGACATTTGGAGAACTCTGGAAGTTTCCACCTGCTTCTTGAGGGAAATGAGGCACAGAGTTGAGAGTATAGTGCCAACAGGCTGTCTCTAGAGTCATTGGCAGAGTGATCTGTAACCCTATAGGAGGGTGTAGCGATACCATCCTACTTCAGGGACCAGTTGGAAGGTCGGCTGAGATTCAGGGCACAGGCTAAGTAGGATGAAGATGGTGGGTGGAGGGAAGGGGCGGGGAGGATCTGGCAACACAGATGGCTTTCCCTCTACCCACATGCCACCTTGGAAAGGAGACGGGACTGGATTGGTGTTTGTGAGCACTGAAGAAAAAGTTCTCACTTTGAGCTGATGTTCAGGGCTGCTTTGGCCAGCGAAAACAGCAGCAGCAGCAAACTGCACATAGCTTTTATTTTTTTAATCAGATATCAGTATTAAAGCATATCAAGGTATAGAATGAGAAAACAAAGGATCTTCTGGTGGTTATGTGAAAACATGCAGAAAATACATGCAGCTCCAAGGAGTGCCAGAAAGTTACAAAGGATTTTGTGTCTAACCGTCATCTGGGGAGATCATGGGGCTCTGTTCTCATAATGCTATCATGTATGGCAGCCGTGAGACCAGAACATTGCTGACAATTCAGCAATTACCCCATTCATCCTTCAGGACTTAACAATACATTTTCTAGAAGTAACTCCACATCTCCCCTGTTTTGTTTTTTATTAGCAGGACCAAGAGTTGTCATGGAAGTGAGCAACTGGATATTGCTAAAGAACATCTTGGGTGACTTGTTAGGGGAGGAAAGAGACCTCATCGTTTTGATAACTTCAACAAAAAACAAGATCATTAGCAGTATTATAATAGTGTTAAACCAGGAGTATAGATTAAACCCAGAGAACCAATTTTTTGGATTGATTCAGTTAGAAATATGAATTAGAGTGTCAATTGTGGCCTGTTGGCTTTCTTGTTGAAGCTCTAGTAATTGTGCAATCTGATTTCCAAGTTGTTAATGGAGACGTTTAGGGGCGAGTCAAATGCCTGATTAAGATGTCTATGCATCTGATTCCAGGACTCATTGTATTAAATGGGAGTGATACAGTAGATCGTGAAACTTGAGCCACATACAAGTTGTGATCAGGTCCATAATGCTTGTTGATGTTCTAGCCAGACAATAGCAGTTTCTGATGGCTGAAGTTGGGCAAGGATTTGTTGAATAATTCTCATTGTTCTTCCATATCTAATATAGTATTATGCATATATTGATTTATTTGGTGTGCAGTTTTTAAGGAGATAGCTAAAGAGGTGGCTGCTGTATTTGCTGTTACTGCAAGTGCTGTATCAATGTTTAGAACAATTGTACTGGACCCTAAATTGGTCCTTTATTCTGTACCATACTTTGGGTTTTGGGAGTTCTGTTTTCATTTGAAAATAACCTGAGCATAGCATAAGGAAAATTTCTAGTTGTAAATAATTTAATGTAAATAGGGCTCTCAATCTGGCTGTAGGGGTGACCTTTCCCCTTTTTTTGTTTTAGTAATAATAGCCATCAATAATAGGCCCAGAAACTTCTTGGTTCTTTTTCTTTCTTCTAATGCAGAGATAAGCTGTTGCAATGGGAACCCCCTTTGCCAAGGTCTATTTAATTGGACCAGCAACCAGAGTTGTGCTTTTTGTTTGGCGATGTAAACAAAGGTTACATGTAAATGTGATATGTTTGTAGTAGAGAAACGGGGTCACCCATGTTTTGTTTCCTATGAAAATAGTATGTATCTTATTAAAATCTGGAGTTGCAGATGTAAGAAAGTATATGATCTTGTAGTACATATAATAATGCTGTTAATTTCATTGGTATAGGACCAGTTAAATTTGCCATGCATACATAAATGTAGCAGGACCATGTCTAAATTTTTTTTGAACAAATGGTAGGCCAATCCTCCAACAGGAAGTTTTAATAGAGGAATAGGCACTAGTGGAATATTTACATCCAAGTATCAGACCGACAAATCCGGGATTCCATCTGGGGTTAGAAGCACCAAAATGGAAAGGAAGTGACCAATTCCAGGTATGTCCTTCCCAAGTTCTATTACTTTTTATCACCGTCAGTCCTTAGGGCCCCCAATTTGTAAGAATTGTATTGTTAAATAGGGATATTTGGGTAAAATTATGTGAATGGCAAAGGTTCCATGAAAAGCCATCATAGGACTCCATCTTTAGCCAGGGTCTGGTGCATATTGGCACTGGAGGTTTTGGTATTCATTTTCCCTCAGTCATGTTTCCTCCTATTACTATTGTGAGAACAAAATGTTGATATTTGATAGTACTTACCCAAGATTCATCTTTTGGTGTTTTAAGTATGCTATTCATGTACCACCACTTGTCAAGAGGGATACAGAGGCTTTTGTTAATATTGCTAGTGTTAGGATTATAACAGAAACATAGAGGGATGCCCAAGTGAGGAAAAGACCAATTTATTGAGAGTCTGTGTGATGGATAGTTAGATGAATCATCAGCATTAATGGGAATCCAATATCTTCCAGTAATAGAGGAGTCATTAGACAAGAAAGGAGTTTGGGGATCTTCCCAAGAAACTAGATCAAACACAGGAAGTCTAAGAAGATAAGCTCCATAGGTAAAAGTAGAATGTGAGTGAGCAAAATCAACAGGTAACGAATGCAGACATATTAGCAGGAATATTACCTTTACTGAGTTGGCAGGAAGGCAAGAGATGATAGGGTCATCTCTTTTCAGGGGTCACGGGCATGGCCGTGTTGATTAGAAACTCTTCACCCTGTGAGGTTAGTTTTTTAACATTAGCCTCCATCTCCAGGAAATGCCTCCATTGGCTAAGTGATCAGTCTTCTTCTATGGATTTGACATCCCGCTGGGAGGGGTCATTGTCATCATTATAACCTTGTGGGTTATAAGGAATTCCAGTGGAGTGGTATGTTCCAGGTAATATTCCAAATAAAAAGGCCCAGTTGGTCAAAAGATTTCATTTACAATTTAAATCTTGGGAAGTTTGTTGAAACCTTAGAAAGTTATAAAGCACATCCTAAATAGGATTACAATAGATCATTATAAGTCTTAATTATTTATTTAACCAAGGTGGCAATAAGTGATTTTTTTCAAGACAAATATGTAGGGTTATATAGTTGTTTGCAAAATTTAGTTCTATTAACATTGAGAAGTTTTAACTAAGTAATCAAAGACCCGGTAAAGACAAAACATAAAGCTTTGGTTTTTTTGGCAGACAAAAGAGAAAAGACCTTTTTTTACCTTTTTTTTTTTTCTCAAGAGCAAATCAACAATCCAAGAAAATCTTGTCTTTTCACACAGACAAATGGAATAGGATAGAGGACCCAGAATTGGACCCACAAATGTATGGCCAACTAATCTTTGACAAAGCAGGAAAGAGCATCCAATGGAAAAAAGTCTCTTCAGCAAATGGTGCTTGGAGAACTGGACAGCAAAATGCAGAAGAATGAAACTAGACCACTTTCTTATACCATACACAAAAATCAACTCAAAATGGATTAAAGGCCTAAATGTGAGACAGGAAACCATCAAAACCCTAGAGGAGAAAGGAGGCAACAACCTCTTTGACCTCAGCTGCAACAATACCTTACTAGACACATCACCAAAGGCAAGGGAATTAAAAGCAAAAATGAACTATTGTGACCTCATCAAGATAAAAACCTTCTGCACTGCAAAGGAAACAACAAAACTAAAAGGCAACCAATGGAATGGGAAAAGATATTTGCAAATGACATATCGGATAAAGGGCTAGTATCCAAAATCTATAAAGAATTTACCAAACTCCACACCCAGAAAACAAATAATCCAGTGAAGAAATGGGAAGAAGACATGAATAGACACTTTTCCAAAGAAGACATCCAGATGGCCAACGGACACGTGAAAAGATGTTCAACGTCACTCATCATCAGGGAAATACAAATCAAAACCACACTGAGATACCATGTCACACTGGTCAGAGTGGCTAAAGTGAACAAATTGGGAAACTACAGATGCTAGCAAGGATGTGGAGAAACAGGAACCCTGTTGCACTGTTGGTGGGAATGCAAACTGGTGCAACCACTCTGGAAAACAGTGTGGATGTTCCTCAAAAAATTAAAAATAGAGCTGCCCTATGACCTAGCAATAGCACTACTAGGAACTTACCCAAGAGATACAGGAGTGCTGATGCATAGGGGCACATGTACCCCAATGTTTATAGCAGTGCTTTCAACAATAGCCAAATTATGGAAAGAGCCTGAATGTCCACCAAATGATGAATGGATAAGAAGATGTGGTTTATATATTCAATGGAATACTGCTTGGTAATGAGGTAGAATGAAATCATTCCATTTGCAGCAATGTGGATGGAACTGGAAGGTATTATGCTGGGTGAAATAAGTTAGTCAGAGAAGGACAGATATCATATGTTTTCACTCATATGTGGATCTTGAGAAACTCAACAGATGACCATGGAGGAAGGGTAGAGGGAAAAATAGTTACAAACAGAGAGGGAGGGAGGCAAACCATAGGAGACTTTTAAATATACAGAGAACAAACTGAGGGTGGATGGGGGGGGGGGCATAAGGGAGAGGGAAAATAGGTGATAGGCATTGAGGAAGGCACTTGTTGGGATGAACACTGGGGTGTTGTATGTAAGCCAATTTAACAATAAATTATATTCATAAAAAAAGAACCTAGAAAAAAAAAACCTTCTCTTTTGAACAGAAAAAAGCAGAATTTCAATCTTGTATTGGTGTATTTTAAAAATCCATTCATTTTAACCTTAGTCTTGACCGTACATAAAATTCCTTTTCAGACTTCCCTTCACGAACCTCCTGTAACTTGCCTTTGCATTTAGATTTTGTCCCAAGCCATTTCTCTTCAAGCCACCAGTCTTATTTAGGACAAAATTATTTTCTTTTACCTTCATCAAAAATATATTTCTTTTTCTTATACCTTTTTTGACATATCTCCTACTTTTCTACATACAGAGTTGCTTTATTTTCATCAGGCTTAATTACATTTAGCAGAATTTTAACTCTTAGAAACCTTAGTTTCCAGTGAAAACCGGAAGTAGTACTACTGAAGTAGTAACCAATTGTGAACTGTTACATTCTTTAAATGTAATGTTAGAATTCTTTAAATGGCAAATTTACGAATCATTTAAGCATAAAGCATTAAGCTTTTGGGCAGTAGGCCCAAATATCCTTAGTTTTCCAGTAATAAGTCAAAAATGTAAACCTACATTTAATAATTAATGCTTCAGCATTCCATCTGATTTGGAAAAGGCTTAAATGTCCAATGAATTTAATTTTAATATATTATCCAAGCAAACCTTTAAAATTTTGGGTTATCAAAGACCCTGAGAGCTATCTTAACAATTATTTATGAAAATCTTTGAGATAGAATTAGCCATCATTTTAAGTCGTCTTTTTGTTAACAAATTGCAACAGAGATAACATGAGCTTATTTGACCTTCAGTAAACATAGGTAGAAAAAGTTATATATTTAATGTTGATAATTCTAAAGACAGGTGTATTTTAATGGAAACAATAAACTTAAATCACTTTAACTACCAAATATGTTCAATTTGGGTCCATTTGAAAATAAGCAATTTGTTTACCATTGTCAGTTTTATCTGGGACATTGGTGGGGAGACTGGAAATGGGTAGCGTAAGTCCAAGGGGATGCTCTTTGCTCCTTGACAGCAAAGGGAGGAGGTGTCGATGGTTCCAGAGGCATGGAAGATGTAGGCTGCACCCAAGGTGGTGCAGAAACCGGAAGAGGGTGAAGGGAAGGCAGAAGAGGTGAGGTGCCTCCAGGAAGGCTGGAGGTGGATAAAAGTCCAGTGGACAGAGAAAGAGGTTTTCCAGTCCTAATGCCCGTCAGCTAGGACAGATGAGCAGATGCAGGGTTTTTTTTGTTTGTGTGGAAATGGGAAGTTTTCCGAAACAAAAGGAGTTTCAGCAGCTTAGGAATATTCCTTAAAACCTCCTTCCTGAGGTAGACTAACCAGAGACAATTGGCTCCAATTCTCATAGTCTAATTAACTCAGGTAATGAATGAGGGAGAGGCCCCCACATACAATTAGAGTAACCTGAGTCTATTAGGAAGGATGTACAGTGAGAGCAAAAGAAACAAGAAGACAAGGGATTGTGCACGCCTGATTGGGACAGAAAAGATTAAGGATATTTTTCTCATCTCATTGTAAGCATTGAGTGCCCTAGTTCCTACCTGGATGAGCGGATGGACTTTCCCCATTTTTGGGCCTGAGATATGAGGTGCGCAGCTACAGCCTGGAGGCAGTCAATTCTGCTGGTCCCTTTTGGGCACCACTTGTTGCCTCGCACCGAAGAAAAAGTTCTCAGACACTTAGATTGAGCTGACATGCAGGGCTGCTTCAGCCAGCGAAAACAGCAGCAGCAGCAAACTGCACACAGCTTTTATTTTATTTTTTTAAATCAGTTATCAGTATTCAAGAATATCAAGGCATAGAACAAGAAAACAAAGGATCTTCTGGTGGTTATGTGAAAACATGCAGAAAGTGCATGCAGCTCCAAGGAGTGCCAGGAAGTTACAAAGGATTTTGTATGTAACCGTCATTTGAGGGGATCATGGGGCTCTGTTCTCCTAATGCTATCACGTATGGCAGCCTTGAGACCAGAACATTGCTGACGACTCAACAATTACCCCCATCCACCCTTCAGGACTTACAATACACTTTCTAGAAATAACTCCACAGATTAGAGCACTGAAAAGAAAGAAACAGACTTAGTAGAAACTTTGAACATTAAATTTCACTATTCAGAAAAGCCTAGGCTAATGTGAAAGAGATAGCATACTTTTTACTTGGTAATTTTGTACCCCCACCCCCTACTCCAACTCCAGTTGTATGAGGGCTTATGGATGATATTTTATCAGTTATAAAACGAATTTTATGGGGATTTTTTTCAGTGTCTGTTCTATATGTTGAATTTCCCAGTTCCAGTTATCCAGCTGAATTCTACTAAATACCTATAAAGAGGTATATACAACAGTTTTCATCTCCATTTTTAAAAAGTGATTTAGTTGGGCCACAAAATATGTAGATACAATGACTTAATGTTCACTGAAAAGAAATAAGTGGTATAAATACTAGACAAATAATTATTAGTAATATCATTTATTTGCTGTTATGTCCAGCAATGAGTATTTCCAATCAGAGTTTTGGTTGGTTGGTTGGGGTTTTTTTGCTACCATTTAAATATTTTCCACTCTCTGACTCAGTTCCAGTCTTTACAACTTATTTATTTTGGCTCTTTTGCGTCATCTGAACTTTCCAAGTCTGGCATCTTGTCCTACAATTCTGGCCCATGTTTCCTCACTCCTAGTCACACCCTGCTCTTTAGCATAAATATTATGCAAGCCCAGTGGGCGAATGAGTGGCAGGTGACTGGGTTGCCGGGCCTGGATTCACCCTAAGAAGTATATACCAAAGGTGACAGCCTTCCCATCCAGCAAGGTGTTGCACTTCTTCCTTCCTTAATTTATTCCTTCTGTCTCATCACATACTTAGCACCTTCTCTGTCTCAGATGCTGTTTTATGCTCTTGAAATGCTTAAGAAAACAAAACATATAAGGACTCTTGTCCTTAATTTTAGCTCATTTGTTTATATTATTTTGCTTGCCCTTTTGCTTTTGCTCTCTTTTACAGCAAAGATTAAAAACAAATTGTTTCTGAGCCGTTGCTCTGCAAAACATGGGTTGTCAGCAGTTGGTTTCAAAGCGAGGAAAACGCGTGCGTGACTGGAGGTGCGCGTGTGCGCGTGTGCGCGTGCGTGAGGCGCGTAGGGGCGGTCTCACGTAGCTTCTGAACGTACTTGCATACTTGCGTGGTGGCGCGGGCGGAGTGCAGTATGACAAAACCCCTGCTTGCTTTTTGCTGCCATTCTCGTTCTAACAAAGGATTTGATTGTAACTTTGAAAGGCAGTGCATACGAAGAGATAAAATAATTAGGGAGAAAAAAACAAAACAAAACACCACACTACCTCCTTTTGGAAGACATCACCTCTCCGTTGTCTGGAGGAAACTGGTTGGTATCAGATGGCCAGATTCAGGGAAGCGAAGATGAGGAACAGGCCTTGCCCTACTTGTTAGACCCGGACTATGGATCCCAGGGTAACTGCCCAAGGGACGGTGAGGTATGGTGAAGGGCACTGCACAAGCCGGGCCTATAAGGGGTGAGAAAATAGGTGTATGTTGGAATTGTGTGTTTATCTCTCACAAACTGTCACATTTCTTTTCCTCAGTGGTTCATCCAGTAATTCTGTGTGGAATTCAACAAGATGTTGGAGATACGAATGCAAATGAGACAAGGTTCCTGACCCCCAACTCCAGGAGATAAACCATGCAGGAGGGGAGGCTGCACAGCACCTGCCCCTCTGGAGCCGGGGAAGTTTACGTGGAGAAGAGGACAACTGCCACGGATCTTGAAAGAAAGGTGAGTGTCAGGCGGGTGGTGGTGTAGAGACAAAATTCAGAGACCGAAGGGAAATGAAAAGGGCAGTGGAAAATCAGGAGTGACTAAATGCATGCTAGTTATTACCTTTGGGATATATGGAAACCAGTGACCTTTGAACTCAGTACAAAGAAAGCTAACTTTTCTGTATTCTGTCGTATGTTTTATTTAAAATTAAACAAAACAGGTTGATTAACAACTGTCGATTCTGGGCTTTGTTACATATACATTTCAATACTCTTTTTTTTTTTTTTTTTACTTCATTTTATTATACTCTTCATTTAGTTTTTCAAATAAAATTTACATATATCTTACCATCCATACATGCATGTATATACACTATTATGTACAGATATCCTGTGTGGTTGGCCAGAATTTCATTTCCGTCTGGAAAGTGACCCCTGGAAGCTACAACTGTGTTTGCTGCCTGAACAGGTTTGACGTTCCCACAAACCTCCAGGTACCACTTGACCTGATGATGCTTGGATGCGAGCCTCCGATATTGGCTTTTCGAGGGGGGCAGATGGTCTCCAGGTTCTGTCTTCTTCTCTCCTCACTTGGCTGACATGAGCTGGAGTTAGGAAACCCATGGACGTGGCACTGACTCACCTAGTGCTTGGCTGAGCCTGGAGCTCCTCCAGGAGGTGGTGGGAAGGGCAGCTGTTGGCAGAAGAGATCCTCACCTGAATGGCACGGGGTTTCCCAGAAAGCCTGAGGAATATCGGGGTGGAGAGTTTCACTTTCCTTTAGCAATAAACAAATAATCCACTTGATTCCAGATGAACTAAATGTCAAAGGGTGACATTTTCTCACTTAGCTTATCTCTTTACCCTTTACCAGAGCTCAAAGAAGGAAATTACTATTCCCCTTCCTGCCTGGAAATGACAATCACTCAACAGATATACCACACCTTGTATCACTTGAAACCAATTTTATTTATTTATTTATTTATTTATTTATTTATTTATTTATTTATTTAGAGAAAAAGCAGAGGAGGGGCAGAGAGAGAGAGAGAGAGAGAGAAAGAGAATCTTAAGCAGGGTCTTCTCAGTGGGAAGCCTGATTTGGGCTCCATTTCACAACCCAGAGATCATGACCTGAGGACAAATCAAGAGTTAGATACCTAAGTGCCTGAGCCACCCAGGCGCCCTGAATCTAATTTTATCTTTAAAAACAAATACTAATCCTTAAATATATATATTTTACATTATATATATACATTATATATATGTCTATATGTATGTATATTTATTTGCTATTTGATATAAATAGCAAATACATATATACATGTATGTATACATGTATACATACATACGTACATATATACATATGTATATGTATATGTATATACATATGTGTGTATGTATATACACATGTATATGTATATATATATGTGTATATATATATATATATTTTTTAAACAAAGGTCCTTTTTTCTTATAGTTCTTACGTAGTTATATATATATAACTATATATATATATATATATATATATATATATATATATATATAGAACTATATATAGTTCTTGGGTAAATAGCACTACCTAGTGGCACTTAGGGTAAAATTTAGATCATACAGAGAAGTATCTCTCACTATTTTTCCTCATCTTCAGTGTGCTCAGCCCTGGTTGGTTTCCTCCTCTTCTGCCAATATGGCAGTCATATTCTCATGGTTCTGCCTTTGCTTGTGCCCTCGAATGAACTTCCAGATTTGTTACAGAATCCATTTCAATGTTGGGCAAACAATAAGTGTTCAATAAATACCTAATTCCATGGTTTTCATTGAGTGCACCAGTGTTCCCTAGGGATTCCTGAAATCCTTTTAGAGGTTCAGCAATGTATTATGAAAAACCATTTCATAATAAGACAAAGAAGTTAATTGACTTTTTTTTTTTTTTAACTCTTTTTGATCTCAGTATTTCAAATACAGGGAATATCAGCAGATATAATCTATATAATCAAAGCTTGGTGAAGTTCTTAGTGGTTTTTAAGAGTGAATAGGTCCTAATTACACTAAGTCCTGGAGTAATTAAGAATTACTGCCCTAATTGATTGGTATATATACTAGCACCAAGAGGTGCTAGTATATATAATATATAGTATATATTAAATATTATGCAACACTCAATTCTTCTCTCTGAGAATGTTTTAAAACCTGATGTTGCAAGATTTGGAATATGAATCAGTATTACTCTTAGATCCTCTAAGAGGATGAGCGGGGCCAGGATGGCTCTCAGGTTGTGAGATCCTGATATTCAGCTGCAGATTAGTTGGGATCAGTAGTCTGTTGAGTTCAGTTAGTACTAGATAGATGATTGGCTTTGGACTAAAACAATGAAAGGATAAATCAAGAACGTTGAAATTGTTAATGAAATGTATCAGTCTGAGTGTTTAGAATCAGTTTTAGCTATTTTCAGCAGAAGATGAATTTATTAAAGAGAGTTAGGAATCTTTCCAAATTTTTGTGGCCTTTATGGCTGCGAACAGTGTCCAGATCATCCCAACACATTTATATGGCCAGTACTGGCCCTAGATGCTGGGTGTCCCTGGTGCCTCTGAAAGCTGGGGGGTGTTGGCCATCACCCTCACTGGAACAGATTACACATAGCACCTCCTCCATAGCAATGACTTAAAATTCATATTGTCATAAGAGTACATCCAATTGGGAACAGTCCAGTCACACCTGTACCCAAGTCACAAAGGAAGCCAAGAGAGTGAGATTCTGTGCTCTATTTTGGAGATGGAGGGACTTCAAGTGTGAAATTCTCCAAACACAGAAAGAGTGTGCACGAGGTATTTGGTGTCAAAAAGTAGGTCTTCCCATAGTCTTCTGCTTGGCTGTCCAACACATACACTTATTCCATACTTTAAATTCCTAGCAACAGTAATACACCACTAACCTTCAAACAAATAAAAGCACACTTACCCTCTCCCCTAAAAAGAGAAACAATTATCAGTTAAAAATGATTTTAGGGGCTCCTGGGTGGCTTAGTCAGTTATATGTCTGATTCTTGATTTTGAATCAGGTCATGATCTCACAGCTTGTGAGTATGAGCCCCAAGTTGAGCTCTGTGCTAACAGTGAGGAACTTGTTTGGAATTCTTTCTCTCCCTCTCTCTCTGCCCCTCCCCTGCTCACTCTGCCTCTCTCAAAATAAATAAATAAGTCATAAGATGGCTACCAATAGCTGTAGACATCAGATTTCATCAACCCTTCCCGAGCAGGAAAAAAATGGAAACAGACAAAATTACTTCTCCATCTGAGGCTTTGTTCTTTTAACTGGGGTGGGGGGAACCCCAACTACCAGCCAAATATTACTGGGCAGACCTGACTCACATTGCTATCATTTGGCTAGTCACTGATAAAGAGGAATGATTAACTTAAGACCAAACATGGTTTATCACTTAGGGCTGGGGAAAGAGCAATGGTCACCATCTAAACATGAAACTGGAATGCTGTTAGAAGGAAAGAAATGGCAGACATTAGTGTTACATTGGCAATGGATACTGTCTTCTGATTCATAATACCAAAAAAACCGCTTATACCATTCATTGTTTGCTAGAGATTGTTTTTATTGAGTTATGGGTTAAACATGTTTTAAGCAAAATAAATTTGTTTTTGTGTATAATTTAACAATGGCCAACTATTTTAGTATGAAAGGAAAGTGTGTGGATGTTAAAGAGTTAAAATGGTCCAAATAGTCCAACTTTTCCTGCCTTGTGAACCTGGCTCACCATCTCTGAGGAGCTATAAGTGATGAATACAACACTTCTTGAATTGGTAGCAGCATGGCTCTTAGAGAAGAATCTAGAAGGTAAGATTTAAAGCCATAGGTGATATTTGTGACAAAGGCTCCTGTATAAATGTAACCCTGCTCTCCAATATAAATTTGCTTTAAAAAAAATTTTTTTTTTTAATATTAGAAAGAGAGAGCGCAGGGGGGAGAGGGGTAGAGGGAGAGAGAAAGAATCCCAAGCAGGCTCCATGCTCAGCGCCGAGCCCAGTGCCGGGCATGACCCCACTACCCTGGGATCATGACCTGAGCTGAAATCAAGCTCAACTGACTGAGCCACCCAGGTGCCCCAAATTTGCTTTTAATAGCCTCCAAAATTGCAGGCTTTCTCCGACTTAAGGTATGGTGCCAGATGGTCTCATTGCTCTCACCTGACCTCTCCTCAGGTCCTCACTCAACTGATTAAGTCAACATGAGCATAGTAGCTCCTTGGATAATTGGGGTTTTTAAAAAGCTTTATAGAGGTATAATTGCACACATGTAGTATATATATATCTAGATGAGTTTGGACATATGCCATGATACCCATGATAGCATCGCCACAATCACAGTGGGCTGGGTCACAGTGCCCTCTGCTGATTCCTGGAGTCCCATGCTCATTCAGCACAAGGAAGGAAAGTCACTCAGATCTAGTACAGGATGTGTGGGCAAAATGCTGATGGAGTCCCTCTTTTCAGCACCTCATTGGTCAGTATCAACACCTTGTGAAAGTTAAGGATCCAAAGGGCATTTCAGTCAAGTGATGGCAAAAAGAGCTAGTTTCGTCTCTTTTTCTCACTTAAAAGTGTTAAGTGACCTAATATTTTTTTATATGAAATTTATTTTCAAAGTGGTTTCCATACAACACCCAGTGCTCATCCCAACAGGTGCCCTCCTCAATGCTCATCATCCACTTTCCCTTCCCCCCCACCCCCCATCAACCCTCAGTTTATTCTCAGTTTTTAAGAGTCTCTTATGGTTGGCTCCCTCCCTCTCTAACCGTTTTTTTTCTCTTCCTTTCCCCTCCCCCATGGTCTTCTGTTAAGTTTCTCAGAATCCACATAAGAGTGAAAACATATGGTATCTGTCTTACTCTGTATGACTTATTTCACTTAGCATAACACTCTCCAGTTCCATCCACGTTGCTACAAAAGGCCATATGTCATCCTTTCTCATTGCCAACTAGTATTACATTGTGTATATAAACCACAACTTCTTTATCCATTCATCAGTTGATGGACATTTAGGCTCTTTCCATAATTTGGCTATTGTTGAAAGTGCTGCTATAAGCATTGGGGTACAAGTGCCGCTATGCATCCCTAATATTAGAAAGAAGATGTTAGCGGGGCACCTGGGTGGCTCAGTTGGTTGAGCGTCCGACTTCAGCTTGGGTCATGATCTCATAGTCTGTGAGTTCGAGCCCTGCGTCGGGCTCTGTGCTGACAGCTCAGAGCCCGGAGCCTGTTTCAGATTCTGTGTCTCCCTCTCTCTCTCACCCTCCCCCATTCATGCTCTGTCTCTCTCTGTCTCAAAAATAAATAAACGTTAAAAAATTAAAAAAAAGAAAGAAGATGTTAGAGAAGGTTTAGAATGTTTTCAGGGGGGTTATATTGAACTAAAACTATTTCAAGATATCATCTACATGAAAATATACTACATTTGGAAAAAATAATGTTTACTTATTTTAAAGTTTATTTATTTTGAGAAAGGGAGGGAGAGCGTGATCAGGGAAGGGGCCGAGAGGGAGAGAGAATCTCAAGCAGGTTCTGCACTGTCAGCACAGAGCCCATTGAAGGGCTCGAATCCACAAACCGTGAGATCATGACCTGAACCTAAATCAAGAGTCAGACACTTAACCAACTGAACCACTCAGGTGCCCCAAGAATGTTTGCTTTTAAAAATAAAATGAACAAATCAGCAGACTATAGATGCTGGAGAGGATGTGGAGAAACGGGAACCCTGTTGCACTGTTGGTGGGAATGCAAACTGGTGCAGCCACTCTGGAAAACAGTGTGGAGGTTCCTCAAAAAATTAAAAATAAATCTACCCTATGACCCAGCAATAGCACTGCTAGGAATTTACCCAAGGGATACAGGAGTACTGATGCATAGGGGCACTTGTGCCCCAATGCTTATAGCAGCACTCTCAACAATAGCCAAATTATGGAAAGAGCCTAAATGTCCATCAACTGATGAATGGATAAAGAAGTTGTGGTTTGGAGTTGCTTTTTATTACAGTTTAGTTTTGAAGGTGAATTATATATTTTGGATAGAAGTCCTTTCTCTGAATTATAGACTTGGCAATGGAAGAAGATGGCGGCGTAAGAGGACGCTGGGCTCACCGCGCATCCTGCTGATCACTTAGATTCCACCTACACCTGCCTAACTAACCCAGAAAACCACCAGAAGACCAGCAGAACGGAGTCTCCGGAGCCAAGCGCAGACAAGAGGCCCACGGAAGAGGGTAGGAAGGGTGGAGAGGTGGTGCGTGCTGCACAGACTGGCAGGAGGGAGCTGGGGCGGAGGGGCAGCCTGCCGGCCAAGCAGAGCCCCCGAGTCTGGCTGGCAAAAGCAGAGGGGCCTGATGGAGTGTGTTCCGACAGCAAGCTTAACTTAGCATCTGGGAGGTCATAAGTTAACAGCTCTGCTCGGAGAGTGGAAAGGCTGGAGGACAAAGGGAGGGAGAGTTGCTGAGCCCCAGGACGACAGAGCTATTTGGCGGGGAACAAAGGCGCTCACCAGCGCCATCTCCCTCGCCCATCCCCCAGCCAAAATCCCAAAGGGAACCAGTTCCTGCCAGGGAACTTGATCGCTCTGCATAAACACCCAACGGTGTGCTTCTGCGGAGCCAACCCTCTGGCAGCGGGTCTGACTCCCTCCCGCTGCCACATGGCCCCTCCTGAAGTGGATCACCTAAGGAGAAGCGAGCTAAGCCTGCCCCTCCTGCCCCCATGCACCTTGCCTACCCACCCCAGCTAATACGCCAGATCCCCAGCACCACAAGCCTGGCAGTGTGCAAGTAGCCCAGACGGGCCACGCCACCCCACAGTGAACCCTGCCCCTAGGAGAGGTGAAGAGAAGGCACACACCAGTCTGACTGTGGCCCCAGCGGTGGGCTGGGGGCAGACATCAGGGCTGACTGCGGCTCTGCCCACCAACTCCAGTTATACACCACAGCACAAGGGAAGTGCCCTGCAGGCCCGCACCACTCCAGGGACTATCCAAAATGACCAAACGGAAGAATTCCCCTCAGAAGAATCTCCAGGAAATAACAACAGCTAATAAACTGATCAAAAAGGATTTAAATAATATAACAGAAAGTGAATTTAGAATAATAGTCATAAAATTAATCGCTGGGCTTGAAAACAGTATAGAGGACAGCAGAGAATCTCTTGCTACAGAGATCAAGGGACTAAGGAACAGCAAGGAGGAGCTGAAAAACGCTTTAAACGAAATGCAAAACAAAATGGAAACGACGACGGCTCGGATTGAAGAGGCAGAGGAGAGCATAGGTGAACTAGAAGATAAAGTTATGGAAAAAGAGGAAGCTGAGAAAAAGATAAAAAAAATCCAGGAGTATGAGGGGAAAATTAGAGAACTAAGTGATACACTAAAAAGAAATAATATATGCATAATTGGTATCCCAGAGGAGGAAAAGAGAGGTAAATGTGCTGAAGGGGTACTTGAAGAAATAATAGCTGAGAACTCCCTGAACTGGGGAAGGAAAAAGGCATTGAAATCCAAGAGGCACAGAGAACTCCCTTCAGACGTAACTTGAATCGATCTTCTGCATGACATATCATAGTGACACTGGCAAAATACAAGGATAAAGAGAAAATTCTGAAAGCAGCAAGGGATAAACGTGCCCTCACATATAAAGGGAGACCTATAAGACTCGTGACTGATCTCTCTTTTGAAACTTGGCAGGCCAGAAAGGATTGGCACGAGATCTTTAATGTGCTGAAGAGGAAAAATATGCAGCTGAGAATCCTTTATCCAGCAAGCCTGTCATTTAGAATAGAAGGAGAGATAAAGGTCTTCCCAAACAAACAAAAACTGAAGGAATTCATCACCACTAAACCAGCCCTACAAGAGATCCTAAGGGGGATCCTGTGAGACAAAGTACCAGAGACATCGCTACAAGCATAAAACATACAGACATCACAATGACTCTAAACCCGTATCTTTCTATAATAACACTGAATGTAAATGGATTAAATGCGCCAACCAAAAGACATAGGGTATCAGAATGGATAAAAAAACAAGACCCATCTATTTGCTGTCTACAAGAGACTCATTTTAGATCTGAGGACACCTTTAGATTGAGAGTGAGGGGATGGAGAACTATTTATCATGCTACTGGAAGCCAAAAGAAAGCTGGAGTAGCCATACTTATATCAGACAAACTAGACTTTAAATTAAAGGCTGTAACAAGAGATGAAGGGCATTATATAATAATTACAGGGTCTATCCATCAGGAAGAGCTAACAATTATAAATGTCTATGCGCCGAATACCAGAGCCCCCAAATATATAAAACAATTACTCATCAACATAAGCAACCTTATTGATAAGAATGTGGTAATTGCAGGGGGCTTTAACACCCCACTTACAGAAATGGATAGATCATCTAGACACACGGTCAATAAAGAAACAAGGGCCCTGAATGATACATTGGATCAGATGGACTTGACAGATATATTTAGAACTCTGCATCCCAGAGCAACAGAATATACTTTCTTCTCGAGTGCACATGGAACATTGTCCAAGATAGATCATATACTGGGTCACAAAACAGCCCTTCATAAGTTTACAAGAATTGAAATTATACCCTGCATACTTTCAGACCACAATGCTATGAAGCTTGAAATCAACCACAGGAAAAAGTCTGGAAAACCTCCAAAAGCATGGAGGTTAAAGAACACCCTACTAACGAATGAGTGGGTCAACCAGGCAATTAGAGAAGAAATTAAAAAATATATGGAAACAAACGAAAATGAAAATACAACAATCCAAACGCTTTGGGACGCAGCGAAGGCAGTCCTGAGAGGAAAATACATTGCAATCCAGGCCTATCTCAAGAAACAAGAAAAATCCCAAATACAAAATCTAACAGCACACCTAAAGGAAATAGAAGCAGAACAGCAAAGGCAGCCTAAACCCAGCAGAAGAAGAGAAATAATAAAGATCAGAGCAGAAATAAACAATATAGAATCTAAAAAAACTGTAGAGCAGATCAACGAAACCAGGAGTTGGTTTTTTGAAAAAATTAACAAAATTGACAAACCTCTAGCCAGGCTTCTCAAAAAGAAAAGGGAGATGACCCAAATAGATAAAATCATGAATGAAAATGGAATTATTACAACCAATCCCTCAGAGATACAAACAATTATCAGGGAATACTATGAAAAATTATATGCCAACAAATTGGACAACCTGGAAGAAATGGACAAATTCCTAAACACCCACACTCTTCCAAAACTCAATCAGGAGGAAATAGAAAGCTTGAACAGACCCATAACCAGCGAAGAAATTGAATCGGTTATCAAAAATCTCCCAACAAATAAGAGTCCAGCACCAGATGGCTTCCCAGGGGAGTTCTACCAGACGTTTAAAGCAGAGATAATACCTATCCTTCTCAAGCTATTCCAAAAAATAGAAAGGGAAGGAAAACTTCCAGACTCATTCTATGAAGCCAGCATTACTTTGATTCCTAAACCAGACAGAGACCCAGTAAAAAAAGAGAACTACAGGCCAATATCCCTGATGAATATGGATGCAAAAATTCTTAAAAGATACTAGCAAATCGAATTCAACAGCATATAAAAAGAATTATTCACCATGATCAAGTGGGATTCATTCCTGGGATGCAGGGCTGGTTCAACATTTGCAAATAAATCAACGTGATACATCACATTAATAAAAGGAAAGATAGGAACCATATGATCCTGTCAATCAATGCAGAAAAGGCCTTTGACAAAATCCAGCACCCTTTCTTAATAAAAACCCTTGAGAAAGTCGGGATAGAAGGAACATACTTAAACATCATAAAAGCCATTTATGAAAAGCCCACAGCTAACATCATCCTCAACGGGGAAAAACTGAGAGCTTTTTCCCTGAGATCAGGAACACGACAGGGATGCCCACTCTCACCACTGTTGTTTAACATAGTGTTGGAAGTTCTAGCATCAGCAATCAGACAACAAAAGGAAATCAAAGGCATCAAAATTGGCAAAGATGAAGTGAAGCTTTCGCTTTTTGAAGATGACATGATATTATACATGGAAAATCCGATAGACTCCACCAAAAGTCTGCTAGAACTGATACATGAATTCAGCAAAGTTGCAGGATACAAAATCAATGTACAGAAATCAGTTGCATTCTTATACACTAATAATGAAGCAACAGAAAGACAAATAAAGAAACTGATCCCATTCACAATTGCACCAAGAAGCATAAAATACCTAGGAATAAATCTAACCAAAGATGTAAAAGATCTGTATGCTGAAAACTATAGAAAGCTTATGAAGGTAATTGAAGAAGATATAAAGAAATGGAAAGACATTCCCTGCTCATGGATTGGAAGAATAAATATTGTCAAAATGTCAAGACTACCCAAAGCTATCTACACATTCAATGCAATGCCAATCAAAATTGCACCAGCATTCTTCTAGAACTAGAACAAGCAATTCTAAATTTCATATGGAACCACAAAAGGCCCCAAATAGCCAAAGTAATTTTGAAGAAGAAGACCAAAGCAGGAGGCATCACAATCCCAGACTGTAGCCTCTACTACAAAGCTGTAATCATCAAGACAGCGTGGTATTGGCACAAAAACAGACACATAGACCAATGGAATAGAATAGAAACCCCAGAACTAGACCCACAAACGTATGGCCAACTAATTTTTGACAAAGCAGGAAAGAACACCCAATGGAAAAAAGACAGTCTCTTTAACAAATGGTGCTGGCAGAACTGGACAGCAACATGCAGAAGGTTGAAACTAGACCACTTTCTCACACCATTCACAAAAATAAACTCAAAATGGATAAAGGACTTGAATGTGAGACAGGAAACCATCAAAACCCTAGAGGAGAAAGCAGGAAAAGACCTCTCTGACCTCAGCCATAGCAATCTCTTACTCGACAAAGGCAAGGGAATTAATTGCCCAAAGGCAAGGGAATTAAAAGCAAAAATGAACTACTGGGACCTTATGAAGATAAAAAGCTTCTGCACAGCAAAGGAAACAACCAAAAAAACTAAAAGGCAACCAACAGAATGGGAAAAGATATTTGCAAATGACATATCAGACAAAGGGCTAGTATCCAAAATCTATAAAGAGCTCACCAAACTCCACACCCAAAAAACAAATAACCCAGTGAAGAAATGGGCAGAAAACGTGAATAGACACTTGTCTAAAGAAGACATCCGGATGGCCAACAGGCACATGAAAAGATGCTCACTGTCGCTCCTCATCAGGGAAATACAAATCAAAACCACACTCAGATACCACCTGACGCCAGTCAGAGTGGCCAAAATGAACAAATCAGGAGACTATAGATGCTGGAGAGGATGTGGAGAAACGGGAATCCTCTTGCACTGTTGGTGGGAATGCAAACTGGTGCAGCCACTCTGGAAAGCAGTGTGGAGGTTCCTCAGAAAATTAAAAATAGACCTACCCTATGACCCAGCAATAGCACTGCTAGGAATTTACCCAAGGGATACAGGAGTACTGATGCATAGGGGCACTTGTACCCCAATATTTATAGCAGCACTCTCAACAATAGCCAAATTATGGAAAGAGCCTAAATGTCCATCAACTGATGAATGGATAAAGAAATTGTGGTTTATATACACAATGGAGTACTACATGGCAATCAGAAAGAATGAAATATGGCCCTTTGTAGCAACGTGGATGGAACTGGAGAGTGTGATGCTAAGTGAAATAAGCCATACAGAGAAAGACAGATACCATATGGTTTCACTCTTATGTGGATCCTGAGAAATTTAACAGAAACCCATGGAGGAGGGGAAGGAAAAAAAAAAAAAAAAAAGAGGTTAGAGTGGGAGAGAGCCAAAGCATAAGAGACTCTTAAAAGCTGAGAACAAAGTGAGGGTTGATGTGGGGTGGGAGGGAGGGGAGGGTGGGTGATGGGTATTGAGGAGGGCACCTTTTGGGATGAGCACTGGGTGTTGTATGGAAACCAATTTGACAATAAATTTCATATATTGAAATAAATAAATAAATAAATAAATAAATAAATAAATAAATAAAGTTGTGGTTTATATACACAATGTAATACTAGTTGGCAATGAGAAAGGATGACATATGGCCTTTTGTTGCAACGTGGATGGAACTGGAGAGTGTTATGCTAAGTGAAATAAGCCATACAGAGAAAGACAGATACCATATGTTTTCACTCTTATGTGGATCCTGAGAAACTTAACAGAAACCCATGGAGGAGGGGAAGGGAAGAGAAAAAAAAAAAGAGGTTAGAGTGGGAGAGAGCCAAAGCATAAGAGACTCTTAAAAACTGAGAACAAACTGAGGGTTGATGGGGGGTGGGAGGGAGGGGAGGGTGGTTGATGGGTATTGAGGAGGGCACCTTTTGGGATGAGCACTGGGTGTTGTATGGAAACCAATTTGACAATAAATTTCATATATTGAAAAAAATAACTAAATAAATAACTAAATAAATAAAGTTGTGGTTTATATACACAATGTAATACTAGTTGGCAATGAGAAAGGATGACATATGGCCTTTTGTAGCAACATGGATGGAACTGGAGAGTGTTATGCTAAGTGAAATAAGTCATACAGAGAAAGACAGATACCATATGTTTTCACTCTTATGTGGATCCTGAGAAACTTAACAGAAGACCCTGGGGGAGGGGAAGGGAAGAGAAAAAAAAACGGTTAGAGAGGGAGGGAGCCAACCATAAGAGACTCTTAAAAACTGAGAATAAACTGAGGGTTGATGGGAGGTGGGGGGGAGGGGAAAGTGGGTGATAAGCATTGAGGAGGGCACCTGTTTGGATGAGCACTGGGTGTTGTATGGAAACCAATTTGACAATAAATTTCATATTAAAAAAAAGAATAAAACAATTAAAAAAAATGAAATACTCAGCTGTAGCCCTTGCCCACCATTCTCCGTATCATTTAATAAGAGAATACAAGCTTCAGATATTAACAAACCTGGATTTGAAACCCAGGTCTCCTATACAATGAGTACTTGACTTTGGATAAATGTAGCATGGAAGACTTGCAGCTGCAAATATCAAAAATGGAACTTGAGAAACTCAACAGAAGACCATGGGGGAAGGGAAGGGGAAAAAATAGATACAGACAGAGAGGGAGGAAGGCAAACCATAAAAGACTCACATACAGAGAACAAACTGAGGGTTGATGGAGGGGGTGAGAGGGGAAAATTGGTGATGGGCATTGAGGAGAACACTTGTTGGGATGAGCACTGGGTGTTGTATGTAAGCGATGAATCATAGGAATCTACCTCAAAACCAAGAGCAAACTGTACACACTTGTATGTTAGCCAACTTGACAATAAATTATATTTTTTAAAATGCAAAAAAAAGTAAAATAAAGACATCTATAAATTTTATTTTCCATTAAAAAAGTGGCAGAAAGAGAAATGAAATTTTAAGTAGAGAAAACATGTCACATCACTTTCCAGGAACAATTAATGCTACATTTTTAAATGAATCCTGAAGAAATAAAATATAAATAACATAGAATATAAGAGCGCTTCATGTTTTTTCTCTTTAAATTTATTACAGCAACTTAAAAATATATCTCTCTCCTTCAAAAACAATAACCAGCAAACTGCCTTCTTAAAAACCCATATCATTTGGCACTTTTTTTGTGACTAGAAAGTGTTGGCTGTGGAAAACTAAATTGCCAGTTATTATAGTTAGTGTCCTGTAAAAAGTTTGTGCTCCAGACTTTTCCCAAGTTTAAGGCTTTAACTGCTCCCAAGCCAAGGGCTTGCCCTATACAGGAATGAGTAATGGTGGCTTTGAATCATTTCATACCTAACTTTCTTAACTATAACCTCTTTGACCATTCATTTTATGAGCTGTATCTAAAGTGATGAAGTGAAGGGATATCAGGAAAGCAGGACGAAGAGACTGTGGAGAAAAGACAGCATGTTGAGAGGTATTGCTCCTCACCACTTGGGACTAAGTATATCTGTAATTTCTGGCTTCACCCAGTCCACATTCCAGTCTCTGGTTTGCCAATGGATGGAGTACTGCCTCGTTCTGCCATGCAAGCCCAGAATACAACACAGTACTGGGCCTGTTTCTTTGCATTCCACAATCCAACCGTACTCAACCTATTCTTTTCCTGAACACGTGCTAATCATTAGGCGCTTATACTGCTTACTTGAAATTTTCCAATATGTCCATAGCTTTCCATTCCCGTGCTTTTGCATAAAAGCATTCTTGATGCCCATTCTTGATGCCCTCTCTGCCGATCTCCAAGAATAAAAGGAGAAAGCATTGCTTCTGGAATAAACCTCACCTGCTGGCAGGCCTGATGGAAGCTTCATAGTCTTTTCAGCTTTGAAATGAGGGTTTAATAAATTCACTGCTAAAAAAAAAAAATGCACTGCTCACTGGGGCTCTTGGAAAATGCCACATCCACAACAAAGCCTGTTTTCATCATCCAGGTAGGACTGCATGTCTCTTGGGCACCTCCCTGTGCTGTATGTCTGAGGGGGTTGACTCCCATTCTTACATATGGTGTTCTGTTTAAGTACCCTCATGGTTGAAAATAAATCTGTGTCCTGGAGATCATAGGTCTGAAATAATCTGGCCTACCTTTTTGGAAATGACATTTTTTACACTTCATAATATATGTGTTTGTTTTCATGTAAAATAATGCATAGCTTTTCAGTTGGTGTGTACCAGAACACATTGGTGATTCAGCAAATGGTCTCCAGGTATGTGTTGAGATCTGGAATGACCCCAGTCAAGTCGCCTCCAGCTTTTTAAGTATTTGTTTTGAGAGAGAGATAGAGAGAGAGAGAGAGAGAGAACACACTTGAGTTGGGGAGGGGCAGAGAGAGAGGGAGAGAGAGAATCCCAAGCAGGCTCTGCACTGTCAGCACAGAGCCCTACACGGGGCACAATCTCCTGAACTGTGAGACCATGACCTGAGCCAAAATCAAGAGTCAAATGCTTAACTGACTGAGCCACCCAGGCACCCCAAGGCTGCCTCCAGCTTTAATCAGTCTTGTCACTATACATGAGTGTGCCGCATATATATAGGCACTTTCTGTTTGCCAGTATGTGACACATGTTGAAAAACACTGCATAGTTGGTTCCTTGCACACATCCTGTCTCCTGCGGTCGTGCATGTGAGAGGCATGTCTCTGGATAGACAGAGCTGGGCTATTATTCATCTGTGAATCCCCTTGTTGACTGGCAAGATGGCTTGAGTACCTCCTCAGTGAGTGTCTGCTCCAGGTAATTGAGTTGAATGAAAGAGAGAGGAAAGTGGATCAACCAGAGCAGACCAAATCAGACCCGTTGCTACAACGCTGCAAAGACCCCAGAGCTTCCATTAGGCCTGCCAGGGTGTTTGGCTCACTCCAGAAGCAGTGCCTTCAACTTCACCTCATTTTCTTCCTTTCTCCCTATGGCCTCCATATTAAACTTCGACATTATTATTTATTTAAATGAATATAAGCCAAGACGATGTTATGAAAGGAAAAGGAAAAAGATACTAACCCAAGAAGGAGAGAAGAGAGGCATGCATCTTGTCCAAATGCTGCTGTTGTCCAATGGATCTGGAATTCAGATCTCAGTGGTGCTTGCCTGTCTGGCACTTGTACCTCAGGAATTTGGAGAAGGTGCCACAGTGAAATAGGAACACAGATCAGCAGTTGACAACATTGGCCAACTGGTAGTGGTGTCTCTGAGTGAATGCCTGAGGCTATGAGGTCCTAGTCTGGAAAATCTGCTAACAAGAACCAACCATTGCTTATGGAATGAATTACTTGTATGGATCAAAGAAGTTCAGGGAGTCCTGCTGGCTGGAACCAAAAGGAATGTCTTCTTCCCACCCTAGCTTTGTAGTCTCCCTCCAACAATCTCTTATTTGTGGAGCCTGACGGGACACTGTCACTCTAATAAGTGGAGGCATTTGAAAAAGTTTGGCCAAGACTATTGTTTAGTTAGTGGTATACAGTCTTTCTGTCTTCAAAGCCTGTTCTACTTAAGGAAACTGGCACAGTGTCATTAATATTGAACAGGAGTATTTTTGTACATCCCATAAATTCTGGGGTGTTCTGGCTGGGATTAATTAGTTACTAGCAAGCTCCTTTTCTCCACCTTGGGGAAAGATCTGTACTTGTGCAAATAAAAAAAAAAAAAAGGTGAGCTATGAATTTTCTTATCAACTGGAGAATCTTCTTACTGATCTGGTGCCTTGATGTGAATAGCTGTGAAAAGTTCATATCCAATTGCCCTCTAGACCTATTTGAGAAGTACATCAGAAAAACAACCTGGCTAATAGAGGGCATGTCTCATTCATTACTGGCTTTTATTTCCTTCAGAGCCCAGCACACTTAGGAATATGGAATTATTTGTAAACTGACTTCCTGATTCACCTACTCTTCTGGTAAACCTTACTACTTCCAGAGGAGAAATATTACAGCCAGCCAGAAACTGATTGTTAAGCTGCAAACTTCTCAGCTTTCAGGAAGGCAATTAAAACTTAAGGGTCCTTAACTTATGGAAAGTGCTGGCTATTAAGGCTATAGGCAATATCTGATAGCCCTTTCTTTTCTAAATTTTCTGTTTGGAATTTAATTTACATATATGTAAATGTACATATATTAAGTGCTCAGTTCAATAAATTTTGGCAATTGTATACATTGATGAAACTACTAAACAAACCAAGATCTGAACTTTTCTGTCACCCAGAACACTACCTCTTGTCCCTTTCCAGTGGGTTTCCCTCTTTTCCACACACAGACCTCAAAAACAAGTATCTTGATTTCTATAACCATAGTGTTGCCTGTTCTTGGATTTCACATACATAGAACCAGTGTGTACGTTGTGTCTAGCTTCTTTCACAAAACAGTGTCTTGAGATTCATCCATGGTTTTGTGTATTTCAGTAGTTTCTTCTTTTTATTGCTATTTAGTATTTCTTTGTATGAATTCCTACAATTTATTTCTCTATAGACATTTTGGTTGTTTCTAGTTTTGGATTGTTTAAATTTCCTTTTTAAACATATTCAGATTATTTAACTGGAGTAGACTTCACATAAAATTGTGAAAGGAGAGCATGTATTTTTGCAAAGAGGAGGCTTCTTTAACAAAGATTCATTTCTTTTCTTAACAGAAAACAGAACTGGGTTTGTCCTGGAGGAGAGAGGATTTCAAACAGACTTCCAAAAGTTTTCAACTGTAAGGTCTGAGGTACATGGAATTCTTTTCCAAGGGGACATGTAGCATCTCCTTAAAAAGTAAGACCTTAATGATATTCATTCTGATTTATTTGGGATGATTGGGATGAAATTCAGAGGCAAATGGAAGGGCCAAATCAGTATACTCCAGATGTTATTTTTTAGTCCTAAGCTGATAGAACCATGATTCTTTCAAGAAACTACTTCATTAGCTCCCCAAAGGGCCAAATCAGTATACTCCAGATGTTATTTTTTAGTCCTAAGCTGATAGAACCATGATTCTTTCAAGAAACTACTTCATTAGCTCCCCAGGTGCAGAGATGTGCAAGCCTCTCTGGTTAAATTCTCCACATTGCTTGTACAAGAACTTCAGCTTCCTTCCCCTAATATGTTGAAATTGCATCCTGTGCTTAATTTTTGTGTTCATTCTGTCATTTGTTTGTTTAATGCACATTTGAGTACCACCTCTGAGCTTTGATAGAGGTGAAGGTTGAATAAAATATACTTCTTTTAACATTATATTAATTGACTGAGGCCTCGTGTAAGGGTCCATTATAAAAGTATTTCCAGTATAGGGGAATGGGTGGCTCAGTCCATTAAGCATCTGACTCTTGACTTTGGCTGAGGTCATGATCTCAAGGTTTGTGAGATCTAGCCCTGTGCTGACAGTGCGGAGCCTGCTTGGTATTCTCTCTCTCCCTCTCTTTCTGCTCTTCCCCCACTCACACATGCCCCCCCATAAATAAATAAACTTAAAAAAAAAGTATTCCCAGTATAAAAGTATTGCTTAGTATATACTTAAGATACTAAGCAAATAGGTAGGAATCATTACATTTATTATGGCAAAAACCTAGCTTGTGCTTTTCTTCAGACTGGAAGGTCACTCCATGTCCACCTTGGGGTAGAATAATCCTGTTTGCTGAACTGTGGCATCGGTGACCTAACATTTAATCTTTGTTACTGGCTTTTCTCCTCCTACCCGTTAATGTCTGTCCAGGGAAGGTTGGGTGACTGACTCAGATGATAGGAGAAGGGATTTTGTAAGCTCAGCTCAGTTCCTTTTCCCATTTCTCTGCTTTAGAGACTGTCATTGTCTAGTTTGCCATATGGTAAAAGTGGTCTGCCTCTAGAGAGTGAGGACAGTGAGAGGGCTGAAGTCAACTGTTCTGCTAAGAATTGGTGAGTCAAGTGAGTTTAGTTCAAGAGAAAAGTATTGGAAAGACCATTTGGCTCCAGCTCTAAAACCATGTTTTCCAGTCAAATTTTCCAGTGAAGAAAGTAGATATTTTGAATATATTATCTTGAAGTGTACTGTCTTTCCTAAACTTTTATCTTTTACCTAATTTAATTTGTATTAAGGTGGGAAAGTGGAGTATGATAAAATATAATTTAAAAAAATTAAAAGTCTAGCTCTCATACAAATATGTGATAAGCACATATGAAAGATATATTATTCACTCATTAATGGTGGAACTATTAGTAAAGTAAAGCTAGTTAAAAGGGAATATGAAATTGAAGAAAAGTAAAAGAAAGACTGCTAAATAAGTTAGATATAAAACTAGTTCATGTTTTACAGAGCAATAAATTTCAAACTTTGGGATATCTTTTCTTCTAAAAAGAAATTATTTTATCTCTACTGGACAAAAAAAGTTGCAATTTATCAGTCTTCTCCAAGTAAACAACTTTGCAGAATTGGGGGCCTTAGTCAAAAGTAAATAGTACATCAAAGTATCTTCTCTTATATCATCAGATGATCCTTGTTGACAATGTAGCTTCTTAAACAGTGATCTAGTATGGCTTCCAGAAGGAATGAAATAATCTTATTGTCATATTACCAAGTCTGGAGACGTTTTCTTCCTTAACAGTTATTGTTTATCAGGATACCACAAATTCTAGAAGACAAGCACTCATTGAACAAAAATAAAAGAAAATACCTTGGGTTGGAATGTGGCCAACTGAAGGCAGCTGTCACTAACTGGACACCTTAACTACCAGAAAAACATTTCCTAAAACTAATCCATATTCAATAGCACCTGTTATGGACTGAATGTTTGTGTTCCCCCAAGTTCATATGTTGAAATCCTGATTCCCCAGTGTGATGGTATGAAAAAGTGGAGTCTTTGGGAGATAATTAGGTCTGCAGAGTGGAACCCTCATGATGAGATTAGAGCCCTTGTTAGAACACTTGAGAGCTTGCTTCCTCTTTCTCTGCTCTGCTGAGGATAAAAGAAAACAGCCATTTGCCAAACTGGAAGAGGCCCTTCACCAAATACCAGACCTACCGGTATTTTGATCTTGGGCTTCCTCACCTCCGGAACTATGAAAAATAAATGTCTGTTGTGTAAGCCACCCAGCTATGGTATTCTGTTATAGCAGCCCAAATTGACTAAGGCAGCATCTTTATGGTGATTGATTTGGGACAGAAATCTTTACCTTTTAGATAAGTAAGTTGCAAAATGTGCCTTCAGATGCTTAAATTGATTGACCTGTTTTATGGAGTTATTTACTGCCTGGACCATGTGTTTATGTAGGTGTTAGGCTCTGCTTTTATGGCCCATATGAATACTAAGAAGAATCTGATATAAATTATGGCTTTATTGTCAGTCATTAATGTTTAGCTTTTCTAACAAAAATGGACCAGAAAGTTTCCGTTTCTTCTTGAAACCACACCTGGTTTCCATGCCATAAACATAGACCGAACATTTTTCTACCTCTTAGCCATACCTGGAAGCTATAGAGCTGTTGATCTAAAAAATGTATCTCGTCATCCACTTAAAGATAAGTGGAACTAGGACACGAAACCATTTTATGCCATTTTGTAATGGAATGTGTTCTGTCAACTGCCTATTCCTAGTAACTCAGAGAATCACAATTATTTTTAGGAAAAAGATTCTGAGGGAGCAGTAATAGCCTGGTATCTATTTAAAGATGAAATAGCTAGGCTCTTTGATTGTTTCTTTTTATGGTATCAGGAATTGATAGCAGGGGTATAATCAGAAATTGTATTATGATTCAAAACAGTGAAGAAAGTCTTAAATAACTTTGTAATTTTCTCAATTGTAATAAATAGTTCAGTAATACGATATTTTGTCCAAGATTTTTTTGTACCTTTCATAGAATATTCAGTTGATAAATTTGGGCTAGCATAGCAGGCCTGGGGGTCCCTGGGGACCAGAGGCCTGTGTGTAAAGTTGGTATAGATTTACAAGGAAATGCCTAAAGAAATTCAATGTTGCGCTTTTGAAATAGGAGAATGATTGCATAGTACGGTGTGTCTGAGAAGCAGGCTTAAGGTATAGATAGATATTAATATATAGGTTGTGTGCTTGGCTTGCATTAAAATTATTTTATATACTTATTTTACCGAGATGCATCAAGCTACATTCAAAGCTTGACATTTCCCTTTTCTTATGGAAGACAGTGGAAAGGAGCATTGTTAAAGCAAAAGGTGCAAATTTTCCTCTTTATTTAAGGATATTAAATTTTGTCAGAGAGAGTGAGATAAAAAACAAGCAGATGGGAAACACTTGCCTCTGTTAAGAGGCAAGTAAGTTGGTAACCCAACTTACACAAATAAAGGAAGGAAAGGAAAGGAAAGGAAATAAAGGGATGTTACACAAATAAAGGAAGCAGAGAATACGTGTGTGGACACAGAAAGTGACGGAGGGAACAAGTAGACACGAAGTATTTATATTACACTACCAATAGATGAGACCCTCTGTATTTGTGAGATCTTAAATCAACCATGTGGCACGCATTCCGGCCCTACCTATTCTCTGCCAGATTAAAGACCATAGCTCTTCATGAGAATAATTGGCGAGCTGCACTGTGGCCAGAGGCACTTACTCCTAGAATAGCTTGCCTGGTAGTGTACTTACAGGCAACCGTTGCATCAAGGTAATTTCCTATGTGACATCAGGAGTTGAGAGAAAAGATATTTCAAACTGTTGGAACACTTTTCATATACCTCAGGCAATTAGTTTTATGTTTGTATCCCTTTACATTTTCTCCCATCTTTTATAAATTTTTCTCTATAAAACACATTGCTAATTCTTAAGTGAATCATTGATGGTAATGGCATTTATGGTCCCTTCAGAGGTTTGGATCTGCAAGCTTCCTCTTCACCTAATTGTATGTTTTATGTCCCTTTTTCTCCCTCCCTCACCCCTTCTTCTTTCTGTCCCTTCTTTCCTTCCTCCTTCTTTCCTTCCCCTCTCTCTCTCCCTCCCTCTCACTCTCTTTTTCTATTTTTCTCTCTTCTTCCTGTCTCTCTTCTTTATTTCTTTTGATCTCTTTGCTGCTTCTTCTACATGGTTTATTTTAGAGATGTCTTAAGGTCTTTTAATGGGATAAGCACAGCAAAATAGTATTTATGAAAATAGGTGAAAAAGAATAATGAAAATCTTGGGTGGAGATACAGCATGAAACTAAAAATACTACACACCACAGAGCTTGCCTTGTTCAAGTTGAGCCACAAGCTAAGTTCTAAGCCTTCTGGATTTAATGTGAAAAGGAGAAACTGATCAGTCACTACATTCCCAGTTCTCAGGCACAGAACTGGTTTGAACAAAATTGGATGCTGTTAGTAAGAAATAAAAGGTCACTGGGTAGGAAACTAGAAGTTTCTACCACATTCCATCCCTTTGGCTTTGTAACATTTATGTATACCTTTTGTCCTATAAATTGAATACTTTCCCAGCCCCTTCCCAAGTTAATCAGTCATACAGTGTGTGACATTTCTTCAGAAATAGAAATACAGTTCCCTCTAAACGTTAGTAGGCCTTCAGTCTCTTCCAGTCAATTGTACATGTGAACAACCACTGCCAGAGATCTTCTGAGTTACAATGTTAAGGCCTGAGAAATATTGGTTCCTAGTGACAAGTTTTTATTTTCCATACATCTTCCTCTCCGTTTAACTTAGTTGCCATTATCAATGTGAAATAATAAATTTGGAGGAAAGGAAACACGTTTTATCCCTTTTTACTGGCAGGTTTACTTCCTTTGTCTAGTAGAGAACATGAAAAAAGAACTGAGAACCCAATACCAGCCTCTGGTTGGTAGGAAAGGCTTCAGTTTGGGTAAGAAATCACATCATAGACTTCTCAGACAACTTAGGTTCAGGCTGCAGGCAGAGACCTGCTCTCTTAGGTGTCAGACTAACCAGCTCTTGTCTGAATTCATCTTTATGAGGCAGGACTTTGCAAAAATCATCAATAAATAACTCACATATTTTGAATTTTCCTATAATTTCCTCAAATACTAGAGCTGGCATAAACTCAAAGTCTGGGCATGAAATCAAATGTTTAATCACCACATAAAAAAGATGATCAAATTTCCAGCTTGAAATAGGAGGGACCTAGTAGTCTCTCTCTCTACTCTTCTTTACCTGGAAAATTCACATTTTTGTTTTTTTAATGTGCAACATTCTGCTAGGTCCTGCATTTTGCATCTGTGAATAATACACATACAAGTAGCAGAAAACTTATTACAATGGCCTAATCAGATAGGTATTTGTATTGGTAGGCTCAGGCTGTCATAACAAAAATACCACAGACTGGGTGGCTTACCCAACATTTTTTTTTCCTCATCCTTCTGGAGTCTGGGAAGTCTGAAATTAAGGTGCTGGCTAATTAGGTTTCTGGTAAGAGTTCTTTTTCTGGCTTGCTGATGGCTGCTTTCTCTCTATCCTCACATGGAAGGGGTAAGGAGATCTCTTTCTCTCTCTCTGTAAGTCCAATTAAACTTTGATTTCATGCATAGAGAGAAACATATCTTTTCCTCTCCAGAGGTCACTAATTCTATCTGGTTAGGGTCCCACCCTTATTATCTTGTTTAATCTTAATTATTTCCTAACGGTCCCATTCCCAAATCCTGTCACACTGGGGATTAGGGCTTCAGCATATGAATTTGGGAGGGGGGACATAATTCATTCCAGAATTAGGCTCTCCCTCTCCCCACTTCTAGAGGAAAGGATTTCAGGACTGGTGTAGTAGCAGCTCCATGATGTCACCACTGTCTCAGGCTCTGTTTCCCTACCTTAGCTTTTGTTCTGTTCCACTGGTCACAAGATGCTTACTTCACATGTTCTCAGCTTGCTGGCAGAAAGATGATGAAAGGTCGTATGTTTATCAGAAAGCAGATTTTTTTTTCCCCAAGAAATTCTGAGCAGAGCCTTACATCCCATTGGTGAGAATTGTGTCACAGGGGGAGACCCCTAACTGAGGGGGTAGAGTGTTAAACATTGAGTTTTGTAACTTGGGATAATTTTACTTGAAACAAAATTGGAATTCTATTAGGAAGAAGCGGTGAATGGATGTGGATAAGGCAGCTCTCAGTGTTTGTCACAGTGTCCCTTAGGCGGATAATAATACCCAAAGCATAATTCAGCTAAAAAAATCTGGAGTGGGGTGCTTCTAATATAACATATTCTGGATCTATAACCTTTTATATTTTTATTTCATCCGCAGGAGTATTTTAAAGTTTTCTCTGTAAATATCCTTATAAATATTTTTTCTGTATTAAGGCACAGTTTGAACCACCATGGCTTTCATATTTAGGCCCAGCATCAGATTTTAGTAGCTAGTACTATTCTCTACTTAAAAGAACTAAGAAGAAAAAGGTGGCTGAATCTATGTATTTGGGGCCAGAAAAACAAAAATAAAAACATGTCTTCCCTCTCATAAATCACAATTACCTTCTGAGAGGAGAAGGTACTCTGCATTGGTTCTCTGTAGAAGTCTCCTCCCAATGCAAGGACTGAGCTACAATATCACATTTCGCCAGTAGGTGACAACACCACCTAACACATGAAGGAAGATTCCTGACTAGAAATCCCTCCAGTTTGAGACACTAATTGTTTACAGTCCTTATTTGTTTATAGATCTCTCATTTTCTTTTCAAGACTCTGATAGAATTGGATCAACATTCTGAGTGAGATGATAGCCTGCTGATGCAATAAACTAAACTAAATACAGGACAAATGCAACACCCCTTGTAGGTAAGGAAGCTTTAAAACAAATAAGAAATCTCAATATACAATGCTTTGCCTCCCTGATAGTAACCAAACAAGGGCTTAAAAGGACGGGGAAGTAGAGGATGTTGGGTGAAGGATACTTAATGGTATATTTTGGGGATTTCCTCCTGGAATACCAAAGATTACATCTGTAGCAGCCCACTCCACCTACACATAGGCTCTACATGAATAATCTCACCTATTGGAAAAGTGACTGTGGAGTTGCTTCGTAAGTTTTTCCAGGGAAAGAGATGTGTGTGTGCACGCACATGTGTGTATGTGTGTGTGTTCATTTTGGGAAGCAGGGAGTAGAAAGGAAAAGTCAGAATGTTTGAAGCTTATCTTTTACTCTGAAAACATTTGATTAAAAATTGGCCATTACATTGTTGGAAAAATAGGAAACATATAACTTTGATTTCTATAAATGTAATTTACATTTATGTAGCACCTATTCTAAGCTATATGCTTCACACACAGTCTGCTTCAAATTTTATCTCTTTACCTAATCTCATTAAAATGTTGGTTAATAGTTTATAACTTTTCACCAAAAATTGTGGAAATTACTGAAATTATTCCTAGATATAAAAAAATGTTTTCCCAAATCTGAAGATGGTCATTTTCTAATTGTGGTTTTTTTTTTAGAAGTCAAATTGTACTATGAATTGCTCAGAGTCATCTTTTATTTCCACAACAAAATGTATCTGTGGCATTTACTATTAAAAATATCTTATTGGAATCAGGGCTCAGTCGATAGTTTAAGTTAACCAGGAAGCAGCAATAAGGGAGGCTGTCGCCATCCTCCATTTTTTACCCATTCTAGTTGCTTTTCAGACAAGTTTCAGTGAGCTGACTATTAAGCTGTGTCTTCTTGGGTTGGGAGGCCAGGTCGATTTCAAGGCTGTTTTAAGCCTGTTTCAAGGATGTTTCAAGGCTGCTGTGCCATACACATAAACACAGGAACAGACTGATAACTGAACAATAATAAGAACCATGGTAAAATAATGTACTTAAAATAAAATGCATAATTAAAAAAAAGGGGGGGGGCGCCTGGGTGGCTCAGTCGGTTGAGCGTCCAACTTCGGCTCAGGTCATGATCTCACAGCTCGTGAGTTCTAGCCCCGCATTGGGCTCTTTGCTGACAGCTCAGAGCCTGGAACCTGCTTCAGATTCTGTGTCTCCCTCTCTCTCTGCCCCTACCCCACTTGCATTCTGTCACTGTCTCTCTCAAAAATAAACATTAAAAAAAAAATTAAAAAAAACAAAAAAATGTTGGTTAATGGTAAGATGAAGCAGAGTCTCAAAGGTATCATCAGAGGGATTGGCAAGTGAAGACTAGATTCTAATGACGGTCCTACCACTGCCCCAACTAAATAGAGTTACCTTGGGGAAGTTGCTTAATTTGTTAGACTTCAGTATTTTTTGGATGAAAGCCTATGAAATTGCTATTTTTGTCGATAAATAAGATAAGAGGTCAGCAATTTAATGAACTGTTGGACCAGTATGAGCACATGACACATCATGTCTATTATTTTCCATAATTATAATTTGATAACCACCATGATCTCCACGATCAGTGGTGATGAGGATGCAAGATCAGAGAAGTCAGTTGATCTCTTGGAAGCTACATTACTTAATGTCTCTGTGGGATGATTCCACCCAACCAGAAGCATGCAAAGAGGATTTTCTCTTGTGTGTGCCAGGTCAGAGCCTTTAAACTTGTATATAAAAAGCAAGAAAACATTAAGTCTTAGAATAGCATACTGTAGTCTGGACATGTGACAGATTTAAAGTATGAGGGCAGAGAACCCAAGGGAATTGATCTGAATTTTATTTTCCTTTTGCCTTGCATCCCAATTACAATACTATTTCTAGGATTGGCTGTCTCCTGGAAAGCCCACAGATCTCTTTGTTGTAATCAGGATAGGAAGCCTAATGTTTTAGGATTCGGTAATTATCTTTCCATCAGCATTTCCCCCAGGGACTGACTGCAGTATTCAGAAAACTCTCCTTAAGGAAATGAAGTTGTTCTGATTTAAAAGTTGTGGTTTCTACTGGAACTTATGTGGTCTCTAGCTTCAGAAGTTTAGGCAAGGAAGCAAGGGGAAGGAGCAAGTGGGCTTCTAGCCTCCAGAGCTGTGAGAAAATGAAGTTCTGTTAAGCCACTCAGTATGTGGTATTTTGTTGTAGTAACCTGAGCAGACTAATCTAGCAATGAGTTCATTGGGAGAAAAAATCAGAACCCAGATTGAGGTAGTAGCTTTGGGTTTAGAGAAAGAGACAAACTAATGAAGTATAGTAAACAGGATTTAGTGATCTATTGCATTTGAGGTGTAAGAGAGAAGGAGACGTCTAGGCCAACCCCAAGATTTCGTATCTGGGTAGATACGATTTCACTGAAAGAAGTGGTGAACTTGTGAGTGTGTGTGCATGTGTGCATGTGTATGTGTATGTGTGTATTACTTAGCATAAAGCTAAGAAGCTATAAAAAAAAAGACGCCCAATAATTTTTCTGTTGCTTACAAAGATAGACCTTTATTTCTCATATATCAGTACAAGATCAGCATTCCAGGTTGGTGGGTACCCCTGTTTCTCAATGACCCAGGTTCCTAGGTTGCTTCTTCATTCCTCAAAGCCTTGTCATCATCTACATGGTTGAAGGGGGTTGTCACAGATTCCAGCTGTTGCAAATGTGAGAGAAAATGAAATATGGAGGAAACAGATCTGTACATCGTAAGTCTCAGAGCTGGAAGTGGCACAATCACATCTGTTCACATTGCTTTCAAGAGAAATTGACAATGTGGTCACAACTAACATTAAGAAAAGCTAGGAAATTTTGTATGCCTGGGAAACCCCATGCCCAGCTAAAATTCTATTTTCTTTTTTTTTTAATATGAAATTTATTGTCAAATTGGTTTCCGTACAACACCCAGTGCTCATTCCAACAGGTGCCCTCCTCAATGCCCATCACCCACCCTCCCCACCCTCCCACCCGCCCATCAAACCTCAGTTTATTCTCAGTTTTTAAGAGTTTCTTATGGTTTGGCTCCCTCTCTTTCTATAGAAGGAAAAGGTAATGGATTTTGATGGGCAGTGAGCAATCTCTGCCATAGTAAGTGAAGGTGGCTAACGATAAATATTTAGGAGCCATTAAACTATGAGAATGGAGGGGCACTTGGGTGGCTCAGTAGGTTAAAGCACCCAACTCTTGATTTCAGCCCAGGTCATGATCTCTCTGTCATGAGATCAAGCCCTGAGTCAGCTCCTTGCTGGGCGTGGAGCCTGCTTGAGATTCTCTCTCTCCCATGCCCTCTGCCCTCTCTGTCTCTCTCTGTCTCTCTCTCTCTCAAAAAACACAAAAACAAAAAAAACTATGAGAATGGAGGAGATCTCAAGAGACTGGGTATAGATGAGAAAATAATGCACAAAAGGAAACACCAAAATTTGGAAGAGGAGCCCATGCAGGAGATCCAGAAGAACCGGACACATCCTTATCTTTTTAGGCAGACACTTATCATTCTTTTAGTCTACCCAGCATCTAAGCACTCTTGCTATGTTTGAGGAATTTCTCACTTCATGAATTTTGGTAGGAGGAGAACCATCTCCAGATAGATGTGATGAGGCCAGGTACTTCTCTCCCAGCTGTCGTTGTATCAAGTGTGTAAGCATGTGATGTAACTCTGCCAACCATGTGTGTCTACTCAATCTCTAAGTTGCAACCTAGTAAGATAGAGCATGGGAAACTGGGGAATCCCTTAGCAACAGTGGTAATTGCAGTGGCATGGAGTATCCAGGGCAGCCCTGCAGTAGTAAGTACTAGGGCAGTGTCCACACCCAGTGCTGGTGATGTTGGCTATACAAGCTAAAGTACTTGGTGCTTGTGACAATAATGATAGCATTGGTATCTCAAGCAGGTTACTTCTGCTGGATTATTTTAAGTATTGCTCCTGTCTGCATAGCCTGTGACCTACCTTCTTCTGCTTCTTAGATTCCTCAGATCAATGCAATAGCATTGCAATAAATTCCCCCCTTCTTTTCCTTAAAAAAATACAATCTCTTTCTTGTGTATCTTTTTTCAAATGCAAATTTTGGTTTGTCTTTTCCTTTTTAGAAGTCCAGTGAGTATGTTTTAGAATATTATCTAAGAAGGAAGCATTTTTCCCAGAAAATTTTGAGGATCTAGATATGTCTAAAATAATATGCATGTGCATAATGTAGGTCATGAGATGTATGTTGTAGTTGGTTACAAAACCCTTCCCATATTCAGGCAGGCAAACCCACAAATCATTATTATTTAGAAAATGTTGTAGGTTTTGTTTTTACTAATACAGGCTGGTGGTTTTGTAGGATTGCATGAACATTGATTTAGATCACAAGAGAAGCTGGGCAAGTTCTTTCAGCAGCGGTTAAGTAATGGGAAGTGCAGAAGAAACGCTAAGCTGCTAATGATGCAAATTTCAAACGTGATTTAAAATTCATTTTCCCCGTCAGTTGATGGTATCAGAAGTTAACCTATTCCCATGGGAATAAGTATATACTTTATAATTACAGATTTCATATTTCTTTATCCATTTCTGGGCTTAGCTGTTAAGATAAATTCTTTCTGATTAGAAGGACACAGATTTAAATAGAGATAGAATGAGAGTTGATTATTCCATCAAAACCGAACTCTATTGTGGCATTATGATTATTTTTTAAAAACTTACTCTTTATGTTCCCAACTTCTTACCTTCTTCTAACTCTTTTTTCTACCTTCATTTACCAAGAACCTAAAAAAAATTTTTTAACATGTATTTATTTTTGAGAGAGAGAAAGCGCGAGTGTGTGCAAGTACAAGTGGGGGAGGGGCAGATAGAGGGAGACAGAGGATCGGAAGCAGGCTATGTGCTGTGAGTGCCCGATGTGGGGCTCGAATTCATGAACCTGAGCCGAAATCAAGGTCATGACCTGAGCCGAAATCAAGAGTCATCCACTTAACCATCTGAGCCACCCAGGTGGCCCAGTTACCAAGAACTTTTAAAGTGGGCATCCACTTCTCTATTTCTCATTCCCATCATTGGTCCTTTGTAAGTTATCCAACCATCCTCTTCATTTTTCATTTGAAGAAACTGAATAATTTTGGAAGTTTATGTATATGCTTATTTACTCAACAAGGCAGTCTTAGCTGTGAAGATAGAGGCCTTTAATATGTTTGGGTTTTGAATGAATGAATGACTGAATGAAACAACAATGACCTTATGGATGAGGTCCAACAGGGGAGGATTGAAAAAAGAAATTTACTTCTAGCCATTGCTATTCTGTGTCTGAATTCCTAGTCTGAAATTTACCCAATCACTGCTCCTGTCTCTCTCTCTCTCTCTCTCTCTCTCTCTCTCTCTCTCTCCCACCCCTTCTCTCCCTCTCTCCCTGTCTCTCTCTCTTTTATTTAACTTCATGCCTGGCATGGAGCCCAGTGCAGGGCTTGAACTCACGACCCTGAGATTATTACCTGAGCTGAGATTAGGAGTTGAACACTTAACCAGCTGAGCCACCCAGGTGCCCCTCACTGCTTCTCATATATGGAAATGAGAATATTACTTTTAGGATATAATGACTAAGAGTGGAGCTGGGCTTATGCCCCAGGGATCTGAGTTCATACCCATTATTATAATTTAGGCTGCTCCCTGTCCATCAATGAGGTGGGGGTGGGGCATCAGTCCACAGCACAACCTTAGGGAGAGTTCTTGCTGCACACCTGTCACACAGCCTTTGATGCTCTCCACCTCCACTCCACCCCACCCCATGAGTTTTGTAAGCCTTTGGAGTCAGAACATCTGGCAGCCTACATGGATGGCACCTAGAATTATGTTGCTATTTTGATTCCCTCCAGTGCACAGTTCAGTTCTCTTCACCTAAATATTTCTCTACCTTGAGGCTTTACTGAAAAATAGTTTCTTATCCTTGAGTATCCCTAAAACTTCATTGGCTTCCCAGTTATTTCTAATATTTATTTTTATTATCTAAAGACTGTTGGAAAGAGTTTTGAAAATAGAAACAGGCTCCTAGCAATTCGTTTCTATCCTGCTAAAGACCTTATGAAGTTTATCTAGTAAAATTACTGGCAAAAATGAAAACATGGACTTTATACAACTTACAACAGGCAAAAAAAATATTCCAATGATGTAAATGTCTCAATACTGGTAGATAACCTTGATTATCAACAGGGACTTTGATATCAACTATATCAACAGGGACTTTAAGCCTTCCTCCTGCCTCAGTGCTAGAATCCTGAGAAGTCTGGGGCAGGGTGGGGGGGTGCTTTGCTCTTGACTGAATCATTGCAGAGGTTATTGCTGATGACATTCAGGACCACAATTCAGTGTTTTTTGAAACACCATTCAGTGTAATTATTTTTTATAAGAATTAAGGAGAGAAAGATAAATAGGAAGGAAAAGATGAAGGAAAGGAAAGGACGCTGAGAAGAGGAAAGGCACTGAGGAGGAAAGGAGAGCTGGGAGAGAAGATGCAGGAACAGAGGGAAGAAGATGGGGAAGAGACAGAAGAAAAAATGTCAGAAAGATGATAACTATTATTCTTACAGAATTCCAGATGCAGATTTCTGTTCCTGTTAGCCTAGGCTGCCTTGCACTATCTCCAGAACTGAAAGAATTGGCCTCTCTTATGAGAATCTCAGCTTGCCTTTTTGGCTTTAAACAAGTAAGGGGAAACTTGGCACAATATTTTAGGGTCTTTGTTGTTCCTCATTGGAGAGCCTGCTTTGCAGGCTTGTTGGGGTCCAAACAGTTATCTCAGATAAAAGTAATTTTATGTCTCAACTTTTGCTTTTATATTGTGTCCAAAACAGGTTTGGATAATACGTCTGACTCATTGGGATGATCTGCCTCACTCAGACCAGAAAAGCTTGTGTCTCCTATACATTAGACTGTAGTTTTGGGCATAGTTTTTTAAGAAATATGTTGAACTTACTAGGAGTCAAGAAATGGGGCTTATACTCTCAATCCTTGGGCTTAGTAACTGTTAGTAACTTGGTTTTGGGCAGTTCACCTAAGCTCCCTGGTTCATTTGAGCATCCATACTATGATCAAATTGAATTAATCCTCCTCATTTTGAACATTACACAATTGAATGATTTCAGACATTTCTTGAGATTCCATACATGTCAGGTTTGAGGAGACCTAGGCCATACAGAAACGAACACAGTAGCTGTACATTGTCCTAGAAAGTGTGGTGAAGAGCACAGTTTCTAGAAGGCCTAATTTAAATGCCAGTACTTTCAGTTAACCTTAGGCCACCTTAATTAATCCTTATTCCAAACTTAATCTTTGTGTCTTAAGAGAAAAAAAATGGTAATATAACTAATCCTAGTTTAAGATCAACCCTTGAAAGGGTAGGAGTAACCTGGCTCTCCCCTGACCTGTGTCCAGTCCAGTGAAGAGGGCGCATACTGTCTCTGTTCCTTTCTTCCAGTTTGCTGTAACACTGAGACCACCTCACCTGCTGCAAGGTTGCTGCTGCCCTCACCAAAGCCGTCCTTTGCTTTGTTATTGTGAAATTCAGGACTTTTTTTTCTGGCCTTGCTGATTTTTTTCTGTGGTGTGTGCTACAGTCTTCTACTTCCTCTTTCTTTAAAAAAATTTTTTTTTTAATGTTTATTTATTATTGAGAGACAGAGCATGAGTATGGGAGGGGTAGAGAAAGGAAGAGACACAGAATCCGAAGCAGGCTCCAGGCTCTGAGCTGTCAGCACAGAGCCCGACGTGGGGTCCAAACTCACGGACCACGAGATGTTGACCTGAGCCGAAGTCAGACGGTCAACCGACTGAGCCACCCAGGTGCCCCTACTTCCTCTTTCTTGAAAATATTCTCTTGATTTCTGAAACACCTCTCTTTCCAGGTTTTCCTCCATCCCCTCAGGTCATTTCTCCGCTATTATTCTTAGTCTCTTTTCTATAAATTTCCCCACTAAATGTTGGTGTGCTTTTGGGTTCTTTCCTAGTAATTCTTATCACTCTCTGTACTCTCTCTCTTTAGAAGGTGTCACTTGGGCTGTCTCCAACAACTATATCTCCTAAAGAATCCTGTGTTTATCTTTTTTTTTTTAAGCAAATCCTTGTATTGAGGGCTGACTTTAGATTCATTACAGCAAGGGAGCTGCTCTACTACCAACAAAACCCTGACATTTTTTTTTTAATTTATGTTTATCTCTTTTTCATGGGATTTCTCATAAACTGTATTTATTATTTAAATTTAAAAAAATTTCATCAAGGTTATACATACATATGACTTAAACAGTTGTACAAGCTTTTCATGAAAAATATGCCCTACTGTCCAAACTCAACTACTTTCAACTCTTTTGGTTTCCTCACCTAGTTCTTTTTTTTTTTTTTTTTTATGTATTTATTTTGAGAGAGAGAGGAAGCACAAGCAGAGAAAGGGCAGAGAGAGAGAGGGAGAGAGAGAGAATCCCAAGCATACTCCGTGCTGCCCACACAGAGCCCAACACGGCACTCACTTCCACAAACTGTTGAGGTCATGGCCTGAGCCAAAACTAAGAGTTGGACGCTTAAATAATGAGCCACCCAGGCGCCCCGTTCTCACTTTGTTCTAACTCCATATCCCCGAATGATGAGCTTCTACTGCTTTTACTGCTATTTCTTAATTTCTTAGTCTTATTTCTGTGGAAGATAAGACTTTTTTCCCCACTCCGTCCGCAGCTCACCAAATAAACACACACACATCCACACACACAGAGATCTTTGACATTCCTTCTGATGTACATATAACACAGTGGTACTATATGGCTGACAGCTGAGCAATATAAAATTTTTGTTTCTCATGGAGAAGAGAGTAAAAATCTTTTTTTCCTAGTTTCCTTAGTTTTCTGTGTAGCTATCACTAAATCATCGGCACACTCTTTAACTTAAAAATTTCTGTCAGTAATTCAAACTTAATAGATATTTCTATGAATTTCATCTCTTTTTGCTTCCTCTCTTGGAGCCAACTATTCTGTTGTCAAAATTTGAAGTGATTTCTCTCTAAGCTTGTAGCTCAGCTGCAATTCTAGGTTCACTATCATTCTGTAGACTCGCTTTGCCTCTCATTGTATTGGATTCTCTATCTTATGTATCCCATGTTTTCTGCTTTCTTACTTTGTTGTCTTTTAATGGAATATCTCTTTTTGAAGCTTCCTAAGAAAGGATCAGTATGGAGATATACATGTGAGACTTTGAAAGTCTCAAAACATCTTTATTCCATTTTGATATTGTGGTGGTATTTCATTTAGTTGATTCCTTTGTTATTTCATGTTGGTTGATAATGTTTTTCAAATATGCTATATTCTTATTGATGCTTTCTTCTTGTTCTATAAATTATTGGGAGGAAGGCATTACAATTTCTAACTGTTACGAGTTTGCCCATTTCCCTGTTTGGTTCCGTTTTTGCTTCTTGTATTTAGAATCTCTGTTATTAGGTACATACACATTTAGGATCATTGTGGTCTCTTGATAAATTGCTGCATTTTAACTGTTCTTTAGTTCTTCAGTGTTTAGTCTGCTGTTAACCCTATCCAGTGAAATTCTCATTTCATGTATTTTGTTATTCACTTCTGGTAGTTCGGTTGGGGACTTTTTTTTATGCCTTCCATTTCTTTTTCTTTTTTTTTATGGCACCACATTTATTGATAAATGTATTGCAGAAAGAAAGGCACATAGGTTATATACATGGATAGTTTAAAGAATAATAGTGAAACAAATAACCCATGTCCTCACCACCCAGCTTCAGAAATAGAACATTGTAATTCCTCTGTGTATCTCAACCTATGACAGTCGCTTGCTTTCATTAGAGGTTTTCACATGCATGTGTGTTCCTAAATGATACTTTAGCTTTTCCTTATTTGGCCTTTTATATAAGTAGAATCACATAGTTGTCCTTTTGTGATGTAATTTTTATTTTGTGTTAGATGTTGGTTTCAAAGATATATCCATGTTGATGTATGCAGTTGATTTATTTTTCCTATTTACTAATTCATAATTTAAATATAACCAAATTTAGGGACACGTGGGTGACTCAGTTGGTTAAGTGTCCAACTTAGCTCAGGTCATGATCTCACGGTTCATGAGTTTGAGCCCTGCATCTGGCTCTCTGCTCTCAGTGCACAGACCACTTGAGATCCTCTATCCCGCTCTCTCTGCCCCTCCCCTGCTTGCATGCTCTCTCACCCTCAAAAGAATAAAATAGAATAAAATAAAATAAAATAAAATAAACCAAATTTATCCAGTAATTTTTGTGAATATTGGAATGTCTCCAGCTCTTTGCTATTATGGAAATGGTTCATGTGTAACTGTTCTATGCCTTGGATAAGAGTTAATGAAACAGAGAATGTACTTGTTCAGATGTACAGGGTAATGACAAACAGTTGATGTTCCCATTAACAGGCATAATGGGTCCTGTTAGTCCTCATCTCTCCAACCTTTTCATTGTCATTCTTAAAAGTTTGCCCAACTGCGAGGTGTGAAAATTTGTTGCATTCTGAGTTTAATTTGCATTTAACTTATTACTAATGACATTGAGCATCTTTTAAAATCTTCATTGGACATCCATATTTCACCTCCCATGAAATGCCTATTTATGTATTTTTGGCCATCTTTTAACATCTGTTTGTGAAAATTACTTACTGGTTGCACGTACCACCTCCCACTTTAGTTCTTTTCCTTCTTTTCATAATGTCTTTTTTTTTTAAGTTTTTATTTTAATTCCAGTTAGTTATCATACATTGTAATATAGTTTCAAGTGTACAATATAGTGATTCAACACTTCCATACAGTTCTCATCGTGACAAGTACACCCCTTAAACCTGATCACCTATTTAACCCATTTCCCCACCCATCTCTCCTCTGGTAACCTTCAGTTTGTTCTTTATAATTAAGAATCTGTTTCTTGGTTCCTCTCTCTCTCTCTCTCTCTCTGTCGCTTTCTCTGTGTCTTTTCCCTTTGCTAGTTTGTTCTGTTTCTTAAATTCCACAGTTAGTGAAATAATATGGTGCTTGTCTTTCTCTGACTTATTTTGGTTAGCATTATACTTTCTAGCTCCATCCATGTCATTATAAATAGCAAGATTTCATTCTTCTTATGGCTGAATAATATTCCATTGTATATATACCACATCTTTATCCATTCATCAATAAATGGAAACTTGAGTTGCTCCCATAATCTGGCTATTATAAATAATGCTGCTATGAATATAGGGGTGCGTGTATACCTTTGAATTAGTGTTTTTGTATTCTTTGGGTAAATACCCAGTAGTGCTATTGCTAGATCATAGGGTAGTTCTATTTTTAACTTTTGGAAGAACCTCCATACAGTTTTTCCACATTGGCCTCACCAGTTTGCATTCTGACCAATATAAGGGTTCCTTTTTATCCACATCCTTGCCAACACCTGTTGTTTCTTGTGTTTTTAATTTTAGCTATTCTAATAGGTGTGAAAGGTATCTCATTATAGTTTTGATTTGCATTTTCCTGTGTATTTCCATTTCTTAAACATCATGTTCATGTTTTCTTATATCCTTTGAACATATAAATACATATGTTTATACACATGTGTATGTATTCTATATATATATACTGTATATCCCTATGTTACATATATTACATATAATTCCTATATATTATATATATATACACAACATGTATATATGCTGTTTTAATGTACTTTTCTCCTAATTTTATCATATTTAACATTTCTGTGCCTGTTTTATTAATAAAGATTATTTTTTATTATGGGACATTTTCCTACCTCTTTCATGCCTGACAATTTTAGAGTAGATGCTAGACATTTTCAATTTTACATTATTGGTTGAGGGCTTTTCAAAAAATTACTTCTTTAAATATTTTTTAATTTTGTTCTGGGATACAGTTAAATTACTTGAAAGGAGTTGGCTTCTTTCAAGGCTCACTTAGAGCTTTGTTAAACTGGGCCCAGAGCAGGATTGGTCTAGGACTAATTTAGCCTCACTATTAAAGCAATACCTTTCTGATGACTCCGCCCAGAGACCCATGTAATAGTAAGTTTTTCCATTCTGGATGGTGAGAACAAGCATTAGTTACACCCCTTTTTTAGCTATGAAAATTGTTTTGCATACTCTGTACCAATGGTTCTTTCCCCAGACTTGAGTAGTTTATTCACATATGTGCCTAGAACACTACTCAGCCACAGACTCATGTGAACCCTTCTGTAGATCTTAGAGGTCTCTATGAAACTCATCTCTCTCTGGTCTCCACCTCCCCTACCAGCTGCCCTACTTGCCTGCCTGCCACACACAAATTCTGGCTACCTTAGTCTTTGAATTTCCAACCCCTTCTTGTCAACTCAGCCAGACTGCTGAGGTCTCTTTGAAATCCCCTTCTCTGAATGGTACACTGGAAATGCTGTCTAGCAGGAGACTCCTTACTTCTTACTCTACAGATTTCATTTCTTAGAATCTTCCTAAATGTCATACAAAGTATACACTGTTTGCTTATTATTAAGGTGAAAGGGCTTGTGGTAAACTTCCTTAAGGTTACAATTTATGAAACATTTATATGTATTTTTATCCTAAATGAATAAATCACTATGCTCTAAATCAGTAAAATATATAATTTTTTCCTGAATTCCCAGAAAGGCTGTCAGTCCATGTAAATAGGTCCCAGCTCTCCCACTGGTATTTGGCAATGTTTTATTTCCTTTTGTATGTAGCTTGATACATGGGTGGTAAATTCTGATTTTTCAGGTATATAGGCATAGAAGTCTTTGCCACTGAGAATGTAAAACTCTTCCTGGAAATTCCAATACAATTTTTAGGAACCTAGTTCTAATGGCCACCATCTTGGCTGTGAGCAGGTTTGAGAAAGCAGTCATGTTCTAAAAGGTTAAGATTCTTGATCTGTCTCAAAGAGCTCTCAAACCCATATGAAGGCATCATTGCATTCCCAGTTTTAATGTGCTTTAATTACAAATATGGCATACTTTTCATTCGGGAAGATAACACTTAGCCTGGGCAAGATTTATCCAGCATAAGCCCAACCAGCTGCATGGCATGCATGAGTAAGCAGGGGTTCTGCAAGTAAAATAAGTGCCTTTGAGAGTATCATATTTTCTTTTCTAAATTTGCAAGTTTTCCCAGAATCAAAGTGTTATTAGAATCTATAAAGGTCATAATTTTAGCATAGACCAAGATACAGCTGTAAGTGCTTGTTCAGGGAACATAGTGCCATTACTGACACACAGCAGTTGTCCAAGTGTGTTAGTTGCTAAAAGAAGACAGATACCTCCATTTTGTGTTACTGATGTGAGAAGGCAGAAAAAATGTCAATCATGCGTGGTTTATAAAGCAAGAACTTCCAGCTTTTCTAAGTTTTTTCTCAGGTGGGAGGCTCTTGTATAATAGGGGCTTTTCCATCCATGTTCTGAGATGTATGTTGTTAGATCCAGTGTTGGAAATGTAAGCATTTTGCATATTTTTTGACACCTCAGATGTCAAATGAATGTATTGTTATATTTTTATTATGGTATGGATCACCAATAATAAAAGGTATAGTAATAGCTCTAGGTACAAATGCATAGTTTTCTGTATTTTTAAAACATTGAATATTTTTTGAATATCTGTATGGCTCAAAAATCAAAACAATACAAAAAAGTATAGCCTGAAGATGATTGCTCCCCTCCTAGCCCCCATTCATTTTCACACTTCCCTCTCTCTTCTGTCTTACTAGTTTCTTGTGATATCTTTCCAGTGTTTTTTTTTTTTTTAATGCAGACACAAGCAAATATAAATATGTATATTTTGGGGACTCCTGGGTGGCTCAGTTGGTTGAGTGTCCAACTCTTGATTTCAGCTCAGGTGATGATATCAGGGTCATGGGATTGAGCCCCACGTTGGGCTCCATGCTGGGCATGGAACCTGCTTAAGATTTTCTCTCTCTCTCTCTCTCTCTCTCTCTCTCTCTCTCTTTCTCTCTCTCTCTCTCTGCCCCTCTCCACCACTCCCACACTCACTCTTTCCTTAAAATAAAAGAAAGTCTTAAATATGTGTATTTTTATTTCATTCTTTTTAATACAAATATTAGCATAAATGTTGAGTGCTATGAATTTTGCTCTTTTTTTAGTTTATTTTATTTATTTTGAGAGAGAGAGAGAGAGAGAGCACAAGCATGTGAGTGGGGGTAGGGCAGAGATAGAGATAGAGGTAGAGAGAGAGAGAGAGAGAGAGAGAGAGAGAGAGAGAGAATCCCAAGCCAGCTCTGCACTGTCAGTGAGGAGCCTGATGCAGGGCTCAAATCATGAACCATGAGATCTGACCTGAGCCAAATCAAGAGTCAGAAGCTTAACCTGACTGAGCCACCCAGGCCCCCCAATTTTGCTTTTTTTAAACTTAATAATAAAACCTTGAGCTCTTTCACCTGAGCATTGATATAGTATTGAATAGTATTTCTTTCTATGAATGTATCAGTTTCTTTAACCAGTCTCCTTCTGATGGATACTTGAGTTACTCCCAATTGTTTGTTATTATAATAGTGTTAAATGAAGAATCTTACAGATACTTTATTTGGTATATGTAGTATTTTAGTTGCAGGATTAATTCTTTGAAATGTAGCTTAAGTCAAAGGGTAGATGCATTTATAATTTTAACAAATATTATCAGATTTCTTTCAAGATGGACTGTGCAAGTTCTTACTCCTAAGCAGTAGAGTGACTTTCCCCATAGCTTTGCCACCAGAATGCATTGCCAAATTTGGATAATTGACAATATATTAAATAAGAAATTATATTTTAGTGAGCTTTCAATTTACATTTCTCCATTTATGAGTCAGGTTAAACAATTTTGATATGTATAATAATCATTTGTATTTATTTTTCTGTGAACTTTATTGTTGCCTTTTACCTATTTTCTACAAATTTGTTTACCTTTTTCTTATTTATATTTAAAAAATATATATAGTCAGAGAGATTGGCTCTTGGGATATGAGTTTCAAATGTTGAATTCCAGTGTGTCATTTGTTTGGGGTTTTATCTGTGGTATATATTTGCTAGTTAGTAGTTATTTATTTTAATTTAGTTGTTCTTTATGGCTTGCTGAGTCATAGAAAGGCCTTTCCAAGTCCAGGGTTATAAAAGAATTCTTCCATGTACTTTTATTTTTATGTTTTACATTTCTATATTTGACTCATTTGGAATTTACTCAGGTGTTGAGTTGGAGATATGGATATAATTTTATTCTTTTCTCTATGGCTCCCAATTCTCCAAACATTATGTATTAAAAAGTCAAACTTTTTTGGCTTTTTGATATCCACTTTTAAGAGATATCAAATCTAAGTGTCAATTGAGTGCTATTTCCAGACTTTCTGTTCTATTCTTTCAACAGAGTAGAATATGGGAAGTAGGAAGAGATCACTACAAAGTTGTCTGAAACTAAGTTAAATGTATTGCTTGTTAAGGAAGATAGAAAAATTTTTTAGGCCACAGTCTTTCTGAAAAAAAAAAAAATAACAGCAAATAAACAACAGCAATAACATCAAAAAGCTAGCCTTTCAGAATTTGGGGAAACATGAAGGGTAGGGATTGACTGACTTTCAGAGTGGGATAGGAGCCAGGGCTGTACTGATTGATTGAATGCAGCTTGTGTAAACCAGTTTTGTGGTTACTTATTTACAACTCAGAATATGGGCAAGGAGGAGCCAAATTTGGAATGTAGGGACTCCCTGTTCCATTTTCTATCTACCTATTCATGTCCTGTGCTAATTCAGGCCTATCATTTTATATAACCAGAAGGCCTATTCATGAACATTTTATGAGGGAGACAGTTTCATCCATATGAGCTGTTGAGTATGTTTGGTTTCTGCACAAACCTTGGTGATTTTATTTTCACAATTGCATTTTGACCTTTTATTTCCCCCAATTGGTTCTGGGTGCCATCGGCAGATGAGGTATTGTTTAATCTTTAAGATTTTGCAAGATTCATTTGAAATACAGTTTCTAAAATGTATGCCTTGATTCTGTTAATAGGCAAACATATTATGAACTTGAAGTAAGTCATGTAAATGTCTCTTGCTGCCAATTATGATGTTAGTCTTTACACATATGTGTAAGTCTTTACAAATATGTGCCTATCCATCCCCAAAAGATATATACAATCATTAAAATATTTTAATGGAATCAGTACTTATCACTTGAAAAAAACTTAATCTAAATGTCAAAAGAATTCTCTCTAATGGAGAATATGAGTTGCCTGTGCCTTATTGGCTTTTCAACATTGTAGTCCTGACAGATTGAACAAGGGGTTCTCGCAGTGTTGAACAACATGGGACCTTTGGAGGCATCTTAGGTTTTATGGCCTTTTGGGTCTGCAAAATTACTCAGTACTCATCCATCTGGGTTTCATCTTTATCAGTTTCATTGCCGTAATTTCTTCTTCTGTTCTATCCTCCCATATGGGTTTATACCTTTAAAATTTTAAATTAAATTTTATTTTATCCTTCACTGTTGTTTCAGTAGGATTGTAATTGGGAGTGAAGATAAATGCACATATTCAGATATCTTATTCAATTAGAAACCTTCCCATGGCCTTGTAAGAATTATTTTATTCATCTCTCTCTAACTAATTTGGATATTCCCTGGGAGAATACCTATGACCTACTCATTTTGTTTAGTGAGAGTTCTTGCCCATGGTAAGCCATCATAGGTTCTCAATAGATTAGTATTTTATTTTATTCTTTATTTTTTTAATGTTTATTTTTGAGAGAGAGAGAGAGAGAAATAGAGAGAGTGTGTGTGAGCAGGGGAGGGGCAGAGAGAGAGGGAGACACAGAATCTGAAGCAGGCTCCAAGCTCTGAGCTGTTAGTATAGAGCCCAACATGGGGCTAGAACCCATGAACTGTGAGATCATGACCTGAGCCAAAGTCTGAAGCTCAACCGACTGAGCCACCCAGGTGCCCCAGTTTTATTTTATTTTTTGAGAAATAGAGAGAGAGTGTGCAAGTGGGGGGAGGGCAGAGAGAAAAGGAGAGACAGAATCCAAAGCAGGCTCTACACCCAACCCACAGGGCTCAATCCCACAACCAGGCCACCCAGGCACCCCAATTACTGTTTTAATTAATTTGTACATAGCAAAATACAGATACAGCTGAGAGAAGGAACTCTGTAAAGGTTGTATTGATAGAGAATTTTCCATCATACTGTGCTGTGCTCTAATAGAATAGTTTGGATCCGACAGGAGGTGCAAGTTTTTCTATTCAGTTCTCATTATCTATTTTAATCCACTTATTCTCAATATAAGCAACTTTCTTAGATTTGAAATAAGATTAAATCATACCCAGAAAAAAAACAGAACATGGCAACAGAGAAAATTGCTGTCATTTTATGTCAAGGAAAATAAATCTCATTCATGATTATATATGGCACTCTACAATAAATTCCCAGCACACACAGTGCCGGTTTTTCCAGAAAAAAAAAAAGGTGAACTCTCCATTCCAGGAACTACTTTCTACTCAGAAAAAAAATTGTTTATGAAATGTTTAGCTTTTTTTTCCCTCAAAATCATTGAAGTGATGCACTTTCTATATGGAAGTCCGATGTCCATTCATAGCACTGGACTGTGCATTGGTTTCCAACACAGAGAACAAGAGAAACAAATTAATCATAATTAGAGCATTCTTATGTACATGTGTGTTTACATTTATTGTTTACATTTATTGACTTTACATTTAAAGTCGCATTTGACTTTAAGGATAAAAGAGCTGACTGTATTTTCATTTTACCACTTAATCCAAAAATGATACTGTGAGCGATGCTAGAGAAGTAAAAATTTCAGCTCTCAGGAAAATTAACAGACCTAATGTTGACTCCTGATAAAACCCAAAAGTCAACATTTCTTCCATCCCTCTGTGCTTTTCTTCCTTCCTATTTTTCTTTCCCTTACTCCTTTGAAGGGGTAATAATAGATAATATATAGTAAAAAAAAAAAAAAGTTGAAGTACAGAGGTACACAGTAAAAGTGTATGCCCATCACCAACCTCTTGTTTCTGTCCTCATAGGCAACCACTGCAGCACAGTCCATTTGTGAATCATTCCAAATATGTTCTATGCTTTACCAGTGTATATGAACAGATAACTAAATTTTTAATTTTTCTCAAATGTGTGAATATCATAGATACTTTTTGATCGATATTTTTCACTTAATGTACATAGGGGAGCCCATTTTTTAGGGATATTCAGTGTTTAAAAGCTGCGACTACCATTGTATGACTGTAGCTGCAGTTAACATACTTATTCCCTGTTGATGAAAGTTTAGGTGTTTTTCACTTTTATGTCACTACAAACAATGTGGTAATATATATTCTGGTACATAATATTTTGTAGACACATAGTATATATCTGTAGAATAAATTCCCAAATATGTACTGGCTGGGCCATAAAGTACATATACTTAATATTTTGATAGAAAATCCAATTTGCCAGTTTATGGTCCCACTGGCAGTGTATGGATACTCTGGTTCCAACCCCCCCCCCCCACCTCATGTGTTATCAAATTTTAAAATATTTTCTGACCCAATTGAAAATTGAAATCTTGCTTAGTTTTGTTTTGTATTTTTCTTATTATAAAATAAGATTCGGCATCTTTTCACATGTTTTTTACTTTCTATGATTTGACTTTTCATAATCTTTGCTTATTTTTCTTTTGGATGGTTGATTTATACAAGTTTATTATATTAATGGCATTAGTTCTTATCATCTTTTTTGTTGTAGAAACTTTTTCCTGATTTTAATTCATCATTTGAACTTGTTTATGTGAAACTTTTATTTTTTAGGGGTCAAAATGTATCTTATTTTCATTGCTTCTGGTTTTCATTTGATTGCTGAGAGAGAGAAAGACAGAGAATTAAAAATGTTTGTCACATTTTCTTTTAGTACCCTCATCTGCCTTGTCTTACATTAAAAAGGATGCTCTCCCTGGAATGTATTTTGGTGTTAGAGTGACATTGAATCCAGTCATCTTAATGTCTGTAAATTACTTTGAATATCCTTTAGTGTTTATATTATAGTATTATGTGTGTTACTTATGTTGATCTGTAATGCAAGTCATTTTATCAGAAAGCCCGTACTCCTGAGAAGCGACTACAAGCTCTTCTGTTATAACCGGCTCCATCAAGCCTTACTTTTCTAATTAGCATGTTGAATGTCAGAAATTTTTTCTTTTTTTTTTTTTTTAAAGTTTTTGTGTTGAAATTGTTACCTGTTTACTAATTTGATGAAAATTAGCAATGGAATACCACTGGTGAAATTAAAAGTATTTCAGATATATGGATGGGTCAAAAGATTTTAGAGACATTCAAACCATGCATGAACGGGGCTTAAGAATCCATTGAAGTTCCACTCTGCACCCTTTGGGATAGAGCTTGAGTCTTAAATCTCTAAGTAGTTCTGAATCCAGCCATTAGTTTAAAAGTGTGGTTGGTTGTATGATGCTGATTATCCCTTCTCAGGAATGTTCAGGTCTGGCTCATGTGAATCTTTTATGCAAGGTAGTGGTTAAAGTATCTTGGACATTATTTAACATGTAGAGTGTGTGTGTGTGTGTGTGTGTGTGTGTTTGGAAGCTTGCTTTCATTCTGACTAAAGGAATGTCTATAACTACATCCATCTCCTCAAAGGTTCAGTGGCTACTTTTATATAGTGAAACTTGGGTGCACATACCTCTATTACTTAAGTCAGCTTGCAACAACCTATTTCTTCATCTATCTATCTTTCTTTCTTTCTTTCTTTCTTTCTTTCTTTCTTTCTTTCTCTCCTTCCTTCCTTCCTTCCTTCCTCCCTCCCTCCCGCTTCCTTTTCTTTTTTTCTTTTTCTTTCTTTCTTTCTTTCTTTCTTTCTTTCTTTCTTTCTTTCTTTCTTTCTTTCTTTCCTTCTTTCTTTCTTCCACATCAGTTGACCTTTAATGTCTAAAAGAGGCATGCATGCAGAGCATAGATGTGGTGGGGTCAACCTAATCCATTTCTGTTGGTCATTCTTGTGTTATACTCTTAACTCTTAAGTAATCCATATTTCCTCACTGATTTGAAATGCCACATTTATCATATACTAGATTCCCATAGACATTTGGGTCTATTTCTGGATTCTTTATTTGGTTTACTCAATCTATGCTAGAATCAAACTTTTAATTAATTACAGCTTATTTTTCAGAATTTTCTTGGTTTGTTTTTTCATGTAAACTAAGAGCCTTGTCTCCCCCTACTCCCACCATAAAAAAATTCCATCTTTATTTAATCTATCTGTCTGGCACTTACATAGTTCTTACTGGATACTAGGCACTGTCATGAACATGTTAAATTTACAAGCTAATTTAAGAAGACACTTTTATAATTTTTACTCTTCTTAACCAAGAATTGGTATGTCTTTCTATTAAAGTTTCTCTTATATTTTTCAGTAGGCTTTATCATTTTCTTCCTGTAAGATTTTATGCAGTTTTAAATTTATTTTTTTTATTTTAACTGAGGTTTTTTCCATTCATTATATTTTATAATGAGCTATTTCTTATCTATGAAAAGGCTGGTGATTTTCAGTATTAGTTTTGTAACCACCCAGAATATTAGATTCTCTTATTTCAGTTTCTAGAAATAAAACATAATCATCTACAAATAGTAAAATTGTCTTCTCCTTTCCATTGCTTATATCTTGCCTTTCTGGTATCTAAATGCATCAGCTAGCACTTCCAGAACTATATTGAATGTTCTCTCAGTGGATATTCTCACTGCATGATTTTAGGTTGTTTTAAGAGTCCCTACTGAAAAAGAAGACTCTTAGATATTTGGAGGGCCTCTCACTACAGTCTGTATAACCTAATTGCATGGTTTAATTTGTTTTTGTTTCATTTTTGAGATTGTAAGGCCAGGACCTAGTTTAGTCCCTGGGACTTCATAGGTGCTTATCAATTATTTATTGTATGATAAATCAGTGAATGAATGAATGAATGGCATAGTTGTCTGAAGAAGGTATGCATTGTTTTTTCTTTAAAAAAATTTTTTTTAATGTTTATTTGTCTTTGAGGGAGAGACAGTGTGTGAGTGGGGGTGGGGTAGAGAAAGAGGGAGTCACAGAATCTGAAGCAGGTTCAAGGCTTTGGGCTGTCAGCACAGAGCCCGACTCCGGGCTTAAAGCCACGAACTGTGAGATCATGACCTGAGCTGAAGTCCGGCGCTTAATGGACTGAGCCACCCAGGTGCCCTGCATTGGTTTTTCTTAAACTTCTTGGTATACTTTTCTCATTAAGCTTCTTTCTTTTGTGTCACACTTTTTACCCTCAATGTCCTTTTGTTTTCAAAACTTTTTTGTTTTTCATGCTGTCTAGAATCCTAACTGCCTATTTTCCAACATCCTCTGGAATCTGATTCCACCCTACCTATCCAAACCTAATTCTATCATTTCACCGTATTTGCTTATTTTTCTCCCTAGGTTAATCTCTACCATTCCATACAAACATGCTAGGTTCATTCCCACCTTAAGGGTTCCATTTTTAACTTCCCAATACTTTTTGCATTGCTCTTTGTCTATTCAAACTCTGCCCATTCTTCATACTCTAGATGAAGGACTATCCCATAAACATTCCCAGTTCTCTTAGCCTTTCTTCTCCATATTTCATAACTCCAACGATATTTATGGCCAATAATGGACACCTTAATAGATAATTATGTACTATTTTGTGTTGCTGACCATAATTCATGACCATTCATCTTACCACCCAGAGTAAATTATAATCTTTTTGAGGGCAGTGACCATGACTTAAGCAGTCCAATATAATCCATAGCATCTTGCACAGTGCTTAGCACAGAGGAAACTGAGGGTTGCAAATGCTGGCTGTAAATAAATAAAGCCAATAAACTTGATTTATTTGGCCTGAAAATAGCTCTTTTAAAATGAAGTATTAATGCCTTAGGCTGTGCATGTTTACTTCTCATCACAGACTTCTTTGTTGTACTGTAGTTAGGATGGAGTTATACTTTTAACTTACCTGGTAGACAAGTCTGTTTGTGATATTACAGGGTTTCAGTATGGGTTAGCTGACCATTTCCTATACAAGAGGTAAGGTGAAGTGATAACCAGATGAGCGTAAAACATGGCTGATTTCAGTTTTCAGTCAGGAAATTAGTTCATTTGGGGAATGGGAATATTCTGGCTCTGTTGCTTAAATGTCAGGACAAGAGCACTTCTGTTTTTATAACTGAGTGACGAGAAGAGTTAGCACTTATCCCATCTGCAAGGGAGGCTGAGAGACTGAGTACTTTTCACTGGACACATTCATACTTTGAACAAAGATAGGATTATTCATTTAAGAAAGAGGAAATGGATATTGGTTAGGCAATGGCAGTCAGCCATAATATAACTTTTTAAAAGTAGAAGTAATTTAAAAATTCACAGGATTGAGTTTTATATCTTCAGAATCATTAGAATTTTCCCAATTACTTACTTATAGACAAAAAGTAAAATGTATTGAGTAATGTATACATTTAAAATTTATGTATAAGAATGGGCCCTAGATGGTCAGAAGCAAGATAGGGATGTCCACTCTCACCACTTTAATTTAACATAGTACTGGAGGTCCTAGCCTCAGCAATCAGACAACAAAAAGAAATAAATGGCATCCAAATCAGCAAGGAAAGAGTCAGACTCTCACTGTTTGCAAATGAGGTGATACTCTGTATAGAAAACCCAAAGACTGCACCAGAAAAGACTAGAGTTGACACATGGATTCAGTAAAGTCACATATAAAATCAATGTAAAGAAATCAGTTACATTTCCATACACCAACAGTGAAGCAGCAGAAAGAAGTCAAGGAATCTATCCCATTTATAATTGCACCAAAACCCATAAAATTCCTAGGAATAAACCCAACCAAAGAGGTAAAAGGTATGTATTCAGAAAACTATAAAACACTGATGAAGTAACTGAAGATGACATAAAGAAATGGAAAGACATTCCATGCTCATGGATTGGAAGAGCAAATATTGTTAAAATGTCTGCTACCCAAAGCAATCTACACATTTAATGCAATCTCCATCAAAATACCTCCAGCATTTTTGACAGATCTAGAATGAACAAACAATCCTATAATTTTTGTGGAACCACAAAAGACCTTGAATACCCAAAGTAATCTTGAAAAAGAAAAGCAAAGCTGGAGGCATCACAATCCTGGAGTTCAAGTTATATTACAAAGTTGTAGTGATCAAGATGGTATGGTACTGGCACAAAAACAGACACATAGATCTGTAGAACAGAATAGAAAATCCAGAAATGAACCCACAGCTATATGGTCAACTCATCTTCAACAAAGCAGGAAAGAATATCCAATGGAAAAAAGACAATCTCTTCAACAAATGGTGTTGGGAAAACTGGATAGCAATGTGCAAAAGAATGAACCTGGACCACTTTCTTATACCATACACAAAAATAAATTCAAAATGGATGAAAGACCTAAATGTAAGACAGGAAACCATCAAAATCCTAAAGGAGAACACAGGCAGTAACCTCTTTGACCTTGGCCATAGCAACTTCTTACTACATATATCTCTTGAGGCAAGGGAAACAAAAGCAAAAATAATCTATTGGGACTTCATCAAGATAAAAATCTTTGGCACAGTGAAGGAAGCAATCAACAAAACTAAAATGCAACCTATGGAATGGGAGAATATATTTGCTAATGACATAGCTGATAAAATGTTAGTATCCAAAATATATATAAAGAACTTATAAAACTTGAACACCCCAAAAATGAATAATCCAATTTAAAAATGGGCAGAAGACATGAATAGATATTTTTCCAAAGAAGACATTCAAATGTGGCTAACAGACACATGAAAATATGCTCAGCATCACTCATCATCAGGGAAGAAATACAAATCAAAACTACAATGACATATCACTTCACACCAGTCAGAATGGCTAAAATTAACAACATAGGAAACAACAGGTGTTAGTGAGGATGGAGAGAAAGGGGAACCCTCTTACACTGTTGGTAGGAATGCAAACTGGTGCAGCCACTCTGAAAAACAGTATGAAGGTTCCTCAAAAAGTTAAAAATAGAACTACCCTATGATTCAGCAATTGTACTACTGGGTATTTACCCAAAGAATACAAAAACATTAATTCAAAGGGAGACATGCACCCTGATGTTTATAGCAACATTGTCAACTATAGCCAAATTATGGAAAGAACCCAGATGTCCACCAACTGATGAATGGATGAAGAAGATGTGGTATATAGACACAATGGAATATTACTCAGGCATAAAAAAAAGAATGAAATCTTGCCATTTGCAACAGCATGGATGGAGCTAGAGAGTATAATGCTAAGCCAAATAAGTCAGAGAAAGACAAATACCATACAATTTCACTCATATGTGGAAATTAAGAAACAAAATAGATGAACATATGAGAAAAGAAAAAGAGAGAGGCACACCGGGTAACAGACTCTTAACAATAGAAAACAAACTGAGGGTTACTGGAAGGGAGATGGGCAGGGGGATGGGCTAAATGGGTGATAGGTTAAGGAGGGTGCTTGTAGTGATGAGCACTGAATGTTGTATGTTAAGTGATGAATCCCTGAATTCTACACTTGAAACTAATATTATACTGTATATTAACTGGAATGTAAATAGATAAAAACTTATAAAATAAACATAAATCCTATAACTATGGGAAAAAAAGAATGGGCCCTAGACACAGAAAAAACTGCATGATCTCATTTATATGTGGAATCTTAAAAAGTCAAATATATAGAAGTAGAGGAGAATGATAATAGCTGAGTCACCACATGAGAACCTATTCTCATAATTTATATAAATCAAATATATCAGAAATGTATATAAATGAGTAAAAACCATACCAAAAGTATGAAAATAAAATCGATCAAAATAACACATTGGCTGACCAATCTCAGTGTGAACAATTTATCCTAAGGGGTAAATTATAGGATATTTGAGACGTGTATTTATTGATTGATAAGATATTAAAAAGATACAAAGTCAGAAAAATGAGCTTTCAAATGTGTAAGATAATTTTACTTTCATTACAAAATTTTATGTATACATGTAAGAATATATGAAAGGTTGTTAAACAGATTGCTAACCATGATTATATTTAGGTGGTTGAATTATAGGTAACTTTATTTTCCTTACATTTTCATGAAATGACAGTTTATCATGAATAAATATAATATTATGATATAAAAAACTTCATAAAGTTTGCTTTATGGGAGAGTTGTTAAAAAATATATACATTATGAAACCAGAACAGAATGGCCTCCTAGTTGAAGAAATGGAAATAACCATCTTATTTTACTATAAAGTGGAATACATTTACTATAATATTTTAGTTATAGTAAGAATTAGCCTTCACAATAGTAAGAAATAGTAGGTAATAATGAAAATGAGTGATGTTCAATTATTAAGTCATTAGACCTAAATATGGTAATTTATTCTTTTATTTAACAAAGAGAAAGAACAATTTAAAGTGTTTCTCTTTATATAAAAAAATGCCAGAATTAAGGGTCAAAATTAAAATGTTCGACAGACTTCTCTTTAATATGCTTTCTAGGATTTAATTTCACTGCATTAACCTTTACACTATAATCAGAAGCAGAGTTATATAAAAGAGTGAAGCTAGAACTTAGATTACTCTGGCAATCCTCTATAAAACATTTTCTTGCTTTTTCTCCAAAGCAAATTTTAAAATATTTTAAAAACCAGAGGGAAGATCTTTAATAAGTTACCTAATTTTTGATTTCTGTAGAAGTAAAGGAATTCAGATGTAAAAGAAAAAGGAGCTTACGAGACTGTAAGCTGTATTTTAAAAATTAAAAAATATATTCTTGGAAAATACTTACTTAAAATCTCACTTTAAGCTTCTACTTGATGAATCACAAAATAGGACTGTGAAATTCACCTTACACTCTAACTTGTCTTGCAGAGAAAATGTGGTTTATTTAGCCTAAAGCTACTCCTGCCTTTATCCTGAGTGCTAAGATTGACGCCTCCTACTGAAACCAGAAACCTGCCAAGTAGGTTTAGGCAGGAGTCTTCGTCTGTCCTTACTGTTCCAACACTTCCTCTTCTCGAGGCCAATACTAGATAGAGCAGACACCTGATAATGTCACTCTTTCCTCCTTTTATCTTTTCCTTCTCTTTCTCTCCTCCAGAAGCTGGAAGGCATGGGATTTCCTCACATTACCTTTCCAGTCTTCTCTCCCCACAGTGATGATGCTCAAGAAGGAGGTAAAGGAAGTAGGAAGGTCCTTGCTTAAGGCAGTAGCCTGGCTTGCAATATAATTTTTCTCATGTGATAGCCTATTTTGAATGGCAAATGCCAAATATTACGTAATTCTTTCTAGTAAAGGAGAAAAGTCTGATTCATGCTGTTCTATTTGAAATTCAGATTTATTTCCAAGTTTATGCTTCCTATTTACCATGCTTTTCCTTTTCTTTTTTTATTGCCTTGTATTAGAATAATTGAGGTTTTATTATTCCACTTTTCCCTCCTCTACAGATTTGAAAGTTCTGTTTTCTATTTTTATTCTTTTAATATTTACCCATACATTTGTAATAAAAATCTGATTTTAAAAGTCCAAAGTTAGGGGCGCCTGGGTGGCTCAGCTGGTTAAACATCCAACTTCAGCTCAGGTCATGATGTTGCAGTTTGTGAGTTCCAGCCCCAAGTCGAGCTCTGTGCTGATAGCTCAGAGTCTGGAGCCTGCTTTGGATTCTGTGTCTCCCTCCTTCTCTGCCCCTCCCCAGCTCATGCTCTTTCTCTCTGTCTCTCAAAAATAAATAAACATTTAAAAAATTAAAAAGTAAAATAAAATAAATAAAAATTAAAGTTCAAAGTTAATCAACAATTCCATCCACCTCTTATCAATACAAAACTTAACATGTTAAATCTAATCATTCCATGTCAATGTGCTCCTGTGTTTTAGTAATATCTTGTTTTTAAGTGTCTTCCCAGATTAGTCAGTAGCCTTTTAATCAGTGTTCATTTAAAACTTCTCATAAGTATCAATTTCTCTACCTATCATTGATTTATGTTTATAGTGAAAGAAACCTTTATTATAGATTTGGTCATATAATTAATAAATACACATTGTAAAAAATTCAAACAATGCATGTACATATGAGAAATAAAATTTTAAAATTTACCTGAAATCCCACACCCTGAGAGAATCCCATTAACATTTAAAAGACAAATCTTTGATTCATCTTTTTACTCCCAGGTGCATGAGGACAGAGCATATATGACTTTTTTCTTTCCTAATACGGAAACTCTTTTTCAAAATATAGTCTTACGAATGTATATGTGTGTGTGTGTGTGTGTGTGTGTGTGTGTGTGTGAACTTTTTCTCTTCATTTTTCCATTCTATGGCACCCACCCACTCCAACAACCAGTGTTATCAATATGCTGATGATCAACATATATGCATGCACACAAACACACGTAGTTCATTTTATAAATATGAAATCATAATTTATATATTTTGCATGGATTTCCTCAACAATACACATTGCAAGTCTCTCTGAATCAGCTGATATAAATCCAATTCTGTTCTTTTTAATTGCCATATTATTTTGTGGTGGGAATGAAGGACAACACATTTACCATTCATCTTTTAATTGAAATTTAAGTTGCTTCCAATGTTCTTAAAGCCAGGAGTGATATTAAAATAAACATTTTGTACATAACTCCTGCCAACTAATTGTTTTATTTTTATGGAATTAAAGGGGTTGTTAGATCTAAGGGTATGTGTATTTTTAAAATTTAATTACAATATAACATAGTAAAATGTGAAAACATCATAAATGTATACAGATCACTGAATTTTCATAGATTTTACACACCTGTGTAATGGTATTTAGTTCAAAGAATAGAAGTTTACCAGCCCCCCCCACCTCCTGAAAGTCCCCTTTATGGTATTTACCAGTTACAGTTCCCACAAGGAAAATCATTTGCTTCATTTCTAACTGCTACATACTTTACTGCACCTTTTGTACTTTAAGTAGAATTATGTACTACGTATTTTTTTGTGTCTGACTTCACTTTTAAAAAATTTTTTTAATGTTTGTTTATTTTTGAGAGAAAGAGAAGTAGAGTGTGGGTGGGGGAGGGGCACGGAGAAAAGGAGACACAGAATATGAAGCAGGCTTCAGACTCTGAGTTGTCAGCACAGAGCCTGTCGCAGGGCTCGAACCCATGAACTGTGAGATCATGACCTGAGCCGAAGTCAGACGCTTAACTGACTGAGCCACCCAGGCGACCCTGACTTTACTTTTCAACATTATGTTTGTGAGATTTCTTTATACTATTGTGTGTGGTTGTGAATAATTTATTCTCACTGCATATATGATTCAGGTTTATGAAAATACCACACTATTTACTTATCTGTTTCAGTATATCTTTGGTGAAGTTATGTGGGCATTGTATTAATCTAAGAGTGAAATTGTGGGTCGTGTAGAATATGCATATGTTCAGCTTTAAGAGACACTGCTACATGGTTCACAACATAGTTGTGCCATTTTTCACTCCCACCAGCAATGCTTGAATCTGATTTCCCACATACTCCTGATGTTTGCTATCTTGTCTCTTTATTTTAGCCTGGCAGGTGTTGCATTGTATTTTAAATTTCAGTTTGCATTTTCCTGATTATTAAGGAAGTGTTAATATGTTTATTGGTCATTTGAATACTCTATTTTGGGAAATATATATCTTTTCTATTTGGTTGACTATCTTTTTCATACTGATTTGTAGGAGTTGTTTATATTCCTGATATGAGTTGATTTATATATATGCTTTTCCATCCTATGGCTTGCTTTTAGAAAAAAGGCTCTTAAAATATCTTGATGCCCAGAAGGATGTCATATTTTAATATAGTTCAATATATAAATTTTTTGGCTTTTTGTCCCACTTTAAGAAATATTTCCTAACTTGATAGCCTTAAAGATATTCCCTGTGTTTTTCTCTTAAAGCCTTATTTTGTTGCATTTTACTTAAAAATTTTTTTTGTAAGTTTATTTATTTTGAAAGAGAGAGTAAGCATGGGTAGGGCAGTGGCAGAGTAAGATGGAGAGAGAGAGAATCCCAAGCAGGCTCTGTGCTGTCAGCACAGAGCCTGGTGTGGGGCTCCATCTCATGACATGAGCCGAAACCAAGAGTAAGATACTTTACTGACTGAGCCACCCAGGTGGCCCTGCCTATTGCTTTTAAATGTAAAATCCACCTGAAATTGATTCTTATGTATGGTGTGAGGGAGAGTCAAAATACATCTTTTTTATATGGATATCCAATTGACTATTGTATATTGAAAAGGCATAATGTCATTTTTGCCAGAAATGAAATATGTTTTTCCCCCCCACTGGTCAATTTGCATCTTTGTGTGGATACCACATTGTTTTAATTAATACACCTTTTAAAACACATTGATCTTTCTTTGTAATTTCTCCACCTCATTCTTTAAAATAGCTTTGACTCTTTCTAGTTCTTTGTATTTCTATATGGATTTTGAAAGGAGTTTGTTAATTTTTTTGCAAAAAAACAAAAAAGATAACCTGTTGATTTTTCGACTAGGATTGAACTGAATCTATAAGTTAACTTGAGGAAAATTGACACTGATGTCTTTTCACTGTGGTGTTTTCTGATTTATATGCATGGCTTATTCCATTGTATGTATTTCTTCTTTAATTTCTGTCAGTACTGGTTTTGTAGTTTTTTGTATAGAAATCTCACCCACTATATGCTCAATCTATTCCTAGCATAGGTATTTGGTGAGTTTTCATAATATTGTAAATGATCCTATTTTATTTTCTTTTGTTGTTGTTGTTGTTGCTTATATGTAGAAATATAATTAAATTTTGTACATTAATCTTGTATCCAGCAATCTTCCTATATTCACTTATTAGTTCTAATGTGATGAAGATTAAATGAGTTAGTGCCTGTAAATCACATAGCATCATGCCTAAGAAGAACAAGTACTTAATAAATTTTAGTGTATTAAGAGAAGAGATTTCTTTTACTAGATTGGGTGTTGATTATTAAGGTCTCTTCTAACTCTGAGACTCTATTGTTAACATTACAGATAAGGCTATACTCCTTATAAATTACACTTTCCCAGTAGTATACATCTCAAATCACAACTAAAAATAGTATGAAGGGAGAGGGAATTTTAAGGATGGTGATCATACTCTTCCTCAAGAGAAGCATTATTGCATTGTAGAGAAAGAAATCAAGTTTGACTCGTACCAATAAGCTGTGTAGGTAGCTAATATCAATTATAATGCAATTGATGCCAATGGCATTGTAACAAAACTTATTATTGTTAACCATAAATTAACTATGTGATCTTAGTGAAATTATGCTTTTATATTCTTAGTTCCTGTAATTATAAAATGATAATATATTATCCTTCTCAAACATTTGGAATGGGGATTATCTATGTATTGAGCATGACAGCATCTGGCGCAAAGTAGGTATTCCATAAATTATGTTATTATTATTTATTCTAAAGTATACTCAAAAATAAATAAACGTTAAAAAAAATTAAAAAAAAAAAGGGGGCGCCTGGGTGGCTTGGTCGGTTAATCGTCCGACTTCAGCTCAGGTCATGATCTCACAGTCCATGAGTTCGAGCCCCGTGTCGGGCTCTGTGCTGACAGCTCAGAGTCTGGAGCCTGTTTCAAATTCTGTGTCTCCCTCTCTCTCTGCTCCTCCCCTGTTCATGCTCTGTCTCTCTCTGTCTCAAAAATAAATAAACGTTTAAAAAAAAATTTAAAGTATAAGCTTCACAGAAAAACAAACTGTATTTTAGAGCCAAAGTCGGAAATAAAACACCTATATTTGTATTTATAAAGGCCATTTCCTAGTTGGCCCCAAATTATGTTATTTTATGTTACAACTCTCATAGTTTTCTTATATAACTAGTACTAATATATGAAGAAAAATGTTGGAGATTAGTTGATGTGTAGAAATTGGTTATAAGGCTGTAATTTAATCAGGGAATTCTAACACAGTGTCATAAACCAAAAGTATGAAATAGTTTGCTAATAGTTCGTTGGCAACTTGAGTAAAATTATGACATAAGTAATCTATTCTTTGTTACAAGGCAAAGAAAAAGCATCACATTTTATAATTCTTTTAATTTGATACTAATGGAAAAGTTTAATTGAATTCTAATCCCCTTGGGGGTTGTATGTGGTATAAAATAATACTAATGAAGAATTAAAACATTAAGTGTTTGAAATTTTTAAATGTGCATGTCCATTAAGATATAAAAGTATAATTACTGATACTTTCTGTTTATTACCTTTTATCTTTTAGCCTCAAACATACCCTTCTGTACTCTTCTCTGTGATCCTGGGGATACAACTTTGCAAACCGCATTTCTTCTTTGCCATCTGTGACTTCCTGCAAAATTAGGGCACAGGAGGCAGAAGGCAAAACTAGAGACAGGAAAAGGGACTTGCTCCTTCCAGTTTTGCTTCCTCCTCATGTCAGTGCCATGGCAGGAATAGTTTTTCACCCTGGTAGTGCCAGTTTATTTCTCATTCTCCCAGAACTGGCCTCATTTGTGTCCTCAGAGATATCAGTACCAACTTGCAGCTGCCCCCTTAGTGTCCCTTCCTTAGACTTCTGAGTCCCAGTCACATAGGTCTCTCTCCTGAGCTCCGGGGATACCAGCACCAGTTGGCCAGTTGTAATAACTTCATCCTTCTTCTTTGTTCCTCCAGCTGTAAAGATAAGTGTTGCTTTCTGTAATTCCTTTATCTGCTGCTTTAGTGGTTCCTTTTACCTTTCAGTCATCCTATAGCTCTTTTTTTTAATGTTTATTTAGTTTTGAGAGAGAGCATGCATGAGAGGGGGCAGAGGATCCCAAGGGTGCTCCCTGATGACAGGAGAAAGTCCAATGTGGGCCTCAGATTCACAAACCATGAGATCCTGACCTGAACTGAAGTCAGACACTTAACTGACTGAGCCACCCAGGCACCCCAGTCATCCAATAACTCTTTAACCAATTCCTTAAATTAAATTTACTCTGTTAAAATAACTGTGTGGTTTCTGTTCCCACAACTATACCCTGACTTATATATTCAGTATTTGAAGAAGATAAGTAAATTAAAAAATTGAATAAGGTGAGTAAAAGGTATACAGATTTTTAAAGTTTATTAATTTAGATGGCAGTAAAATATACAGAATAGAAAAAAAAGTGAATTGTAATCCTAATTTGGGGGGATTAGGAAAGAAATTCATACGTTAAACAATGTGTGCATAATAAAAAAAAGTATAAAATGACTAAATTTTTTAACATGTTTTCCATGAAAAGTTTTGGGAAAAGCCTCTGGATTAGTACTGATTATGCCTCACCTTACAGAATCTGTGTTTGTTATTTCAGAGCGGGTTTTTGCAAGGCCCCAAGTTGTCACTGAATTGGCTGCCCCTGGAGATTCCTCATTCACCATGCCTCTGGTTATATACTTTCAAGGCTGGGTCCCTATAAACTTGTGAGATATAACTTAAGGGTCTGATTTTAATTGTTTTTTCTCCTAATAAGTCATTTTTATTTTATGAGTCTCAGAAGTGCAAGAGAAAGAAGCATTAGAAGTGCACAAAATCATTGACATTCTGTGAAGAGAATTTGTTCAAATAGATGCCACTGCATTCAAGTACAATTTGTTACAGCATTCTGCTAAAGATGTTTCCACTTACCCACTAATGCAAATAACATCTTCCTTTGTGAAATGCCCATTCTGTCTATTAACTGTGTGATCTTTCCACAGTGATATTAATAGGACCAATCCCTTTTTTTGTTATTGGAATCATCCTTTTGAAATTTGAACCATAGTTAAGTTTCAATAGAAATGTCATCAGAAGACCTAAATGTTTGTACATGAAACACTGATATTATTCCTTCTCAATTTCATTTAAATCTTTTTGCATTGGAGATTTTATATAGTATACATATATAATGTATATCAAGTTTAAGCCCAATTAAATTTAAGATTAGGTAGTTAACTGTAATATTGAAAATAACAGCTATTTAATGTTCACAATTCCTAGGAATTTAGGTTTCTGGTGGATTATAGATTATTATTTGGTCAAGCAAAGCACGTAGTGGAGGGATGATAAATTAAAGCAAACATCTTGCCCTGAAAGTGCTTAATGCTCCTAAAACAAATTAAGTCATGTATATAAATAGCCGTAATATGAAGTAGAAAAATTGACAAAGAGGAATATATTTGCTTTAAAATAGTGCTGTGGGGCACCTGGGTGGCTCAGTCAGTTGAGGGTCCGACTTCAGCTCAGGTCATGATCTCACAGTTTGTGAGTTCAAGCCCCACGTCAGGCTGTGTGCTGACAGCTCAGAGCCTGGAGCCTGTTTCAGATTCTGTGTCTCCATCTCTCTCTGCCCCTCTCCTGCTTGTGCTCTCTCTCTCTCTCTCTCTCTGTCTCTCTCTGTCTCTCTCTGTCTCTCTCTCTCTCTGCCTCAAAACAAAACAAAACATTAAAAAAATAAATACAATAAAATAAATAGTGCTGTGGAGGGGTGCCTGGGTGTCTCAGTTGGTAAGCGTCTGACTCTTGATTTTGGCTCAGGTTATGATCTCAGGGTTCAAGTTCGAGCCCTCCAGCAGGCTCTGCGCTGACAGTGAAGAGTCTGCTTGGGAGTCTCTCTCTCCCTTTCGCTGCCCCTCCCCTGCTCACGCATGCACTCTCTCTCAAAATAAATAAGTAAACATTAAAAAAAATAGTGCTATGAAAACTTGGAGTCTAAAGAAAATTACTTCCAGTATGTGATGAGAGAAGGCTTTCTCTTAGCATATAGTGTTTGGCTCAATCCTGGAAAACTGACAGTGGGGGAAGCACATTCCAGGCAGGGTGAATAGCGCCTGAGTAAAGGCAAGGGATGAGATTGGGAAGTACAAACCTTTTAGAAGGGGTCAGGGAGAAAATACGTTGGCAGGGAATTAAAGAGAATAGGGAAAGTGAAATGAAAAGTAAATTCACAAAAATTTTGCTCAAGGCTTATGGATTGGTACTTAGCTGGTATGGTTTAACTTTGGTATATAACCCTAAGGTAATCATAACCATTACCATAGCTGTTAACCATAATCATAACCAAAATCGCAATCACACCTATACCCATGTCCACAAAATCTTTGGGAAATCACATGGATTTGTGGCTCTCAATTCTATAGGATCAGATACCTCATTCACTCTTCTTTAATTACATTAGAGATAATACAACCTAAAACTACATACTTTTGAAAAATCAATATAATGCCCAAACTCTATTAAAAGTGGAAAGTAGTTCATGAAACAATGTAAATTTCACTATGAAAATATTGAATATGACTGTAACAGAAAACATAATGAAGAAGCCAAATATTTGCCTGTTATCATAATGAATAAGTTTGCACTTAAGAGAAGTTGATCTAGGAGCATCTGGGTGACTCAGTTGTTTGAGCATCGAATTCTTGGTTTTGGCTCAGGTCATGGTCTCACGATTCATGAGTTTGAACCCCCATCAGGCTCTGTGCTGACAGTGCAAAACCTGCTTCAGATTCTCTGTCTCTCTTTATCTCTGGCCCACCCCCACTCATGTTCCCTCTCTCTTTCTCTTTCTCTTTCTGTCTCTGTCTCTCTCAAAAATAAATAAATACTAATTTTTTTTTAAAAGAGAAGTTGATCTAATACACTTTAAGTATAAGTAAAATCAAAGAGCAGAGGTACAGGGAACATAAAAACCTAGAATTGGGATAGGTAATAAAAGACAAGACTTACGAATATAGAATAAAAATGAACTAACCTCAGATGATGTGGCGATAACATCAGACAGTTACAGGCAATTACCTTCAGTCTCTGACACTTGGAGGCCAGGGACAAAGGATGGACTGAAACAAACGGAAACACCAGGGGCCACCAAAGGCTGTGTGGCATACTCTTGGAACAGGGAAAAAGTAAGAGTAATCTGTAACTGCCAAAGAAATTTGTTTTGTTTTGTTTTGAGAGAGAGAGAGAGCACCTGCGAGAGCATGCATGCAGGGAGGGGCAGAGGAAGAATCTTAAGTAAGCTCCACAGCCAGCACAGAGCAGGCTTGATCTGATGACCATGAGATCACTACTGTGAGATCATGACCTGAGATGAAATCAAGAGTTGGAAGCTCAACCAACTGAGCCATGCAGGCATCCCCAAGGAAATAGTTTTAATACGCAATTTTATAACCTAGATTTATCCTGTGCTATGATTAAACTTTACATAGGAGGTATTAATGTGAAAAATTAAAAACCCCTTTATTGACAAATTTAGCAAGATTCTTACTTATCATATGTCTTTGTTTATTTAAAAATATTCTTCTCTAAGTCTATTAGGAGTCTGGATCTCCTTTGTTATATGTTTGCAGGTGAACTAAGAATAAGAATACAGGACAGTAGTGGTATATTGTATTGTCAACTCAAAACCACAGACAGCATTGCTTTCCCTAAAATGATTTCCTGAACTGATGATCAACATTCTAGTTGCATTCTTGAAAAATATTAAAACCACAAGAAAATACTTTGTTATTATCTTTTAAAGATTATAAATGTGTTTATATGTCAAATATTTTAAGCTCAGCTAATTATAAATTGGTCTTTCAGTTGCATAAACATCTCGTGAGGTGTTGGAAAGTTGTGCTCAAGTGAGGCAGCTCTTGACTGTGAGTGATCATTACTTTCTGAAGCCCTAACATCTCTTACCTATCCACTAGATGCAGGTAGTAGTCCCTAGTCACTGTAGTGACCCAAAGTGGCCCCATAGATCTATAGAGTTCTCCTTAGGTTTTGGTGTAACCTTCACTGAAAATCACTGTTGTAGATGTTAATTATCAGTTTGCCAGGGTCAGACTCAAAGAATGAAAACTTTCAGCAATGATTTGAAAGATGGCCAAATAATTTTTGGTGTTCAGCATTCACTGAACTGCAGGAAGTAAGGCCATCAGGAGGAATAAATGCAAAAAGTGAAATTCAGAGGTGAAATTAAAACCTCATGTGACACAACACATATTTTTTAAAGTTTGTATCTAACTGCTGTACTCATAGGCTTTTGTAAGTAATTTTGTGCAGATATTTCATAAGCATCTTTCTGTGTTGGCATATTACCAGGGAACTATTGAAAAAAACTGGATTATGTAATTCACAGGTCTGTTTTCTATAAAATTCAATATGCTCCAGTAACTATTACATATCTGAATCACTTCAGAACTATAACAGTAAATATATCAGAATAAGTTCAGAAAAAAAATTCAAGTGGTTAAATGTGGAGGAGGAAAGGAACATTAGAAATTATTAACTTTCTTGAGAGCATAAAGGAGCAGTGCATGACCTAAGTGATGAAGTCACAACCTTGGGAGTCTCTCAGAACCTCTGTTAGTCAAGCAGATCATTACATCAGTAAATGTAATTTGTCCCCAATCCCATCCTGGAACTGTGATTGTTTTAAAGGACCTATGAACACTTGTTCTTATACACTCATTTATAAATGAGGAAAATGATTAATTAGGTGAGTATTTTTGCCCAGACATTTCCTTCGTTAAAAATATTTAATGAAAGGGGTGCCTGAGTGGCTCAGTCGGTTGAGCATCCAACTTTGGCTCAGGTCATGATCTCATGGTTCGTCAGTTTGAGCCCCGCTTCGGGCTCTGGGCTGACAGCTCACAGCCTGGAGCCTGTTTCGGATTCTCTGTCTCCCTCTGTCTGCCCCTCCGCTGCTTGCACTCTGTCTCTCACATTGTGTCAAAAATAAATAAACATTAAATGTTAAAAAAAAAAAATTAATGAAAGGTGTGCCTGGATGGCTCAGTCGGTTAAGCGTCTGATTCTTGCTTTCCACTACCAGTGCGTATATAATATATATATATTTATATATATATATTTAATGAAGAAAAAAGAGGGTTGCCTGGGTGGCTTAGTTGGTTAAGCATCCAATTCATGGCTTAGGTCATGATCTCACAGTTTCTGGATCAAGCCTATCGAGCCTGCTTGACATTCTCTCTCTGTCTGTCCGCCCTTCCCCCACTTGTGCAAATGAGTGTTCGTGTCCTCACTCAAAAATAAACTTTAAAGATAAAGAAAAGAAAAGAAAAAAAAACATTTAATGAAGTTATCAGTGACCTAAAAAAGAAATTACCTTTTTTTGCAAAAAATTTTCTATTTTGTAAAATCATAGGTGTTTATCACAGGCTATTTTGATGATGTACTTGTTAATCTTTACTTTTAAACAAGGGAAACCTTTAGAAACAGTGGAGCTGACCTCAAAGTATATCCCAGAATGGAACTATGTGGCCTAATCATGAACTCCTAGAAGGCAGAAACCCTCCCTACTTAACCTACTTTGCATGTGTAGCATTGACTAGAAAAGGAACTGGGTTAGGGACACCCTGTATTCATTCCTATCATAGCAATTATTTTCCTGTGTTATAATTGCCTGTCTGCTTGCCTGTTCCATTCCAGTATTCCCAATACTGGAAAATACCAAAACTAGAAAATCAGTTTCTTTTATACTAGGTTGGCCTGATTCTTAAAGTGATACAGTAAAATCCTCCTCTATAATTTTTTCAGTTTTATAGTTATAAGTTATCAGTATGTGTTTCTAGTTACTGTATTGTTTGATGCATACAAGTGTATAGCTACTACATCATCTTGGCTGAGTAGTGATTGTATTTTTATTTAAAAAAATTTTTTTAATGTTTATTTATTTTTTGGTACGGTGACAGAGTGCGAGCAGGGGAAGGGCAGAGAGAGAGGTAGACACAGAATCCGAAGCAGGCTCCAGGCTCTGAGCTGTCAGCACAGAGCCGGACGCGGGGCTCAAACTCATGAACCACTGAGCTGAAGTCGGACACCTAACTGACTGAGCCACCCAGGCACCCCATGATTGTATTTTTAAATTGTACCTTATATATATTTCACTCTCTTTGTATTTACATTTGCCTAGTAATTATTTCTCTATTTTTTTACTGACATTTTCAAATTTATTGCTTTAGGTATATTTCCTACAAATAGCATATCCTTGGGCTTTGTTTTTTGTTTAGTTCTGTTTTTGAGATATAATAACATATAACATTATATGTATTAGTTTCAGGTATACAGCATAATGATTCAGTATTTGTGTATACAGTTGGCCGTTAAACAACGCAGGTTTGAACTGCACAAGTTCACTTATACACAGATTTTTTTACAGTACTGTATTTTCTCTTCCTTGTGATTTTCTTAATAACATTTTTTCCTCCAACTTACTTTATTGTAAGAATACAGTGTATAAAACAGATAACATAAAAAATGTGTTAATCAACTGTTTATGTTATCGGTAAGGCTTATAGTCAACAGTAGGCTATTAGTAGTTAAACTTTTGGGGAGTTAAAAGTTATATGTGGATTTTCAATACCTGTAACTCCTGTATTGTCCATGGTCAGTTTGAATGAGCACTACATATATATACTTTTTTTCTTGTGGTGATAACTTTTAAAATCTACTCTCTTAGCAACTTCCAAATACATGATATAGGTACAGTATGATTTACTGTAGTCACCATGCTATACCTTACATGCCCAGGAAATTTGTACCTTTTGATCACCTTCAACCTTTTTGCCTGCCCCTGCCTCTGCCTCTGGCAAGCATCAATCTGTTATCTGTATTTATGAATTTGGATTTGGGGGCAGTAGGGGTTGCTGTGGTTTTAGATTTCACATATAAGTAAGATCACATGGCATCTTTCTCTGTCTGAATGTTTAATTAGTATAATGCCCTCTACATTGTGGTTTTGTTTTTTAAACATAGTTGGAGTAATTTGGCCCTTCCATATTTGAAGTAAGAACTTACATACTTCCTACCATATTAATGTTTACTATTTAATTTTATTGTTTTCTCCTTTACTTTTCCTTGTTTCTCTTGATAAGACCAAACTATACTTTACTGTCTTTTTCCTCTTATTTAGTTGAAAATTCAACTTTATGTTTCAGTTGTACTAGGGGTTACAGTTTTAAACACAAATTCGCACTTGTGATAATAATAGCAAAATATTAACTTTCTATTATGGACATTACTACTTACCTACCTGATAATCTTCTTTTTATCTGTACTAATCAGAATGCAGATTTCTTTGGGGAGAAAGGGTTGCGGCAAATTTGATTTCCTGTGCTTTTTTTTTTGACTAAGAGTGGCCAGGAACCTCTCTGTAGCTAATGATATACAAGCAGAAATTTATTAGGTGGGACTTTAGGGAGAATGATAATACGTATACTCAGCTGGCATGTATTTTTGACGTTTGCTCTTTCTCTTATCCTGCCTAAAATGCAGATATCTTGCTTCACAAGAAGCAACCATCTTGTGATCATGATGACAAAAGCCACAAGGAAGGGGACTGAGTGGGAATGCAGGCATTTAGGCCATTGTTGGCAATGTGGAACTGTGCCAGACTGCCTGTATCCACCTTCTCTTACCTGAGAAACACAGGCCCCTGTCCGATCAGACTACTTGTTTTGAGTAGCCGAATGCAGTCCAAATGGGGACAGTCACTGTGACCAAAGACATCTAATCCCCAGCTACTCACCTCACATGAGATGGATTAGATGAATGGTCTGATTCCAAACTCTTCCCGAACATGATAGAATTCTTGTATTTATCAGGGCGCCTGGGTGGCTCAGTCAGTTAAGCGTCCAACTCTTGATTTTGGCTCAGGTCATGATCTCACAGTCATGAGATGGAGCCCCATGTAAGGCTCCGAACTGATAATGTGAAGACTTCGTGCGATCCTCTCTCTCCCTCTGCCCCTCCTCCACTCGCTCTCTCCGTCTCTCAAAATAAATAAATTAAAAAAAAAAAGAATTCTTGTACTTCTCCCCCTTTCCCCTCATTCTCTACATCAAAAGGTTTGGTGAAATTATTTTGTGTTTTAACTCTCAACTATTATTTGTATTATCTCAGAGAATACCACTTTATTTCAAAACCCTTCATGATTTCAAGTCACTTCCCATTGTGAAGTTCATTTCTCATCACTTTTCTTTCTTCTTCCCCTTTGCTTATGTTAAGATTTCTGTTCTGAGTATTCTTTTCAGAAGAGATGTGTGTGAAACCTTCTGTGAGTCCTCGCTTATTAGTCTGTGGTTTTTCCTCTCACTAGCCTGTCAGTGTTATTTAAATGCTGTCTACTTGCCAAGATCATAGGCAAGAAATCTGATGTCAGTCTGTTCTTTTTTCCTTTGTAACTAATACTTTTTGTCTAGAAGCTTATATTGTCTTCTACTTTCATTGACATAAGCATTATTTAAACATTTCAATATAATATACATAGATGTTATCTTTTATAAGTCAATCCTGTTCAAATTCAGTGAGCACTTTTAACCTGCAGAATGCAAATCTTTCTTGAAGCCAAGCCTAGTATCTAATTATTGCCTCTTTTCCCTTGTTTCTTTCTCTCCTGGATCATCTATGATTTGCTCATTTGGACTCTCATGTGTCCTCCAAATCACTTTTATCTTTCTTCAGGATTTATATATTTATTGATTTTTGCTCCATTTTGAAACATTTCTATACTTTGATTTTTTGCGACAATAATTCAATTCTCAGCACTGCTCATTCTGTTATTTTTTTCATCTAATGTGTGGCATTTTTTAAAAATTAAAAACTATGCTTTCCATTTACAGAAAGTATGTTTTAATTCTGTGACCAAATGTCCTTAAGTTCTCTTCTTTCTTTGTTATTGATGATATCAAATGTGTAGCCTGTCCATCCCTGAGAGCTACTTTTTTGCTGGGAGCCACAAGCTCTGCTTGCTCTTCCCCCATCTGGTGATGGGCCCCTTTGGGTGCTGGTTTTTATTACCTTCAGGGCTCAGGTTGACCTCATTGGGTACTAGAGACATCAGCATCACCAGCCAAATGGTGGGGCAAAGTGAGCTGATGATAGACAAGCATGGCTTGTTCCTAAGGGAACCTCTTTTCTTTCCACTCTCAGCTACATAATTAGTGTCAGGATGAAAAGATGGAAGCCAACATTCTCTTGACCATATTTTGCTTTGGGTCCTGTTCTAAGCAATTTATGAAATTAAATATTCCTGTTATAACAACTCTTTGATCTACACACTGTTATCTCCATTTTATGAAAGAAGAGTCAAGAAACTTGCCTAAGCTTTCACAACTAGGAAACAATGGGGCCAGAACTTAAATCTGGGAACTCTTTGTCACTAGCAAGAGAATTAGCACTGGAATATGCTATTCTACCCACATGAGCATTCCTCACATGTGTATCCCTCATGGCTATTCCAGGACCAAGGAGATCAGTAGCTCCTTTAAAGGGATCAAAGCTCCCCAGAGGCCAGAATATCACCAGGAATCCCAGGGTTCAGATCCTTGCATGAGGCTTTTCTACTACCAGTCTTCATGCTCTATTGGCCAAAGTAGGGAAACATCCTATACCCCATCACTCCTTTGGAACCCAAGTAGGGCATAAGGCTTTCACATACCCTTTTACAAACCTCCCTCCCTGAGAGCTGTCATTTAACTTGGAGCTACTGTTGCAAGCTGGAGCAGTTTGAATAGGCTGGAGTCAGAGACATGCATCAATATTGCACCATCCTCTCAATGTAAACTGCTGGAGGGTGGTGACTGTTTGCATTCTCAACATCCCTAACATTATAGGAGGTATGGTAGTAGCTCAATAAATATTTACTAAATGAAATTACAAGAGGCCTTAACCATTGAAACCATCCTTCTAAAGTAGTACGTTAGACCTAGAACTCCATCCCCAAACTCTAATTCCCAAGCCAATCCTTTTCTCAGTTTTTGGAAAGCCATCTCTGAGATGGCTATCCTTTTACAAGGGGGAAAGGGAATCCTTCATTCTTTTGGTTATGAGTTTTCAACAATAAAAAAAAGTTAAGACTTTAATTTCTTATGGAACAAGTGAAGGAAGAAACACTGTGACCAGAGAAGAGCCCTAGAAAACTCTGTGTGATTGTGTGCGCGCACGTGTGTGTGTGTGTGTGTGTGTGTGTGTGTGCGCGCGCGCACACATGTGTGCGTGTGATGCTTGGAGGGAAAGAACAGAAAGATCAAGCTGATGAAAAGTTAACATGCCAACCCAGCCCCACAAAGAAGAAGGAAATGTTGCTTAGCAACTAGAAGTTTCAGGAAGGAAAATTCTAAATTCCAGTGGGGGAAAGTGTGGAAGGTAGGTTAATGTATATCTAAAGTGAAGGCTTTTGAGATGATTGTTGTGGTGAATAATTTGCTTTGAGAAATATGCTGCTGCTTTTCCTCTGCATCCATTAGAAATTTGTCCCTGTCTCAAAACATAACTAATAAATGGCCAAAATGAATGGAGTGACTAAACTGGGGTCAGCTTGTTCATTATAAACAGATGTGGCCAGGGACCAAAAATGAAAATCATCTGCTACTTCACTGCTCTAATTGTTTTGTCTTTTTAATTACCTTATCAATGCATGAATATATTCTCATGGTAGAAGATTTTTAAAATTCAGAAGTATTAAGAGCAAACCCTGAAATAACCCCTCTAGTATGCTTTTCCTACTTTCCTTTCCCAGTTGGTACCACTTTCAAGAGTCTGATACAGGCATCCTTCTGTCCTTGCCCATGCATTTGTGTGTGTGTGTGTGTGTGTGTGTGTGTGTGTGTGTGTGTGTGTATGTGTGTGTTCATGTTCGTGTATTTGCTTTATAATTTTTAACACAAGGGGATCATATCCTACTATTTGAACTTATATACATGTATACATATGTATACACATGTGTATATATACATATATACACATATATATACATGTATGTTTTATAGGCATATGTGTGTATAAGTCATTCTTTTTATGTGCCATACACTGTATTCCATTCACATCTTTTCTATTGACAGGTATCTCAGTGTTTTACACTAATACAGACAATAAATTTATGGATAGCCTTGAATATATCAATGGGCACTTGAGAAAGTGTTTTTTGAAAATTAATTTCTAGAAGTAGAATTGCTAGTCTAAAGGAACTTAAGTATTAGGTATATATTTCCGAATTGCTTTCCCAAAAGACTTTAAAAAGTTTACTGCATGTTAATGTGTCCATTTCCCTGTATCTTTCCCACATATGACAGTTTGTGCCATCTGATAAGTGAAAACTCACACACACACACACACACACACACACACACACACGATAGCCAGTGAGAATGACTATCCTTTATGTATGCTGGCCATTTTGTTTCTCTTTTTGATAATTGCCGTCTGGCATCCTGTACTCATTTTAGTGTTGTTTGTCTTTTACTAAATTATTTGTAACAGTCTTTATACATTCCAGTTATTAATACCTTGTCTGCTAAATGTGTTACAGTAATTTATTTCTACCACATATATTTTATCTTTTTTTAATGTTTTATTCCCAATTACACAGAAGTTTTAAAGTTTTCTGGGAGAGAAATCTTTCATCGATACTTGATAGTTTCTGGATTGGGGGTATACTTGAGAGGAGCTTTGCTACCCCAAAGCTTTAAAATATTCTGTATTTTCCTCTAATACATATATATTTTTGCTTAATGTTTAGTACTTGAAACCATCTGGAATTTGTTTTAGTAAATAATCTGAGGAAGAAATAGTATCTTGCTTTACTTTTTTCATATGATGGCTACTTTCCTCCAAATTAGTAAATATGCAATCTTTTCCCACTGATTAAAAGGCCAACCTAATTGTAAAGACTTACATATATGTGAATCTGCTTGTGTACCCTATTCAGTTTTATTTCCCTATTCCCAAACTCTCCAGTTTTAGTTAGAATAGGCCTAATCACATGTATTCTATCTATTTAGAAGTCCTGCTCATTGATAATCTTTTAGAATTTTTTTTCTCTGCCAGGGCATCTTCTTTTCCATGTGAAAGAAATTAGACAGATAAATAGATTGATACTGATACAGTCTTTTGGATTTTGTTTTCCAAGTATTTAACGTTTTTTAATGAGATCTATTTTTTCACTGGATTTTGCCTATAAAAAGAAATGTGCTAGCTTTATCTCTGTTTTTCCTGTTGACGATCATTTCTTTCTCCTGTGTCTTCATTACACTCAGCATTGCTGTGAGAGCTGTCCTTTTCTTGTGTCTTGAGTTAGAATGCTTATCAATTTTGCCATGAACTCTGCTGTTTCCTGTAGGTTTCATATAAACATCCTTTATTAATTGAGGATATTTCCTTTTAGCTTCCACTTGCTGAATTTTTAAATCATCAAAGAACACTGAATATAATCAATGGATTTTTTCTTTAGTCTGCTAATAATGATACATGCATTTATTTCGTAATATTTAACCAGGTGTTTTGGGAAACCCTTGTCAGACTTTTCTTTATAAGCATACATTTCAAGATTTTTCCTCTCCCATTTCTACTAAAGAACAGAGGGGAGAGATCATTTAACCAGTGTGAATAAGGTAATGGAGTAATAATTGGTTCAGTTTACTACCAGTCATTAGCTGCACCAAGAGGTTAGACAGAGATCTGTCTTCCTCACATAAAGTGTGAAGGAAAGGGGTCAGGCACATCAAAACAAAACAAAACAAAACAAAAAAACAAAAAACCAGAATCTCATAGGCAAGACTGAAACAAGTGCGATGATATCTACGTTTTGTGTAATATGGTATTGGTTATAGAATAAGTGTTCAGTGGAGTAATACTCTGTTTTCTGAATCTCTTAATGTACTGAAATTTCTGCCTCTTTATTTATCAGATGTACACACACACATATATCTATAACTAAGGGGAGCAACTTTCCTCTGATTTTTGCCAACATCAAAGAGAGATAATTCTACTTGATTATGATGTATTCTTTAATTTTCATGCTCATGAGAAAAGATTGGATTACATTCCTCTTTTTTGTACACATTTGTCCTTTGTTGACAGTAGAGTTTTGCTATTCTCAAAGAATGATTTACCAATGTTTTCATATTTTTTTCTGCTCTAGAACAGTTTACTTATAATGTAGAAAATATTTGAAGTTTGATAGAGTCCTTCTATTAAATTATCGGGGCCTAAAGTCTTTTAAAAATAGTTTTAATTGCCTTGTTCATTTCTTCACTACTAATACTTCTATTCCTATTTTTTTGTTTTAAGTTAACTATAATAATATATACTTTTCTATGAAGTGATATGCTTCACCTAGTTTTCTAAATTTATGGCGAAGGAGAGCCATAATGCTTTCTTATAATTCATACCTTGTTTAATGTAATTTTAGTTCTTGTGCCACTTATAATGTTGTTTATCTGTGTCTTTTCTAATTTTCTTTTCAATATAATTGCCAGATGTTCAATTTAATGGGATTTCCCAAGAACAAACTTGATTTCACTCATTATGCTTACTGTTTTCACGTTATTTAGCCAATTTCTGCTTTTATACTTATTAATTCTTTAACTTTTTTGGCCTATTTTTTAAAAATTTTTTAATGTTTATTTATTTTTGAGAATGAGAGACAGAGTGTGAGGGAGGGAGGGGCAGAGAGAGAGAGGAAGACACAGAATCCCAAACAGGCTCCAGGCTCTGAGCTTTTAGCACAGAGCCTGATGTGGGACTTGAACTCAGGAACAATGAGATTATGACCTGAGCCAATGTTGGATGCTTAATTGACTGAGCCACCCAGGCACCCCTTTTTGGTCTCTTGTCAGTCTTTCTTGGTTTCTTAAGTCATATGTGTGATAGGATGAGTAAATCAGATATTTGTTGTCTCAGTTTAATCTGAAACCCAGAGGCTAAAAGCAGAATAGTAGAGGGCAAGGAGCCCTATATTTCTAAATGAAGGAATAGTTTATCTGTGTACAACTGACAAAAGAATTAGCTGACAAGCAGTTTTGTGACCCTAAACTCAACTTGAGAGGATAAAAAGATTGAGGTTGGAGAGCCGAGGAAAAGAAGATATTGTGAGGAAGTGTTATCACTTGATGACATTTTCCAACCATACTTCCCTCCACATTTAGTGTGTGGGATGAGTGGGTGGAGGCAATGTTATCCCTGACCTCTGGACAAATTAGAGTGCCTTGAAGAGATCCTCTTAAAAAAAAAAAAAACTTACATCCAAGTTAGTTAGCATATAGTGCAACAATGATTTCAGATGATTCAATGGAATCAGTAGATTCCTTAGTGCCCCTTACCCATTTAGTCCACCCCCCCCCCCACAACCCCTCTGGTAACTCTCTGTTCTCCATATTTAAGTCTCTTATGTTTTGTCCCGTCCCTGTTTTTATATTATATTATTTTTGCTTCCCTTCCCTTGTGTTCATCTGTTTTGTATCTTAAAGTCCTCATATGAGTGAAGTCATATGATATTTGTCTTTCTCTGACTGATTAATTTCTCTTAGCGTAATATCCTCTAGTTCCATCCATGTAGTTACAAATGGCAAGATTTCATTCTTTTTGATTGCCGAGTAATACTCCATTGTGTATGTATATGTATATGTATATGTATATGTATATGTATATGTATATACACATACATATACATGCACACCACATCCTCTTTCCATTCATCCATTGATGGACTTTGGGCTCTTTCCATACTTTGGCTATTGTTGGTAGTGTACATGTGCCCCTTCGAAATAGCATACCTGTATCTCTTGGATAAATACCTAGTAGTGCAATTGCTAGGTTGTAGAGTAGTTCTATTTTTAATTTTTTGAGGAATTAACCTACTGTTTTCCAGAGTAGCTGCACCAGTTTGCATTCCCACCAGCAATGCAAAAGAGATCCTGTTTCTCCACATCCTCACCAACATCTGTTGTTGCCTGAGTTGTTAATGTTAGCCATTCTGACAGGTGTGAGGTGGTATCTCATTGTGGTTTTGATTTGTATTTCCCTGATGATGAGTAATGTTAAGCATTTTTTGATGTGTCAGTTGGCCATCTGGATGTCTTCTTTGGAGAAGTGTCTATTCATGTCTTTTGGCCATTTCTTCACTGCAATATTTGTTTTTTGGGTGTTGAGTTTGATAAGTTCTTTTTTTGAAAAATTTTTAATGTTTTTATTTAATTTTGAGACATAGAGAGACAGAGCATGAGCTGGGGAGGGGCAGAGAGAGGGGGAGACACAGAATCTGAAGCGGGCTGCAGGCTCTGATCTGTCAGCACAGAGGCAGACGCAGGGCTCAAACTCACGGAGTGTGAGATCATGACCTGAGCTGAAGTCAGACGCTTAACTGACTGAGCCACCCAGGCGCCCCGAGTTTGATAAGTTCTTTATAGTTTGGATACTAACCCTTTATCTGATATGTCGTTTGCAAATATCTTCTCCCATTCCATAAGTTGCCTTTTAGTTTTGCTGATTAAGAGATACTCTTATAGAATTTTATATCCCTGCCTTCCCCCCTTTTCCCCTGGTGTTTGATGAGGCAAAGGAACAGTTTTTGGTCTGAACTTACAGAAAATGAAAAGCAGAAAGTATGTGGCTAGAGCGATCTTCCTGTGGAAGAGCAGAGAGGTCCCTTTATCCACTGATGGATAAAGAGAAATATGTGTTTTCCTAAACCAGATGTCAGTCATAAAAATAGAGCCATTTGGATAAATGGACCAAAAAGAGGCTGGAGGTAACCTTAGATACTGAATCTGAGGGCAAAATCTTAAGTGGCCAGGCCAGAAACAGCTCTGCCTATATCAACAGAGCTACAATTGGATGTTCCTAGTGAAGAAATCTCTACAAAACCCACAAAAATACCCTATGAAGTCAGCGTTGAAAAATCATCAAGCCCAGAGAGCACACTCACCACGTCAGAACACCACTTCCCCATCAAGTCAGACTTTTTATTCCCCTTTATTCCCTTATCCCATCTCTGACTCTGCCCAGCTCCAACCCTGGAGCGTCCTAATATCACAGCTAATGGTGTGAGTTTGAGTGAGGAGGAGTTGACAAAGCAAGGGCAGAAGTTCCCACACACCCTGCCCTCTCCTGCTGAATTGCATCCTGAAATGAACCTGAGCTGGGGGAGAGAGAAGTGAAGCATTAAATAAAATCCCAATGTAGACTATTTTACTAAAATGGACAGTTGAATCCCTTAAATAAAACTGTAGTTGTTACTCGAAGTGACTGGAGGATTTTTTTTTTTTTTTTTTTTTTTACTGTCTAACCAGGAAAGCTATAATGTTTTCTCAATATTTTATCCAATGAGAGGGGATGAATAAGACTGTAGAATGGATTTAAGAGGATAATTAAAAATAAATAACTTTGTATTATGTTTGCATCCTATCAATTACTGCTAGTTCAACATACCAGTTACATAATCTTAACTCATTTATTTTCAATCTTTGTTGTTTACTAATATGTGCATTTAAATTTATGAATACTTCTCTGAGTACTGTTTTGACCACATTACACATATTATTATAATTAGTGCTTTCATTTTATTCATTATAAAGGTTATGAATTATAATTATAATTTCAACTTTATTTTCATCTGAAGGGCATTTAAAAATTTACAAGTGTATGACTCCTTTTGCTATTTTTTGTTGTCAGTTTCTAATTTTACTGCAGTTTGGAAAGAAAAAATTTACCCTCTATGATTTGTCTGTTTGAATAATGAGAATTTTCTTTGTGGCTCAACACACATATTTCTACCAGGGGGCTTAAACCCAGTATCAAAGGGAGCAGTTCTTGCGCCCCTAAATTCTTCCTTATGCAATTTCATGTTCTGACTTCCTTGATTTAGAAACATCAGGATCCAAACACATGTCACTCCATGTTGGCTATGTCCTACAGCTCCTTCACACCATCATCCCTTTCCTGGTATAGCAGCCCCCACACAATCTGATATGTTATGTCGTGACTTGACCCTAGTTATTGGTCTGGAGACCTGGGGGAATGGTGAGAGGATAGATGCTGAGTGGGATGCGTACTTTCTTGCAAGACAGAGACCTCTGGACCATCTCCAAGCAAGGGAGGTGTGACAGCCTTTTTAAGGGAGGGGTGGGCCACTTCTACAGGTCCAGATGGTTCAGGGAAATCTGAGATTTCAAGTTTCTCCAGTACATCAACCAAGATGGTTCCATACTAACACTCAGAGTCACACTCAAGATGATGAAGGACCTGACCTTGGTAGAGCAGACTTAGCTTTGTTTGCAGCCAGCTATATTTATAATTAAGTAGTCCTGTACCTGATTCACAACTCTTTTCTTTCTGTTGTCCTATTGCAGGAGGAGAGATTCTCTTCAAAAGCTGCCAAGGAGACTCCCTATCTTCCCCACTTTGCCCTAAATTGATGATTAATCATCAATGGGCTTTTATTTTCCTTCTCGAGTGCCTGGTTGTACTCAACAAATTCCGTCTGATTCCATTGTCCTTATAATTATGACTTTTCTCAAACCTGTTGAAGATTTGAGACCTTGCACACATCAGTGCTTTTCCTTCCACTATGATCCCATCTCAGTTAACCACCAGTGGAATTTTAATGGTTTACTCTGCAAGAGCTAGTCTCCTAAGATGACCCCAGTGCCACCGCATCCTACATGTGTATGTTACACATCCTATTTCCTCTCCCTTTGAATCTGGCTTATGCTTGTGATTGCTTTGATCAATAGAATATGAAATGAGTGATGCTTTGGCCTAGCCTTTAATTGACCTAGCAGTTTCCACATCCTCTCTTTTGGAACACTTGTTTTTGGGATGTTCGCTCTTGGAACCCAGCTGCCATGCTGTGAAAAGCCCACTTGTAGGCATGCTGATCGCCAGTCCCAGGTGATCTCACAGTTGAAGCCAGCATCAGCTTCCAACCATGTGAATGAGCTCAATTAAGCTCATGACTTGATGACTGCAACCCCAGCTGACCTCATCGAAGCTGGAGAACTGCCCAACTGAGCCCACAGAATCATGAGAAATAATGAAATGGTTATTTTAAGACACTAAGCTTCGGAATTACTTGTTATACAACAATATGTAATCAGAAAATGTTGCCACAGTATGTCGGGAGATGCCATACTCCATTCACTGTTAATAGTGGGATCTTCACTGTTAACCAGCTGGTGAGTGATTTGGCTACAAAAATTTCATCCTTAAAGTCTGCTTCCTTGGACCACTTAGCACCAACTGCCTGAAATCAGGTCCCCTTAGAAATATTTGTTGAGATAGAGAAGACAGAGATAAGCATGCGCAAAGTTGTATTGGAGAGCAATGAGAAACAATGCCTGTGAGGGAGTAAGTAAGGACTGAGCAGAAGGAGAAGTTGAACTATGATGTATTTGTCCTAGAGGTTTCAGCCAATCCTGCAGGGAGCTCTGAAGATGGGACCTTCAGAGGTGTCCTAAATTGAGGTAAAAAGTATGGGATGAGTAATTGGATGCAAGCTGCTTCCAGGGAGGGAGCCAACATTGAGAGCAGCATCCGTGACAGTGCACCACTCTATTGCCAATTTCAATATTTTATAAGGCTGTTTTATTTTCACCCCTTTTATCTATCAAACTTTTGTTTGACTTAGTTATTTGAAAACTATAACCACTTTCTATTCTTTCGATTTTTATCCTTACATGTTTGAGTGTGCATTAACCTTATAACTTTCTATCAATGTCCATATTTAATCAGAATATCTCTTCTTTGCTTGGAAGGCATGGGATTTATAGTCTATTTTTATGTTTTCTTCTCTTAGCCTCTCTCCTCTGCTGCCACTCATGCTTCTAGACTGATGTATTATGTAAATCCACATTATTTTATTTGCACTAATAACTTTCAAAACTTAGATTTTTGGGGGCGCCTGGGTGGCTCAGTCGGTTGAGCGTCCGACTTCGGCTCGGGTCATGATCTCACAGTCTGAGTTCGAGCCCCACGTCGGGCTCTGTGCTGACAGCTCAGAGCCTAGGGCCTGTTTCAGATTCTGTGTCTCCCTCCCTCTCTGACCCTCCCCTGTTCATGTTCTGTCTCTCTCTGTCTCAAAAATAAATAAACATTAAAATAATTTTAAAAAACTTAGATTTTTTGCTCATTTAGCATTCTTTCTTGTATCCTATGTCACTCCTGTGCATATAAAATGTTTTATTGCAGTTCATCCTATAGTGATTATTTTTTTAATTTATTTATTTTAATTCAAGTTAGTTAACATACAGTGTAGCATTGGTTTCAGGAGTAGAACCCAGTGATTTATCACTTACATATAACACCCAGTGCTCATCCCAACAAGTGCCCTCTTAATGCCCATCATCCATTTAGCTCATCCCCCCACCCACCTCCCCTCCAGCAACCCTTGGTTTGTTCTCTGTATTTAAGTCTCTTATGGTTTGCTTCCCTGTTTTTATATTATTTTCCCTTCCCCTTCCCCATGTTCATCTGTTCTGTTTCTTAAATTCCACATGAGTGTAATCATATATTTGTCTTTTACTTATTTCTCTTAGCATAAATACACTGTAGTTCTGTTCACATTGTTGCAAGTGGCAAGATTTCATTCTTTTGAATCGCCGAGCAATATTCCATTGTGTATATATACCACATCTTCTTTATCCATTCATCAGTTGATGGATATTTGGGCTCTCTCCATAGCTTGGCTGTTGCTGATAGTGCTGCTGTAAACATTGGGATCCATGTGCCCCTTTGAATTAGCATTTTTGTGTCCTTTGGATGAATAGCTAGTACTGCAATTGCTGGGTCATAGGGTAGTTCTGTACTGTTATCCAGAGTGGCTGCACTAGTTTGCATTCCTACCAGCAGTGCAAAAGTGTTCCTCTTTCTTTGCATCCTCACCAACATCTGTTGTTTCCTGAGTTGTTAATTTTAACCATTCTGACAGGTGTGAGGTGGTATCTCATCATGGTTTTGATTTGTATTTCTCTGATGATGAGTGATGTTGAGCATCTTTTTATGTATCTGTTAGCCACCTGGATGTCTTCTTTAGAAAAGTGTCTATTCATGTCTTCTGCCTGTTTTATCACTGGGTTATTTGGTTTTTTTGGGTGTTGAGTTTGATAAGGTCTTTATAGATTTTGGATTTTAACCTTTATCCAATATGTCATTTGCAAATATCTTCTTCCATTCCTCTGGTTGCTTTTTGTTTTGTAGATGGTTTCCTACGCTGTGCAGAAGCTTTTTATCTGATGAGGTCCCAGTAGTACATTTTTGCTATCATTTCCCTTGCCTCTGGAGACATGTCTAGTAAGAAGTTGCTGTGGCTGAGGTCAAAGAGGTTGCTGTCTGTTTTCTCTTGTAGGAGTTTGATGGTTTTCTGTCTCACATTTAGGTCTTTCATCTGTTTTGAATTTATTTATGTGCGTGGTGTAAGAAAGTGGTCCAGTTTCATTCTTCTGCATGTCACTGTCCAGTTTTCCCAGCACCATTTGAAAAGACTGTCTTTTCTTCCACTGGATATTCTGTCCTGCTTTGTCAAAGATTAGTTAGCCATACATTTGTGGGGCCATTTCTGGGTTCTCTATTTTGTTCATTGATCTTTGTGTCTGTTTTTGTGCCACTACCACATTATCTTGATTATAGCTTTGTAATATAGCTTGAAATCTGGAATTGTGATACCTCCAGCTTAGGTTTTCTTTTTCAACATTACATTGGCTATCCAGGGTCTTTTGTGGTTCCACACAAATTTTACAATTGTTTGTTCTATCTATGTGGAGAATGCTGGTATTATTTTCATAGAGATTGCATTGAATGTGCAGATTACTTTGGGTAGTATTGACATTTTTTAAAAAATTTTTAATGTTTATTTATTTTTGAGAGAAAAAGGAGGGTGCAGAGAGAGTGGGAAACACAGAATCCGAAGCAGGCTCTAGGCTCTGAGCTGTCAGCCCCAAGTCTGATGCAGGGCTCAAACGCATAAACTGTGAGACCATGACCTGAGCCAAAGTCAGATGCTTAACGAACTGAGCCACCCAAGTGCCCCAATGTCAACATTTTAACAATATTTGTTTTTCCAGTCCATGAGCACAGAATGCTTTTCCACTTTTGTGTCTTCTTCAATTTCTTTAATAAGTTTTCTATAGTTTTTAGCATACAGATCTTTTACCTCTTTGGTTAGATTTATTCCTTGGTATCTTATGGTGTTTGGTACAATTGTAAATTGGATCGATTCCTTGATTTCTCATTCTGCTGTTTCATTATCAGTGTATAGAAATGCAACTGATTTCTGTATGTTGATTTTATATCCTACTTTGAAGAATTCATGTATCAGTTCTAGCAGCTTTTTGGTGGAGTCTTCTGGGTTTTCCACATAGAGTATCATGTCATCTGCCAAGATTTCTTCCTTGCCAATTTGTATGCCTTTTATTTCTTTTTGTTGTCTGATTGCTGAAGCTAGGGCTTCCAGTACTATTTTGAACAACAGTTGTAAGAGTGGACATCACTTTCATGTTCCTGGCCTTAGGGGGAAAGCTCTCAGTTTTTCCCCATTGAGGATGGTCTCAGCTGTGGGTCTTTCATATATGGTCTTTATGATGGTTTAGGTGTGTTCCTTCTGTCCTTACTTTCTTGATGGTTTTTTTTTTAATCAAGAAAGGATGCTGTATTTTGTCAAATGCTTTTTCTGCATCTGTTGAGAGAATCATATGGTTCTTAGCCTTTCTACTATTAATGTGATGTATCATGTTGATTGATTTACAAATATTGAATCAGCCCTGCAGCATAGGAATAAATCCCACTTGGTCATGGTAAATAATTATTTTAATATACTGTTGGATTGGATTTGCTGGTATCTTGTCGAGAATTTTTGCCTTGATGTTCATCAGGAGTAGTGGTCTATAATTCTCCTTTTTAGTGGGGTTTTTGTCTGGTTTGGGAATCAAGATAATGCTGGCTTCATTAATGAGTTTGGAAGCTTTCCTTCTATTTCTATTTTTTGGAACAGTTTGAGAAGAATAGGTATTAACTCTTCTTTAATTTAGAATTCCCCTGGGAAGCCATCTGGCCTAGGACTCTTGTTTGTTGGGAGAGTTTTGATTATTGATTCAATTCCTTTGTTATGTGTCTGTTCAAATTTTCTGTTTCTTCCTGTTTCAGTTTTGTTAGTGCTTGAGTTTCTAGGAATTTGTCCTTTTCTTCCAGATTGCCCAGTTTGTTGGTACATAATTTTTCATATTATTCTCTTATAATTGTTTGTGTTTCTATGGTGTTGATTGTGACCTCCTTCATCTGTGATTTTATCTATTTGGGTCTTCTCTCTTTTCTTTTTGATAAGTCTGGCTTATCTGTTTCTGTTTGTTTCTATATCATTTATTTCTGCTCTAATTTTTATTATTTCCCTTCTTCTGCTGGGCTTTAGGCTTTATTTTGCTGATCCTTTTCTAGCTCCTTTAGGTGTAAGGTTATGCTGTGTATTTGGAACCTTTCTTGCTTCTTGAGATAGACCTGAAAAGCAGTGTACTTTCCCCTTAGCACTGCCTTTGCTGCATCCCAAAAGATCTGGACTATCATGTTTTCATTTTCATTGGCTTCCATGTACTTTTAAATTTCATCTTTAATTTCCTGATTAACTCATTCATTCTTTAGTAGGATGCTCTTTAATATGCACTGTATGATCTTGATCTTTTTGTACCTGTTGAGGGCTGTTTTGTGATCCAGTATGTGATCTAGTCTGGAGAACGTTCCATGTGCACTTGAGAAGAATGTGTATTCTTCTGCTTTAGGATGAAATGTTCTGAATATATCTGTTAAGTCCATCTGGTCCAGTGTGTCATTCAAATCCATTGTTTCCTTTTAATTTTCTGCTTAGGTTAGCAGTTCATTACTATAAGTAGGGTATTAAAGTCCCCTACTATTATGGTATTATTATCAAGGAGTTTCTTTATGTTTGTGATTAATTGTTTTATATATTTGGGAGCTTACAAGTTGCGGCATGAATATTTACTATTGTTAGATCTCCCTGAGGGATAGACCCCTTAATTATAATATAATGCCTTTGTTCATTTCTTGTTACAGTATTTGTTTTAAAATCTAGTTTGTCTGATATAAGTATGGCTGCTCTGGCTTTCTTTTGATGTTCATTAGCATGGTAGATGCTTCCTCTCACTTTCAGTCGGCAGATGTCCTTACATCTAAAAAGAGTCTCTTATAGGCAGCATATAGATGGATCTTGTTTTTTTAATCCATTCTGATAACCTATGTCTTTTTATTGGAGCATTTAGTCCATTTACATTCAAAGTGATTATTGAAAGGTATGAATTTAGTGCCACTGTGTTGCCTGTAGAGTTGGTATTTCTGGTGATATTCTCTGGTTCTTTGTAGTCTTTGTTGCTTTGGTCTTCTTTCTTTCTTTTCTTAATTTTCTTTTTCTTTTTTTTTTTTTTTTTTGAACTCCACTCAGAGAGTCCCCCTTAAAATTTCTTGCAGGGCTGATTTAGTGGTCATGAACTCTTTTAGTTTTTGTTTGTTTGGGGATTTTTTATCTCTCCTTCTATTCTTTTTTTTTTTTTTTTTTAATTTTTTTTTTCAACTTTTTAAATTTATTTTTGGGACAGAGAGAGACAGAGCATGAACGGGGGAGGGGCAGAGAGAGAGGGAGACACAGAATCGGAAACAGGCTCCAGGCTCCGAGCCATCAGCCCAGAGCCTGACGCGGGGCTCGAACTCACAGACCGCGAGATCGTGACCTGGCTGAAGTCGGACGCTTAACCGACTGCGCCACCCAGGCGCCCCCTCTCTCCTTCTATTCTGAATGACAGCCTTGCTGGATAAAGAGCTCCTGGCTGCGTATTTTCCCCATTCAGCACAATGAATATTTTCTGCCACTTCCTTCTGGCCTGCCAAGTTTCAGTAGGCAGGTCTGATGCTAACCTTATGTGTCTACCCCTGTAGGTAAAGGACCTTTTGTCCCTAGCTGCTTTCAGAATTCTCTATCTTTGTTATTTTGCAAGTTTCACTGTGATATGGAATGGTATTGACCTGTTTTGTTGATTTTGAGGGGAGTTCTCTGTGCCTCTTGGATTTGAATACCTGTTTCCTTCCCACATTAGGGAAGTTCTCAGGTATAATTTGTTCAAATAAACCTTCTGTCCCTTTTCCCCCACTCTTCTTCTGTGACTCCTGTGATGTGGATATTGTTTCATTTTATAGAATCACTAAATTCTTTAAGTCTTCCCTCATTATCTAATACTTTCCTTTCACTCTTCATTTCAGCTTCATTATTTTCCATAATTTTATCTTCTATATCACCTATTCTCTGCTTCTTCAGTCCTCATTGTGACTGTATCCTGCCGGTTTTGTATCTGAGCTATAGCATTTTTTAATTTCAGCCTGAGTAATATTTAGGTCTTTTATCTCTTCAGCAGGGGTTTCACTAGTGTCTTCTATGCTTTTTTGAAGCCCAGCTAGTAGTCTTACGACTATTGTTCTAAATTCTTGTTCAGATATATTGCTTATATCTGTTTTGAGCAAGTCTCTGGCTGTGATTTTTTTCTTGATCTTTTTTTTGGGGAGAATTCCTCTGTCTGGTCACTTTGACTAAGTTTCTGTCTTTTGCATGTTTTAAAAATTTGTTATGTTTCCTTCACCAGAGAGTACTGCTATATTAAAAAGGGATCATACATGGTCAAGGGCCTGGAACTTTAGAAAGTGTTTCTGGTATAAGCTGTGTGCATTCTGCTGTTGTTTTGGCTTTCTGTTTCCCACTGGTCAGTCCTCTGCAGAGCTCTTCCTTGCTTGTAGTGGGAAGTGTCCGGACCTTTAACTAGGTGTACTTTATTTGTTTGTTCAAGTAAGCCTGGAAAAAAAAGGGCTGGGGGGGGAGGCTGATCCCTGAAAAGAAGAGAAAAGAAAAGGGAAAAACAAACAAACAGAGAATCAATAAACTATAAGGCTGAGTCCAAAGAAAAAGAAAGTGAAAAAAAAAGAAGAAAAAAGAGAAAAGAATAAAAAGCCTGATCCGCCCCCCCCCAAAAAAAAGAGAAAAGGAAATGAAAAAAACAAGAAACTATGAACCTGATTCTGGAAGAAGAAGAAGAAGTAGAAGAAGAAGAGAAAGAAAGAAAGAAAGAAAGAAAGAAAGAAAGAAAGAAAGAAAGAAAGAAAAAGAAAAGAGAAAAAAAGTAAGCCTGATCCTATTTCCACCAGAACTGTAGGTGTCATTTTGCAGCACTCGATTTTCAGTGTACTTTGTTCATGAGGGGTACTGACTGTGCTGGTCTTTTGGAGGAGAGGCCCGCTGTATTGGCTTAGAGTCAGTTTTGCCCCAGTAAATTAATAAATAGGTAGTAAATAAGCAGTGGCCAGGCACAGGGAGGCGAGATTTGGTGTAAGTGGGTCCCACTTCCACTGGGGCTGCTGTGTTGCTCTCTGAAGTCCCCGGATATTGGTGCTGAGGGGAAAATGGCGCTAGCCCAATTTCTCATCCCAGAACCGGGGATCTCACACCCCTCACATAAATGCGAGGGCAGTCAGCTTACCCTGTGCCACAACTCTCCTGCCATTTTTCTTTGGCACACAGCTGGGATTCAAAACCAGAATTATTAAAGTACCGGGAACTGTGCAGATCTGCCTCCTCCTCCCCTCCGGAGTAGAGCTTCTCCATTCTGTGTCTGAAGTCCTTTGTCCCTGGAAAACAGTCCCACACCTGCACGCTGCATGGACTCTGTGGTGCAGCACCACTAAAAGCAGCAAAGGTTATATTCCCTCTTGGTGTGCCTCTGTCCTCTGCTAATGAAAGGCCTTATGCTGGTGCGTGCTTCGTCTTTTGTCCTTGGAGAAGCAATATACCTTCTTCCAAACATATTCCAGGAAGGGGAATGTTCTCTCCCAATGAACCCCAAGATGGCTACACCATGCTGTGCACTTAGGGGCCAGCTTCCTCCACCCCAGGAGTGCTCACCACAGCTCTGCTCAAGAGAAAGCTGTGCACTTCCAAAACCTCAGAGTTTGAGCTCCAAATGCTGTTTGAGAGAAAAAAGTACTTCTCAATTCCCCAGTCTGTGATCCAGAGAGGTTTTCTTTCCTCCTGTGTGAACTCAATGCTGACTTTCTCAGCCTCTCTCTCCTCATTCCTTTGTCTGTCTCTCCACAGAAAGGGTTCCCTCCCCTCCGTGTCACTGCCGTTTTTTCTCTCCCCCAATTCACTCAAGCATTTCACACCTGCCACACCATCTCCTCTCACTGTGGATCTTTCTGCCACTCCACAGATCAATTTTCTGGGTGCTCAAATGATCTGACCTCAATACAGCTGTGTTTGATGGATGAGGAAAACCCAGGGTCCCCCTACTTCTCCTCCATCTTAACTCCTCCCCTATTCAAAAACTGATTCAAAATCAGTTTTTTCTTTGAACTTTGAAGTGATTGCTTCATTGTCTTTGAGCATCCACTGTTACTGATGACAAGTGTGATGAAATTCTTACTATTGTTTCTTTATAGGTAACTTGGTTATTCTCAGACATTTCAGAAAAAGAAGATTTATTTCCATGTGGGTCATTTTATCTTCACTTTTCTTCTAGAGTTTCAAATAAATGGAATCATGCAATATATACTCTTGGCGGTCTGACTTTTTTCATTCAGCTTAATGGTTTTGAAACTCACTCATGTTTCTGTGTGTTTTAATAGTTTATTATTTTTATTGCTGAATAGTAAAGCTTAAATTTTTCTTTTCTAGTTATTTCTAATATATGGAAATATAATTTTATGTTAAATTTTGGATGACTTTTTATTCAATGACTATAAACTCATTAATTCTGATAATTTATAGATCTTTTGGGTTTTCAACATAAGCAATCCTATCATTTATAAATAATGACAGATCGTTTTTTTCTTTTAGTACCTGTTCCTTTTAGTTTTTTTTAAGTATATTTATTTTTGAGAGAGAGAGACAGAAAGAGCTAGTGGGGGAGTGGCAGAGAGAGAGAGAGAGAGGGAGAGAAAGAATCCCAAGCAAGCTCTGCACTGCCAGCATAAAGCCTGATGTGGGGCTAGATCTCACGAACCATGGGATCATGACCTGAGTCAAAACCAAGAGTTGAACACTTAACTGACCAAGCCACCCAGGCACTCCTAGCTTTTTTTTGTTTTTTAAATCTTGTCATTGCATTTGTTAAAAACCTACTGTAAAATACTGTAGAAGTAGAGGTGATGGTAGAGAGAATGTTTTCATCATTTCTGATCTCAGAGGGAAAATTTTCAGCATTTCACCTTTAAGTGTGATTTTTGCTGCAGATTCTGTGCCTAGTTTGTTAAGTGTCTTTTTGGTTTTTACAATTAAAATGATTTGATTTTATCATTTTTTTCCCTGCATCTACTAAAATGGCCATATGATTTTTCTTCCTCTGTCTGCTATTGTGGGTGAAGTATATGGTTGATTTCATAATATTAAACTAACCTTGAATTCCTGGAAAGAACCAAACCTGATCATGATATAGTATTACTTATGATCTCGTATTGCTTAATTTTTAAAAATTTAGTCCACTAGTGATATTGGCCTGAAAATTTTTTCTTTCCTTATAATGTCTTTGTTACAAACCAACTGATTCTGGCTTCAAAAGGCAAGTTAAGAATTATTATTTCTTTCTCTTTTCTGGAACAGTTTATATAAGATTGATGTTATTTTTTTCTTAAAATGAAAAATTTACCAGTGAACCCATCTGGGTCTAGAGTTGTGTGTGTGTGTGTGTGTGTGTGTGTGTGTGTGTGTAAGTGTTTTCATTAGAGTTTCAGTTTCTTTAATAAATATAGAGCCAGATTTTCATATTTCCATATCCTCTTATGACTTTTAAAATGTGCATCAAATTTGTGGTAATTTCCCCAGCTTTCATCCCAATATTGGTTACTTGTGTCTCTTCTCTTTACATTGATCATCTGTCTAGAAGTTCATCAATTTCATTGGTCTTTTTAAAGAACTAAATCATTTATTTTTTGTTGTTTCTTATTTCCTGAGACAAATGCTAAAATCATTGCATTTCAAAGCCAGAAAATGTTAAGAAAGATGAACAAGGCAAGAGAAGCCAGATTGTCTAGCTAAAGGAAAGAGTTCTGCAGTTCTTTGGATAGCTGGGAAATTTATGATAATTTAGAAAACTGAGGACTCAGGCTGTCTTCTGAGAAGTGGAAATTCAAAATAGAAATAAGGCAGAGTACTAAGCTTTGTGACACTATATGATTTTTCCCCTGAAATAATTACATTTTAATTTATTTTCTTTTTTCTTGACTTTTACATTTATTTATTTATTTATTTATTTATTTATTTATTTATTTATTTATTTATTTTTGTTTAAATTCAGGTTAGTTAACATTGCTGATAGTAAACACTATCTTGGCTTCAGGAGTAGAACCCAGTGACCCTTTTGCATTGCTGGTAGTAATGCAAACTGGTGCAGTCACTCTGGAAAACAGTATTTTGAGTTTCCTCAAAAAATTAAAAATAGAACTACCCTATGACACTATATAATTTTTTTTCAATATATGAAGTTTATTGTCAAATTGGTTTCCATACAACACCCAGTGCTCATCCCAACAGGTGCCCTCCTCAATACCCATCACCCACCCTCCCCTCCCTCCCACCCCCATCAACCCTCGGTTTGTTCTCAGTTTGTTTTTTTTTTTATTTTTTTAATTAAAAAAAAATTTTTTTTTAACGTTTACTTATTTTTGGGACAGAGAGAGACAGAGCATGAACTGGGGAGGGGCAGAGAGAGAGGGAGACCCAGAATCTGAAACAGGCTCCAGGCTCTGAGCCATCAGCCCAGAGCCTGACGCGGGGCTCAAACTCACGGACCACGAGATCGTGACCTGGCTGAAGTCGGACGCTTAATCGACTGCGCCACCCAGGCGCCCCGGGAGCTCAGTTTTTAAGAGTCTCTTATGCTTTGGCTCTCTTCCACTCTATAATTTTTAAAAACACATCTTTATGTTAGTTTCTTTAAAAATTAAGCTGGATAAAAATATAATGAATACTGTAATTCCATTTATATAAAACCCTAGAAAATGTTAACTTCTTTATAGTGCCAAAAAGTAGATCAGTGGTTGCTTAGGTCGCGGGTTGGTGAGGGGAGATAAAAGGAGAGATGACAAAGGAGCACAAGGATTGGAAGTGATGGATATGTTCACTATTTTTATTGTGGTGATGATTTGGCAGGTATAGACATGTCATTTAAAATGGTACATTTTAAATATTTACTGTTTATTTAGTGTCAGTTAAACTTCAATAAAACTGTTGAGAAAACATACTATCATAGAAATAACAGAAACAAAGATATCACTACATTGTCATCTTCCTTGTCTGACAAGAAGTTTACTGTAATTCTTACCATATTTTTCTCTATATGCAATGTATCTTTTTCCTCATTACCTCCACATTTTCTCCTTGTTTCCTTTCAGCAAATTAAAAATAATATGCATTGGTGGTATATTAGTATGTACATATGCATATATAATACAAATACTTATATATATATATGTATGTATATATATATATATGTATGTGTATATATATATATAATATTTGATATATACTCTTCCTCTTCCCTAAGTTTCATGGATCTGTAGTTTGATGTATGTTACTAATTTTGGAAAATGTATAGCTATTACTGCTTCATAATTTTTCCCCCTATTCTCTTTCTTTCTTCTCTTTCTAGCATCCTGTTTCGCATATGTTAGACTGTATAAAATTATCCCATAGGCCTTGGATGCTGTGTTCTGTGTTTCAACTTGGGTAAATTTTATTGACCTATTTATAAATTCACTGGTTCTTTCATTGATGTAGGTACTGATATGTGTGTTGAAGATATTCTTAATCTATATTACTATGCGGGGGGGGGGAGGGTTGTTTCTTGAAATTCCATCTGATTTTTTTTTTCTGAGATCCCATCTCTTCTCTGAAATTTCCTACTGATCTTGTAAGTTTTCACCTTTTGCATTAGAGTTTTTAACATGATAATCACAGTTATTTTCATGTCTTTGTTAGATAACTCTAACATGCCCATAATATCTGAGTCTGGTTCAGTTTAGAGTTTTGTTTCTTAGCAGTATGTTTATTTCTTGATGTTTTGTTTGCCCCATAATTTTGTGTTGGAAGTCATGCATCTTGTTTTGGACAGTGGAAACAAAGGTAAATAGATTTTGTGTCTATAAAAAGGTATGCCTTCCCTTCTGCTAGGTATTTAGTGTGGGAGTTTGAGTTGGTGAGGATTTTGGTTGGATTTGCACTTCATGCTCTGGTTATGCTCATTGCACAACATGCTTTATATTTCTTTACCAATGTCTTTCATTTAGGGTGGGGGCTGATTTTCCTCAGCCTTTTTCTCTCTGTCTGCCCCACCCTTAGCTTTAGGTCTTCCAGTCATACCATGCCACAAAGGTCTGTGCCTGTGCTCTTGTAGTATTCCACTGTTACTTGTTACTTGATGCTTGTTAGCTTAGTGGTGGGGAGCAGACGGGACATTCTCTATTGTTCTCATTCAGCTTCAGTCTTAGGTAGGCCCTGTGCCCTTGGGTCTTAGAGATGTGACCTTAGAGCTCTAGCCTTTTCACCATTCTAGTTCTGTGTTCAGGACATATTCCTGCCTCTCCCCTCAGGGAAGAGGGATTTTTTTTTTTTAGTTCCCTTCATTGTGGGTTTGTGCCAATGTGTAAAGGTGACAATGTTTGTTGCCTCCCCACTCCTGCAGGATGATGCTATTTTTTTTTTTTCAATAGGGGAGATGAGGGAGAAGGTCATTGCTGGCTTTTACCCCCTCACAGTAGCTGCTGTTCTCTTCGTCTTAAGTCTGGACCACGAGGCATGCTTTTTCAGGACTCTCACCCATTTTTTGGTGTGCCCAGTAGAGTCTGTGGAGGAAGGCCTGCAACAAGGTGTGAGCTCCTCCTATATATGTCACTCCCCAGGCTTTCACATTCTCTTGTAAGCCCACATTCAACATCCCCCAATTTGTTAACTCTTCATAAAGAATTTTTACTGTTATGTGGCCGTGTTTGCCACAGGTAAGCAACTGCCATCTTTCCTGCGGACAGCTGTCTCTCCTAAGATTTTAGACTACTTGGTTGTCCTGTGATCTCAGTTCTCTGAAGGGTCCAGGAAAATCTTGACCTTGCATTTTGGCTGTTTGTTGTATTATAAGGATTGGGGAAGTGTTCCTTGTGGCTTTCTGTATGCTAGGCAGACATCAGGAGTCTTTTGACTGTTTTTATTTAATCTTTGTATTGATTTCTCAGAATTCCTTGCATATTCCAGGTACATATTTTTGGTGAGATATTTGTATTGAGAATGTTTGCTCCCAGTTTGTGGCTTGTGTTTGTATTTTCTTAATTTTTTCTGTTGACGTGCAGAAATTTTAAAATTTGATAAATTCCAATTTTTAATTTTTTTTATGTTTAGAGTTCACAGTGTCTTGTCTAGATATTTTTATCTATTATAAGTTTCTGAAGATATTCTTCAATATTTTCTTTTAGAAGTGCTACTATACTTTTGCTTATATGCATAAGCTTATCTATCTTAAATTTTTTTTTTTTTTAGTGTTTATTTTTGAGAGAGAGAGAGAGACAGAGCGTGAGTGGGTAAAGGGCAGAGAGAGAGGGAGACACAGAATCTGAAGCAGGCTCCAGGCTCTGAGCTGTCAGCACAGAGCCTGATGTGGGGCTCAAACTCACGAACCATGAGATCATGACCTGAACCAAAGTCAGACACTTAATGGACTGAGACACCCAGGTCCCCTTTATTCATATTAAATTAACTTTTGTTTGTGGTACAGGAAAAGATTGAGATTTGTTTTTCACATTTATCCAGTTGTTCTAGTACTATTTACTGAAAAGACTTTCCTTTGCTCATTAAATAGCTTTGATACTTTTTACCAAAATTAATTGACCACATATATATACTGAACTCTTTTTTTCAGTTCCATTGAACTATTCTTTTTGTCCTTACACCAATACTGTACTGGTTTCACTTCTGTAAGATTTCATTGTAGCTTTATTGTAAGTTTTGAAATCAAAAGAGTGAGACCTCCTACTTTGTTCTTTTCAGAATTGTTTTTGTATACCAGGTATTTTGTATTTCTTTACACATTTTTTTAAAAACATTTTTTTAATGTTTATTTATATTTGAGAGAGAAAGAGAGACAGTGCACGTTTGGGGGAAGGGCAGAGAGAGATGTAGACAGAATCTGAAGCAGGCTGCAGGCTTTGAGCTGTCAGCACAGAGCCCAGTGTAGGGCTTGAACCCACAAACCATGAGATGACCTGAGCCGAAGTCCGACACTTAACCAACTGAGCCACCTAGGCACCCCTATTTCTTTACACACTTTAAAATAGACTTTTCAATTTCTATAAACAAAGACTACTAGAATTAGCCTACATATCAATTAATAGACTTTAGTCTACATATTAAATAATTGAAATGTTAACAATATTGAATCTTTCGATTAATGAACATAGTATGTCTTTCCACTTACTTGGATTTTATTTAATTTCTCGTAACAGTATTTGGTAGTTTATACTGTAGAAGATTGTGTATTTTATGCTTTTTTAATTTAATTTAATTTAATTTAATTTAATTTAATTTAATTTTATTTTATTTTATTTTATTCCATTTTCCATTTTCCAAATGTTTTCTGCTAGTATTTTAAAAAGACAATTGATTGTTTTATTTTGACCTCTTACCCTGTGACCTTTCCAAATTCACTTAATAATTTTAGTAGTATAAGTGAAATTGTAAGATTTTCTGTGTAAAAAAATCAGGTCATATATAAATGGCAACAGTTTAACTTTTTCATTTTCAATATTTATGGACTTTTGATTTTGCCTAAGTTGAAGAATTGGCTAAATACAATTGTAATTGGCTTTAATAGATACAGTTTGTATACAATAAAATTCATCAGTTTGGGGAGCACCTGGGTGGCTCAGTCGGCTAAGTGTCAGACTCAATTTCAGCTTAGGTCATGATTTCATGGTTCCTGAGATCAAGCCCCTCTGTCCTGACAGCACAGAATCTGCTTGGGACTCTCTCTGTCTGCCCTTCTCTTGCAAAAGTGTGCACAGGGGCACATGCATGTACATTCTTTCTCTCTCTCTAAATAAATGTTTTTAAAAATTCATCAATTTTTAGAGTGTAATTAAAAGATTTTGACAAATGCATAAAATCATATAATCACCATCAAAATTGTGACTTAAAATTTTCTATCACTCCCAAATCCCCTCAAACCCATTTTTAGCACATTCTCTACCCTATCTTGGCCTCTGAGAACCACTGATCTGTATTCTATCACTTAATTTTGCCTTTTTCTTAATATTATGTAGAAGGATTTATATGTAGTATTTTTATCATGTTTAACCAATACATATTTTATTTTGTTAAACAAAATTTTAAGTTTATTTATTTATTTTGAGAGACAGAGGGAACGAGCAGGGGAGGGGCAGAAGGAGAGGAAGAGGGAGAATCCCAAGCATGCACTGTCACTGCAGAGCCTGATGTGGGGCTTGAACTTATAAACCATGAGATCATGACCTGAGCTGAAACCAAGAGTTGGACACTTAACTGAGCCACCCAGACACCCCTTACTAATACATATTTTATAACCCACAGAATTCAGTATTACAATTTTTGCTTTAAACCACTAGCTGTCTTTTAAATAAAAGAATAAGAACTAGAGCTTTTTTTATTTACACATATTTCTGCTATCTTCATTCCTTTCTGTATATCTGAGTTTTCATCTTGTTTATTTACCTTCAGCCTAAAAATATTCCTTTAGTATGAATTTTGGATCTACAAATTTTTGTTTCCTTTAATAGTTAAATGTTTTCAAAGTTAAATAACTTTGGAGATATTATTCTATTTTTTTTGGCCTACATTATTTTTGATGAGGAGTCATCTGTCATTTGTATTATTACTTCCCTATAATCTGTAATATACTTCTCTCCTTCTCTCTTCCTCCCCCCACCCCCCCCGGCCCCCCTGCAGCAGAGGATGCTTTCAAAAAAAATTTTTTTTCAATCTATTGTTTTTAAGCATTTGACTTAGATGGGTCTAGATGTGGTTTTATTTCTACTTATTTTGTTTAGGTTTCTGAAATTCTTGAATCTATAAGCTGATGTTAACCTAAATTTGGGGAAACTTCAGCCATTTTTTCAAATAAGTTTTCTGCCCCAGTCCTTTCTATCTCCTGGAACCCCAGTGATATGTAAGGTATCTTGATATTGTCCTATAATTCACGGAGACTTGTCCCCCTACCCTTTTTCCTTTTAATTTTTTTGTTTTCTTTCTTTGTTGTTATTGTTCTCTACACTAAATAATTTCTATAGCTCTGCTTTTATTGGTTTGTTATTGCTGAAAAACAAATTACTCCAAAATTTAGTGACTTAAAACAGCAATATCATATATCTCCCACAATTTCTATGAATTCAGAATTCTGAGTTATTTGAAATTCTGAATAGTTTTGTGGTTCAGCTCTGGTCTCTTATGAGATTTTAGTCAGATGTTGGCTGGGGTCGTAGTCATTTGAAGGTTTGATTAGGGCTGGGGAATTTATTTCCATCATGGCTGACTGATGTGGTTGATAAGTTGGTTCCTCTCCACATCACCATCTCCATGCAGCTTTTGAGAATCCTTATGCCATGGATGTTGGCTTCCCTCAGAATGAGCAATCTAGGAGATCAAGGCAGAATCTGTAATGCTTTTATGACTGTAGAAGTCACACATCTTCACTTCTGCCATATTCTATTTGTCACAAAGGTCAACCCAATTCATTGTGGTAGGTGAACTCAGAAAGGCATGATTATCAGGAGATGATTAGTGGGGACTATCTTAGAAATTAGATGCCATATTCTGCCTTCAGGTTCACCCATTCTTTCCTCTCCAATCTTAACTCTTCTGTAGGTTCTTTGAGTGATTTTTTTTTTCAAATTTCAGATAGTTTGCCCATTCAGTTCTTCAATTTCCAATTTTTTCTTTTAGATAGTTTCCATTTCTCTGATAGTATTACCCAGATGTACACTTGTTGTGAATATCTTTTTAAAAATTATTTGAACATATTTATAATAGCTATTTTAAATCCTTTTACTATGAATATCAGTCTATCAATCATCTTAGTGTTGGTTTCTGTTGATTGATTTTTTCTTTTGACTGTGGTTCAAATTTTTCTACCACTTCACATATCTAGTATTTTTGTTTTAATTGTATACTGGATTGTCAGTGATTCCTTGCAGAGATTCTGGATTCTGTTATCTTTCCTAAAGTTTTTTTTTTCCTTCTTGTAACACACAATTAAACTTGGTGAAACTCATACTCCAAACCATGTCTCTCCTGTGGTGAGGAACAGCTAAAATTTTTTCTCAACTTTCAACCTTCCAGTTATTGCTTTGTGCTTTCTGCTAAGTTCCTTGGAATTTCCCACACATATGCGTAGTTAAGATATTAGCTTAGTATTTGAGCTCAGTTTATATGTAGATTTTTGGATTCCTTCACTGTGCTCCCTTCTTTCTGGAATTTCTTCCTCAATTTCTAGCCTTTCTGCCAGCCCTGAATTCTGTATTCTGCCACATTAAGCTACTGAGAGTTGTGTTGCCTGTACAGTCCGCAGGGAAAAGCTAAATAAATGTGTACCTAATTCAGAAAAGTTCCTTTCTTTTGTGGGTTGCATTATTTTCAGTTTTCTGATTTTGGTAGGTCTTTTGCACATTTAAATAACTCTTTTTATATTTAATCCAGAGATTATAATTGCTATATATATATAGAGGGTTAGTCATACCAGCTACTCTGCCATACCAGAATGGAACCGTAGCCATGTGTGTATGAGTGAGACAAAAAATAGGTAATTGGAAGCTTTGGGTCCCTGAGCCTGTTGAATGATAGGCTTCACTGTAAGGTGTTGAGAAAAATCAGGATGTTTTGTTGTGGGGGAGTATCTTAATTGTCAGTATCCTTATGTCCCTCTCTCCTGGAATTGTTTAGTTTTCTCAGTGAGGAATCCTTTAATTTCTTGTGTGGCTGGGAATATGATAGACCTATGCCTATTTGTCAGTATTTTGGGAGTCTGGTGGACCTGGAAATCTCACATTTTATTATGTAGAGTTTCATGAATCCCTCTGTTTGCGGGTGAGCTGTACGGTGTGAGCTGTACCTTGTGATGTAAGACATATTTCATTGTTTATTCAACATTCCCAAAGATTAAATCTCTTCCCTTTTCCAAAGGTTTGGAAAAGAAAGTGTGTTTTTTGGCAGTGAATGGTAGAAGAAGAAATATAGGGGCCTAAGAACTTCTTATGAAAGTGTTCAACTAATGTCTTATTCTCTGCCCCAACTTTAGAAAGATCTGGTAGTCAATTCCTAAGCATTTCTGGAATTCTGTGGTAAGAATTAGATTTCTTTTTATTGGCTTCTCCCATTACAAATCTGGGTTTTGAGTATACCCAGTCTTCTAAGTCAGTTACTATTTTTCCATCTGTTCTTAGATTCTGAGATTTAGTTGATACTATTTCTCCCTTTCTTTTTATGGACATATGCCTTTGTTCTTTTTCTGGTCATCTTAGATGATATTTAAGATAAATCATATGGTTCAGTCCTTTTCCACATGTTTTAAAATAACACTTATTTTCATCTTCTGTTTTTAAATAAACATAAACTGATTCGTTAAACCAGATACCCTCTATTGAAACATCAGTTGATAGTACTTTTACAAAAGTCAGTTTTGAAAAGCATAGGTATCAAATGACTAAACCGGTGTTGAATGTAAATATCAACTCTACAATGTCCTCTGTGCCATGAAATGATGTTTCTCTAGCTATTGTTCCCCAAAATAGCAAGAGTAAAAAGACTTATCATTTCCTGCAATGTAATGTGCTTGCTTTGGACTTATGTTGTAAAAGAATTGCTCACAACAGACAAGTATGTGCATGTAGTGCTGCAACTTTAGAACTTGCCTCAGAGAAGTGTGAATAAAAATGGCCTAGCAACCACTTCATGCTCTTCCTCCACCAGACAGTGCAAGCCAAGGGACACTTACTTCATGAGAACTAGAATTTACTTGCTTTGCATACGAACTTGATTTTATGTTTATTTATTTTTGGGACAGAGAGAGACAGAGCATGAACGGGGGAGGGGCAGAGAGAGAGGGGGACACAGAATCGGAAGCAGGCTCCAGGCTCTGAGCCATCAGCCCAGAGCCCAACACGGGGCTCGAACTCACGGACCCCAAGATCGTGACCTGAGCTGAGGTCGGACACTCAACCGACTGAGCCACCCAGGCGCCCCCGAACTTGATTTTATAACATGAAGATTATGGAGTTCATTCTCTGAAAAATAATGTCACATGAGCATTTTCAGTCTGAAAATGACACTGAATTTGTATGAATGTACATATACTTACTATTTTTAGTCCATTTGTAAATTGAGCATATGTTCATCTTCATAAAATTACCTGTGAGGAATAGTCTTTATATTTATTTTTTCATTTCCAATCAACTAAGGATCATATTCCTATCACTATTTGGTGATTTTTTTTTGTAGTTCACTAATATAGCATGAAAGGTTTTAAGAACCAGAAATAAATCAATAAATTATAGAATATGGACTGTGTTTACCGTGTTATCAGGGATGGGAACACATGAGAAGAGTTTAGTGCGTGTTGGAGGAAAGTAAAAAATAATAATAATAATACTGAAAGTAACACCTGTGAAGGAAAGGTTAAAGAAAGGGCCTCATGGTTATTTAGTCAGAAATAGGTGTGATGTAATAACTTTATATATATAAAGATTTATTACAGAATATGACTGACTGTTGTTTATCTTTGCTGAAATCTGGAAAGAAAAATTTCAAGGGTAGAAATATAAATGATATACATTTAACCAGTATTTGGAAGACTAGCCTGAAGGCTGGCAGACAGCCAGTGGAATGCCTGTGATGGGGCACATCTCTTGGGAGGAGGAAAGTGCTTTAAATGTAGCAATCTTCTCTGTCATGAATGGGAACAGGTCCTGCCTTAAGGCTTGCAGAGGGCCCTTCCAGACCTGTAATTCTCTGGATCATTTCTGTTCTAGCTTCAGGGTTGGGAGTGAACTAGACAAGGCAAACACCTGCCCTTTCAGGAGCTCCAGCAGTGCTAAAGGAGGCAGTGCCAGCGGCAGCACCCTAGCATCTCATCCAACTGAAGACTCACTCAAAGGTGAGTCAGGTCACTGTGGACCCAGGTGCTTCCTTATCCTCCAGCTTTCCCTGGGGCCGGGCACAGGAGCCTTGGGAGATCGGCGACCACAGGGCACCCTCCCCAGCCGCCAGTATAAGCTTTGACAGAGGGACGCACAAGGGATGGCTGGTTAGCTGGTGCTAGGTGGGAGGGACTCGCCACCTGGACGCGCTCAGGGAGGGATGAGTGGCGCCAACAACAGTCAGGTCGCTTTCTCACCCTTCTGCTAGGTGGTCCAGACCCCTGTGCTCCCAGAGAGCGCTGGGCGCCCGCCACTCCTGGAGCGAGCGTCCCACTGCGAGCGGTCCTTTCCAGGCTCCCGGCTCCCGCGGGAGGGCGCGTGGGATGATGCTCTGGTCCTCGTGCTTTCCCCAAGCTCCCGCATCCGGAGCCGCCCTTGCCGGCACCGCCGCAGCCACAGCCTGGGAGGGAGAAAGGAAAAAAGGGAGGGGGCTGGAAGGGCTCGGCGGAGGGAGGAGGGGACGTGGGGAGGGAGGGAGAGAAGGGGGAGGGAATCTCTCTCCTTTGCAGTGCCTCCGCCTCTCCTCTCCGGCTGACAGCGACCGGGTTCTCCCTCCACACCCTCTCCGGGTTCCTCGCCCCCTTCTCCACCCACCCTCCTTCCCTCCCTCCCTCCTGAGCGTGCAGGAGGAAAGCCGCAGCCTGCGCGCGGCCCAGGGCGCCGGGGGAGGCGGCGGCAGCGGCGGCGGTGGGTGTGTGTGTGTGTGTGGGTGTGTGTGTGTGTGTGTGTGTGTGTGTGTGTGAAGGACGCCACCTCTTGCTCCTGCGTTCGCAGGCGGCGGCGGGGCTTCTCGCTCCGGCAGCGGCGGCGACAGTGGTGGCGGCTTCCGGAGTCCCGCCGCGAAGATGCTCAAAGTCACGGTGCCCTCGTGCTCCTCCTCGTCCTGCTCTTCGGTCACCGCCAGTGTGGCCCCAGGAGCCGGGAGCCTCGTCCCGGATTACTGGATCGAAGGTTCCAACAGGGATGCGTTGAGCGATTTCTTCGAGGTGGAGTCGGAGCTGGGACGGTAAGGCGGGGGGCGCCCTGGACGTGGTGGAGCCGCGCGTCCTGTGCGCGAGCTCGGGCTTCTTCTGGGGAAGCCCGCGGCGTGCTCCGGGGACTGTCCCTTTCTTTCGGAGGGGCAGCTCCCGAAGACGCGGGATCCAGCCTCCCTGCCCTTTGATTTCTCCCCGCATAGTGTCTAGGAGAGAGCTAAGCACGTTCCAGTTGGAGTCGGGTCTCTCTCGGAGCGCCCAGGCCGGTGCAGCTGCAAGCAGCAGCCTCTCTCCCGCCCTCTCTCCCTCCTCCTCGCCGGCTGCCACTTGCCTTGGGTGACAGCTCCCACCACACGTGGGCCCTCCTTTCCCGATTGGTGTCTTCGCTCACGATTATAGCTTGCCAGAGGGTCTTGTTTGTCGAGTTATTTTTTGGGGGTAGGGGCGGAGGGTGCGCCTCCAAACCGTGACAGAATTATTAAATTAGATTCTTCCTCCTTCTTCTCATCCAACTCTCCAAAGCAAGTGGCACTAGAAATTAAACTTAAATACTGGCTTCCCTGCAGAGTCTGCTCAGGAGTGAAGGGGGGAATGAATCATTTCAGAGAGTTGAAGGCAGAATAATGAACTAGTGTGGCTTTAAAGAAAAAGCAGCACATGAGGTCCAGGCAGTGGTAATTAGAAGAGTTCTGCTGCTCTTCTTTCAAGCTGGAGTGATTTATTTAAATTATGTATGCAGAAAGCCATCTCTCTGGGGTTGCAGAAATGTCCCTCATCCCTCCTCTGAAGATCCAAACAGGTAGAAAGCGGTTGGCCGATGTGTAGATGCCATATGTTCTCATGTTTTTATCCACTGGAAATTGTTTGTTTGTTTGTTTGTTTGTTTGTCTTCCCCTTCTCTTCTTCCTTTTTCCTTCTTGCTTTTCTGTTATCCATAGGTAAGAATTCTTCTCAACACTCATTTTAGATCCAGGCCTTTTAAGATAGGGAATCTGAAAATGTAATTTCAAGTGTTGACAAGTTGAAGCTTCTGTATTTAATACTTCTCTGCAATTTCATTTTCTACTCTCTTTCTGTTGGAAAGAGTTTAGATAAGAGCCCCCCCCCCCAATTTTTTTAATGCAATTGGAGACCACAGTGCAGGATTATGGATGTTGGTACTTGGTGGGAATGTGTAAGGATTACCTGCCCTGCCCCCCCTCCATTTGCCACTACTATTAATGGCTCGTGGAATACAGAAGGTGTGCAAGAAAGGCAAAACTTCAGAATGAAAATTTAATTGTCATTGTTTAAAAATGTTCTAAAATACTTGGGCATTGAGCAGTATGCATATAAATAGCCTACTTTGATCAAAATTTTCATTGTTCATCTGAAGATGTGCTGTTGTGTGCATTCATTAGTAGGTTGGAAGTGAAGTGTCTCCTTTCAGTTTTGAATCTTACAATTGTGTGGTGAGCTGCAGTGGAGCAGTGTAAATTTCTGATTTAAGAGATAATCTACTTACAATTGTTTACCTGGTGTTTTAGAAACTGCCACCTCGTAGAGGAAGTGCCTCCTGGTGCTAAAGGGACTGCCCCACCACCAAATCTAACTGCTTTCTGAGTAAATTTATCCCAGAGGCCTCTAATTGATTCGGACTTATCATTAGCACATGATGTCTTTATGAATAGGGTTTGCTATCAGGAAACTCAAGAAATTTCCTTAATTTGAGGAATGGAAAAGTGGTTAGAAAAAAGAAATAAACTGCCAATTGTACCTGTCTATGGGATGGTAGACTTCACAGGGAAAACCTAAGGAACTTGAAGTTTATTAAAAAAAAAAAAAAAAAGCTTTGTGCTATAATTGCAGTAAAATTTGCAACACAAATATAAATCATTTATATATTGCTAAGATTCTCACTCTGCAAAGTTGTTTGATTACCTTGAAAATCACAGAATTAAAATATTTTGAGAGATCTAAAAATTCTTTCTCTTGCTGCTTTTCCGTAGTCATGTGTATTGGGTAAGTTCTCTGTAGCTGGCAGTATGGGCAAGGTGCATGCTTATTCCATTTGGCTGAGACTTTGAGAAATGTCACTTAATGATCAAAGTTATTTTTTTCAACAAGATAAGCCTAAACCTTAAAGCAACTAATGTTACAGATACAATTACTAAGAATCTATATAGCCAGAGAATGCAAAAAATTAAAATTGTAGATATTGACTGACAAAAGTCCTCTTTCTTCCTCCACTCATGATAAAGTTGAGACTCAGTTGGTTTTAAGCCTTTACTCTCTTAACTCCCAGTCTTGAGCCAAATCTGCCTGAACTCGGTGATTCTAAGGCCAAAATAGTTAATTCATTAGTAACACAGTTGTCATTATGATGTTAGGGGAATAATGACCTTGGTGTTGTGGGGCGCCATTGTGGTTAGTTCCAGGGTGTAGACAGTCCCCACTAGATTAAGTTCATTTGTAAGTAGTCATTCCTCTGTTACAATTATCTGTTGCAAGCTGGTGAGTCCTGAATTAAGATTGGACATGTGACTATTAGGGAAACACACCCTGAGGATATATTTGGAAATTTTAGGGAGCTCAATAAAAGCTAGTTGAAGCCTCTGGATAGTGCTGGCAGCACTGTTTCACAGGTAGCCCAAGGCCATGTGATAGCTATTTTATTTTATTTTATTTTATTTTATTTTATTTTATTTTATTTTATTTTATTTTATTATTTTATTCTCTCTCTAATATATACAGATATATATGGATAAGGGTGAGGAGTAGGGGTAAGAAGGATTATTTAAGAGTATCAGGCAAACTAATTTAATTTTTCTAAAATCACAGTTGAAAATACTGCTTTGTTTATAGAGTTTGTTAAAAAGTTTACAAAAACCTTGATGACCCAACACATTCAGTTCTGCTTATAAATATAAGTTGGCCATGATCCTTTTTAGGGCTCCCTATCCTAGAGAGCAGTTGGTGCTTTGCCCAGTGATTTGAGAAATTGGCATTTTAAAAGCTTTTCTATGGGAGAAAAGAGCCTGCCTCTCTCCAGATTCTGTCCAGTGGTTTGGTGCATGGAGAGACAGGATTTGGCCTGGGCTGCCCTGTGGTGGGGATTTGGCCTTGTGCATCCAAACCCATGTCCTGTTTTTAGTTATTTCCCACCTTGTGTTTCTCTCTGTAACAGGAGACTGAAAGAATGTTTGTAGCAAAACTAGATGTATCCCCATACACAAAAGTTTAGGGAAACCAAATGAAACATAATTAGTACAAAAGAAGAGTGCGTTAAATTATTTGGGGATACATTTTTTAAAAATTTCCATTCTACTTAACTATAGTTTCTTTAGACTAGTGAATTTCATTTCCCGCCCCCTCCTCCCCCCACCAAAACTGCTGTTCAGTTTAAGAGAGTACATTTATATGGCAACCGAGTTAAAGCAGAGTTTTATAGGATCCTTTGCAATATATATTATTGCTTAGGAACCAAACAGATTTAGGTAGTGAGATATAGGTATGTATAGAATAGAAAGTATGTGTGTATAGAAAGGAAACAAGTTTCATAAAACAATGTATATTCTTATTACCAACAATGTAGTCTAATATTTCCTATTCTATGCTGTTTGATTTTATTCTATTTCATTAAAAAATATTGGCTGAATCCACATGATTTCACATCTCACTAATGGATTGTGACTCAGTGTGAAAATGCTGTTTTAGGCCATAAATCTGTGTATGCCAGTTTAAAACATGAGGAAGACTCCTTTTGAAAAATGCCCTGCAGACCAACTAGTAACACTGTGTGGTCTTCATTTCCACATCTCTATAGAGAAAAGTCCTGTCTTTGTCTGCAGGTCCTCATTGGGTTTTCCCTTCCAAATATTTTGGAAAAACTCTAATGTCTCCCCAAGATATGCTGGGTGCACTATACTTTGAAATAACTGTGGGTGGGGGGTGGGGGGTGGGGGCAGGATGCTAGGCCAGGAGCACTGTCACTGTATAGGGGAGGAATTCAAAGGCCTAAACACTTGTGTATTCTACTTGGTAACACTTAACCCTGGCCCTGGGTAATAGCCAGCAGATACTTCCTGTAAGGAAACATGGAAAGTATGCATTTTCTAACAAAAGCATTCTAACCAGTGCTCCTGGCTGGTGAGGAACCAGATTCTCTCTTTCCCTTTCCCTCTCTTTGTTCGAGGCCCTTCCTAAGCCATTTTTAGCCAGTACCTCTCATACCCTTGGTTTTCCCCCACAGAGTCCTTTAGGACCCCACAGCAGATCCAGAATATACTGCTGGTTATGGATCTCTTGCCACCCACACTGTGCTTAATATCTTAAGCTCTTTTGGGGATCTGACTAGAAATTAAAAATATAGCTGTTCAGTCCCTCTGTTGTTCTCTGTGCTTCCAATTCTTTTCTCATGCAGTTGACTCAGGAGCATGGTGAGAGGCGAGATTGCAAGTGGGAGAGTAGAAAGCTGGGCTGCACATGCTTGAACACTGACTATAAGCTCCCAGAAGGTAGTCTGTGGATTTGGCTGCCTCACTGTCATGTGCTCAGTGCCCAGCACAGTGCTCATTACTCAGCAGGTGCTCAACAAATGATTTTAGAGGGAGTGAGTGAATGATAATGAATTGGGCCAGGCACAGGGTACATGACCCTAGGGAAAGGGAAATCTGGTAGCTTGTTTATCTTGTCCCTAAAATTTGTGCAACCATAATCTCGCTGTGTGCTGGTTTTCTTTCTTCACAGTGGGAGTCCTGATAACTGTCACCTCTGTAGCTTGTAGGTGTTGAAAATAATGCTGCTTTTCTGTTGGCAGAGAGCTTTGTGGCTCTGAAATGAAAGGGATTCAGTTTCACCTTCACTATCATTTTACCACAGGCATCTCAGAATTAGGAGTTAAATCAACTTGAATGTAAAGGCATAAAATGCCTCCAAGGTATTCTAACCACTAAAGTTAATACATAGTAAATGCTAAATTTGGAAATATACTCATTGTAAAGATCCTCAAAATTAAACAACGACTATGATAGGGTCATTACTTTAAGAATACACTAGTTTTCCATGTTTAAATACTGTTACAGAGTAAAAATAACTCCTAATTTGAAAAAAAAAATAAGTCACAGGTGCTATTTACTGCTAAACTGTTCTAGGGAACTTTACTTGAGAAAAAAAGAGAGACAGAAAGAGAAACAAAACACTAACCACAAAATAGCTTCAAAGAACTTTCTTGTAAACACTTTACACTCAGAATAAATGTCTGTATTATGTGTTTGCAGTAATACATTTGAGAATAAAGTGCCAAATGATAGTTATTTCAATTGCTAGTTGTTTTATGTTAATGTTTTTTATTTGTTTTGGTTTGGTTTTTTGTCTAGCTTAAAAAGTAGTTCTTTAAAAAAAAAAAGTAGGTCTGCTTAGACTCCCTTTTGGGAAAGCTAACATAGCTAATATATCCAATAAAAAATTGCATTTTTTAAATTTCAAGGTCAGATTTATTCTGCAAAATATATTTGAGTCCCTGAACCATATAAATCAGGCCAAAGAGTAACTTTAAGTGAAATCATGAAATCAATAGCTAGCTAGAATCAAGGTTTTACTCAAATTAGTGTAGTCTTTTTTTTTTTTCTCTTGAGTAATGGTCATCTGAAAATCTCATAATTCCTGTGGCTTAATGAGGAAGTTAGATCTACATATTGAGAGTATACTGTTAGCACATAAAGGATGTGGACTCTCCAATAAAGTCCATCTTTAAATTCTGAGTGCTAATTGGGGGCAGTGGGTATATGGATGATATAAAACTGAAAGGTTTGGGTGGGAGATTTTCCTCAGTAATCTTACCAATGGCAAAGAGCATATAAGGTAAGGAGCAGTGCTTAACACAGGGGGATTTATAACAATTGACAAAGGATAGTACATGTAGAACTTTCTCTTTTCTCTTAGAGCAGGATTTCTTGACCTTGGCACCATAGACTGTTGGGGCCAGATAATTCTTTCTGTGGGGGCTCTCCTTGCACTGTAGGATGTTTAATAGTATCCCTAGTCTCTACCTACTAGATGACAAAAGCAACCCTCCTTCGTAACCCCCAAGATATGACAAGTAAATATATCTCTAGATATATTAAGAACCACTGTTTCAGAAGCTTGAAGCTAGTCTCTTACGTGAGTTTCTTTAGTTATGTAGAAGGTTAACAAGGAGGCTGGTGGATTGAAATCTTTTGACTTTATTGAGTATCTGCTACAACCAAATGTTTCTCCCATTTCTATGTAATACCATTAAGATTTTTGTCATATGTGCTTATCACCTGTGCTATAATTTGCTTAATATTTTTTGTCTAAAAATTAACCTAAATTTACTAATTGAGAGTACTTATTTTCATTAAATTGAAATTAAATTTCATTAAGTTGTATTCATGCCATAAATAGAAGCAAATTATAAAAATAAATTGCAATAAAAACAAAGCAGATTTATTAAACTGGGGCTACAACTGCTTTTTTGCAAAAGGCTCCAAGCCTTAGGATTGTTCTCTCTTTGTTAAAAAGGGAGATTATCAAAGATTAGCAGTGGTAAAACCACAGTAGCACAAATTGAGGATTTCTTTGTGATGCAATCAGAAAAATGGAAAAAACAGTTGAAAAGAGAATGAGGTTCTCATTTTTTTATTCTTTGCTATTCAATTCGATGCCTTTGTGCCACTTCAAGACCTCTCTGTTACAGCTCTCACCTTTTGCATAACTATGAACTAGGCAATGTATGTTGGTAGTGTGTGTGGCAGGGCAAGGGGGCTGGGTTATGAATGAATACGATGAGCAGAACACTATATATTAGCTTCCAGATGTGTAGTTTACAACAATAAATTTAATCTGAGATAAATAAGTAAAACTAATATGAGATAGGGATCAGACAATGTCCGCAGTCTAAAGATGGAGTGATTAATTCCTACTGGGAGGGTTTTGGTGTCTTCATGCAAGGGGGTGAACCTTGAAATTCAGCAGGATTTTAACAGGTAGAGCTTTGGTGAAGGGCATACCAGGTAAAAAGTACATTCTAAGGAAAGGCAAAAACTGGCAGAAAAATGCAGGATACACATTTTATTTTGCATACTTTATAAAACATGACTATTGTCATGAAAGATAAAGTTGGGAAGGTAAGTTGATGTCAGGCCAAAGAGAGCCTGTAAAAAAAAACATGATTGTGTCTTTATCAATTGAAAACCAAAATTGCAGATAAAGAGAAAGTAAACATTATGAGAACAAAAGGTGGCCGTATAAGTAGCTGTATCTTGGGTTATGTTGTGGGACTAGAACTTGCTATTAACGCGTGGTAAGAGGGAAGGAGGGATGGAGAGAAGGAGGGAGGGAAGGAAGGGAGAAAGACACCCACAACCTGGGATGAGATAAGAAAGGGGAAGTGTAGGATGGAAGTAATTGAGATCAATTACCTAGACCTAATAAAGAGCCCCATAAAGGGACAGACAGTTAATATTTCAGGCTTGGTGGACCATACGGTCTCTGTGGCAATTCAACTCTGTGATGGCTGAGTGAAAACAGCCATAGACAACACAGAAACAGGTGCACATGGTGATGTTCCAATAAAACCCTATTTATGACCATGAAATTTGAATTTCATATAATTTTCACAGCACAAAATGTTATTCTTCTGATTTCTAAAATCCATTAAAACATGTAAAAACTATTTTTACGTTGCAGACTGTACAGAAACAAGTGACTGCCATATTAGGCTCTTGGCCTGTGATTTGCTGAACTCTGACATAGAACAGTTAAGTTACAATCCTACTCCTCTCAGTAACCAGAAAATTTCAGGTTAAAATGATATGAAGACTTCATTTATTCAAGAAACTACCTTGAATCTCCCTTTCACTTTGAAAATGTCAACTTGATCTTAGTTTTTTAAGTGGGCACAAGTATTAAATGCAGACTCCTCCTTTTTTTACATCTGTTGAAACTGGAACAGTTAACAGTTTTTACCCATGTGGCAAGTTGGCTAGTTCCATTCATCATTTATGCCTTTGAAAATCAGTGTTCACATCCAGAGATTATTTCTTGGAGGATAATTTATTTCGTATTTCATAATGAAATAGATTTCATGTTGCTCTTTCTTCTATTGTATTTGAAGTGACAGTGCATTACAAAATAATATGCTGGGACACCTGGGTGACTCTGTCGCTTAAGTGGCAACTCTTGATTTTGGCTCATGTCATGATCTCACGGATTGTGGGATCAAGCCCTGTATTGGGCTCTGTGCTGACAGCACAGAGCCTGCTTGAGATTCTCTCTCTCCCTCTCTCTCTCTGCCCCTCTCATGCTCTCTCTCAAAATAAGTAAAAAACAAAAAAATAAAAAACGTAAAAAAATAATATGCTAAATAAACTGTTGATAAAAGATTTGCCCCTCACTAGTAAAGTGTAATTAATGAATTTCTCTGTTGACTAATATATTATCTGTGTATTGAATAATCCTTCTATGTGCCATGCATAAATCTCAGGTAGACTAATTAATGTCCTTTAAATTGAGACTCTGTTTAAATAAACCATCTTTTGAAAAAATAGAATTTTTCTTTTTTTTCTTTTGAGTAGACTTAAGAGCTAAACAAAAGTGGTCACATATATTTTGACTAAAATGGGATGCCCACATGGAGGGTGTGCTACAAGAAAGTATTAGAGAATCTATTTCTAAATTTTGCTTTTAATTTTTGCTTTTAGATATCTTAAAAAGCACATTACAGATGGGTTCAGTAGTACATGTATATCATCTGTGAGTACATAAATATACATAACTTGGGAGCATGTTCTTAAAAAAATCTTCTTGGATGATTATTGGATCAAAGAATGGTAGTTGTAAGTGGATACTAAATCAGTTTCTTTACTTATATTTAAATAACGTTCTACTTTATGAACATGACTTTAAAGCAGATATGTAGATAAAAATGCAAACAAAAAAGAAAACATGTGGCAAGATGTGTCTTTGTGCAGAAAGAGGAAGTGGGTACATATAGGCACTTGTTATGCATTTTAAGACTATCTGATAAGAGGTTTTGATAAGAACTTACTGCATTTGTAACTAAAGAAGTCATATAGCAGAGAAGAGAAAAAGAATACAGCTTGCCCATCAAGCAGAGGGTTGAATGAATTTTGCTTTTCCTTACTGTTGAGCACCAAATTCATATTATTTGCAAGAACCTCAATTTTAATACACCTGACTTCCTTCATGGTATATTTTACAACTGCTGTCGTAGGCAGCTGAGTGTTTGGTGGTCAGTGCTTGAAGAGTTGTGGTCATTAGGGCTCAGATATTGAGTTTAACCCTGTTAACAAATGCATTGTCATTACTTAATTACTTCTTAAGTCATACTTCAGGGTCATATGTTTGAAAAATTTACCAGGTGCAAAAATACAGAATATTTCTTAAAAGATAAAAAAGGCTAGACTTGAACAACCCTCTGATTAAAATGGCCTTCTAGAAAAGGTAATGGACATGACATGTTTTTCACTGTTCTCTCTATTAGTTTGCAGTAGCATTCTTTGCTAAAAGTGTACTTTCTTTAACTTATGTCATGCTTGTAGACAGAACTTGACTAGTATTACAAACCAGAACAAAGAAGAGTAGGAAAGGGATTGCAAACCTGTAACTGTGATCACACATTTATTGCCATCTACAGTGCATTTGAATGATTTCTCCCTACTTCAAGTCTTTATGGACTGCTTAAGAGGGACCTTTGCTTGCATTTTCTCCTTCATTGCACTTTTTTTTTTTATCTTGGTGTGCCTGACTGTACTGTCTTGAATAGTTAGTGACTATTTTAACTAAGTGACAACCTTCCATCTGAGGCTCTAACAGACGTACAAAGTTGTTCGTTGGGTGTGACAGCTAGTCAGTCCAAGGTTAATCTTTGACAGGATTTAAGTATACTATTATCTATTCATTCAAGTGAATCTTGCATTTTTTCCCCCAAACTCCCTGTTAAGGTAACCACTGAGAAAATAAGACTGTATTATTAAATGTGACCAAATTCAAAATATGTAATTCAATAAGTCAGCCTGGCCTAAAGTGTTCAATCATAATAGGCCTCTGAAGATTTCTTGTGTGAGCGGAAACATTTTTAGTGTCTCCACTAAAGGACTCTGAGTCCTTCCTCTCCTTTTCCCCTGAACATGAACATGTAAGCTAATAATATTCAATGAGGTAAACACTTGAGAAGCTCTCCTGAGTGTAACCTGTAGCTAGAAGCAAACTAAAACCATAATAAACAGAGCTTTTCATATGTGTGTATGACACATTAGTTAAATAGAGAGCTGAGGAAAGTATCAGGATAATCTACAGCAAACCAGTACAGTTCTTTTAAATCTTGAGATACTGAGGAAATGGAATGACAGGATTGTGCAGAAGACCCCAGGGAGCAATTGAGGTTCCGGGCCAGGCCAGGAGGGGGCAGCAGAGCACCAGTCCGGGTTTGAGCAGGCGCCTAGGCAGTGGAGGGGAGTGAGTGAGTGAGTTATCCTCCCCGGGAACCATAACCCAAGGGGAGAGGTGGGCAAGGCAGCTACTTAGGGCGGCTTCCACGCTGGACAGCAAGCAGGCCATTCTGAATAGTTGAGTCAGTGAGGTGAAGGAGGACTGCTGAGTAAGGCAGCCACTAAGAGAAGACATGAAACTAGATGGTGCAGGATGTGGGCAGGAAAACAGGCAGGAGAAAATTGCTACTTGATGGCTGTGTCCCTTTAGGCATAACACTGAACTTCACTTAGCCTTCAGTGTAAAATGAAGGTCATGGTGTTATATCCTCCCCAAGGTTGCTATGATGATGAAATGAGATCACGTATGCAAAAACTCTGCTCTGAAGCTGGCACACGTGCTTAATAGCATTCCCCAGACAGGACACAAGTTGAGAGTAGGGGATAATGATTCCAAATTAGGTATCTGTAAGGATAAACACCATAGTCTAGCTTTTAGCAGTCTGACCCCAACTTGCCTGCCAGTCTCATTCCACACCGCTTCCTTTTCTAATTATCGGCGCAGAGTGTTTGGTGTTTGTGGTTTACTGTCTTAGGTAACTTGCTAATTATTTCAGTAATACAACAAGATGAGCATACTGGCACCATTTTTTCAGATGAGGAACCTGAGGCTCAGAATGTTCAAGCAGCTTGTCCAAGCTCATGCAGCTGGGGAGGGGAATCAAACACAGGTTTGTCAGACTCAGGTGTTTGTTCTCTTTCCACTATGCCTGTCTTGGCCTCAAGGACCCCATAAATCTCTGTGGACCCCTTCATATTTCTGTGGTGTTGTGCATGAAACTTTCTTTTGTTAAATGCCCTGAAATATCCTTCTGATCCCTGCAGGACAGTCATTCTACCCCAGGGAGCAGGTTTCTTCTACCTCCCTGCTCTCATATTATTTAAAAATTTTTTTTAAGTTTATTTATTTATTTGGAGAGAGACAGAGAGTGAGCAGGGGAGGGGCAGAGAGAGAGAGAGAGAGGATACCAAGCAGGCTCGAGCTGTCAGCACAGAATCTGATGCGGGGCTCAAATTCATGAACCATGAGATCATGACCTGAGCTGAAACCAAGAGTTGGACACTTAACCAACTGAGCCACCCAGGTGCTCCTGCACTCATATCTTTTATATATTTATTGCCTGATAGGTAAATGCCGTGTGGTCTTCATTACCAGAGCCTCTGTGCCTTGGGCAGAGGAAGCCTATATCTTTTTTTTTTTTAATATATGAAATTTATTGTCAAATTGGTTTCCATATATCACCCAGTGCTCATCCCAACAGGTGCCCTCCTCAGTACCCACCACCCACCCTCCCCTCCCTCCCACCGCCCACCAGCCCTCAGTTTGTTCTCAGTTTTTAAGAGTCTCTTATGCTTTAGGAACCCTATATCTTATTCATCTTTTATCTCCACTACTAAGTCAGTTCTTTCTTCATCAGCTTACTACCTGCTCCCCCATGAGTGTTTCATAAATGTTTGAGGAATAGTGAGTGAATCATAAATATTGGAGGAGTTAGGTGAATAGCAGAAAAACAAGCAGCACTTAAATTTCTCTTTCTTCAGGATGTTTGTCCTTTGAAACCCTCTGCTAAACCAGTACACTGTGAAATTATTCAATGCCTGTGTCCCTCTCTTTAGAGTGTAAACTGTTGTAGGCTGGGTCTCTGTCCCCTCACACACTGCCGTGTCCTCAGCACTTAGTGCGATGTCTGACACATAGTAAGCACTCAGCAAATACTTGTTGGGTGAGTCAATTGCACCACTGCGGCTTCTGCAATGGAAAGTCCTTTTGAACCCAAGGACTGATGGAATAGTGTGACCTTCTGTGATTAGACCATTTACCTCTAAGGTCCCTTACAGCCACAAGCATCTGTGCATCTGTGTTTTCTTCCAGTTGAATTCTCTGGATGATTGCCTTAGATCCTTACTATGTGTTCAGGAGACAGAGAAGGTTTGGGAGTTACGTAGGGCTCTGAGCTCCAAAGTCTTTGTAAATGTGTCAGAAGATCCTTGGATAATTTCTGTTCTTTTTCTGTGCTTTTTAAATGCCTCCTCTTGTTAGAAACATGTACTTACTGTTATGTTTGCTCATTTTTACTTCCATTAGCAGACCATACAGATGCTGACATTTGTGATATCTAGGACAGGGTTTAGCAGAAAGGGATATTTCCTAGCTTTTCCCACTCTGCTGGTTTTGTTTTTGAAAGGAATCATTCTTTTTAAAAAGCTTGACTTATGACCTGTTTGTGTCTGCATAATCTATTATCAGTGTCCTGTAACATAGTCTTATAACATGGGCCCTGCCTGAGCCAGGAGGAAAAGGAAGAGCTAAGGAGGGGATTGTGAAGGAGATAAGAATGTAAATGTTCTTCTCTGTGTCTGTCTTTATTTAGAAGTGTTATTTTAAAATCATGTATTGAGATATCTAATTGGAAGTTATGTTGAGAAATTGTAATCAGAAATATAAATAATTTCTCAACATAACTTCCAATTAGGGACATTAACTTTACATTCATGATTTGTATCAGTGTTGAAACAATTATTCTGGAAAATTTGTATGTCTCCATCTCTTATTTTATTTTATTTTATTTTATTTTATTTTATTTTATTTTATTTTATTTTATTTTATTTTATTTATTTATTTTGAGAAAGAGAGAGAATTCCAAGCAAGCTCCATGATGTCAGCGCAGAGCCTGACGCGGGGCTTGATCCCACGAACCCTTAGATCATGACCTAAGCAGAAACCAAGAGTTGGATGCTTAACTGACTGAGCCACTCAGGTGCCCCTCCATCTGTATTTTGACAACAGTGGCCAGGGAGTGTGGTGAAAGAAAAACTGTGTAGGTGGAAGAGGGACAGAGACAGAGCTAAAGAGCAGAGGGCAGGCCAGTCTTCACCCTGGTCTAGTTTTTGTAGGTCCGTTTACACCTCACTCTATGAGCACCTCCCTGTCCCTGCCTGATTTCTCCATGCTCCCATTGTCCCACCAGAGCCCAGGTACCTCCCATTTTTCTTATATCTACCCCTGTTATGGAGGTATTTGTGTCCCTGTCAAAATTCTTAGGTTTAGACCTTAACGCCCAGTGTGATGATATTTGAAGATAATTAAGGTTAGATGAGGTCATGAGGGTGGAGCCCTCATGATGGGATCTGTACCCCTATAAGAGGAGCTACCAGAGAGAATACTCTCTGTCTCTGTTTCTTTACCATGTGAGGAATCAGCTGGAAGGCAGATGTCTGAAATCCAGGAAGAGAGTTCTCACCAGAACCCAATCATGCTGGGGCCCCTGATCTTAAACTTCTAGGCTCCAGAACTGTGAGAAAATAAATTTTTGTTGTTTATGCCATCTAGTCTATGATGTTTGTTCTGACAGCCAAAGCTAAGACACCCTTATGTTCCTTTTCCCCACTTTGATATCTGTTTGACTTTGGTCATAATCTCAGAGTTGGCTTGCTATGTCTCAAAAACTAACCTGAGTTAATCTACACTAGTATGGCAAGCAGTGTTTGAGAAAAGTGATGTGCTTCTTCTTTCCCAGATGCCCACCATTGTTTTTCTGCTAGATGTTGGGGAATGTAGTCCAAAGACTCACTTCACAGGGACTATAGCTCCTGCATTTGGTTTATCTAGGATGGATGGAGCTAACTCTGGGTTGCTGTTATTATTTACATATAGAAATGTATATATGGGCTCCCTATCACATCATGCCTTGCCGGACCCTAGGCTGGGACACTTCTTCTGTGGTCACACTCTTTCTCCCTCTCCTCTGCCTTCTAGGCACTAGCATCTCGGTATACATTGTGCATCCATACCTGTTGGCTTTCCAAGGGTCAGTGCCTGCCAGCTCCCAGCACATTATTTCCTCAGCAGCTGGCACAGGATTGTTTTGTTGCCAGCTGGAAGCTCAGCTATTAAAAAATAAAACTTGGCCCATCTTGAGTATCATATGTTTCCATCAGGAGTTGGATCTACTTTCTGGCACAACTCACACAATCACTTGGGCACCTCTCTCAGGTCTGAGTACCCAGTCTTCTTCTGGGTCTTTGATCACATTTTCACTTGCTTATTCCAAATACAATTTCCTTGAGAAGTCTGTTTATGAGTAGTTGAGGGCCAGTTTACCATCACTTCACTTGCTCTTATTGAATTTATTAACCTCTTCAGTGTTTCCTTAGCACTGGGTTGCCTGCTCTGATAGTTGCTATCAGTTTCGTCTTATAAACTGTAAATTCTCAGAATAAGGTTCATGTTTCTTAGGTTAATGAGGAGCTGACACACTACACTGAAACAGTGGATATTTACTGCATGGCTTCACATGAGACAATTCAAGAAAAGAGATCATAATATTTGTAAATATTTGACTACTGCTCTTTGTATTTCATATACTGAAAAGATTGTTTGGTGTAACCTTAGGGTTTTTTTTTTATTATCTACAAACAAAAGAACAATTGGAGTAGTTTAAAATAGTTACTGTAGGTGGCCTTTCTGTGTAATATTTACAGGGCTCTGCTTATAAGAAGGATGTTAAAATTAGAAAATATTAATCATTTTGTAGCTTTGAGATCTTATTTGCACTAACTTAACTCTTTGTCATGAATTCATTAATTTTTTTATTCAGAATAATGCATGCTTCACTGGAAAGTTGAATAACAAGACCCAGAATTACTGCAACTTAACTATGATTCAGAAATAAAGAATAGAGTCCTGGAAATCACTTAATGATATTAAAAACTGTATATAGGAAGGAATATTTTAAAGTAGTCTATAGTCTGTGTACACTGATCAAGAAAAACATATCACATTGAAGAGACTTCTTATATTTAAATTATGTCACTATTAGTCATACCTAAATATTTATTTCTCTAACTTGGTACCTAAATGGTAAAATAAAGAGTGTCTTCTGTTTTCATCATGCATTTCTTTAATAGCTGATATTAACTGTCTTGTACCTATTAGCTATTGTTAATGAATGTTTTAAATTGTAATGAGCTTCACTTTCCTCATCTGTAGAATGAAAATACTAGTGTCTTTCTCACATGATTATTGCAAAGAAAAGAGATAAATTACATGGCTGTATTAAACACAAAATGCCATGCACATTGTGCAATACTTTTAAATTTGAATAATAATAATAATAATTTTTTTTCTTTACTATTAGCTCCAGACTATATTTAGATTTCATCAGCTTTTCCATTGTCTTCCAGGATCTAATCCAGGCAATCCCATTGCATTTAGTTGTCATGTTTTCCCTGCCTTCTCTGCTATGTGACAACTTCTCAGTCTTTCCTTGTTTTTCATGACCATGATAGTTTTGGGGAGTGCTGGCAAGTATCCTGTAGAGTGCCCCTAAGTCTAGATTTGCCTGCTGTCTTCCCATTTGATTAACTGGGATTATGAGTTTTTGGAAAGAATACCATAGAGGTGAAGTACCTTTCTTGTCACATTGTATCACGGGTACATGATACCATATGATATCACTGATGATAGTAACCTTTATTACTTGGTTCCCATGGTATTTGTCAGGTTTCTTCACTCTACAGTTACTGTTTATCCCTTTCCCTTCTCTATCTAGTCTTTGGAACTAGTTCACTAAGTCTAACCCACTCTTGGGAAGGAGGGTGATTAAGCTCCACCTCCTGGAGGGAATAATATCTACAGATATTATTTACAGTTCTTCTGTATGGAAGATCGTAAACTATTATTTCATCACTGATGAGTTCTTATATGTATATAAAGTAATGGAACATCTCAAGTCATTTTCCAAAATTCTTGTAAAAATATACTGCCATTATAGATCATGCAGTTGGAACTGTATTAGACAGTTGTACTAGACAGTTGGGAATTTACTTTGAATTTGGTAGAAGAAGCTGTCCCTGGAACTTTGTGCTTGGACAATGAAGCATATTATTGATGAGGACATACGAGATGAGGAGAGGTACATAGATAATGGTTCTCTTCTGTGTTCAAAAACAGTGGTAGTATGTCAAGCCTGAAATTGTGAAAACACTGAAGATGTTATGATTGTCTCCTGTGCCTGCATCTACATGACTACAATATGCATACATCTAGATCATTCTTAAGATTTTGACTTAGGTTTGCAGGAGCATAGAGTGGATAGCACCTTAGAAATCAACTAGTCCAGTGTTTCTTTGACAGGTGAAGAAATTGAAGCACAGACAGGACGCATGTCTTACTCAGCACTCCAAAGCTGGTTAGTAGTAGAAATGGGACCAGAACCTGGGTCTCTGCACTCTGACTCTGGGACACACTTCCTTTCCTCACAAGTGCCATTTGCAGAAACCTGGGCCTAAACCAGTATTGGCTCTTCCTCCTTAAACTTCCTTAGTTATCTCAGAATACAAAATTTCTTATCGCCAAGAAGCTGTTACAGGTTGTGATTTTTAAATTTGCACTATTTCCTTTCTTATGTTTTTGCATTTTTTTTGCATTGTTTTGCAGAGGATATGGTCTTAAAAATTAAAATGTAACAAAAACTATTAAACACCGGGTAATATTTTACACTTGATTTCTTTCACGTTTTGGGCAGTATTTGTTCACCTTCTAAAAAAAACTTCTGTCCCTAAGTGTGTTGAAGTCACATTTAAGATTCTAGTATGCATGCCAGAGTACATTCTGTTCCTGTTTGTGAGTAATTTTTGGGACTAGGATTCTCATTCTCATACAGCTAATTGAAGAAATCAGTCAAAATGTCATTGCTGCACCCACTTCAAAAAGGCTATCTACATTAAAATATAACATGAAATACACACTAGCTTGAAGACATATATGCACACCTATGTTCATTGCAGCATTATTTACAATAGCCAAGATATGAAAGCAGTCTAAGTGTCCATCACTTAGTGTTCATCAGTAAATGAATGAATGGATAAAGAAGAGTTATATATATACAAAGTAGAATATTACTCACCCATAAAAAGAACAAAATCTTGCCATTCACATCAACATGGGTGGACCTAGAGGGTATTATGCCAAATGAAATAAGTCAGGCAGAAAAATAAAAATAGCACATGAATTCACTCACATGTAGAATCTAAAACACAAAAGAAACGAAACAAATAGACTCACAAGTACAGAAAATGAACTGACAGTTGCCAGAGGGTGGGATGGGGTATGGGCAAAATAAGTGAAGGGGATGAAGAGGTACATATTTCATTTATAAAATCAGTAAGTCATGGAGATATAATGTACATCATAGGAATACAGTCAGTGATATTGTATAACTTGTATAACTTGGTAACTTGATGTATACTGAGGATCATTTTGTAATGTATAAAAATATCAAATAACTATGATGTACCCCTGAAATGAGTAGGATATTATATGCCAATTATACTTTAATTAAAAATGAGAAAAGACATAACATAAAATAAATCACCTTTATTTGTTCTTCCTGACTGCAGGGAATTGGAATGTTTGCACAGATGAATTGATTAATACAATACCCCAATATGTAGTGTACTTAAGTGAAAAAATTACATGGAGGTGTCTTTATGGTAGCGCCACATGTCATGAGACCAAGCCCATTTTCTTATTGACAGTGATGATTCAAATGTATTTATAAGAGAAATATATTGGATGTTGATTTTTAATTTTAATTAATGCTGGTGGCCCCTGATTTACATTAAATAAATATTCTTGTCTTTTCTTTTTTACCCTAATAATTTTGCTGACTACAGTGGTAGGCTGGCAAGTTAGGTTTTAAACCTAACTTTTAGGTTTTGGCTGATAAGAAAAATATTTTTAGCCATTATTGATAGAAATAGCAGTTTTCATTATCAATAACAGGGAAAAATGTGTCAATGTCTTATTTCTCTTGCTCACATGCCTATATCTAAGCCCGTGCTGAAGGGCTGCATACTCTCATAGTAGTCAATGCCAAGTGTTTGCTTCCTCTCTTGATCTACCTTCTCTGACATGAGTCCGCACTGCTACTTCCTTATTCCTCAAACAACTTTGGTCTTGTTCTTATCCTCATTCTTCCATTAAAAGTGAACATTGAGTTCCATTTGACGTCCACCTCCCGAAGTGATTCACTGATCTCACTTTTTAAACCTCTTAACTGCCTGTGAATCTGTTGATAACAGATTTTTCCTTGCCCTTTTTAAAGCCAGAAGATAACCATATTTTCTGTGCCATGAAATGCTGAACATTCATGGACAAAGTTTACTCATGTAAATAACACCACAAAACCTCTATCGGCTGTGTATATCATAAATAATCATGTGATAATCAATTGATATCAATCAAGTTATCAATCCCAAGAGTAAATGGTTCTCACAAATAATTTTAATTTGTATAACTTGTGTTCAGCCAAATCACATTTTAATTTTTTTTCTTCTATCTCTGTTTATAAAGAGCCATCACTGCTGATGGTTTTTCCTGCCACTATGTAACTTCAATGCATAGACCTCTCTGCCTGTATTTTAGGACTACATGAAGCTCCTGAAATTGCAAGTTAAATTTTTTGTGTACAAGAATTTTTCTGAGGCAACTTACCATAGCTTTCATCAAATTTTCCAAGATATTTAAGAAGCCCTACTGTTCAAGGTTCATCCACACACGTATTCTTACATATGCTAAGAACAGTTGGATAGCATGTGATTTGTATTGACCTAATCATTTAGCAGACTTTTTTCCCTCTTTTGCTGCCCTTCCCAGTTCATCTATATCCCCCCGTAGAGCTTTCTGTATTTTTATATTCCTAGTTTTTCTTCTTCTATGTTTCCTTTTATTACTTAGGATGCTGTTATATGCAAGTATAATTGAACAAATATATATTGAAGCACCAAAAGAAACCCAGCTCAGATTGTCTTCAACAATGGATTTTTTTGGCTCAAGTTACTAAAGAATAGAGAGTGTTCAGCTTTTACATGTGATTTGACTTGGGCCCAGATTTATGTCTCTACATTTCTTTCATTTTAGCCCTCCATCCTACGTCTATTGCCTTTGTCCTCATGCCAGCTGCACTCATGGTAGCAAAATGCAGCAGTTGGAGTCCTTATGTTGGCAACCAATCATCATCATCCAGTCCAGGAGGTTCTTTACTTCCTTCTGTCCTTAAATGAGCAGAACCAATCAGTTTGGCCAGGGGGATGTCTGTTCACTAAAGGACATAGGCCTGTTGTTACCACCATACCTGAACAAGTCCCAGAGGCAAAGGGGAAGAGTGTTTGGTTTATGGCACTCAGGGTCTACTTTTAAAGACTTTAGCAAGTCCAACTTGGGTGTGGGTGCTAGTGTGAAATATGTTGAGCAGCAACTAACAATATTTATTACATCCCTTAAATTGAGTTCTGACATACAGTTCTGACATGTGCTGTCCCACAGCTCCACACTTATACTATGGAGATAGGATTTTACTGCTGTAAAAAGATGGGAATTTGTGGTGTTCCCTGAAGAAAGTTATATGAAACATCAGTTCTCGGGATGTTTTTACCAGTCAGAGGTTTACCAGAGAAACAGAAACAGCAGTTAAAACACATACACACATGCACATGCATGTACATTTATTTATTTTACTTTATTTGAACATTATTCGTATTAAATTTTATTTACTTGTTTTTTTTTTAATTTATTGAATTTATTTATTTGAAGGCATTGGTTTATGTGATATGGAGGCTGCCAAGCCTGAAATCCCTAACACAGGCAGGCGAACTGGAAGCATTTGGACAGGAGCTGATGCTGTAGTCTTGAGGTGGAATTTCTTCCTCAGGGAAACCTCGGTTTTGTTCATAAGGCCTTTCAACTGATTGGGTGAGGCCCAGCCACACCACTGAGGATAATCTATACTTAATGTCACCAAATTGTAGATGTTAATGAGATCTACAAAATACCTTCACAGCAACATCAAGACTAGTGTTTTACTGAATAATAGCCCAACCAAGTTGACCTAAAACTAACAATCATAGATGTTAATAATTGTAAGATCAAAGAATGCTTGTGTGGTTAAATAAATTAGAGAGGTGTTACATTAGACATTGTTCTAGGACTTTTCATTCTTTAATGTGCTTAAGTACATTGAGTTTTTTAACTATTTCTCAAACTTACTTGATCAAGGACATTTTTTGTTTCCCTAAAGACTATCTCTCACTGGAGTAGTATTTCACAGAATACATTTTGGAAAACACTGGATTAAACTGTGACTAGGAAGAAGAACTTTACTGTAATTATGGGCAGTTTTATTTGTATGTTTCTGTTGGTTGTACTCTTAAATGTATTAATGCATATTCCTCTTCCTCTGTTAAATTATAACCCCCTTTTGGCATCACATTTTGTGTCTTCACAAAGCGGAAATTCAATAACATTGACTGAGAAATATTCTTTGATAAATGAATGCTTGTTAAGTCCTGGGTTAATGATCTTTAAATTTGCTCAGAGCCATCACTTGCCTTGGAAGATATTAAACTGTAATGGCTTTAGAATGTTTGCTGCCCTTTAGAGATTTTCTCATTGCATAGAACCAGCCAGTAAGATTAAGCAGGTTCTATGTCATGGGCATAATAAGCCTCATCTAATCACTTTACTTTTTAATGTGACAGGCTATACCTTTGTTCCACTTAAGAGATTATTTCAATCCATAGAAAACAAGAAAAAGAACAGAACAGGTTATGGTCTGAAAGCAACTCTGCTTTTGTTTTGTTTTGCTTTGTTTAGTTTAGTTTAGTTTAGTTTAGTTTAGTTTAGTTTAGTTTAGTTTAGTTTTGTTTTGTTTTGTTTTACTGCCCCTTCACAGTACCCAGCACATTGCTTTACTCTCAGTGGTGCTTGGTATATTTCAAGCCTGGCTCTTAGAAGAGAGAAAAATTTTCTCTCAACACTGCTTAAATCCCTTCTTCTTGTGATATATAATGAGATCAAACAGATCTGAGATTTGCTTTTAGCCTATAACCTATCATAATGGCCTGTGGTCTAGAGATAGTCTAGATAGTCTAGAGTCTTAAAGACTCCTAGAGACTTAAAGTCCTGGCCAAAGACTCTGACCAGTAATCATATCATGCTGTGGATAGATCCATTTGCCTAGAGGGGAGTGGAGCATGAAAGACAGAAGTGATGGTCTCCTGCATGTCCATGGCTGTATCTTAGCTCCCTTCCAGATCCTCAGAGCTGCTGCTTATATAGGAAAGGGGCCACCCTAACCTGTTTGCATGGATGTTGTGAATAAGCAAAAATACTTTTGGAAAACAAGTCAAAATTTAAAGTCTGATTTAATTAGAAAGGATCTTGTATCTGAAGAGATTATTGTTTTAAAATAGCCAGTTTTGATTGAATTCAAAAGATTACTTAATAGCCAGTTTGTGTGCAGCCATGAAAAAAGTGGGCATATTAGTTTCTTTTCCTTGCTAGACAAAAGAAAAAGAGGCTTTAAAGCTATCCTTGGCCATGAAATTGGGATAAAGGTCCACCTTATAAAATTTAGATTTCTTCCTCCCAAAGACAGAGACAACCCCAAAATTATCTGCATTGTTTGAGAAATAGCTTGAAAACTGAAAACACCTCACCTTAAAAACTTTCTTCCCATATTACAAAATGAATAAATATTATTATGGTTTATATATAGAACAATATATAAACATATCTATATTTACTATAAAAATATTTAAATGTTTTAAATATCTGAATAATTATAAAATAATAAATTCATTTTGAGTATAGAAATTTTGGAAATGACAGATAAATAAAAGGCAGACAATAAAAATTACTTTTAATTCCATTACCCAAGAATGATCACTATTCACATTATGCTTAGTTCTTTTTGTATTTATATATGTGTGTGTCACTGTTTTCACCTAATTATTTATCTCCCCAAACAGTCACTTTATTTTCAGGCCTTAAGGCTAATGTTTTATAAATGTAGGAGTATATTGATGATTGATTTTTTCATATGCTTCTATATAATTCATACAAAATATAAAAACATATTTTATATGTTCTTTCATTGGGTATACAAAATCACACATCGTAGTGTCAGCTGATCTTTAACAGGTCTGTACCATGGGCTGGGCACGTTATCCTATATTGTCCTCAACCCTCACAATAACATGCTAGGTCGGTACTGTTAACCTGAGGAAGCAAAGGTCTAGGGAGAGCAAGAACAGTTTATGTCACACGGGCATTAAGTGCCCATGGCCCAGGACTGTCTGCTAATCTGACTCCAAAGCTTATACTCTTAAAACTATATTATTGCCTCTTCTCAAGTAAATTCCATGTCAGATTTACTAGGTCCCAGACAGAATTTCTAAGATATGAAATTATGAGCAAATTGGCCATGCACACAAATTTGATATTCAGAACTTGACAGAGGTGATTCAGAGTTCTTTCACATTTCAGAGGGATGGTCAGACTATACTATCCAGGGATTTACGAAGAGCCAGGGGAGAGAGTCCTGCCTAGTCCTACCTGATTTGAGGCACAATGCACTTCTTTAAAGAAGGAAGATTTTCTCCACAGACTTCAAAAAATCAGGTTTGTTTTTGATAATGAGCTCAGAACAGTATCAGAGGACCCAAATTGGTGACTTTAAGGTTAGCTGATAACAGATTATATTTTGTTACCCATTATCATTGCCTATGGGCTCATTATGGGCTTACTTTGTATTTCTAGAAGAATGCCCACATACTGAAGGCTCATGTCCATCTCCCAGTACACTGCTTCTCCTTCATAGAGTGTCTCCATCCCTTCAGTGTTCATTTTCCTTCCTCATATCTGCTTCATTCTTCGCCCTTCTCTTCTTACCTGGATCCCACTTTACCATCTCTGTCTTTTCTTCTTTCTTTTAGTTTTCCATTCTCCATCCCCATTATCCTATGCCTTGACTTCCACTTTATCTTACACTCTGCAATCTTACATCTGCAATTCCTGTGCTAGGCAGTACTCAGTTATGAGCCCTATCCTTGAGTTTACTCAGATTTTTCATACTCTTTATCTAGCACTTAGTCCTTCAATGAAGTATGACTTTTGTCAGCCCAACAGCTGCCTTGGCTTTGTAAGTAACTTCTTGCTTGAACATTCCTCAGTGTTGCTTGCAGTACTTAGATAAAACTTTAGTTTCAAGAGTGAAGGGCATTTCTGTATCTTTAAGAAATATAATGGAGGTAGGTGCATTTTATATTTTCCAGTCTTGAGCTGCATTTCATGAAGTGACTTTTGTTACCGGTGGAAAGACTTGTGTTGTGAATAATCTGATTATGTTCACTCTTCAACCATTTGTTGTGCTTTACACAAAAGCCTTTGACCAACAGAGTGATATCCAGTTCATGTTGCACTGACCAAGCTAATTCATTCCAGAGGAGGAACAGGTATCTTTCTTGAAATCTTGCTCTAGGGTCATTTAGTCTAGGAGAGGTCATGTCTGCATGGCATTAGAGTTGATTTTGGAAGTAAACAAGGACACTGCTAGTCATATGGAAACCTCCAATACCATAGCAGAAGGGAACTACCTAAAAAGACATTGCTCACTGTGTTTGCCATGCCTACTACATTACAAGGCCAGAAGGAAGGCAGGGCTGGGTTATTTATAGTCTTCTCGTTTAGCTTCTTAAAACAAACAAACAAACAAACAAACAAACAAACAAACAAAAAACACAGCTAAGAGGATTCAATTTGAGAAGGGTTTTACTTTTTTCTGTGACTTTTCTGGTGTCTGTTTTTCTTTAATTCTCTCCTTTTGCTTTTTATTTTCTCCTTTCTGCCTAGTCTTTCCTTTCCCTTTAATGCTTCTTCTAAATGCCAAATCTAAATAAATAAGAATGTGACATTATAGCTGTGGTGGAAGGGATGTTTCAATATGTATTCTCTGATGAAGTTTTCCTGGTATAGAAGTACGTTGAGGAAGCTTGTACTTTTCCAGTTCATGTCAGGTGGTGTAAGTATGTGACTTTCTGGTATGGAGTTTGGGGTTCACTGACTTGTTTCTTCCTTAGCTCTTCGGTGCTCATGCCTCCTTGCAATAATGAACTCAGATTTGATGGAACAGGTCAGAGTCCAAACTTACGCATCTGTGTACATTTTCTTTTTCTTTATGCTTATATTTCTTCTTGAGTTGTGCTAGCATGACAGAAGGCATCTGGGCTAGGGCAGAATTATGGGATGCCAAGGCATAGTCATTATTATAAGATGCCAAGGCACCATCATGTTCACGGCAACTCTGGGAATTACTCCCCAAGTCTGTACTCGTACACTTTCCAAGAATGTATCTATTTGGAGATGTATTTAAACCTTGTCAAAGTCATTTGTCTTGGCTTCTTCAGTTGATTTATGTGGGGACTCTGATTGTTGGCTGCTGAAGTACAATCTGTACATGGAGATATAGGACTCATGCTGTAAATAGTATGGCATATCGTAAACCATGAAAGAGTCAGTGCCTTCTTACATATTTTTGTTCAGTATGGAGAAGTGTGGAAGAACACAAATAAGACTGCTTCCTTATTTAGGTCCTCATGATATACTCAAGACCAATGTTTTCTTATATATATTCCCTGGATCTCTCCATTGAACCAGCTTTAATTTGAGAAACACTTTTTGGGAACCAGTGGTTACTAGTGGAGTTAGTAGAAGAAAATCTGATGAGCCTTACTTATAGAGCCCACTAAGGACCCCCACATGGTATTTACTTTGGCATAAATATTATTTTGAGCTAAAAGTAATCCAAACCCAGCAGATTCAGAAAAGCTCTTGACTTCCCCTTCAACTGTCTGCTTATACCAGTAAGAGAGCTATTAACTGAGATTCCTCTTTACCTAAGGAACTTAACTGCATCATAGAGCAACCTTTGTTTTCCAAACATCTCCTTTCACCTTCCTGCTAATGGTTTTTCTCCTCTTTGTATCCTCAGACCACTTTCCCTTCTCCTTTGCTCCGGTAAGTATCCTGTTGCCTCACTGCCTTTGGAATTTCCATGTTTATGTGGATTCCCTACGTATGCTATTAAAATTGATTTTCACCTATTTAAAAAAAATCTATAATGGCATTTTTAGCAATAGCCTAATAACTAATATAGTAATAATAATGTTGCAGTAGTAAGTTAATTACAATGTAATGTTGACAAAAAGAAGTTGTTGGAAAAACTTTGATTAAATTTTTGTCACTCACTCCATGTTTTCTAAAGAAATGTTTAAAATCTCTGATCCTATTAATTTTCAAAATAAGGACTGGATAAGAAATTTGTCCCTAATGCAATGATAGCTATTATGTAGCACTGCATGAACTAGAAAAATTACTCCAGTAATCTACAAATTTTCACCAGTCTGATAATTACTTAGTAATAGCAAGTGCCGCTGCTTGTATTGGTGACAGCTCTGCATGGACAATACATAAAGAGATACAGGCTCAGGCTGTCAGTTGTATTTGTGTTCGTATTAGCTTTCTTATTTTCATCAAGCCCGAATTCTTGTCCACAGAAACTTACTCTTTTAGGTCATTTGGCCTCTGCTGATTAAGTAACCAGACATGTGCACACACACACATTCACATTAGTTAAAGTCATCTTCTGCATAGATGATACTCCAGTGTGCCTCTTCCTGCCCTAGTACTCCTGCCTTTCATCTTGCTCCAAAAACAGCTTTGGGTTCTGGCAGCTGCGTACTGGAGAAGCCTCAGAGCCATGTGCTGATCCTTCTCTTCTGAGCAGGCTTCTGAAACCAACAGCAGGTGCTGGCTACCCCACTTGCCCCTGGAGACTAGGAGGGGAGACGGTTCCAATTCTGGACAGGGTCGAGCTGTTCTGCCACAACAGATGGCCAGCATTTGGTCTTTAGTCCTGTCACCTGGTGAACTCCAATACTGTGTATAGTCTCTTATTTGCTTTTCATTAAAAAGAGGCAGGAAAGGGGACCACAATGCCATATCAAAATGCCAACAGTTTCAATGTTGACAAAAGCGAAACACAATACAAAAAAGAAAAGAACAGAACAAACATGGCATATTTGCTAAAAACTACAATTCTATGGTCTTGATTTTATTTATTCTGTTTTTAGGTTATAAGGTTACAAGGATTTAGCCATTCTAAGACTATGGAATAGATTTTATAAATGTAATTTTATCATTTTTCAAAAATGAGTTTGCCAGAAATTTCCATTTTAATTTTCTGATTTGATATTCATATATGCACGCTGGTATTTCTTCATCTCAGACAAGACTTTTGTCATTATCAGCTCCATTTAGCTACATAATGATAGGTCAATTCATTATTTAAATCATCCCCCAATAAATTTCAGTTATTTAAATCATAAATTGCTTGTTACGTTATATGTAAATATTTTCTTTTCACCTAGAAAACATTTCAGAAGTCTTATGGTACTCAGATATAGAACTCTGGTAAAACTACCATAGGTTAAGATCTGAAGATTGAATCTGATTTACGAAAAATAGAAGCCCAGAACAAATGATCTTCCTCTAGATTACTGCTGCCCATGGAGATGACAATGACTCAAATTTTGTTCTCAAATATAGTCAAGGTCTGTTTTGGAAGTTGAGGGCAAGGGCCTTGGTTCTGCCTCCTGGGATATAATGAGCTGTGTTGCTGCCTCATATTCATTCATTCCATGAATCTGATACACAGAAGGAAGCTGACAGGAAATGAGGTAAGGGAGAGGGGCATGTGAGGCCCAAAGGGAGGTCATTGTGGTCAGACCTACCAGAAGACGGGCCATGATTGCTGCAATACAATCATTGCAGTGTGGGTTGTAAGATGATCCCAGGTCTCTGCTCAGAATCTTTTCCTAGATTGTGATCAGGATTGACACACTTAATAAAACACTGACCTGTTAACTAACATACCTGTTAAACTTCTTTAACTCCTTCCCACTCTGTGATGACATGAACTGACACTGATATCAAAATACAAATTTCAAAGTGTAGCAGAGATGATGTTCACGTAAGATATGAAGAAATTAACATGTTAAAGTAACTGAAGAACCAGGAGGTCAGTTTCTCTCAGGATTCACAGAAATCCATTCACCTAAATAGGTGTGCTCATCTTATCTACTCTTGAGTATGTAGATTTTCACCTAGAATTGCCAGCATCTACAAGGCAAGGGATTGGCTCTGTGAATCCTTTGGTATCTGTGTTGGCACCTACATTTCTTTGTGTGATAGTGATAAAAAATGAAACTAGTGTCCATCATTGGATAATGAAGGAACTGTTCTCCATTCCCTGTGTTTTCTCTGGGAGTTGCGTGGTTCTTAGGTGCTCTTTTCATACCGTGTGCAATTACTTGTGTTGACCTTGATGGGGCCCACATCAGGTGCTGGAGGGAAACATGAAATGTCTTTTGTCAATAGCATTGAAGTGAGCACAGTAACTGCAAAATCATCCAACAAAATCTGTGTTCCTAAAGCTGAACTTGTCCAATCTTTACTTAGAACTTAAAAAAAAAAAAAAAAAAAGAGTGGTTTTATGTCTTTTAAACTGGCGCTAATTACTCTCAACAATAGCCAAATTATGGAAAGAGCCTAAATGTCCATCAACTGATGAATGGATAAAGAAATTGTGGTTTATATACACAATGGAATACTACGTGGCAATGAGAAAGAATGAAATATGGCCTTTTGTAGCAACATGGATGGAACTGGAGAGTGTGATGCTAAGTGAAATAAGCCATACAGAGAAAGACAGATACCATATGGTTTCACTCTTATGTGGATCCTGAGAAACTTAACAGAAACCCATGGGGGAGGGGAAGGAAACAAAAAAACAAAAAAACAAAAAAAAAGAGGTTAGAGTGGGAGAGAGCCAAAGCATAGGAGACTGTTAAAAACTGAGAACAAACTAAGGGTTGATGGGGGGTGGGAGGGAGGGGAGGGTGGGTGATGGGTATTGAGGAGGGCACCTTCTGGGATGAGCACTGGGTGTTGTATGGAAACCAATTTGACAATAAATTTCCTATATTGAAAAAAAAATAAACTGGGGCTAATTATTGGAATCTTCTGGTATGATTGAAGTACATTTCTGATAGGCTTTATTGAAGGTCTAATATAGGTGAATATAATCTGCACTGCTAATGATGGCCATGGAGACCTGGTTCCTGTGTCTTACAGATAATTTTGGTCTGGGGCACCTGGGTGGTTCAGTTGGTTAAGTGTCTGACTTTTGATTTTGGCTCAGGTCTTGATCTTGGTGTTGTGAGATCGAGCCCTACATGGGGCTTCATGCTGAGCATGGATTCTCTCTCTCTCTCTGTCTCTCTGTCTCTCTGTCTCTCTGTCTCCCCCCTCCCTCCCTCTTCTCCTCCCCTGCTTGTAAACACACGCATGAGCACAGGCTCTCTCTCAAAAAAAATGAAACAAAACAAAACAAAAACAGAATTTTGATCTGCCTGATCCCATGCCATCATCATCCCCATTGGATTGGCTCACTTTGGTGAACTATGAATGGAAAACTTCTTTCCAAATACCGAGCAATTTTATTTCTCCTTACAAACAGAAAATGTTTGCAGCAGTCTTTATTATATCTGAGTGGGTTTTCTTGGATTCATGCCCAGCAAGTTTATTTTTGTGTGGAGTAGGCTGATTTTCTGATTTTCTAATTTTCTGTGTATTTCTTGGTAGAGTTTACCAAACCGTTTATCTTTTCTGACAACTTCAGCTTGGCAAATGCATTGGTGCCTTTAAAAAGCCATGATCTGAAGTTACCTAAGATCTTCATTGTGGACTCTTAGAGTCACAATTTCTGCAGCAACCTTAGCTCAGTCTGACTTGGGAATGGAGACAAGAACTGAGTTGTGTGTTTGTATCCCGAAAGCCCCAAACTGTTCTTATAAAGTCTCCATTATTTATTTTTGTAGTCCCAGAAGCTTCGCATTATAGATTCATTGTATCATTGTCTTATGATTTGGAGTTTATGATGGTTTTCTAATTAAATGCTCATTTTCTAGTTACCACAGTACTGTTTCACATTGCTTAAAATAGCAACTTCCCCCAGTGTATTTTTGGATTTTGGATAATAGGTTAGAATCAGCAATATTGCAGGAAATAAATGATTTTAAGTATAATATATAGTATATGTGTATATATATATGTATATATATATATCAGTTTCCTCATCTTTTGAACACATACCAACACACATATTCTGTATACAGCTGTCTATAATTTGATATTGATTAATTGACCACAAAATCTAATGGCATGTCTTATAAAAATGAACCTTTCTTGCATCCTTACAATGGCCATTACTCAGCAACAAAAATAACACACCATTGATACATGAAATACTTGGATGGACCTTAAGGGCCATGTGCTAAGTCAAAAAGCCAATCTCAAAAAGTTATATACTGTCTGATTCCATTTACATAACAGTCTTGACAAAATTACAGAAGTAGATAACAGATTAGTTGTTGCCATGGGTTTGGGATGGAGGTGATGGGAGGGAGTGGGGTTGGGTATGACCAAAAAGAGGACCATAAGTGAGATCTTTGTGGTGATGGAATGGTTTGTATCTTGATTATGGTGGTTAGGTGAATAAGCACGTATGATAAAAAGGCATAGAACCACACACACACACACACACACACACACACGCACGCACACACACACACACCTACTGCACTAATATCAGCTTCCTGATTTTGATATTGTACCATAATTATATAAAATGTAACCATTGGGGGTAAAGTGGGTGAAATAAAACCATTGGGGACAGATCTATATTATTTTTGTAATTTCCTATGAACCTATCATTATTAAATTTTTTTTTCAAATGTGGCAGCAGTTATAAGGTGCTGTAAGGAAAACAAACCTCTTATTGATGTTGCTAATAAATGTGGTAATTGACTCTTAGAGCTGGAAAAGGCTTGACATAATATTCACAGAAAATGTCAGAATAATGTAGCAGTCCTAGCCTTTGTGTTGTGAAATTTTGCTGATGTGGTAGAAGTTATTTAATGCTTAAAAAAAATTACGAAATCCATACCCAGGCCTTTAAGCTGGCTAAGAAAAACAAGCATTTCGAGTTCAAGTTATGGCAAGGGGAACCTAGGAAAAACCCATAAGGAAGTAAACCTCAACATATGGTCTGAAATTTATGTAAAACTGTCAGCCCCAAATCTAGGGAAGAGAGAGAAGGATTTATACTTTAGTGCTTTTTTTCTTCTTTAGTGCTTTTCTTGATTTGTCAAGTGGCAAGTCATTTAAGGAATATGCTGTTGTACCTTCTCCACTTCTTCTCTTCCCTTCCCCTATGAAGTAAAAAAAAGAAGATACAGTCATAGAATAAGAACTCCTAGAAGCAAAAAGAGTGGGTCTTCATCACCTTCCTTTAGATATAAGAGTATCTACATCTCAGAGGGTAATACATTTTATATTAATCTCTGTATCTCTCACTGCCATATCTTAGTGTTTGCCATACAGTTTGTTAACTCATTTACCATAAAATTTAATAGTTGATTACCAACACCTTCAGTAGTCTTTAAGTGAATAGGAACTGAATTATTCTTTAAAAACAGCGCAGTTCAGGGAAAAGTTGCAGCAATGATACAAAATTAATGGATTTTCTGAGTGTAATTTGAAGTATAGGCAAAAAAGAATTTTAACCCAAGTACCCTAAAGGATAGTCTTACAGAACTCTTGGTATCCATGGGAATAATATTGAAGAGTATACAGGCAAGTTCCAATTATTCTTTGGAAATGACAGGGATATGCTGAGGGGGTGTTGGTAAAGGTACAGTGCCTTGAATTTTCTTCGTCAGGTTGTACACATGCATTGCTCCGAGTGATTAGAAGATGGTGTAACATTTTTTTAATACCACAGCCCTATGTGTGATCCAGTTGTTCTGCTTTGCATCAAGACAGTGTGATTTACAAAGTTTCCATTGTACAAAACTAATTAAAAGTATTTCAAAAGGACTTCACATTAACAAAGGATTTCCTGTGACATCCAGTTAAGAGTGAACTCTTTCAGGGTGTGAAAGTAGATTTTTATAGATCACTAACAACCTGAAGGCTTCTGGGAGTAGAAAGATATAAAACTGTTGTTAGGAGGCAATGCCAATTGAAGATCAGTCAAAAATGACATAAAGTATTTCTGCAACCTTTAGATGAATTGAGCAGAAAATATCTCAGTTTGTAAGCCATTTTGCAAGAACATATCAATTATATACACTTGTACACTGTCTATAAATTCTTTTAATATCATCATAAATAATAGCTGGAAGGATTTTCAATAGACAAAATAAATGTGTCTCTTTTTTATTTTACGGCTAACATTCTTGAGGGAGAAGTCAGTCCATTTATTTCTCCTCATTTTGGTCTTCTATTCTCTTCTCTATCGAGGTCATTCTTGATTCAGTCCCACCAGGTCTTTACTGCTCAAACACTGAGGTTTTTCTTTTATTAACCACATTCAACAATTATTTTTTAATCCTTACATTAGTTGACTTCTTCCTAGCATTTGATAGCTTTAATCATATGAAACTTTTGGAAACATTTTCCTTTGGTTCTACTTATACCATGTCCTCTGGTAAAACCTCCTTCATGCCTTACCAGCCCTTCTTGGCCTTTGTTACTGGCTTCTCTTTCTTAGTCTATTCCCAAAGCATGGGCTTCCCCCAAGGCTCCATCCTCACTCAGCCCCCTTGTCTTCCTCTTGGTTGGTGATCTTGCAAGTGCCAACACTTTTAGTTATAATTAAGTATTCTTGTCTCAGATACGTATCTGTGGCCACTCTCTTCTGAACTTTTGGCCTGATTTTCCAATCTCAGTGTTTTATCTTACTTAATAACCCCCTGCGTCTCTCTCTGAATACCTGCTCTTATTCCACCAAGTTTTCAGTCTCTTCCTAAGTTCTGCTTACTCCTTATTTCTCAGTTCATTACCTCATTTCACAACGTTGAAGATTGTTCAAATCCAGAAATTTCTCTACATCCCTACTGCCACTATTTTTTTTAGCCCTCAACATTTCTTACCAGTACCCTAACATGTATCCTAATTTCTTCCTCTTAACATCCACCCTCCTCATAAAGTCAGAATTATATCTTTGTTTTAATTTAAATTTTGGCTAATATACAGTGCAATATTGGTTTCAGGAATAGAATTCAGTGATTCATCACTTACATACAGCACCCCGCACTTATCACAAGTGCCCTTCTTAATACACATCACTCTCCTAGCCCATCTCCCACTCACCTCCATCCATCAACCCTCAGTTTGTTCTCTATCATTAAGAATCTCTTGTGGTTTGTTTCCCTGTCTCCTTTTTCCCCCTTACCATATTTTCATCTGTTTTGTTCTTAAATTCCACATATGAGTGAAATCATAGGGTATTTGTCTGGTTGACTTATTTCACTTACCATAAATATATTCTAGCTCCATCCATGTCATTGCAAATGGCAAGATTTCATTATTTTTGATGGCTGGGAAATATTCCATTATATATATATATATATATATATATATATATATATATATATATATATGTATATATACGTATATATATGTACATATATATATATATACGTATATATGTATATATACGTATATATGTATATACACGTATATATACATATATACCACATCTTCTTTATCCATTCATCAGTTGATGGATATTTGAGCTCTCTCTATAGTCTGGCTATTGTTGGTAATGCTGCTGTAAACATCAGGATGCATGTACTCGTTCGAGTCTGTATTTTTGTATCCTTTGGGTAAATACCTAATGGTGTAATTGCTATATTGTAGGGTAGTTATATTTTTAGTTTTTTGAGGAATGTCCCTAATGTTCTCCAGAGTGGCACCAGTTTGCATTCCCACCAACAGTGCAAGAGGGGTACCCTTTCTCTGCATCCTCGCCAACACCTGTAGTTTCTTGTGTTGTTAATTTTAGCCATTCTGACAGGTGTGAGGTGGTATCTCATTGTGGTTTTGATTTGCATTTCCCTGATGATGAATGATGTTGAGCATCTTTTCATGTGTCTATTAGCCATCTGGATGTCTTCTTTGGAAAAGTGTCTATTCTTGTCTTCTGCCCATTTCTTTACTAGGTTATTTGTTTTTTGGGGGGGAGTTTTGTGTTTGATAAGTTCTTTACAGATTTTGGGTACTAACCCTTTATCAGATATGCCATTCTCCCATTCTGTAGGCTGCCTTTTAGTTTTGTTGTTTCCTTCACTGTGCAGAAGCTTTTTATCTTGATGAAGTCCCAGTGGTTCATGTTTGCTTTTGGTCTCCTTGCCTTCGGTGACATGTCTAGTAAAACGTGGCTCTGGCTGAAGTCAAAGAGGTTGCTGCCTCTAGACTGCTACAACTTGATAATATTGCTTGAAATCTGGAATCGCGATGCCTTCAGTTTTGTTTTTCTTTTTCAAGATTGCTTTGGCTATTCGGGGTCTTTTGTGATTCCTTACAAATTTTAGGATTGTTTGGTCTAGCTCTGCAAAAAATGCTGGTGGTATTTTGATAGGGGTTGCATTAAATGTATAGATCGCTTTAGGTAGGATAGACACTTTAACAATGTTTGTTCCTCCAATCCATGAACATGGAATGCTTTTCCATTTCTTTGTGTTTTCTTCAATTTCTTTAAGTGTTCTGTAGTTTTCAGAATACAGATCTTTTGCCTCTTTAGTTAGGTTTATTCCTAGATATCTTACTGTTTTTGGTGCAATTGTGAATGGGATTGATCCCTTGATTTCTTTTTCAGTTACTTGGTTATTGGTGTATAGCAGAATTATCTTTCTAATTCATATCTGATTATCTCAGTCATGGTTCTTCAGATATTACCATCAGATTCCTGCCTACATTTCTGGATACATAAATTGGTTGCCATTCCAACACTCAAGTTTTGACCTCTCCATCCTAAAATTTATTGTCACTTTTCCTAGAATACCCCTTCTCAGACCTTGTCCATCTGGTAAACTCCTGTTAATTCTCTGTGGTACATACATATTTGTCATACGTGTGAAGTTTTCCCTGGTTCTTTCAAAACCTGCAACCATTTGTCATAGTCACAAGACTAATTGTTTTCATTTTCCTTACTTCATCATCCTTGGGTTTCATCTTCTGCTTCTGAAAAATTATGCCTCATATCACCAGAGTAAGTGTGGTCTTCTTTTGTGCTTCAAACATTGGGAGTGAGTCACCCTTTCTATTTGATACCCACATTGACCATGCAAAAAGGAATGCCTTCCACTCTCCCTTGTGTTACATTCTCTCCCAATTTATGCACTGATCACAAGCAGAATTTGCCTCTTATTCCTTTAGTAAGAATGTCCTATCCCATGCCTTACTTTTTCTTACAGATCCTCTTTTCCCCTCTAATGAACCAGCTTAAGCTCCTTGGGACTGGAATATGTCTCACTCTGGGTGCCTGGCACTGTGCTCTTCTTGAAAGTATTTCTTCCCTCCACATGCTTAACTGTTGTCCAGAACAAAACTTGTATAATATATCTCTTCCTTTTTTCAAGGCATATAGTGTGAGGTATCAAGGATAGGCCTTTGTCTCTGGTAGTTAAGCATTTTAGGTGACTTACATCTGCAGGCTCATCTTTGTATCCACTTATTACCACCTTCTATGAATTCCTGGGCCCCCTTACTCCACCAGCATATCTTCGTGGGCTATGGAGACCCAATTTAGGTCTCCTTTCTGCAATCTTGATGTATAAAAGAAAAATCGTACCAAATCAGTTAAATAAGCAAGGAGGATTTTATTCAAGACAATTGCATTAGGGGACAAACACTATTGTGATAGGAGAGAGCTTGAACTCAACTCTCCTGAAACAAAAGGACTGAGAGCTTTTCAGTGCAGGGGTGAGCTAGTGGAAAAGTAGTAGAGGATATTAGTGGAGATGTTGGTATTGTGATTAGGTCATTTTTATTTCTAATCAGTGCTTGTGAAGGCTTCTACCTTTCCACAGAGACTGGGGGATAGGGATGCTATCTTTCTTGATGATTATATTTCATAGAGATAGCTCTCACATCCTAGAGAAAGACATTCCTGGGTTACAGCAGATTTCTGTCCCAAAGGGGCAAAGAACAAATGATTAATTGCAAGTTTTCTAAGTAAATACTCTAGGAAAAAGGAGGTCAGGGGTCTGTAGTCAGGAAGAAACCTGCCTAAAGTTTGGTCAAGCAGTTTTAAGTTCATCTTGGTCAGATGGGTAAGCATAAACTAAAAGGTAAATAATGACACATTTAACTTGCTTTCATGTGGCTTTTCCTATTCCATCAATAACAATGAAATGGGTCATGCAGTAGGGCAGGTACCATTAGTAATGAAATTTATATACACTTTATTCTAATGTGCTACCATTGTGAATAATTTCCCTCTTAGGTCATGTCCTTTTGAGAAGGAATGAAAAAGCACCTCAAAATGAATGCATTGCAATTATCACTGTTTTCTTCCTTCTAACTCACTATTTATTAAAGGTGAATGCATTTATCACACAGGCAAATGCTTGTGGTTTGATTGATTTGTATTATTGCTTTCTCTTTACTGTAGAAGTTCCCATTAGGGTCTTTCTGAAATGCAGAAAATAATAATTTAGCACCCTGGCTGGGCTGTTTCTAATATAAGTAACTCATACTAAGCTAGAGAGCAGCTAAGTTAAAGAGAAAGGGAATTAGTGAAGTAGTCAGTAAGACAACAGAAGAGATCATAAATCAATGCCACATCTTTATTATTATTCTTATTTTATTTTTCAATGTCACCATCTTTAAAACATACACTTTCAAGGGCAGATCTTGACTATCAGGTGATTTTTTTTCACTTGCTTATTTCAAAAATATGTATTTGACTTATTTTCCCATGCCTATTATATAAAATAGATTTCATAAATACAGATAGTGGTCCCAAGGCAGTAGTGATTTTTTTATTATATTAAATATATTATAATTATTACTGTGACCTGACCTTATAGAGAAAATTGCATGCAGTGGGGACAATAAAGGAAAGATAGGAGTTGGGTTGGGGAACAGAATGAGTGGTCAGTAAAGGCTGTCAGGGACAATTAATAACTTGAGCTCTTTAGAAAGTACCCTTAATTGTTTTCCAATTTTATTTTTGTTTGCATTGCCATCTTAGCTTACAACTTCATTTCTTTCTTGCTGTACCACTCCCACACGAGGCTACTTGTCCAAACCCCACCTCCGTTGCCCTCTCCATTTTTGTCTCCACCCTAATCCAAGCCAGCTTCCCACATCTCAGGTGGACTACTACAGTAATATCCTTGCTGATACTCCAATTTTTATTGCCTCTCTACAATCTATGTTTTATACAAAGTAAGCTTTCAAAAATGTAAACCAGACCAAATTGTTCTGCTTAGTACCTGCATAACTATCCTGTTGCTTTTCCACGTACTCAGAATAAATTCCAAACTTGCATTCCAAACCCAATAGATTCTAGACTTTGTCTACCTCATCTACCTAACATCTTACCACTGTCCTCCTGGTTCACATTACTCTTGGCACATCATGCTTTCTGTTCCTTGAAACTGGCAAGCTTATTTCTGCTAAGGGGTCTTTGCCCTTCCTGTTCCCTCTCTCGGGACACCTTTGCCATCAGATTGTTGTGTAGCAGGCTGTCTTGCTGCTCATCTCTCAGCAGAAATATCCCGTCATCAGTGAGGATTCCCTGACGACTCAATCTATATCAGTCCCTTTCTCCCTGCTCACCCTCTATTCATCACCTTTATCTGGCTTGAATTTCATTTTAATAATTAAATTACCTGAAATTTGCTTGTTTGTGTTTTTGTTTTGCTTGTCTACTGCTATGAGACTATAAGCTCCATGAGAGTAAGGATCTTCCCTGTCACATATACTGTTATAGCACAAGCACCAAAACACCCCCAAAACATTGATTTGCTCAATAAATATTTGAGTGAATTAATTAATTTACTAAATAATTATCATGTACTAATGTCCTGCTATCTATGGGGTCCAATATAACATTCATTTGAAGTCACAAATGAATATTGCATGGTTCCATACCTCATGTAGCTTACTGGCTGGCTGGTACCTTTATCTGGGCATCTGGTTACCAAACCATATTTCAGGATATATACTTAACTTTTGTTTGGAAAAGCAAGATGAAATTGATAAGATTTATGGTTAGTTAGATACTTTTGGTTCTCTAAGTATACTTTATGTTCTACTTCTCTTGAAATGTATTTAGTAGTTGGTGGGAGCCATCAGAGATGTGTTAGCAGGATGGACAGTAGCACAGCATGCTTAGCAAGAGTAAGTTAGACATCTTTTGGCAGAATGGATCAAAGGATAGACAAACTGGAGGCAAGGAGACCAGCAGTCAGCAATTTTCTGTGATGTGACAGTCCAGAGATGACAGACTAAGGGTTTGAAAGGTAGGGTAGTAGTTTTCCTAAATAAATGTATTACTACACACACACACACACACACACACACACACACACACAGAGAGAGAGAGAGAGAGAGAGAGAGAGAGAGAGAGAGAGATACAGATACAGATCAGATACAGATACAGATACAGATACAGATACAGTTAGGTGCCCACAAGGAACATTTCCTTACTACCTTTATCCTATATTGAAGTTATCCCATTCTTCAAACAGAGGCTTTTTTTTTTTTTTTTTTTTTTTTTTTTTTACCTTCACACTCATGAACTATCTCTTCCTGTGGTTACATTTTTAGGAATAGATTTTTGGATCTATTTTACTATTCTTAGGTATTTAAAAGCATTCTTAAAATCTCTATAAATGCTCAAAATATTCCATATTTTTGGCATAATTGAAATATCCATAGTTGAGTTTGTCCACCAATGGTCTTTACTCACGAAGTGCTATTAATCAGGCTTTCTTAACAGATTAGCATAATAGTCCTTTTTTAAAATTTTTTTTTTGATTAATGTTTATTTTTGAGAGAGAGGCAGAGAGAGAGAGAGCCAGCATGAGCAGGAGAGGGGCAGAGAGAGAGGAAGACACAATCTGAAGCAGGCTCCAGGCTCTGAGCTGTCAGCACAGAGCCCGATGCGGGGCTCGAACTCACGAACTGTGAGATCACGCCCTGAGCCAAAGTCAGATGCCCAACCAACTGAGCCACCCAGGAGTCCCTGGCCTTATTTTCTTTATAAATATTTCACTCCTATCTACCCCCACCCAATACTCACACCAGATCGAATCATACTTGTTTCCGAGATGTCCTAACATACAAATCATGTCTAGCCTTATGACATTTTGTTTATGTGTCTCATTCATATCTTTTGGTTTTGCTATATGCCATAGCTCCAAGGGTGCCAAAGTGCTAAATCCGCTGGTTGTATTTCAATCCTCACTTTATTTGAATTCTTGAAACATTTGATGTTGATGACCACTCTGCCCTTGAAACATTGTTTTCCATTGGTTTCCGTGGCATAACATCCTCTGTTTTCTTTTTTCCTTGCCTCTTAGTCTCTTTCCTGTCTACAGAAACATTCTCCACTTGGTCATTAAATAACGTTTTCCAAAGCATAGATCCTCTTCCCTTCTAATTCTGCATGCTCTCCCAGCTGTTACCTTCATGCCCACATTTTTGGCTAACAAGATCCTCTTAAAGTTAGTGCCTGAATCCTTATGACATGATCCTGCTAGTCTCTGGATGCTTCCTTGCTATCTAGTTTGTGAAGATATTCTAGTGTCTCCTTATGTATTTCCTTCCCTAGACCTGAGGTCAGCCATTTCTCCAGGAAGTCCTGGTTTCTTTTATTGGGAAATGGTATTTCAGGACTATAACTTGGGCTCAGGACTATGTGGTTCTATTTCATCTTTTGTATTTTACGTCTATGTTTCCTTTCTTCCACTTTGATGATCATGGTTCTGCAGGTCACGGGGAATGTTAGAATTAGAATACCCCACATTACAAACACAGCAGCCTCAGGATAACAATTCTAACGCTATCACCATCAATATGATATATATATACTGCTTTTGATTTAGGAAATGTTAGTGAGAATGCTAATGAGTATGCATGCATATTCTGATCTGTCTAGAACGTTACAGACCTCTGTATTATATGTTTGTAAATGTAACAGATGGTGCTGACTAGTAGGAATGATTTTTCCTCGGTATTCCCTTCTTTATAGTTGAGGTTGTCAGTGGTTTCCGAGAGAAGTCTTGTGGGGATTCCACACTCAACAGGCAGATTGGTATAATTAGGCTCAGTGAATTTGCACCGTGAGGTGGTGCCAGGTGGAAGTTAGAGGTGGGCCCTCTACTTCCCATTATTTTTACTCCATTTCCTGTAAAGGGAACTTCCAGGCTTGTGAAAAGATTCGATCCTTTGGGGATCAGTGGTTCTCCTTTTATATGTTTACTGCCAGTGAATATAGTACTGATTTTCTGTTTCCTGCTGAAATATATTTTAATGGCTAATCCTTTGAAAGCCTTTTTGAGAGGATCTTAATCATTGTTCAAATAGGGATGGAGGTGTTTGTGATAGATCTAGGATAGAAAAGGTTTCATGAATTCATTTTGGAATGACATGTAAGTGTTCATCTATTTGGAGAAAAAGTGAAGCTGAAACCTATTTCAGCGGGAATAATGAGAAGCTGGAGTTTTTGCTCTGGCAGCACCCCTAGCTTCCAGCCATGAATGATTCCGACTCAGTTTTCTTTTACGATCTAATTTTTTAAGAGCAGCTTTAGGTTCTAATAAGCAAGATTGAGAGGAAGGTATCAAGATTTCCCATACACGCCCCACTTGTTTTTACTGTGTAAACTGTTACTTTGTACAAAGAAATCTTAACATTTGCAGGAAGTTAATGGGAAAAAAAGGTAAAGTCTTTTGAGCTTTTGTGCGGTTGGGTTTGGGGCAGCCAAACTCAAATCTAGCTCTGAAAGCATTAAGGAGGAAGGAAAGAAATTTGATAGTGGAAATCATATTACATACATTTATGATGTGACTTAATAGCTGAGAAGACTGATGTGTGATATGTGGGATGTACTGGATAACCTCTGCTTCTATTTAATGAGACATCACTAACCAGGTATTCCTTTCCTTTTTAGCTACATCTAAACCTGAAAGATATTAAAAACAAAGAAATGTGGAGCAGGAAAAAAATGGAATTAAGTAAATGTTGAGATTCATTTAAAAGAAAGGCCTGTAGGGGCTAAATACATACAACTTGGATTACATCAGTTTAAGAAAGAATGTAATCTCCAAATAATGAAAAGCAGCAAGTAAGGATTCTAAAAGCAGGGAAGATTTATTTCATGATGCAGCGGTTTATGACTAAAAGGAATAAAATCAAATAAAGGTATGGGAATTAAGTTTAAAATTATCTTAATATTTACCAATAATGATAACTTGGAAGAAATACTTTTTGTTGTTTGTGTGCATTGAAACTGTCCCTTTGCACACTGCATGCACACTTGCCAAGAAAGCGGAGTATTTCATGTCCTGCATGTGAGCTGATCTGCATTGAATAGTGGGGTTTGTGAAGGGTTTGAATGGGGAGAATGAGAAGGCAAACCTTAAACTTGACAATTTATTGCATCACATTATCTTCTGATTTAAGTAACTTATTTTGGATAGCTTTGTCTTTATCAAGTGAATATTCAATTTCAGTTTTGTATTTCTTCCTCTGCCACATTTCCTTTCTAAAATGACATCTTGCTGTATGGGTGATAGGGCTTACATGATCTCCTAGCAGGACAAATGGGGATCGCATAACCAATCCTCATCCTCTAGACCTTCCTGGGTCCTTGCTGGGCAGTGACTGGTTTGCTTTGCTTTTGACATTGGTGGCTGCTGAAATCTGTCTGGCCAAGACTTGCATTGTGGGTACCACAAAAGCACTTCCAGCACATACCCCTGATCCCAGCTATTTGCCTTTGCTCACCAAATCCCTACACACTGTACTTACTTTGTCCCACCTCTAGCCCTGTTTTCACCTCCTCATCTTCTCCCTGGGGCATATGGAAAATTCTGGATTCCTTGTATACCCTAACAGAAAACATGGTGGGCGGGGTTTGAGGCTCTATTCCACTCACCCACTGAGCCACTTTCTTCCACTTGTGTTTCTGCTGTATGTTGTACAGTGTTGGGCATGAGCATGTGAAGAACTTCCTCAGGCAACACTCACAAAAGTGTGCCACTAACCAGACTTCCCAGTGTTTTAGAGCTCCCGGTGCCTACCTGAATATTTCCATAATGCCCTGCCCCTCACCAGCCTGGGAAAGTTAAGGACCTGTGCATCTGACCTTTCACCCTTGCCTGTATCTTCTGCTCCTGCAATCCACCTGGCCACATCTGGCAGCCTTTCATTCCCTCCTTGAATCTTACAGCCACTTCCTGTGCCATATCTTTTCTCCTTCCCAGAGTGGAGTTTTCTCTGTCACCTTCCTTGATGTCATAATGTCAGAATATCTGCTGGAAAGAAAAGTGAAAACACATGGGCGACATTTTGTAAATGCTAACTGTGTTACAATAATAAAAAAATATTAAATTTAGGTTCTGATGTAAAAGGTTATGTAAAGCTCCTTCTAATTTAAGTCTGTTTCTATCCCATCTACCACCCTTCCTCTTTCCTATCCATTTCTTAGATCACTGTCATTCCCTGTCATAAACTGTAAAACTAAGCATTTGGAGTACATTTGCTTTCTTCCTCTAGTGGCTGCCATCATCCTGGCCTCTGGATTCCTCAACTTTTCTGTCCTTTGTGACTTTCACTAAATTATGGAATGGCTTCACACCCAAAACTATTAATTCCCTACAGCCCAGTCTTGGAACACAACCTTTCCTTTTAGCTTTCTCACATGACCACTATTAAAATACTCTTTCTTCTTCAGCCTTTGGCTTCTGTGTTCCCTTCTTGCCTGTTGGCTCCCCTACCCCCTTCCCTTCTCATTCCTCTTAAATTCCATGAACCTCACCTTCCATACTCTCTTGAAAATATCCTCAACTCCCCCTTAATCTTCATTTCACCTGCCTGACCGATTCTCAGTTTGGATCAATCTAGTGCAGTTTCTCCATGCTGCAGCCTGAATTTCTGAGTGCAAGGCACAGTGCCTAGCATATGGTAATTGCCTAATGTTTGCTCAATGAATAAAAGCCTGTGGAATGCATACCGGGTAGTACTTAAGATCCTGAAATTTGGATAGGATATAGACACCATCTCAAACTGTAGGACCCTGGGCATATTAATGAATCTCTGTGTTTCGACCTCTTCACTGTTCAGATAAAGATCACAGTAGTATCTACTGTATGTGAGGATTCAAAGGCACAATGAGCATAAACCATTTGGTGAGGGGCTGACACATGGTACCCCTCATGGCATTTTAGCCCCTGTGTAATTGTTGAAGCAGAGTGGACTAGTCACCTACACCTGCACCATGGTTTGTGTTCCTTTACCACATAGTTTTAGTAGTCCAAAAAGCTATGATTGGACTGGCTAGTGGGAGGAGAAAGGAACAAGGAGCTGCAAGTTAGATGGATATGAGATCACAGCAAGCAGGAGTTAGGAGTATTTGTTAGCAGCTAATGAAATTATTGTAGTATTTTTTTGACGCTGTTTCTCACTCAAAGTCTAATAAATATGAACACAAAAAACTTGTTACCATACAAGTAAATTTAGAAAAAGAAGAATAATCCTAATTTTTGCTAAGATCACATCTTAGATTTTGCTTGGGCTTATACTTTGTTCTTGCTTCATTTTTCCCTCTCTTAATCACCATTCTCCCTTCTCTTGTGTAGTTCCCAAGTTTTCCTACAAGGACACTGGTCCTCTAAATATGCCATAAAAGTTCATCTAAGCTCTGTTTTTGAGACTTCAGCAAAGATACAGAACCAAGTGGACACTAACATCCACATGTTATTGGAGTTTCCTTGCTGCTCATTTAATGGAACGTATCTCTCTGTCTCTGTCTCTGTCTCTCTCCATTCTTTAATAGTATTTTTAGATACCCTAGGAAGTCTTCTGTGAGGATCACCCAACCCACAAACCCTGAGAGGATATGGGATATATCTTTTCTGCCTTAGGATCCTTCAATCATGTCTGGTCCATAGACAGCCTTAGGGGTGTGTGTGTGTGTGTGTGTGTGTGTGTGTGTGTGTGTATCTGTGTGTGTGTGTGTGTGTGTGTGTGTGTGTGCGTGTGCACATGTGCATGTGTGTGGGTTGCTATTGAATTAACTTAAAAGATGGGTAATTTGCCTTGAAGGTCAGATATCCACAGATATGATGGAAATTTGTGTTACCACTTAAGATTTCTGGATTTCTTTGCTTTAATTCTGCCAAAGAGTTCACTAGCCAAATTCTTCACTGGACTTTTTAAAACTATTTTATGGTCCACTGTTCTTTTTTTTCTTCTATTCCCCATCCTTCTCCATCTTTCATTTATGTTACACTGTAGAGAAGGGGAACAACATATACACACTTTTAATGGTTTTAAGCATTTTCACAAATATTAACTAATCACTTAATGTATCGTGACTCCCACAAACAGAATGTGATACCCACAGTAATAACCCAAGGGGTAGATTTTATCTCCCCATTTGTAGGTGAGAAAACTGAAGTGCTAAGAGGTTAAATACATTTTCCAAGGACATATGGCTGTTAACAGGAAGGAAACTAGATTTGAATCTAGATTTGAAAAATATATTTTGGGACTGTAATCTTCTTGAGGGATGACAGCTTAGATAAATTCATATAAAACTTACACTTCATCTAACATATTCGTGTCAGGTACTATGCCAATAGTTGCAAATTAGAAATTAGGTAATGTTACATATTTGACTTTTTGCAATTAAGATAATTAATTATTTGGAAATGTTGTAAATAAAATGTGTTCAGGTATTTCAACAAAGTTGCACAGTGTCTGAGTGCCAATTTGAAGAAATGAAAATAAATCTCTCTAATAAGAAAGGTAGTTTTGTTAGAAAGGGGGAGTCATGAGTATATCTATAGAGTCCAGAGAAAATTTTTAAACAAGCCATGGTTTTAAAAAGGTTTTAAGTAATTTCTCTGTATAACCCTTGTATTTATACACGGTGTTTATGAAATACTTGGCAATAAGAGAATTAATTTACTAGAGCCGTCCACACCCAATCATTAGACTGTGTACATCATCTTTCTCACTGATTCACTCAGGTATGACTTAGGAGGCCACAGTTTCAACCAAATCATCAGTATCCATGTAATAGATTTATTTCTTTATTGTCTGTGTTCCTCCACTAGAATGTAGAATTTACTTTTGGAGTTTGTTCACTGATATATCCCCAGGACCTAGAACAGTGGCTTGCACATTATTGGTGTTCAAAAAATATTTGTAAATGGTTGACTGACTAGCATGGAAATTATTCAGCTATTCTGATGGGTACAGTTCAGGTTGTTTCCAAGTGTCATACACTATGACAAACAACGTCACAGTGAATTTTCTTTTATATGTCTCTATGCCTATATGCAAGGATGTGTCTAGAGTCGAGTCTCATAAGAAAAATCTGTGGGTCAAAATATATGCACACTTTAAAATTTTAAGACAAGAAAAATAGCCCTCCAGAAAGGTTACACCAGTTTATACTCTCCATTATGGGAGTATCTATTTCCTCGGATCCTTGCCAGCACTATGTGTAAGAGAACTTTTTAATGTCTCTCTAGCTGTTGGGCAAAACTGTCATTTTTAAATGCAAGGTGAAAGAGAAGGTATGACTGAGTAGGCAGCTATCGTTTCTGCCTTAAAATTCATTTACTTCCTTTAAAATGTTGTATCATTCTTTTACTTTTTTCTTGATTTATAAGTCAGTTTTATGAAAAAGTCTAGCATGTTGTTGAATGATAGAAGAGATAAAGATATCTTTCTCTTATTCCTGGCTTTAGTTTTCACCAATAAATACCATGATTGCTCTTGTTTTCTTGTAGCTTCATACTGAGTCAAGAATGTTTCTTAGTTTTCTGTGTATCCTTAGTTTACTATAAATTTTGTTTTGTTTTAATTGGAAAGGAGAGTTGGATTTTATTGCTTGAGGTCCTCCTATAGATTCCTTCCCCCTCCTTTTGTCCATTATTGTAGTGAATTGCATTGATATATTTTTTAGTGTTGAGACACTGTTGCATTCCTAGGATAAATGACCTACTTAGTCCTGATGCAATCAATCTGTTGCTACTTTTATTTAGAATTTTACTACATGTTTCTAAGTAAGACTGACTTTTTGTTTTTATATTGACCTGTCTGGCTGGCTTGGGTTTAGGAGTTTATTTCAGCATTATAAAATTATTACAATAGCTTTTTCACTTTTCCATGTTATGGAACAGTTGCTATAATCTGGGAATTATCTCCTTCTTGAAGGGATGTGGAAATTAACTTATTAAACTATTTTAACAACTAACTTTTGAGGGGGATAGATATTTTCCATCTCTTTACTGTTTTTGAACTTTTTAATTTTTTGTGCCAATTTTGGTAATATATTTTCCTAAAGAGATTATTTGCCTAGGTTTTCAAAGTTACATAAAGCTCCTCATAAGTGTTCTTTTTTCATTTTTAATAAATCTCTTAACTATTTTAATGTCCCATTTTTTATTCCTTATTTTTTCTCACCCTCTCCCCTTTTAAAAAATAGACTTGCCAAACCATCTGGATTTTAAGTAAATAGTCCTGTGTTTACATGCAGGCCACTAATTTTATTTTATTTTTTAATCCTTAATAAGCCAGGTAAAATATGGGCACTGGCCAAACTTGAGCTGATAATGATTGAAAATTATATTCCTGTTTTCCATCCTTCTAGAGGAACACCTTTATTTTTTTAATTTTTTAATTTTTAATAATTCATTTATTTTTTAAATTTACATCCAAGTTAGTTAGAATATGGTGCAACAATGATTTCAGGAGTAGATTCCATAATGCCCCTTACCCATTTAGCCCATCCCCCCTTCCACAACCCGTCCAGTAACTCTCTGCTTGTTCTCCATATTTAAGAGTCTCTTATGTTTTGTCCCCATCCCTGTTTTTATATTATTTTTGCTTCCCTTCCCTTATGTTCATCTGTTTTGTATCTTAAAGTCCTCATATGATATTTGTCTTTTTCTAATTTCACTTAGCATAATACCCTCTAGTTCCATCCTTCTAGAGGAACACCTTCATTTTTAACAATAATTTAAATTTCACTTTCAATGAGAGTTAGTAAGTGTATCTTCTCGAGAGCAAGACCAGGATCTGAGAGCACTTTCCTTTCCTTGTTCCTTCCTTTCTTTGACACTTCCCATGTTGATAGCTCCTGGGATTTAAATTCCAAATTATTACTGCGTGCTTAAAATTTTACAATTAATACTTATTTGTATTTATCCATACATTTTACTGTTTTCTTGACTCACTGCTACTTCTGTGTTCAATTTTCCACTTATATTTATTATTTGTTTTACTTTAGTAGCTCCTTTAGTAACTCTTTCAGATAGTGTCTGAGAATTATCGATAAACTTGAAGTTTCACATACCTGGAAAGGTCTTTAGTTTGCAGTCATATGAATTACAGCTTAGGAGTATAGAATTTTAGATTTAGAGAGTAGTATATCTCATAACTTTAAATATATAGTTCCACTGTCCTCTTGTATCAAATGTTATTGAAAATTCTGTTCAAACCTAATATTTAATTTTGGATTCTTCAAGTGTTTGTACTAGAAGCCTAGTATATTTTTTCTTTATTCTTGGTGTTCCAGAATGACTGTGATCTGTGTCTGCTTCTCCTCCTCTGATCCCTCTCATCCCTTTGATTGTGAGGGCTAATGTCTTTATTTAGGTTTGAGAAGTATTATAAATTATGGAAGCATTTCCTCCACTCTGTTGATCTGTTCTCTATTTCTGGGACTACTGCATAAATCTTTAAGGATTTACATCTATTCTCCAGGTTTCTGTGTTTTTCTTTCAAGCTTTCATTTTCTTTCCTTGTTTTGATATATTTTGGTATACTTTTCTTGGCCAGTTTTCCAGCTCACTTCTTCCCTCTCTTTTTTATTGAGGTATAATTTATATATTTAAAAACGCACAGGTCCCAGGTGCTTCACATTGATCAAGATACAGTTCCTTAATTCCAAAAAGTCCTCTTGAGCCTCTTTCCAGGCAATCCTTACTCTCCATGAGAGACAGCCATTATTTTGATAGCTCTATCACCATTTTTGAGCTTTATAAAAATGAAACTATATAGCATATATGCTTTTGTGTTTCGTTTCTTTTGCTCAATATGTCTGTGAGATTTTTTTTTTCATGATGATATCTGTCTCAATAGCATGTCACTTTCTGAGAAGTATGCTACTTCTCAGTGGCATACTTATTATGAACATATTATAGTTTGTTTATCCAGACTCTTACTGATGGATGTATGGACTATAATGAAAAAAGCTACTATGAAAATTCTTATACAGGTATTTCATAGATATACACACTTATTTTTCCTGGAACTAATCTTCACTTGCATCTCTTTTGTTCCCTATCCTATCCAGTTTATGAATTTTAAATAAATCTTTTACTTTTTTTGTTTCTGAGATCTCTTGTTCATTTTCTATGTGTATGTAGTATAAGATACTTCTGAATCACGTGGTAGGTGATGTGTTCCATTACATATGTTACTTTCTTTTGTTCTGTTTTCTAGGTACTGGGTTGCATACTTCGTCTGTGTTTATTTGGGCCTTTCTTTCATAGGTAATTTTATGTTGTGTTTTTACCTTTGTGAGTGGTGAACCTGTTCACAGCATTTTATGCTTCCGCACCAGTGATTGTCAGAAAGTGGCAGGAGATGCTTGGGATGAGGTGTCCCCATTTCTGGGCTGGGGAGAGAGCTCTGGGGACTTTTCCTGCCCAGGCCTATTCAAGCCACCATGGAGTCAGGCACCTCTGTCACTTCTTCTGGGCACAAGTGAGGCTTGGGGGTTTTGGGGAGGCATGTTTGGCTGTGGGAAAGCACAGGATTGGTGATGTAGCCAATCATCCTTAGTTGCTGGGCCACCTGTAGTCTTCTAATGGGCAGTGTAACCACCACCTACTCCTTATCCTGTTCTAGTTCTCTTGCAGCTGTCCTCCATCCTTTTTTTGACAGTCTGAATTCTGTCAATTAAGTATTTCTGTTCACTTAGGTCGTGTCTTTTATTCCACCAGCCTTGTGAATGTTTCACTTTTCAAATATATTTGTGCCATTTTGTATGGGTTAAGAGTGGGATGGGAAGCTTCAATGAGTCCTTTCTCTGCCATCTTGATCCCACCCTTCCTTAATGAGTTAGGTCATAGTAATAACTTCTCTATTATAGATATAGGTAAACATTAGAGATGTTAAGGCTGAAAAATCTTTACTGAATTTCTAAAAAATATATATATATGATTTTTGGCCATTTTTCTGTTATCATTTACTTGTGGTTCTTCAAAATCACAGGAGTTTGGTCTCTTTTAACCTTCAAATGCTGTAAGCAATGTGATCTTAAAATTAAGCATGTGTAATTCTGTTCTTTTGCCATAGACAACATTTTGCTAGATTGAAATTAATAGTTTTAAATGAAAAATCTCCACCTGATTGATTGCAACTTCCCAGGAGATATGTTCACTTAGCCCAAAATATACTGTAGGAATGTTATCTTTTATCTACTTAATTTTCATTAAGATTTTAACACATGGATGATTAACTTTGAGAAACTGGATCTGCACATACAACACGTGAAGCTCCATGAGTAATGAGATATTTGAATCCTAGGGATGTTGGCCGTGGCTTTGGAGGGCACAGGCTTTCAACCACTTAAACCAGAATCTCACAGAAGCTATAATAAGTCTTTGGCTTGCTCTTGTTGCAACTAGCTGAAAAATATCCATTGAATTAAGCAGTGACATGTGGGTATGCTATGTCATAAACCATTAGGACCATAATACATCACAGAGACTCTGTGCAACTGATTTTCTGGGATTAAAAGTAATGTTTCACTCAGCCAGTTGCTTGTTGCAATTTCAACAGACTTGAAGCCATTTGTTTTTATTTCCCCTTTTACCTCCCTCTCAAAGTTTCCCCATAATAAGATTTACAGTGACTTCAATTTTGGTAAGGAATCAATTTCAGTAGCCCTAAAAGAGTGAATGGTCAGCATTAACTTGAAATCAAAATGGTTTTTAGATCTTAAAAAAATAATAAGTTTTTAAATGCTGGTTATGAAAGTCAGTTATATTTTTCTTCTCGGAATTTATGTTACACAACCTTTCGCGTCTCTCAAATCTAGCTTCTACACTGCATGTACCATTTCATACATTTTATAATGTTAGAACATTTATTGATGCTGAGAAGCTTGATTGATAGTGAACTGCTTCTTAGTGGTGAGAATTTAGAGTGTGTTATAAGGGTAAGTTTGCATATATGTATAAAAACTGTGAACCCAAACAGATTTAAAATTCAGTACTGCCAGGAGTAATGTTTGATCTTTATAGGTAATAATTACCTAATAATTTCAGGATGCAGTATAACTAGAAGAAAGAGGGCAGGCTGATATGTAGTAAAACTCTGCTGTCTTAGAAGTGAAAGAATCAGCTTATTCTGTTACTTTATGTTTCAGTAGCTGTAATAATGTTTTTACATTGTGCCTCTGTATGCTTTATTTCTCGCAACTGAAATTATCATGTCCATGAGGATAGTTTTGCCTCTGCATCTCTCCTCTATGAATAATTACAGTTCTTACATAGTGTTCAAGAAAGAAGATGCTTGGAGCTTTGGAACCACTTCCAGAACCCTGGACACTCAGGAGTGCCTGCCTTTGTGTGGAAAAAAGATACTGACGTCTACCCATGTAATCACTGCATTTTGCAGATTGATACAATAATGAGTTCACTATGAAATTTGGAGAATTGGCTTTGTTTTTTTACAGTGAAGCTTAAATAGTTCAGAATAATCTGGGAAAGGCCATACAGTGAAGCTTAAATAGTTCAGAATAATCTGGGAAAGGCCATACAGTGAAGCTTAAATAGTTCAGAATAATCTGGGAAAGGCCATTCACAATTACTAAAACCTGTATCTTAATGAAAAGTTTAAAAGTAATGTGCTTTTGTGCATTCAAGAACATACACAATTTATGTATTCAATTGCATTATAATAGCATAAACAGAGATCCTGTTAGGCTTATATAAATGAATAATTAAGAAAACTAAATATACAAATATTTATTGAGTATTTATTGAGGCTTACCAGTCATCTTAAACTGGGTCTCTGCATCCTACAAAAAAAAAAAAAACAAAAACAAACAAAAAAAACTATTCTGTTCTTTACTTTTCAAAAAAATGAGAAGGATTAAAAAGGGGGTGGTTTCAAAGTGATTATGGAAACTAAAGGTACTTTCACATATATAGAAAATATCTATATATATTTATGTAGATATCTCAGATCTCCTTTCATGGGAAAAAAGTAACCTTAGAGGTTCTAGAAAGAATTGTAAATGTCTTAAGACGCTATTGGCAATACAGTAGCCCCTGGGGACAACCTTCAGAGAATATTCTAGTGAATGGTGCCCCCTAGAGCAAGCCTTAGTATGAATGGCATTCCTTGGAGTTTAGCAACACTTACTCGGAGAGATAACTCATGTCATTTACCTGAAATTAGTCCAGTTTGCACTCTAAATTGCCTTTGAAACAAATTTAGTCATAGGCTTGAATTGATTATATGTAGTGACTTGAGAAATCAGGGTAGAATAATGGATACTACTGGGAAAGACAAGGGAGGCCAGGCTAGGCTTCAGAGGGACCTGGGTTCCCCGCCCAGTAACTGTGGTTCAATATGACACACCCTGACTGAGCCACTTGGTAGCATGAGCTCTGTCACCATAGCAACACTGGGACCTCTTCTGCAGATCTTAGCTGTAGCTGTATCTGCCAATCAGCTCCGGCCCTGAGCCATCGAATCCATTTGTGATGAAGCCAGATGCTACATAGTGAAGGATGCACAAACTGAGCACAGATGAGCCAGAGAAAGGGAGGAAGTAAAATTTTCTCTGAAAGTGATTTTTCCTTTCGTATAATAGAAATAATTAATAGTTATAGAATAACAACTGTTCTACTTTGTGTCAAAGCACAATTGATTTGGCAAATCCCCGTTCCCATTGCTAATCAATTGCTTATCTTTAAGAGCTCCTGAAGAACTTTATTTGTTACACTGCAAGTATAGAGCTCACTACTATTGTATTTTGTTTGCAGTGCCCTTGCAAACATGTGCATATGTGTGTATGTGTACTGGGTGTTTGAGTTTGTGTGTGTTCTCCAAGAGATTCTGAGTGCCCTGAGGACAAGAATTATGTGGTATTTATGCTTGTGTCTTTTGTACCTACCACTATGTCTGACACTTGGTTAGGTACTCCATAAATGCTATTTGAATTGTTTTTTTTTTTTAAAGTTTATTTATTGAGAGAGAGAGAGAGAGAGAGAGAGAGAGAGAGAGAGAGAGTGTGTGTGTGTGTGTGTGTGTGTGTGTGTGTGTGTGTGTGTGTGTTTGTCTGTGTGTGTGAGTGGGGGAGGGGCAGAGAGAGAGAATCCCAAGCACTCTGTGCTGTCAGCGCAAAGCCCCATGTGGGGCTAGATCCCACAAACCATGAGATCATGACCTGAGCTAAAATCAAGAGTTGGATGCTTAACTGACTGAGCCACCCAGGCTCCCCACTATTTGAGCTGTTGAATGTAATTAGGAATGGTTATGTTTAATGAATGATAGAGCCACTCCTGACTAAATGTAATTGGTGACTGAACTGGAGGTGGTCATACAGGAGAGTGTTACAGAGCAAGTATTACTGAGGTCAGATAGTAATGAAAAAGAATTGTCAATTTTATATATGCAGTTTGTAAACAAAAACATGAGAAGGCAATTTTCATAAAGAGCACAAGAACTCTCTCAGAATGTGTGTTTTCATTTATTTGATTGTGGTTTACTAATGGAATAAGAACATTCCCCAGACATCACAGTAAGGAGGCGCATTTTGAGACACAGCAAGCTTTTAAGTGATTCTTCTGATAGATTATCAGGTAATAGCGATAACCTCTTAGTTTTAAAAATCAGCTCCAGTAAATTACAGGCTTGATATGGAGAAGCATTCTGAAGTTACTGGACAAGCATTATTGTACCTTAAAAGGCAGAAAACAATTCAATAGTTCAAATTCTTTTCCTGGTTTTTGAGACCCAAAATAAGTCTGCCGGTTATATAACCTAGTTATTAGCCAGGTTTTAAGACACCTACCAAAGGTCTTGTCTTTAATGCCCATGCTTCTTCCCCTCCATCATGCTGCCTTATTGTAATTAAAATATATGCAGATGATCAATAACTTGACAAAGGAAATGAACACTCTAAAATTCTAAATACGGTTATTTGTATAGGAAAGCCAACTGTTCTGTTAAAAATCTAGGCTGACTGACCTAGATCTCCAAAATGAGAGGTTTGCCGAGACACGTGCAGCCGTGGAAATCTCTGAGATGTGGGTTATTTAAACAGATGGTAACTGTGACACAGTGAGCTCTACATGTAAATTGGCAGAGACCAAAACCAGAAAGGAAGCAAGTTAGAGAGGAAACATTACCTCACTGTAGACTTCTGAGAATTTTAATTAAAACAGAACAAAATTCAGAGTGCTTGGATGTACTTCTTCAGAATATTAATTGAATATCAGTATTGGTTGTATTGTTGCTATGATACCAATAGTTGGCAGGACTGGAGAGTTTTTGGAATCTTCTTTAGACTTTATGAAGTTTCTGAATGTGATGTAGTCCTGCCATTTATATACACTCAAATAAAATCTGGAGGAAGAAAGTAAAGTGGAGGCAGTGTTTCTGCTGTGTTGTTGATGTCGGCAAGTTAAGTTGTAGAGAAATTTTGTTTGTTTGTTTGTCTGTCCGTAACTGCATTCTGTGGCCAAGGCGCTAGTTTGATTGATGAGAAGAGACATTTAAGGCAGAGGCATCGATGACTTCCAGATCCACAGGTTTAGGATTCCAAAAATTCCCAGTGGTGACATGGGGACAGTTCTGTGCTCTTTTCTGAGATTCCCTACTGGTGGCCTAGCCTAAAGCCTGCTAGTCCAGTTCTGCCAATAATTTTGCAAACTTCTACTTTGCTATATTGGCTTTTTAGCTTAAAAGAGCTGGAATAATTTTTCTTTCCTGCATTCCAAACCGAGCTGATACAGTACATATAGCAAAATATTGTTATTTCCTGCTGCATTCCATCCCCCAGATCTGTGGTAATTCTTTCATAAGCCCTGTTTCCATGCTGAATTGTAAAGCACACATCTTTACTTTGTCTTTCTCTGTAAGGAAGAAGAGAATAACATTTAAGGAGAAAGAGGTTAAGCTTCTTCATTAAATAACTAAGAGACCATTTTGGAACATGAGATTATCAAGAGTAATAAAGATAAAACACTTTGTCTGAGAAGTCAAGTTTATAGGGTTTAAAGTCATGTTTACAACTTACATAAATCCAGAATAGAAGATGAAAGAATGGATGCTTCTCACAAAGAGCTGCTTTCTAAAATTGACAAGAAATTTCCTGAAATTAGGGCAATGAAATCCAGATTTATTGCATTTTTTCTTCATTGCATGAGACAGAGAGAGAGTCAAGGGACAAAGCAAATACAGGACTTTTGGCTCATACTATTAGATGGCTCTGATAGAAAGATGCATAATCAAGTTCATGCATGATTATTTTATCTGACATTTAAAAATGCAAGTGTGTGATTAACTCCCTAATGTTATTTTACTTTTGAAAACATGAGACCTAATGTGAAAATTGAGAAAGTTCCAACTTGAAAACAAAGAAGACTGATATTCCCATTAACTACTAGTAATTAACTACTGATTAATATATATATATAACACATATATATTATATATATACACATATATGTGTATAATACATATATACACATATATATTATATATACACACATATATACACATATATGTGTATGTATGTGTGTATATATAATATATATATAAATATTTGCTTTGGGCCAGTTTTTCTAGGTATATAGTACTTGAAAAAGTATCAGTAATGTAAGAGTGTATTTCCCACTCCAGAAGTAGAACTTTATGACTGATTAGGTTAAATCACATTTTTCTATGACCCCTAATTCTGATTTTCTTACCTCCACCTGGCCTGAATTAATTTCTATAATTAGCTTTGTGTGTTTCCTTTCAGTGCATTTTTAAAATTTTGACCTGCATGTGTATATGTAGCTACAAAAATATGGGTTACAATTTTATGTGAGTTCTTTTTATATGAGTAGGATCATACTGTATGTATATTTTTACAACATACTTTTTTGTTTTCAACAATATGCTTTTGAGATCTATCCTTATATTTGCATATAGATCTACTATGTTTGACTCGTCAATATTTTTATATCACTAGGACAGAAAAAAATGTTGCCAGTTAAACTGATCTTCTTACTGACAGAGCTCTTTCAGACTTAGTAGATGTAGATTTTTATCACTTATTACTCTGTGTATATAGAAAGGAAAATACAAGAAAAATTTACAAGATATTCCTAACACCTCTTCACATTCAGGGTTAAGTTCTTGAATCACTGCTTGACTCAGTTACTAATGCTTATGTTTTTCTAAACAGTATTATCCTTTGTGCTATTCAAAGCATTTCTGAAAGAGCACTTCTTTAAAGAATGCTCTATCGGGGCGCCTGGGTGGCGCAGTCGGTTAAGCGTCCGACTTCAGCCAGGTCACGATCTCGCGGTCTGTGAGTTCGAGCCCCGCGTCAGGCTCTGGGCTGATGGCTCGGAGCCTGGAGCCTGTTTCCGATTCTGTGTCTCCCTCTCTCTCTGCCCCTCCCCCGTTCATGCTCTGTCTCTCTCTGTCCCAAAAATAAAAAAAAAAAAAAAAAAAAATAAAGAATGCTCTATTATTATCTCCAATATTTTTCTCCAAGTCACTGATACCCATTGTGTCAGTTTTGGTGTTGGCACTTTCTTGATCTGTCCAGAAGGTCGATAACAATCAGGATTCACACTCAGTCTTCAGGCAATTCTTAAGTGGTTTGTTGAGTGCAGTATTACAGGATTGTAATTGTCCAGGTGTGCCATCAGGGATAACAGTCATTTTTTTCCATGCTTAGTCAATAGCATCCGAAGCATGGCTACAGCCTGAAGAACAGAAATTTATGAAGGAATCGCATTTCATATAGTAAAATGTAGAAAATAGTACAGCTTGGAATTGGTGAAATGCAGTAGTTCATCTCTTAAACTACTATATAGTGTTCCATTTATTTTATTTTTATATAGTATTCCACTTAAAATAATATAATGTACTTGAATGATCTGTTCCTATACTACTGAGCATTAAGGTTGTTTCCTTTTTTTGCTGTTCTGTTTCACTTGGAAAGTATTTTTATTTTTGTGATTTGCATCATGATGGTTAAGATGTAATTTGTGAGGCTTTCATAAAATAAGTATGATATTTCACATATAGTTAAGCTTTAGTATGTAATTAATTAAACTAATAATAAGGTAACAATTAAGTGAAATTGTAGTCTCCCCTCTTTAAACCTATTATTATCACAGTCAGCTATTTAAATGATACACTTCATATCTCACGTATAACTTTGTTAGCCAGATGATTTTCAGCATTTACATAACATGACTGTAGGCAAGAAACATTTCATATTTGGCACTGACATATTTTTATTCTATTTATTTATTTATTTATTTATTTATTTAAATATTTTCTTTTTCTAATTTTTTTTTTAACATTTATTCATTTTTGAGAGACAGAGAGACAGAGCATGAGCAGGGGAGGGGTAGAGAGAGAGGGAGACACAGAATCTGAAGAGGCTCCAGGCTCTGAGCTGTCAGCACAGAGCCCGACGTGGGGCTCGAACTCACAGACTGTGAGATCATGACCTGAGCTGAAGTCAGATGCTTAACCGACTGAGCCACCCAGGCGCCCCTAATGTTTATTTTTGAGAGAGAGAGACAGAGTGAGAGCAGGGGAGGGTTGTAGAGAGAGGGAGACACAGAATCTGAAGAGGCTCCAGACTCCCGAGCTGTCAGCACAGAGCCAGACTTGGGGCTCGAACTCACAAACCATGAGGTCATGACCTGAGCCAAAGTCGGATGCTTAACTGACTGAGCCACCCCGGGGTCCCTTTGACATGTTTTTTAAGTTACATATACTGTAACTGTAGATTTGTCAAATAAACATTAACATACCCAGTAGTATGAGAAATATAAAGATGCACTAATGAGAAACTAAAAAGTCATCTAGTCTCCCCAACTTAGTCCTTGCTTGGAATCTTCCTGCATCTCATTTGTTACTTCAGATTTTGGCTCTCCCAACCTGGAGGGCCTGCATGTGCAGATTCTGTACCAGGTGGACAGAAGCTAGATCTGGGCGGAAGCCTGTCATCAAGTAGTTCCTCATACCCACCTTGCATCCCCGTTCCATGAGGATGCTTAGTTTAGGCCTGCACGGGCTTCCTCCCTGAAGTGCTGTGGGAAGAAAACTGTTTAGGTTTAAATGGTCCCAAGGCAGGGAGAGACACCAAGGACAATAATTCTTCTTCCTGATGGTTTTTTGTTTGTTTGTTTGTTTGTTTGTCTTTTGCTAATTTGGGAGTTAAACATACTAGTGATCTGGATGGAAAATAAACAACAGTGTAGTCAGATTTCTGTTGCCCACCTAATTTATATTTTTCTCTTGTTCCTGATTTCTCTACTTTTTTTTAAGCTATGAAAAAGAGATTTCCCTTCAAAATTACTACAAACTCACTTTCTCAAAATTGCCTGTCTAACTCTATGTCAGTAGACTCTATATCTGTCATATGTTATAAGCTTGGTTATGTTGGATGATTTATAATTTGTTAACATTTCATGCATGGTACATATGGAATGTCTGTCACTAAAATAAGAGCTATATCACATACTGTTCTTTTGGCTGGAGCATAAAAATAAAACCCTAATCCAAGGAACTGAAACAAATGAAAATTGTCTTAAAATGATCATGGTACACCAGAAGGAAAAAAATACTGTATTATGAAGAATATTCAGAAGAAATATACTCATGCACAGCTTATATACAATTTGGGAAATGAAATACATCCACACACACACCTGAGATATCCATGTATCTCTATACATCTCTATAATGACGGTTAAATTTGTACTTTTCTTAGTCTCTGATGTGCTTACACAATTCACAGGTTGCCAAAGTGATTTTCATGACTAACAGAATGCTTCATTTACTAACTTACCTCACTAACTTAATTGTTCAATAACGTTATGTGTCATGTGCTGTTGGCAAGATGATGCCCATTAGCTTTTCCAAAACATCTTCCATAAACACACTTAAAATGCTGCCAAAGTTGAGGTTCCTGTGCATACTGATGTCACATACTGTGCTACAATCATGGCTCAGTGGATGCAGTTTTTTACTGCATTCAAAATTCATGCTTTTTCCTTTAAAATTTTTTTTTAATGTTTATTTATTCTTGAGAGAGAGACAGACAGAGACAGAGTGTGAGTGGGAGAGGGTCAGAGAGAGAGGGAGACACAAAATCTGAAGCAGGTTCCAGGCTCTGAGCTGTCAGCAGAGCCTGATGTGGGGCTCGAACCCGCAAACTGAGGTCATGACCTGAGCCAAAGTCAGACACTTAACCGACTGAGCCACCCAGGCGCCCCTCATGCTTTTTCAAGTACATAATTCCTCGTATCTTTTCTGTTTGTTTGTTTTTTTTCATGAATGCAGTTCGAACTCTGTTGTACTCTTAGAATAAAGTGGCACATTCGTCTATTTTTTGTAGTAGTCCCCTTAATGATGGGTTTATGTTCCTTCTCAAGGCTATTATGGTCAAATGACAAAATTAGTATTTTTCATCAGCAGATAGATCTTTGCTCTGTCATTGTGTAGGTGCCCCTGTGACGGCAGGACAGTCTTTGGGGAATTGCCATAGGCATTTACATGTGGTCATACATTTTTCTGATAAAGTAAACCCATGATAAGAATTTCATAGTCTGTTGAGGAAGATGCTTCATCGCTCTTAGACTGACTGTTAGCAGCATTGCTATGATGCTGCCATCGACTGAACTTGGGATAAATGAAACATCAGCCAGAATCTATCACAGGCTGGGTTGATATGCGACCAAAATACTAAGGATATGATATCAAGCTGGGGACACACTCCTGTAAGGAAAAATAGAGGTATGCAAAATGTAATGAAATCCATATTCCAGTTTTGATTATGACATCTAAGAGTCAGAGGGTGCTAGGTTCTGTATGTACCAGTATATGTCATCTCATTTAATCACCATATCAGCTCTTTTCAGGTAATTCTTAGCATTTTCTCATTATAACGATGAAAAAAATGGAACTCAGAGAGGGTAAAACATGGGTCCAGTATCACATAGCTGTGTCATTTAGCATCTGAAATACCAGATAGAGAGCTTTTACTTGATAATATATAGTTGACAAATAGTATTCATATGATGTGTCTATATTACAGGAATACTAAATATAAAAATAAATTAGCATAATAGTTGTGAAAATTGATATAGTATGATTTTATATGTGACATATCAGATTTTACATACATTATTCCATTCAACAACGTTTTGTGGCCATTATAAATGATACTCAGAAGTTTGCCCTTCAAAGCCAGGACTCAAACCTAGTTCCTTGGGACTCAAACTGCATGCTATTTTCTATGTACCTAACAGTGATCTAAAACTTCATTTTATGAAGACGACTTTTTGCTATTAATTTTTGGTGGTATTTATAATGGTTATCCAAATAGAGAACACTAGAATTTAATCGAATCCTATTGGGTGCTTGTGAATTGATGCACATTAGAAAAGAAAACCAGAGAAGTGCTACTGAAATTCACTTCTTGATTCCTTGATAGTTGTGTGTCTTTGAAGTTGAAGTTTCCAGTGTTTTGGGACGTATTCATCCCTTCCTGATGCTTAGCATGCTCTCTCTCTGTCTGTCTCTCTCTCCCTCTCTTTTTCCTCAGTGAAAGCACTTAGCCTTTATGTGTGTTTCTGAGACTTCTTTAGAAGTCACGGGTAATCAAATTCCATGACCTCTTCAACCTCTTGGTTAAGATATTGCTAATTGGTAGGGATATTACTATCTTTTGATAAGAATGGCCTCACTGAACCTTCTTTGACTTTTATTATTTTTTATTTTTTTAATGTTTATTTATTTTTGAGAGAGAAAGAGTTGGGTGGGGGGGGACAGAGAGAGGGAGACACAGATCTGAAGCAGGCTCCCGGCTCAGAGCTGTCAGCACAGGGCCCGATGTGGGGCTCAAACCCATGAACTGTGAGATCATGACCTGAGCCAAAGTCGGACCCTTAACTGACTGAGCCCCCAGGCATCCCAACCTTCTTTGACTTTTAAAATTTGCTTTATGTCAGACTCCTAGAGGTCCCTGCAGACAGAAGACCATTGCACTTTTCCTCTCTCCTAGTGTAAACAGGTCTCTAGGAAGAAACCTGAATATTGCTCAGAGTAGACACATCATGCTAAAGGGAGAGGAGGCATGAATCAAGCCAGGTGAGACAGGTTAGGAACAAAGTCCCAGAGAAAGTTGGTGTAGAATTGAGTGATTATGTATAGTTAGAATTTAGAAGAAGTCAACAAAAAGTTTTGGTTAATACTTAAATACAAGATGCAACTTTCATACTTATAGTTGATATGAAATCTTGAACAATTCAGGTTTCATTTATTTTGCTTTGAATTTTAATACTGTTGATGGTGATGGAAGGAATTATTAGATATAAAGAAAAGTTATATTTCAAACGTGTAATATTTACAGTGGCAATCATATTGTTTTGACAAAATGTCAGAATATACTCACATTCTATTTTGTACTTTAACACTTTAAAAAGTGATGAAAGGATTAGATGATTATATAATAGCCTGTCTTTCAGATATCTGTACCATTTACTGACTGTTAGAGATGACTTAATGTTCAAAAAGTGGCCATCTCATATAAAAAGCAAATTAAAAATTACATTTTAATCTTTTTGAAAAAACAATCCACAGATATAGAAAAATGGAAAATTACCAACACTCAGGAGTTTTTTTTTTTGCAACAATACACATAGGATTTTTACTCATAATATCCAAACTTTGAATTAACCAGTAGTTCATAAACAAGAGAATAACTTTTACAAATGAAGTATATTCATTCAATGAATTTCTATACAGTAGCACAAAAACAATGAGTAACTGATAAAGACAGCATCTTCCACATTCAAAAATAATATGGTAAGCAAAAAAAGCCAATCTCATTAGGTACCTATTCTAAGATTCTATTTATATGAGGCTCTAGAAAAGGAAAAGACTATATTTATGAAAATGGAAAAAGCAGTTGGATATAGGGGTGTGGGCTGACTGGGTAGTGGCAGGGGGAGACATTTTGATTGATGGAAATGTATATTTGATTAGGGTGGCAGTTAATGAATGAGTATAATTTTTAATATTCATCAATATATAATTAAGATATGTGCCTTTTACTGTATATAAATGTGCTTTCTTTTTTTTCTGTGACTTTTCCTTTTCTTTTAAAAAAAAAAATTTTTTTTAATGTTTATTTATTTTTGAAGGAGTGAGAGACAGCATGAGCAGGGGAGGAGCAGAGAGAGAGGGAGACACAGAATCCAAGGCAGACTCCAGGCTCCAAGCTGTCAGCACAGAGGCTGATGCAGGGCTTGAACCCACAAACCATGAGATCATGACCTGAGCCTGAAGTCAGAAACTCAACCGACTGAGCCACCCAGGCGTCCCTCTTTTCTTTTTTTATTTAAATCCAAGTTAGTTAACATATAGTGTAATAATGGTTTCAGGAGTAGAATTTAGTGATTCATCACTTACATATAACACCTGGTGCCCATACCAAACGTGCCTTTGTTAGTGCCCATCATCCATTTAGCCCATTCCCTCACCAACCTCCCCTCCAGCAACCCCCAGTTTGTTTTCTGTATTTAAGAATCTCCTATGGTTTGCCTCCCTCTCTGTTTTTATCTTCTTTTTCCTTTCCTTTCCCTATGTTCATCTGTTTTGTTTGTTAAAATCCACATCTGAGTGAAATCGTATGATATTTATCTCTCTCTGACGGACTTATTTCACTTAGCATAGTACTGTAGTTCCATCCGTGTTGTTGCAAATGGCAAGACTTCATTATTTTTGATTGCCAAGTAATATTCCATTATATACATATCATGCCTTTTCCTAACCCTTCCTTTCTATGGTAATCAACTTCTTTGCTTTCCTTTATAGTTTTACACCAAGTACACATTCCTAAATCATATAGTTTAGTTTCTCCTGTTTCAAATTTTATGTAAATGAAATTTTGCAGTGACTATCACTTTTTGGTCTGCTCCTTTTGCTCAAATTAAGATTTTAAGACTTTTTCATCTTTTAGTATGATTATAGCTATTTATTTTTACTGCTGTATAGTATTCTATTTTAAAAATATACCACAGTTTATTTTTCTGTTCTGCTCATGGAAAGTTGTGTTGGCCACTACAGATAATGATGCTCTGAACATCTTGTTTTGTAAGCGGTGCAAGAGTTTCTTTAAGGTGGATAATCAGAAGTGTAATTCATGCCTATAGGGGACACATATTCAACTTTATTAGACAACTAAGTTTTCCCCAAAGAGATTATATGTGTTGACATGCCAGTAGTATGAGAGCCTTCATTACTTCACATCTTTGCCAGACACACTGTTTTGAGACTTTGCCTCAATTATTTTAATGTACATTTTTATGATTACTGCTGATGTTGAGCACCATCTCATATAATTATCGCCTATGAAGATTTCTTCTTTCATGAAGCCTCTAGTCAGACCTTTTGTCCAGTTCTCTATTATGTTGTCTGTCCGTTTGTGTTGATTTGTGAAAATACTTTGTGTATTTTGGTGACAAGCTCTCTTAGTCTTCCTTTCTCTTATAGCAGAGCATGGGGTGGAGGGTTTATATGCTTTATTAGGGAGTACAGTCTCCAAGAGAAGGAGCGAGTGGCAAGGAGGGCAAGACAGAAGTGGAGGGAGAGCCAGTGGCAACGCATCACTGAGTAGGCTGCAACTACATGCAACAGACCGCTCAGTCTAAGAGGATTGTCCTACAAGTACGATGAATGCCTCTCAGGCCCTTCCAGTACGGGAGAGAGAAGGAAAGGTAGGCACTTGCCAGTCCTTGCCCTCTGTTGGTCAAAGGTCCACACAGAGGATATTAACCTCACACTTCTGGGTTGCGTGTATGTGGGTGCTGAGTGGAGTCTGCTAGTCCAGTGTCAGCAGGGAAGCTGTGGTGTTAGACCGGAGGCTGAAACACAGCTATGAGGTGAAGTATCCAGCTCTCATATAGGGTCTTTATTTTTTATGAATACAAGATGTCCTCCTCTTCTAATCAGTCACAGTAGCCCCTTCAAGGTGGTGACCTGTCACATTCTCTAAAAGACTTAAGGCAAGAGGATTAATGAGACAAGTAATGGTCTTTCTCTATTACTGTGGAAAATCCCAAAGCTATAGTTGGCATTCACTGTAAATTTTCCTCACCATCAGTTCGAGATTTTTTCTTACTCTTGGATGACAGTGCTTCCAGTCTTGGTTGCTTGCCTGTTGGGTAGTTCTATATCTTTATCTCTGAGAGATTTGAACCGTTAGATGCCTTGTTTTTGCTGGCCTATAGCTGCTACATTTGCTCATTCACCATTATCACAGAGGCACTCTGAGATGTCAGTGAATCATCCCACATTTATACTCTTCCTCACCCCCACTGTGTAGCAGAAACTCTAGTTTCTCTTTTTAAAAATGTTTTATTTATTTATTTATTTTGAGAGAGAGTGAGCAAGGCAGGGGCAGAGAGAGAGGGAGAGAGAGAATCCCAAGCAAGCTGCACATTGTCAGGGGCTTGATCTCATGAACCCTGAGATTATGACCTGAGCCAGCATCAATAGTTGGACACTTAACCAACTGAGCCACCCAGGGGCCCCAACTCTAGTTCCTTTTGATGATCAGGGTTATCTGTGATATTACAGTAACTCATTTATTTGCCTATTGAGCCTCAGGCACGAGGGGTCTAAAGTTTTGTAGAAACTTTATTACATCTTCTCATGGAAGCAGTATCTCCTTGGGAACCCATTAATCTACACTGGCATAGTCTAAGGTTGTGGGAACAGGAAGTACAAATTCCACAAATGGATCAGTGGGAAGGTTGGTAAAAAGGGCCAATTCTACCTTTATCCCTAGATTCTCAGACCTGTGAATTCCAGACCTGTACTGTATCATGTATATACACCATTAGTTCAATACACAAACCTTGTTTTGGAAAATAGACTGCACCCTCCTCAAACCCCATAGAATTTTCCCTGAGCTGATACCTAAGTTAATCCCATAACTGGCCATTTCATTAAGCTATTATGTCATCTGTTTCTTTTATTAAAAAACCTTTTGAGTATAGTTGACATGCATTGTTACATTAGTTTCAGGTGTACAGCATAGTGATTCAACATCTCTATATGTTATGCCATGCTCACCACAAATGTAGATACCATCTGTCACTATACAATGTTGTTACAATATTACAATATCACTTCTTGTATTCTCTATGCTGTACCCTAGGCCACTTGCTTCTAATCTTAGAAGACTGGTGTTTCCCATGATCGTGCAAACATTTTTGCACCTTCTTGCCATAAAATGGTCCCTAGCCAGAAATCAGAACCTGAGGCAAAATTCTTACGAGCTATCACTTAATTGGGGAATTGAATCCTAGGCATTAGGAATGAGGGACAAGAGAAATGAACTAGAAAATGAAGGAGAGCCAATGTGTTATTGTGCTGGCATGCACAAATGTAACTGATTGCTCAATTCCATGAGATTGTACTTGGAGAATCCTTCTCAGGGCTATCCATCATAGGCAAAGATGGGCACAGAATGAAGGGGAAAAATTTGTGCACTGACTCTTGAAGTGGTCACAGACGGGCATTAGGAAGTATCAGCTTGTTCATACTTGTGGGTTGCACATGTGTGGTGCTAGGTGGGGTTCAGTGGTGGTATCAGCAGAAAAACTGCATGGTATGAGGTGGGAGACATGCTGTGCAGGAAGGATAATCATTAGAGTCTAAAATTGCATTTCTGTCAGAGACTTATATAAAAGAATATCTAAAACTTCAGGAACCACATATGCAAATTTGGATTCTATCGTGAAACTTGGGCTTATGGTCCAAATGTCATTTAAATTAAGAAAATGCCACATGGCTTCTTATTCTAAGGACAGAATTCTAAGAATCTTAGAATCCATGTTCCCCTGGTTTGTATGTACATGAGATTGAAGGTTAAAAGTGAAAAAAGCTTAAAACTTTTAAAGAATTGCTTATCTTTACATTAAATTATCTAGTATAAAAATGCATTGGATTTGATGATTGAATATAGGAGCTATGTTCATTATGTGGTCAAAAAGTAACTAGAGTTTGAAAATCAGTGGTTATCCTCACTGATTATTTTCTTCTTTATGCTTTTATGTGTCCTTTGAATATTCAGTAAGAATCATACTACATTTCCTACCAGAAAAAAATACAACAGAATAATATGTTTTAAATGAAGTAATGGTAAAAAGGCTAAGAAATAACTGTTGATTTTTTTCCATGTAAAATTACAATTTCTTTCTTGATATCTATAGACACACTACAGATACTTCTTTTCTCTAAAGTTAACCAGAGCAAGTGGAAACTTCTACTCAATCAAATGTCTTCCCATCTCCTTGTTGCCTTGCAGTATCTGAAGTCCCTATTAAGATTTTAGCAAATCTATATTTTTAAACCTGACCTTAAAATATCTTAAAATAGATCTTTTGCTGTTTTCCTGAGTTTTCCTTACCTACCTTTAAAGTGCTACTTTTCAATTGCTTGAGATTGAAGTATTTTTTTGAACATGCTGTTTTATAAGGAATCATATTCAAACATTACACAAAACACGTGTAATAATAACTTGCAGGTGCTGAAGAAAATACAAAAACCACAGTGGGTATGCATTTATATTTCTAACATCCTGCACTAAAATCTGTGGTTGATGTGAGAATAAAGAAACATGCACATTTGCGGTGAATTTTCTCTCCATCTAACCATAAATGCATAACCTAGGTTGTGTTGGGTGGGTGCAGGCAGTTGGTCTTAATAGCACCAGGGACAGTGGCTTCTCATAATTACCCCTGTCATGTCACTCTCAAAGGTTACAGTGTGCTCAAACTGGTTGACTTACAGTAACCTTCTGTATCCTTATCATATTTGAATTTATCTAAATCCTTTAAAATTTCTGTTTTCATACTGTACAATATCAGCTACAGATTATTAAAGAACTAAAATGCTGCTGTCTAAGGTATGTGCATATTGTGTGTATAAGTGAAGATGTGGGGCAAGTGCTCTCATCATTTTAATGGTACAAATAAGATGGTAACTTCAGAAAAGTATGTATTTTTTGTTTCCTTAATAGGATAGTATGAAAATTCTGTGTCCTTCTTTAGCCTTTTGATAATCATGATTTTGAATCATCAAAATATATTTGAAGTATCTCTTATAATTTATTTTTGTGGAATTTAATGCCTAAATGCAACAACATACCTAGCTTAAAATTTGGCCATTAATAACCTAAAGGCTTCCTGTATTTGAAATAATTTTAGATTTAGAAGAGCTGACAGAGCAAGAGTTTGATTTTTGTTAAAGTCAATACAACTGATATTCAGAGAAATATAACCACTGATTTCTCTTTGAAAGACTGTCAAAGAGACATCATTGCCACCATGTTTAGTCCTTTTTGCTAAAAATTTAGTCCTTTTTGAAACTAAAAGTTAGTCCTTTTTGCTATGGAGAAGTAGCATGTGCCACACACTGTTCTGGATCCTGGGCTGCTCCGAAGTCTATGATGTCTTTGATGATGAACATGATACCTTTGGTTTGTGTTGAGTGGGCTTCCCTGGGAAAATATTTATTGAAGTTTTTATACTTTTTAACTTAAATACTATACTTACGGAAGGTTAGATTAAGTTAGATGTCCTTCTGTTTTTTTTTTTTTAATGTTTTTTATTTTATTTCTGAGAGAGACAGAGACAGAGCATGAGCAGGGGAGGGCAGAGAGAGAGGAAGACACAGAATCAGAAGCAGGCTCCAGACATTGAGCGTGTCTGCACAGAGCTCCACGCGGGGCTTGAACCCATGAACCATGAGATCATGACCTGAGCCAAAGGTGGATGCTTAACCAACTGAGCCACCCAGGTGCCCCTGTTTTTTTGTTTTTGTTTTTTTAATGATTTACTTTCTTGAAAATGACAGAAAGTTTGTTCATTGATTGTATTTATACATTTATTCACTCACCTATTCATTCACTCATGTATTAAAACAAATACATACAGGGCACTCACAGTTGTTTTGATGCCATGAATGAAATAGAAATGGTAGCCGTTTACACTCTAGAGGGAAAGTTAAGAACTACATAGATGGTTCACAGGCTTTTAAAACTTCAAATCCGTGATGTTAAAGATGTAATTGATAATCAGTAAATTTGGGGAAAAAATCCTAATTCCATCACATTTAGTTTGGCATAATACCTTCTAGTTATTTTATATATACATGCATGATTTTAAATAGCTGTATTATAGTGTAGGCATTTTTTATATTCTTTTTTACTTAACATTAATTTGAGATATTAGATTCAAGAAACAGCTTCAAAGGTTCAGGACGCCACATGTAGTCTCCCTCTTATATTTTCACACTACGGTTTTCAGAGTCATGATTGAGATATCCATCATTCAGGTTCAAAATCAAGATGGTGCTATTTCATGAATACTAGCACTAAGCTACAGAAACACAAAAAGCAATGCACATTGTTCTGTTTTTTTTTTTTTTTTTTTTTTTTTTTTTTTTTTTTTTTTTTTTTTTTGCAAATTTGTTAGTTTGTAGTGTTTTGGAGAGAAGCCAGCAGGGCTAAGGAATGCTAAGGAATATGCATCTGCGTGAAATTGAATATGTCCCATAGCAGAGTCCCTTGGTGCTTGAGTTTCCTGTCTCCAAACTAAAGGTTTTCCCTCCTTTTTTTTTTTTTCAAAGCAGGTTGCATTTTTCATGAGCAAAATGACTTTTAAAAAGTCAAGCTATAATTATTATAACTAATTATGAAATTGCTACAGATGCTGTTAAGCTATGTTCAGTGCATGAAACTGTTATATTTTTCACTTTGAATACAAAGTGATAAATAGCTGATTGTAATACAGCTCTGATATCTATACAGGGAAGTAATTCTTCAAATAAAACATTAAGAGGCAAATTTCACGTTAGAAATTTGTGGCTTTGAAAGCCTGCACAGATTTAAATTTCAAATTAAAAACATATTGCCAGCTGCTGTGGTTTAGTAGGGCTCATTTGCAGTTATTCTCACTTTTAAATTTAACTCTTTTATGATAATTCTCTCAAATTGGCTTTTCCCCTATATCTTCCTTTAAGACTTTAAAATAGAAAAGGAAACCAGAATATCTGCAGATGAGTGGAACTGTGTGAAAGGGAGACAGTTACAGTAGGGAGGTCCAACAATAAACATCTTTAAAAGTCTAACTATTTTCCAGGCCCCTCCATATTCAACAGATTTCTCATTTAGATGCACCACCCATGCTCACTTCCCAATCTGAAATTGCCAGCATACTGCTACTATAAAAGCTGAAAGTGAAGCATATGGACTTGATTTAAGTTCAGTAACTCTAGACCTAAAATGATCACTTAAAATTTTAACTTCAGCCTCTGGTGAAACTGTAATTAATGGTGGTGTGTAAGATGAGATCATCCCAAGTCTGTGTCAGTAAAATTCTCCCGATAATAAGGCAAATGCATTTTAGAGAAGTACTTACTAAAGCTATCATGGAATTATGGAACACATAGGAAAGAATACTGTCTTTATTTGCCCTTTAATTCCGAAGTCTGTCTTGGAGATTATTTTCTGGGAGAAATCTACAGTATTCTAAAATATTCAGATGCTTGGCTTCTCTTTCTTCTCCCAACTGTTGTCTGGTTGTTAAGGGGACAGGTGGAGCAAGGACAACTCAAACTGACAGGTTGTTTTCTGGTTTTGGTAATATGGTTTTAAAAAATAAGATTGAAGCATACAACTATAATTAAGAGCTTTTGATTATCTGTGACTTCTAATTTTTTATCAGTCTTCATTTAGTGTGTAGTTAGTTGACCATAGTGGACTTCCTTCACATAGGAATTGTTTACTGTATTTTTGTGTTGTATATATTGTGAGAAGATTTCCCCCATCTAGTTAATAAACACATTCATCACCTCCTATACTTACCTTCTTTTCTTTTTTAGTGAGAGCATTTAAGTTCTACATTCTTAGCAAATTTCAGTTATATAATACAGTGCTATCAACTGTAGTCACCATGTTATACATTAGCTCGTCAACATTATTCATCTTACAGCTGAAAGTTTGTACCCTTCTACCAACCTTTCCTTGTTCTACCCCCCACCCCAGCCCCTGGAAACCACTTTTCTACTCTCTGTTTCTATGAGTTTGACTTTTTATTAGTATCTTTTTAAATTAAAGATTCTACATATAGGGGCACCTGGGTGGCTCAGTCAGTTAAGCGTCCAACTTCGGCTCAGGTCATGATCTCACAGTTCATGGGTTAGAGCCCTGCATTGGGCTCTGTGCTGACATCTCAGAGCCTGGAGCCTGCTTTGGATTCTGTGTCTCCCTCTCTCCCCCTCCCTGCTTGTGCTCTGTCTCTCTCTGTCTCTCAAAAATGAATAAACGTTAGGAAAAAAATTTAAAGATTCTATACATAAGTGATACCATGCACTATTTGTCTTTTTTAGTCTGAGTTATTTCTCTTTTAATGATTTCACTAATTAATGATATAATAACAACAGATAATGGTATGGCCTCAAAACTGTTTTTATTTGCAAAGATAAAACTCACAAATTTCTTATATTAGTAATTAACCTGCTAAAAACCAAAACAAGTCACAGCGCACACGCCTCCCTCTAGAAAATTAGCAGCTTCTTCAGCACCTTCTCAATGTCCCATCTCCACTGTGGGTTTGGCAGATATCAATATGTGTTCATTAGCTGTGTTGGAGAAAGAAGCATCTGGCAGCTCAATATAAGCTTCATTTACAAGAAGTTAAGCTTCCCTTCAGGAAATGTGAGGGAATGATTAAAGTCTCGTGAAGACAGTTCTGTTAAAACTGCCACCCTTACAGTCCATCCCTCAGGAAAATAGGAAAGTTTCCCTCAGAAAATCATTTAAAAAGGGACACATAATGAACTCTAATCTCTACTGTCAGGTTTTTTTTTTTTTTCATCTATTTAAGTTTGCATTTGCGTTCTGGGACTATTTTATCAAATAAGTATCTTCTACTAAAAATTTGTCAAATATGCATAGAAATAAGACAACTCTATAAATTAGCATAGATGAATAACCGATGGCTCGAAAGAAGTTGGACTGGGGTGAAAAGATCCAAGAAATGAATGAGTGGGAGTTTAAACACCACCAGAACAAAACGTTCAGGATATTGGCTTTGTTGTGATACTGGTGAAGACTCAGGAAATTCGTCTGGGTGATGGGCCCATTGCTTGCAGGGCTACATATTTCTGATTCAGTACCAGTAATTCTGGTTCTGTGCATAATACTGAGTAGATTATCAGTCACTTAGTTCTGAATCAATACATTTTAGACACAGATATGGCATAAATTGAGAAAATGGTTATATGCAGTGAAATTGGTATTGATTAGAACCTTTATGAGGTTCTACAAAAGAAAATCCTAATGAGTCCTTCTCATAATTATTTAGGATTGGCCAAAAGCCTGCATTTGGTTGCTTTGTCTGGTGGGGTTTCCAGGTTGCTCTTAAGCTTCTTTAAGGTCAAAAGATCCAGATAATTTTATGATACATGAGGATTTTGACTTCTTGGAAATTTGCTCAGCCAGAATCTTACTGTAAAAATGAGTTATTTCTAACAGTACTTAAAAACTAAAGTTAAGGAGTACCTGGGTGGCTCAGTCGGTTGAGTGTCTGTCTGACTCTTGATTTCAGCTCAGGTCATGATCCCAGGGTCATGAGATCAAGCCCCACTTCAGGCTCTGTGCTGACTGTGGAGCCTGCATGAGATTCTCTCTCTTTCTCCCTCCCCCTCCCCTACTCACATGTGCTCACTCACACTGTCTCTAAAATAAAAATAAATACGTTTAAGAAAACCTTTGGAATCAAACTGAAAACAATAAAACACTCTCTTCTTTTTCCAAAAGTATTTAACACCTTTATGGACACCATGCAATTAATTTTCAGTTCTTGATTATGTAGGCAACTTGGTAATACATTCATCATTTCTAAAATCTCTCCTGGGGCAATGCAGTATTCCAAAGTCAAGCTAAAATGTGGAAAAATAGTTCAATGTACTCTGTCACATCCATTTGAAGTAGATTTTAATTTATATCCAGTTGATACATGAGTCGTTCTCAGTGCCCTGTCAAGCCATATTGGAGCCTGAGGCAAAAGGAAACTTAGCTCTACTGATTCTATTTTTATTAAAAATTCTAATATTTTGTTCAGCACGGATTCTTTTTTTGCACTGACTTTAAGTATTGCATGAAAATATTATTAATCTTTATTACAGGTTTTGTTGTCACTTTCAATTTTGCACCCAAAGTGAATGCTCACTCTCTTCACCATAGTCTTGGTCCTGGCAGTTCTGATAAATAGATCTAAGAAGTAGATCTCAGTTTTCCACTTGCGTCAACACAAACGTCTGAATGTTGTAGTTGCCAGACATCATGCCACAGGTGCTCGTTCCTCTTGGTTTAGAGCAGTCATCTTCATTGACATGTATACATTGCTGATTGAATTTCGTGCCTTCATCTCTACTTCTGTTAGCTCCATTAAGAAATACCATGTTTCATCAATAATTAGACACACAGGCTTTACATATTTTGACATCTGTGACATTGGGATATATTTTATAATAAAGGGCATCTTAAAATTGGCAGGTTTTTTTTTTTTCTTCCTAGTATGTCTTACAACTGGTAGTACCTCTAAATTGATGAAGTACGGTGCTCTCTAAAGCACCTACGGTGGTAATACTAGTTTTATTTTAAGCTTCTCTACACAGAGAAGTAGGAAGGCAACTTAATAGCATTCTAAGCCTCTTTATACTAGGACTTTTTACAATTGGGAAATGGAATATATTTCAGTAGGCTTTTTTAAATTCGTATTGGCCATTTATAATTATATTATAATTTGCAATAAGACCAATACGCTTTTCACTGAAATATAATTAATGCACAATGCGCTTAATTTAGATTAGTTTGAATGGTCTCTTTTGTAGAGTTCTAAGAATAACTGAAGTCAGCTATGATCATACTGTATCCAGTGAGAGAATCACATTGCCTCTCTTCTTCCATCTGTCTCGTTACGCTCACAGGTCCCAGTTGTGCATATGGGGCATTGCCTGTGGAAGCAGAGTGGGGTGGGGCTCAGACAGGGCTTCTAAGGCTGTGCTGGATGGAAGCAGAGTTCACCTGAGGTACCTGACTTAGTGTAAGCTTATTTAAAAAGTGTAAATTATTGGTAAGATCAAGCCAAGACTGTAGCTAAGAAAATGCTGCCAAGAGAGAGATCTAAACAGTAAGGCAAAGATAAAATGGGAGGATGAAGCCCAGAATGGGCAGACAGAAAGACCTGGAACTAAGTGAAATCAATGTGAGGAATGGATGGCAGAGCCCAGCCCAGAGCGAGGTGGAGATGAGATTGTGCCAGAGCGCCCTTTATACCATGCCACCCTCCTGTGCTTCAGAAAGGTGGTGGCTGCAGGGGCCCTAGCAACTCACTTCCTAAAATACCATAGTTGGCACTTGGTCTCTACTCTTTCACCTTCCATTTTGTCCTCATCTCTCTGCAACCTTTTTTTTTTTTTTTTCTTTACCTGTACCACTCCAAGAAAACCATTCTCACCAAAATCAGTAGCAACTTTCTAAATGCTAGCTCAGTCAGGGGTGTCTGGGTGGCTCAGTCAGTTAAGCATCCGACTTTGGCCCAGGTCATGATCTCATTCATGGTTTGTGAGTTTGAGCCCCACGTAGGGCTCTGTGCTGACAGCTTAGAGCCTGGAGCCTGCTTTGGATTCTGTGTCTCCCTCTCTGTCTGCCCTTCCCCCGCTTGAGCTCTCTCTCTCTCTCTCTCTCTCTCTCTTTCTCTCTCTCTCAAAAATAAGTAAACATTTAAAAAATAAGTAAATAAATGCTGGCCCAATAAGCAAATTTTAGTCCATGAAATTTTGTATTGTTAATCCCTCCCTCCTGTCAGTGACCAGATTTACTATCAAATGTGTGTGGGAATGTACTGTTGTTGTTTGGGAAGACGAGAGAGCTGTCAATTGTGTGGAAGGCCTGTACTGAGCTTGCTTTCATCCCGGTACTAGTTCAGGTCCATTACACAGGCGGTTCCATGCTTTGTGGGTGTCATTCATTTCAAGCGACTCCTGTATTTCTGTTGCCTGGCAGTATTTTCACATAGGAGAAAGAAAGCTCCAGGCTTGGGTAACAGTTTCAAGGAGGGGAAGGCGAGAGGACATTGAAGAAAAGTAATGTATCATGAAGAGGAGAAAATGGATGTGGCCTGACTGGACAAAAAGTACGCTGAGAGGACATTTGGGAAAATACATTGCCAGCTTGAAGACTTTGAATAGGGCTCTCTTCTGCTTTCAGGGGTTACTATTCTTCTCTAAGACTAGATGTCTCATGCGTTTCTTGGAAGAGGAGAGATTTCAGTAATTATAAGAAACTTAAGTATGGGCTTTGCTTTATATAAGAAATAACAATTTAGGAATGGGAAATGCCTATTTATCTTTACAATGCAAGGCAGTCCAGAATCAAATGCTAAGATAAACTGTAGAAATGACTTATTTATTTATTTAATATGCAGTCACTGAGTGCCTGATGAAGGCCAGCCACTAACTGTATTAGGCCCTAAGGGGTTTGTGCTGGGGCCTGGGAGGGCAGAGGGTAAGCAAATGCCTGGGGAGAAGGGGAAAGACTGAGACTGGAGTGTTTGTGGGAGGCGGTGAGGAGGGAGTGGGACTTGGAGGAGTGACTTTGGGGTGGGTGTAGCTTGAAAAGGCAAGAGGAGATGAGAGGTGTTCTAGACAGCAGCATAAGTAAAAACATGAACTGAGTACTTCGAGCATGTTGGCAATGCCTAATTTTATTATTCCCTAAAAACAAAATCAAAGGAATTAATTGTAAAGGGCAAAATATTTAGTGACAGTGGTGGAGTCTGAGTTCCCTCTAATGTCCTAGACCTGTGGTATCCAATACGTAGCAGCCACTCCATGTGTGGCTACTGAACAGGGGAAACGTGGCTGGTCCAACTGGAAATGCGCTGTTAAGTATAAAATACATACCAGATTTTAAAGATCTACTACAAGGACAAAAATGTAAACCACCTCAATAATTTTATGTTGGTTACATATTGAAATGACAATATTTTGGATATAGTCACTTTATATTGGACATATTTTGGATATGTTTTGCATATATTGATTTCATTACATGTATTATTACCAATAACTTCACCTGCTCCTTTTTACTTTTTAAAATGTGCCTACTAGGAGTTTTAAATTACATATGTAGTCAGCATTTGCTAGCTAGCATTTTGCTTCTATTGGACAGTGAGTGCTGTTCTAATTTCTGTAAAACGTGAGTCTGGAAACAGATGACATCTGCAAGATTATTACCTCCCATTTACACATTTTTAGAAAGCCTTTGGTAACTCCTAATCATATGTCCCATATTTGACATAGTACAGGCTTTTCTTTTTGGTTGTCAAATTTTCTTATTACAATATTTTGAAATTGTATCTGTGCTGAACTTCTCATGGGGTAGACCACTGAACAAACCCAGGCAGCCCCCTGTTCCATCCTGTGAGGCAACTAGAGCTGGGCTCTCGTCCAGGCCCCTTCTCTTTGCACTTCCTGCCTTCCTTATCATTTTCTCCATTATTTCGCCTAGAGGCTAAAGAAAATGAGAAAAGAGCATGAAAAATTAGATAAAGCATGAGGCAATGAAATAAGCCGAAATCATAGAAATGATAGCCCAATTGTATGCTAATGTCTGACTCATGGGACTGCTTTGTTTGTAAGATTTGTGAAACAGGATGGGAAAGTGCCCTTAATAAAAATAAAAAATATAAAAGAGCAAAAGAACACATGTGGACTGCTTGCAGGTTAAAATGCTTACATTTTTCCTTCTTGTTAATCTGAAAATCTGCCTTGTCTGGGAATGTGACTTGCCTCTTCCTCTACCTGTTTAAGTATGTTGAAATTCTAGAACATTAGTTTTGAAGAAAGCTCCTAATGGTAGATACAATTTTAGTAAAAGTAAAGTCACAGACAAAAAGCGTAAATAATCTTTGCAGTCATAGTCTTTTTGTTGAAGCTTTCTTTTCAAAGAAAAATAATGTTAAATACATGCCTTATTTTCCCCTACTTTGTTAAAATATATAATCCAATGTCTGCTTCTTGGCCATTGATGCTATAGTGGAAGATGCCATAGATAAACTGCTGAGGAAAATAATACAACTGACGTTTTTCATTGAATAAATGAGGTTTTTTTTTCTTCAAGTGTTTCTCAGAAACTGCCAAACTTCCAACATCACTTTAAGGAGCTGACCTATTTAAATTTTTCCAACCTGTTTTAAATTAGCTTGAGAGAGATGTTATAAAAAATATGGGATTGTAAATGTTGGAATCAAAAGTAAATGAGGTTATTTTAACATCACTTTTTAACATGTCCTAAGAATGCTCCTGGTAAAAATTTGAACTGCATATATAAATTAAATTTAGTTGAATGCATATGCATCAAAATTACCAGTTAAATTGTAGGAAAAGAGAAAAAATAAAGCTGAGAGTCAAAGTGCATTAAAAACACCTCTGTTCTTAAACTCAGTGACCATAATTTTAGATGAGAAATTTTATTTACCATTGGGAAAATTTGCAGTTTGCTGATTTGCAGTTTGAACTGACCATAATCAAAATCCACATAATGGAAAAGGATTTTATGGCCAATATTTATTTATTTACTTATTTGTTTGTTTGTTTTTACCCAGAGGTGTTCTGATGCCATTTGCTAGAGGTATGGCTTGCTTCCTTCACCCACTAGGGCATCTTGACTACAGCTGTGATTTGCTTTCACGTATCTCAGGCAAGATCTCTTCGTAGCAGTGATGGAAAAGATTATTTACTGGGGAAAGGCAACAAAAAACTTTTTTGAGAGTGACTCCTCTCATTCCGTAAAATGATTTACATACTAAATAGTCACAATTAATATAAAGGTGCACATTTAAGTAACTTCCAATGACAGGAGTTAACCAAGAGTGATTCTGGTGATGAGTGCTCATCTGCTCGCACTCAGGTGTTGCTGACACGTACTGACTGGAGTGGCCAAAAGCACCGTGAGTCCTGACTGCATTCTCACTATGCCTGGGATCAGAATGTCCCTGAGGAAAAGTCATTATTTTCCTTTGAAGGGGGTGTGGGAAAGGACCTAGGTAGGAACATGAATTTTCTTGATAAATGTAGCTTTCATAGGGGTACCTGGTCTGGAAAGCAGACAGTAAGCAAATGGATTGGATTCTCCCAACTCAGAAAGATTTGGTTCCACTGCTCCCAGCTTCCTTATGCCTTATTCCCACTACATTTTGAGGACCCTATTTTAACTAGACTGAAAAACTTAACCTTTACATAAACTGGGTGCCATTTACAGATTTAGATTCATTTCTAGGACTGGACTGAAGGCACAAGCCATTGTAGGGGTTTTTGTTGTTGTTGTTTTGCATACTCGCTGGTTTTTCTTTCTGCAGTTCACTTGCAAAAATATTAAATTTAGTTGGTTTTCATATGAGAAGGAGAGAAGTCTCTTTGTACAGTTAAGTATCATTTATTCTGAAGAGCTTTTGATATAATTATTCAATTGGCATTCAAATTAGGTGAGGATACTTACCAAAGAGTGAATATTCTTAAATTGTAAAGCCTTGGTATCTTAAACCTTCAAACTACCATTGACTTTAGATGGCAGGGAAATCTTAAAGAATTTTATATTCTAGGCCACATCCTCTGTCACTTACTAATAAAATATAGATGTCCCTTAATTGAAAATCCAGGGTTTAAAAATCCAAATATATAGAATTATAAGATAGGAGGTGATAACAATGGCTATAGAAGAATATTTTGCTTTATTAAATAATCAGTTCTAAAATAATCATTTATTTTACTGTACTTATTAATTTATGGATATTTATCTATAGGTCACATAGTTTGCAGATTAAATTTAAAACTTAATTTCAGAGTCATTCTCTTCGAAGATCAATCCAGAATAACAGCAGAACATCTTTGGAATTGAATTGTAGCGCAATAGGAAAATATAATGTGATTTAGAGATGTTCAGTTTGGTTGACTCAGGTTTTAGAAAAAGTCAATTATGTAGAATATTCCTGGAATCATTTATACAATGAGAAGTAACAAATTATCTGGGCTTTAGCCATAGATATTGAACTCATTAAAAATGCCTGCTTTAATCTCGAAATGAAACCCAGTTATTTGAAAAGAAAAGGAAAATATCCATAATTTGAAAGTAATATTTGTTTAACTGTAGGTGAAAAATATAATAATTGAGATGTAGTTAACCCTCTATTTGCCACATGGGGTTTATCTGTATTGTGATAGTATTTGCTTAACTTCATCAAATGATTGATTTGTTTATACGACAAACATGTACTAAGTTCTTACCGGGTGCCAAGGACCACTATCTGTGCTGGAGATGTGAATTAATAAGACTTGATTCCTGAACTTGAGGATCTTTGAGTCTCGTGGGTTCAGACAAAGAAGCACACACAGAAGAGTGGTGAGGTGTCACAAGACTGACAGCTGTTGGTTCAGGGTATTGTAGGGGCACGTAGGTTAATGATTGCAGGGCTTTTCAAATTAAAAATATTCTATTGTTAATAAGCATCCACGCTAAATCAATTGCTGCCTGAATGGTCATATTAGTTCTCCTGGGTAAAAAGGAGAAAAGACAACATGATCAAAGGCCTGCATTTGTGTGGAACTCTTCAGGGTCTAGAGCCAATATTCCACTCCCTCTCGGGGGCCCCTGGTTACTCTTGGGGGGAATGTGTGCCCATTTTTGCTACAATTAACCATCCTCATAAGAACTCATTGAAGCTGAAGCTCCTTAAGTTAAAACCAAATCAAGACATGAGCTCTGACATCTGGCCCTTCCTGTGTTGACCCTGGTTCTGAGCTATTTACTACCTGCTTAGTTGTGGTAGTTCTTCCCCCGGGGAAGCTGTGGCCTCAAGTGCTCCTGGCTGTAGGTAGGCTATTTTTGTCTAATCCAACTTGCTTCTATCTGTATTAAGTGCCCCTCAGTCACCATCATCATCTCTTTAAAATGTCTATTCTATTTAATTTTTCTCATTTTTAAAAAGTGAGCTTGAAATAATGAGCTGGGTATAGGACTCAAGACTTCAGGATTTATTCCATCTCCAGGACCAGCAGTAGCCTCGGTGCCATTTGGAAATGAGGGCAGAGGTTGGTTAAATGATGATTAATGGGCTGGTGCCTAGACTTGCAGAAAAATAAATGGGAACTCTTGCAAATGCTTAGACATAAACAGACAAATAGTTTCTTAGATTAAAAATTGGAGTACAGGACAGGATTCAGTCTTTATAACCTGAGGAGTGTTTACTGACACCTTCTTGAGTATCTTTCCCTGGTTCATACATGTTACTTAGCCTAACAAGGCATATTTGGCTTCATTGTTTTTGGTGCAGGTTTGAGTTAACCACAGTCATGGCGTCCTGTATTCCAGACTGTACAAGGCTTTATTCCCCCTCCACCAGACATCCTACCTCTCTACCTCTACTCCTAGTAAGCCTCTATTCTAATGTGTTTGGTTGATGTCTTTGGAAATTAATGTATCATTATAAAATTAAGTGTTTTATGTATAAATATGCATTAGATATACCTAAATGATATTGTGCTACATAGTAAATGAGATGCTGGGATGTTGCCAGAAGTCCAGTAAGGCTCAAAATTGTTATAGGCAGTAATAACAAAAGAGGTGGGCAGGAGCCAAATGATAGAAAGCCTTATATGTCGTGCTAAGGAATTTGGATTTTATCCATTGGTTCTAGGGGGTTATTGAAAGGTTTTAAAAGGCGTATGACAAAATCAGCTTTGAGGCTGAAAGTTACTTTGACAGCAGTGTGAAAGGTGGTTTATAGGATGTCAAGCCTGGCATTTAGTACATAGGGACTTCTCAACAATGATAGCTAGTGTTACTTTTTATGTTTCAGTAATCTCTGTCCTACTGAACACAATATAGCTTTTAAATTAAGAGTATGTTCTGACACAATCACTTAAAGAAGGATCTAGTAAACTACAAAAAGTGTAATGGTCTTTTATTTATGGTAGTCGAGCTATGTTAAGTCATTGTAAATATACTCCCTTTTCTCAGATGTAAAACAATTATTTGTGTTCATTTGGGAAGCTTTGTCTAGTCTTCTGGTCTGTGGGTGACGATGAGCCCCTTTAGCTGAGTTCCTCCAACAGCAGCAGTGAGCTTGAAAGATCTCACACACACCTAGTCTAAGAATTGTATTAAAATATAGTTGAACTTAAATCGTGGTTTATGTGCAAAGAGAATGTTATTAAAGAACCTGTCATCAATCTCTCTCTGCTCAGAGCATTGCCTGGGCGAATGTGAGACTCTTCAGATCTTCCCTTCCACGCCTTCCCTTACCCCCTCTGCTATGGTGAGGAGATGTGGCATAAGGTTGTAATTAGGTCCAAGGCAAAAAGAAAAAAAAAATATTCTAGTTCCTCTTCCTCAGATTTTCTAAAATTGGCTTGTGGAGGGGGCTGCCTGCTGCCATGTGGCAGCCACCACCTGCATCGTTGCTGGCTTTGGAGACTTGCTATGAGAAAGTGCTGGTATTAGTGTGCCACACAGCTTGCCTTATACCTCCGTGATTTCTGTTTAAAGAAGAATTGAGCATTGTGTGGCAAATCTCTATAAACAGGTGCTATGTTAAACTGCTCTCTCTTGAGAAGGAAAAATAGTGCAGGAGAGGGTAGAAGGACTACATAATGGATCAGAGGCTAGTTTGTTCTGGACAGTCTGTGGCCTCCACGGAATGTGTCCGGGAACATCCAGGTTTTGCATAGCTAGTATCATACCCTCTGTTCATATGACTGAGCTGTCATTCAAAATAAAGTTGAAGGATTCCCTGCTTTTCTTGGGAAGTTTTTGAAAGCCTTTGAATTGTAAATATTACATAAAAACAGCTGTGTTTGCTGTCATCTTTGGTCTCATTCCCGTAGTGAATCAATGCGGGAGATTTGTCAGACTTCTCAATCTTCAGTAGCAGTGAGTTGTGTTGTGTTGTGCTGTTGTGGTTTTGTTTTCGTTTTTTGTTTCTCTGGCATTTTGTCACAGCCAGTTCTCTTGGTATACGTAGAAAGCCAGATTAAAAGTTACACCTTTTTTTGGAAAAGTCAAAGAACTAAAAATATGACATGGATTTCTGCCCTAAAACTGTTAGTCCTTTTCTCTTTAAAGCAAAGCAGATTCCTTGTTTTTTTAATTATGAGTTTGGGTATAGAGAACTTGTTCATTCCAGGAAATGCTTCCATTTACTGCAAGGTGATGTACTGTGCATCATGGCGCAAGTGCTTCTCATGCAGCTACGTGCTAGGACCTTAAGATCAAAGTGGAGGACTCCTCACAGACTCCCGGAAGATGCGGCTTTGAGAGATTGCCAAATAAGCCAGATTGTGGTGGTTACAGGCAATGGCTCTACCACTAGAGACAACTAAGTTCAAATTCTAGCCTTACCTCTTACTAATTGTATGACCTTGATCAAGTAAGTAACCTCTCCAGGATTTAATCTTTCAATCTTTCCATCTGTACAACGGGCATAAAATAGCTAGCTCATAAGGTTGTCCTGAGGGGCACCTGGGTGGCTCAGTCAGTTGGGCATCCGACTGTTGGTTTTGGCTAAGTTCGTGATCTCATGGTTTCGTGGATTTGAGCCCCATATTAGTCTCTAGGCTGACAGCACAGAGCCTGCTTGGGATTCTCTCTCTCTTCCCCCCTCTCTGCCCCTCCCCCACTTGTACTGTTTCCATCTCTCTCAAAATAAAAAAAAAAAAGATTCTCTCTCTCCCCCTCTTCCCCTCCCCCACTTGTGTTCCCTCACTCTCTCTCTCTCCCTCCCCCAAAACAAAAATAAATTAAAATAAAATTAAAAAAAATAAGGTTGCCCTGAGAATTAGATGAGATGATGCATGTAAAGAGCATAGTACAATGCCTGATCTAGAGTAACTGCTTAATAAGTGTTAGCTATTATTGAGTTTTGAGAGACCTGGATTTGTTCATAATATTCATGATTCCATTGATTCCATCAGGCTCAATCAGAATATCCATAAGTTTCCTTGACTTCTCCTTATGAAATATTCTGGCGTTTCTAGTGATAGCCAGAAATTTCAGGCCCAAATGGCTATTACTTCAACTAAAGAATAAAGAGAATTCTGCAGGCTATTCCTTATAAATCTTCTAGAACAGTTCAGTAAACTCTCAGAGATATCTCCTGAGTTTAAAACACACAGTAGAAATGAGTTGAGGGCCAACAACCCACTGGTTGATGTGATTTTGTTGGTGGAGGGCCTCTACAACTCTTACTGTACCTTCAATGGGTCTATCTTTGAAACATTGGCTATGATATATATTTTGGAGACTACAGTCTGTAATAGGACCTCTTTTTTCCATCATTGGGTAAATAGAATTAAAACTAACTTCTTTGCAGATTTAAAACTCAACTTTAACTTAGACTAAGTATGAAGGATTTGAGAACTATTATTACACCAGATGGATGTCCCTTCTATTCTGAGTATCTGCCTAAACAACTTACAATTCTGTATTGGGTAAATCTCATCTTATGCTAGGATTTCTCAACCCTAGCATTATTGACATGTTGGGCCAGTAATTCTTTGTTGTCAAGGGTGGAGGTGGGTGTCATTCTGCGTATTGCAGGATTTTTAGCAACATCCCTGTCCTCTATTATCAATAACAAACACCACTTCACTAGGTTATGACAACAAAAATTTCTGCAGAGATTTGTAAATGTCATTGGGGTGGGGGGAGCAAAATCACTCCCAGTTGAGAGGCAATGACTTAACTATATAGCTACTTAGCATAGATAATTTTAATAAAGGTAAAGTTATGCAGCTTTAACATTGCTGCTTTGAGAAAGCTTTCTTTCTTCCCTTGATCACTCTGTCTTGTTTGGAAGGTATTCATTAAAGCTCTTCTTTCTCTATACTTACCCTTTTCTGTGGCATCAGCCATTACCTCCAGCCACGTTATGTGCAAGTTTTTCCTCTGAACATCTTGACTGGAATTTTTAGTTTTAAACTCCGTGTATCAGAACCCGATTTAAAACCTCTGTCTCCTAATTCTTTCTCCTTTATTAGCCATTCTTCCAATAGCTCAGGCTCAAATCTAATCACCACTGACTTCTCTATCCAGCTGTCTTTGTCCCCTCTCATGTCTAATCGTTCCTAGAGATGACTTTTGAAATCTCTCTCTTAGAACTTCCCATTCTCTCCTTTCATGCTACCACCAGCTCCTTTTGTCTCCTTCAGGCTTCTGCTTCTGTGGTGGCTTCTCCAACAGTCCCTCTCCCGCCAATATATCCGTCATCCCTTATCCTCTTATAGCACTGATTTTATTACTCCCATGTTAGAAACCTCAATAACTCCCCTCTGCCTAAGAGATTGATAACAGGTTCCCAGTCTTGGTGCTTAACTGTCCACACTCTGGCCTCATCTTATTTCACATTAGACCACTCCCTCACCCACCCCATGGAAAAGTCAGCCTAAAAGGTCTCGCTGTTCTTTGTGTGTGAGTCTTGAATCCCAGCTTCTGAGATTTTGCTTGCTTCCATTTCCCAGAGTGGCCTTTGCCCTCTTCTCTTTCTGGTAAATTCTTCCTATCCTTGAAGGTAGTCAAATGATACTTCTTCTATGAAGCTTTCCCTAATTCATCACTTTTCTTTAAGTTACCATTGCCCTTTATCTGAGCTTCTTCCCTATATCACTTAGTTTTCTAGCAGCATGCCTAATTAGAGACTCAAGAAGGATTTTTTGAATAAGTAAGCAAACGAACAGATGTCTTCATTAACAAATAAAACTTGAAATGTTTTTCCCTTCTACTGAAAGGTATGTTAGAAAGTCTTTGTTATCAACTAATCTGTCATTATATTTAAGAAATATGAATAGCCACATGACTTTTCTGAAAATTCTTCCTCCCCATCACATGTTAGCTTTGTGACCTTGCTCATATCACTTGACTTGTTTGAACCTCTGTTGTCTCATCTACTCAAATAGGTTATTGTTATGAAATGGTGTATGCAAAGTGACCAATACAGAGCCTGGAGTGTAGGGCTCAATACATGTTAGTTGTTTGTACTTTCCCATTTAAACTATACAAAACGTCTTCTTTAAGTGGATTTCTTCTGTAAGGATTTCCACAAAATACCCACTTTACAGACATGACTATGTGCTATTTGGATATTTTACTGTAGTGAAGTCGGAGGGGAGGACAGTGAAATGGGACTTAACTTTAATGTATGCTCTTTGAAATTATGTGTCAAATTGTATGAATTGTCTTTTTTTTTTAAAGTAATTTCTTGCAGTATGGGCATATAAAATGATAGGAGCAGAATCTTGCATATAGAATCCTTAAGTGTGTGTCTTTTTCCCCCATTAGGACAATTTTTTCTTAAGAAGCCACTCCTCAAAAGTATAATAGAAATTAATGCAAAAAGTAATCCCGTATTAAACAAATGGTTGTGTTATTTTGGGCAATGAGTCTGTTTAATGTGTAAAATAAGGTCAGGTCTTTTAAATGTAGAATTTGGCTAGTTTCAGACTGTGTAATTTTGAGGAAGAATTAGTGATATCTTTTGATGCTCTTAAAACCACTCATGAAGACTCACCTTTGCCATCTTTGTTCAAATCCAGATATGACCAATAGCACATCAAAATCCATATAACAGAAAGCCATTTTAATACAGTTCTAACACTTTTTTCATAATCATGAGAATGATTATGCAAATTCATTTATTAGTAAATAGTATATCATAACCCAATTTTATACCAGTGAAGCCTATCACTGAATAGAAAGTCTTGCTCTTCTTCAGTGTACTTACAAGGCTGTAATTACAGGAATGTAAATTGCTTTATGTTCTTCTGGAGAATATGAAGTATTGCTCCTGTGCCACATGATACACATTTTACATTCCAAAGATTGCTTCACAATTGACTAATAAATTTAATAGTGCCTTTAATTCAGAAAAGGAACAAACATATTCCATCATCTTTTCAGAATACTTTTGTTTTTTGAAAACTTTAAAAAGCTGATAGTTAAAAAAATACAAAAGCTAATAAATGAATTAATTCTTATCAATGTGGTGATATACCCTAATATAATCTTGTGTTTTATTTCTGTTCCTGAATATGATTGAAAACCATTGAAATCATCAAATGAGTGTCTTGTTAATATGTTGAAATCACTATTTCCATCTTCATATTGAACAATATACAAATGAGGAAGGTTGACATTTACCAGTATGGGAGAATTCGTGTTTAAAATGAACCAGCAGCAACTATAAACAACTTGAGAGAGCTTTCTCAAATCTTGACATTTTGATGAGGTGATATCAATCTGGGTGATGAAATGTCATTTACCAAATAGATTTGATATCAAAAAAGTATTTTATCAAAGATGAGAAGAGTGCAATAGTGGAATGATAGGACAAATGGATAACATATATGGTTCCATACGGCCATTTCTGTTCCAGACGCTTTGTGTCCTGATAAACGTTTTGTTATCTTGTTTATTGCTCTATCGACTGGGACATCCTTCCATACCTTATTTGAAATGAATAGACATTTGGGTGTCCTTTTGGGCAGAGTTCTTTAAGAAGAAAACTGTTAATTGAAAATTTTTATTTCTTCCTCAAAATTGGTAGTCAAAGAGAAAGGTTACTGTTTGCCCAGATAATTAGAAATTTTGCTAGCATTAGCTTTTCAATTGATTAAGGAGAGAAAGAGTGAGTTATTTTAATTTTATGTACTATTTTCCTTGTGAAATTTAATGACTATTGATTTGTTCAGACTAATTTGAAATATTAACATCATAGGTGGTGAACAGAACAGGGACTCCACTTTATTAATGAGGCTGTGTCTGTCTGACTAAGGGAGTCTTCAGTTGGGATTCTGAAATCAGATACGGGTAGAAATTCATTTAGCTCCATTTATGTGCCTGACACTATGCCAGGGTCTTTCACATAAAATACTTAATTTAATCCCCATGACAACCCTAGCTGTTGTTGATTATGATCTCCATTTTTTACATATGAAGAAATTCATTACTACTTCATTCTTATGTCTTTTCTTCTAAATCTTAAACTCACTAATCCTTTTCCCCCAAGGTGTATAGGAGAAGCTAAATAATGTTAGTCTTAGAAAAAATGAATTCTATTTGTTGATGTTCAGCCAAATGGTAGACCATGTTTTGTTGTAAAGGCCAATCCTGTTTTTCCCCAGCCCACAGCCAGTGGCAGCTTCATCTAGTGGATAGTTTTGATTGCGAGCTGAATAGTTACAAGGGAGCTTCAGTGCCATAGCCCAAATCCTTTTTGTCTGTGTAAGTTACACATGTTTTATGGCTTTCTTCAGGAAGCAGCTCAGCAGCCTAGGATTAAAGCTAAAGAGGGCACAAAGGAGCTTATCATTTTGTTTGGCTCATTAGGCAATAATTAGATGCCATTTCTAATTAATGCAGGAAGCAGAATAGACCACTACATTTTAGCCATTAAAAATTGCGTTTTAGGCCAACTCAAATTATTTCATGACCCTAAGCAAACATTACTGATAATAAAGAGGAAATTAACATTCTCCCAAGGGATTTCCAATCATTTCTAATCACATCAGTGCCCTGGCATGTGAACTGATACTCTAATGCCTAATCCCCCGCCCCCACCCCCCACCTCCTCTGGCCATCCCCACTCCACAGGAACAGGGCAGGAGATGTCACCAGTCCCCTGTGGAAGATAAGGCATCTGCTCAGTTGCTTTTCTGTGGCCAGCCTTTGCCATTTCAGTTCAGGGTGCTTTGTGATCACCACTGTCCCACTTAAGTGTTTGCAACCATTTAGTCCCACCCCACCAACATTTGCCCAGGAGGCCCGTTCTGACATTTGGAAACAGACTCTCAGTTGTAACCTCCTTTTCCTTCACATTTTCTTTGAAGAATAGAACACCGAGGTGGCTTTTTCTTTTAACTCTGAGTCTCTGATAGAAGTTGAGTGATTGATCTTCCTCCAGCTCTGTGCACACTTAGCTTTAAATGGGTAATGAGGTAAAAGCGTGAAGATGCACAGAGAAGATTCTTCGACAGTCCTAGATAGTGTCATGTTTACCCAGAGAACTCTGTTATTTGTATAAATTACTTGTCTTAAAAGAAATAGTTTTCTTAGGTTACATTATGGTTATATTATTAAAAGAAAAACGGTTCCAGAGCTTATAGTGTCTCAGTGTCTTATGGGCATTGATAAATCACCGGGAACAAGGAATCTATAATTTTAGTTAACATGACATTTGCAAGGAATAGGAGTAGCAACGTTCTGATCTATTTCATAGCTATTTAAATGTTCCCTGGAAGGCTGAGTGAGAACAAAGAGCAGAACAAAAAGTAAAGATATTTACTTCGGCACTACAAATTGAGTCATTTTGTAATTGGATCCTGATATGGTTTGTGTTTTGAGGATTAAGAGCATTACAGGAATTCATTTTGAAATTTCTAGCTTAAGTTTGTCTCCTCTGCTTTTGCCCCAAAAGCAAACTGCAGGAAAGTTACAGAAGAGACACTGAAACAACAACAACAACAACAACAACAACAACAACAACCACCAAGGAAATTCTGCCAAAAAGACATAAGAACTCAGAATTGAGGAAACCTCAGCCTTCCCTGTTTGTTAATTCTGATATCAGCAAGAAGGAATAAATAGAGCCTATTAATGCAGTTGATAAGTTAACATGTTAGGAGGATTTCTACCCAGAAACTAGAGATGCTTGTAAAATGGGGCAGGCTGATGCAGGGGCTGGATATGCCAGAAAATGAATGTAAAACTTCAGAGTTACACTATACTGCAATTTGAAACATTTAGGTTACTTTTCGGGCATCCATTTGTGCTTAGGCAGATCTGTTTCATAGACTCTAGTCTCAGGGGGTATGTTACTGCCAACTTCCCAAAGTGTTCAATTGGTATAAAGTCATGGTAAAGCTTGTTTTAAGAAAGAATTTGGGTTTTCATAGGAGAATGAAAGCACTCATTTGTTTTAAGCTTGGACCTGTAAGAAGTGTTTTATAGTATTAGTTAAATAAATGAAAAAGAATCATGTGTATCAATTAACAATTTTGTTTTTTTTAAATATGAAATTTATTGTCAAATTGGTTTCCATACAACACCCAGTGCTCATCCCAACAGGTGCCCTCCTCAATGCCCATCACCCACCCTCCCCACCCTCCCACCCCCCCATCAACCCTCAGTTTATTCTCAGTTTTAAAGAGTCTCTTATGGTTTGGCTCCCTCCCTCTCTAACTTTTTTTTTTCCTGCCCCTCCCCCATGGTCTTCTGTTAAGTTTCTCAGGATCCACATATGAGTGAAAACATATGGTGTCTGTCTTTCTCTGCCTGACTTATTTCACTTAGCATAAAACTCTCCAGTTCCATCCATGTTGCTACAAAGGGCCATATTTCATTCTTTCTCGTTGCCACGTAGTACTCCATTGTGTATATAAACCACAATTTCTTTATCCATTCATCAGTTGATGGACATTTAGGCTCTTTCCATAATTTGGCTATTGTTGAAAGTGCTGCTAATAAACATTGGGGTACAACTACGCCTATGCATCGGCACTCCTGTATCCCTTGGGTAAATTCCTAGCAGTGCTATTGCTGGGTCATAGGGTAGGTCTATTTTTAATTTGTTGAGGCACATCCACTCTGTCTTCCACATCGGCTGCACCAGTTTGCATCCCCACCAATAGTGCAAGAGGGTTCCCATTTCTCCACATCCTCTCCAGCATCTATAGTCTCCTGATTTGTTCATTTTAGCCACTCTGTCTGGCATGAGGTGATATCTCAGTGTGGTTTTGATTTGTATTTCCCTGATGAGGAGTGACATTGAGCATCTTTTCATGTGCCCGTTGGCCATCTGGATGTCTTCTTTAGAGGAGTGTCTATTCATGATTTCTGCCCATTTCTTCACTGGATTATCTGTTTTTCGGGTGTGGAGTTTGGTGAGTTCTTTATAGATTTTGGGTACTAGCCCTTTGTCAGATATAACTACTTTGTAAAACAAACATATTTAAGTGTTTTGGAGTCTATAAAGCATTTGGACTTACGTTGTGATCCTTACAATGACCATGGGAAGGATAAAGCAGGTGTGATTAGGTCATTTAGATGAGCAATCTGAGGGGTCAAAGAGGCCACGTGATTTGCCTCTGGTCAGAGCCAGCTTCATGGGCACATGAGCCATGTAGTCACATGGGTTCCTGCACTCAGGAACCTGTATACTTGGTTTAATGTTTTGCTGTCACTGCTTTGAAATTCTTAATATTTAAACAAGGTGTCTTATGTTGTCTGAATGCAAAATTACATTTTCTTTTCAAATAAACCCAGAATCTAGAATCTTAAAGCCAGTAATGTATTAAAAAAAGCATAAAAAGTATTGAAAGGGTATCTTTTAGTAGAGTCTCTTTCCTAAGAAAGAAGGGCAGAGAGAATCGAAGCACTTAATTTAGTTTACACAAGTGACTGAATCCCTTCAAACCCTAGTTTTTCATTTATGGCAAGAAGATGATTATAAATAGTAATGGTTGGTTTATGTAAGTATATTTCTTAATTTAGTAAATGTATTAGGAGGAAGTATGTTATTTATCTGACTCAAAATGGCTTATTAAATAATAACTGGAAAAAAGGTGACCAGCTTTCCATATATATGGATTTAAAATTGGCAAAGTATATGGCTAGCTGAATTCACAATTTCTGTGACCCTCATGGCTTTGCAGTATTCCTATGATAGGCCTATAAGTTGTCAGATAGTAAAACCCCAAATATGGTTCCTGTTTTCTGGGATGAGTGAGATTCAATGAGTACTGTTTATAGTTCATAAGACTCTTTTAGAGCTGATTGCCTTTACGTAACTGTGAACGATAGTTATTTTTTTCCCATGTGAATTTTATTACCTAAGTGGAAGAGGTAAGAAGGCATTGTTTTTTGAGGGGAGTAAACCCCCAACAAACTGTATAAATACCAAGCTTTGCTATCCATCAGAGTCAATTCAACTCAGACAACACTGTCCAGAAGAGCAAAGTCCCTTGTGATTAGAAGATTGACTCTTAAATTGTCATGAAATGTCACTAATGAAACAAATAATCTGGCATTAAACATATGATACCATTAACAGAGAGAGGTGGCAGTGACCTGGTGGAAGCAAATGCAAATATCTGAAAGAATAAATAGGACAATAATGTAAGTAACACTTTTAAATCCTAAACAGATTAGAAACACTATGAATGTATCTGTTTTATTATGACAAATACTGCTGATAAAGATGGGAAACAGTAATTATGTGTAAGTGGACTCGTCTGAATTTTTATTTTTCTTCTTTTCTATCAACATTCTTCCTTCTTTCCTTGCTCCTTTTTTTCCTTCTTCCCTTCTTCCCTTCCCTGCTTTCGTGTGGCATTTAAGGCATCGTTATGATAAAAATAACAAATAACAGAGAGTTATTCATTCAGTTCCTTTAAATTCTCCAAATCACTATTTTGAGTCTACTATATGAGAGATACTGGTAACAAGCTTTCATCCTCAAGATGAAATCCCAGTTTTACTTCTTATGAATTATGTCTTTTGAAGCAAGACATTGGCTTCCCGAACTGTAGTTTCTTTCTGAACTGTGAATCATAATACTTACCTTGCCTTTTATTAGACTGTTGTGATTATCATATCAGATTATTCAACTCAATACCTGAAATAGTTCTTGAACTCCAACTGTATATGCCAGGCTTTGTGCTGGGGACACAGATCGATAAGATACTCCCTTAATTCAAGGAGGACACAGTTTATGCCCAGAGCTGCAAACTCTGGTGCTTACTGAGGCCAGGCCTGGATTGTAAGTGACTAGAAGCACATATTATAAAGCAGGGGGACTGATGGGCTTCCTGACACACTGTAGAAAGCGTGTCTAATCTCGATGGGGCAGCCTCTGCCAGCTCCAACTGGCTATGGTTATCCAGGAATGCTAGTCCCTTGTTTCTAGGCTTGGTTTTCTTAAAATGTGAAATATCCATATTTTTAATGTGGACATCTAGTTACAAAAATTGCCTAAACATTTTGTAGGCAAAGTGTATCTGTGAAGGGGAAATCCACTTATGGGATGGCCATTTGCAAGTTCTGGTTTAGATAGGCAGGCATGTAAATAAACCACAAGGCAAAAATTAGGTACAGAAGTGGACCAAGCTAGCTTCGAGAATGGAATGAAAGGCATTCCAGAGAATTCTAGAATGGAATGAGAAGATGTAGTATGTGTGCTTTGACAGGAATCCCATAAGAGGGATGATTGTGCGGAATTAAAGAATGACTAAAATCTGGTTAGCCAGAAAATTGCAGGAGGTGATTCAAACAAAAAGGGCAGCAGGCTCAAAGACTCCATGAATTTGGTATTGCTGGATACACAAGGGAGGGCAAGAAGAGGTGAGACCAGAAGAGAGAATGGCACCAAACAATCTCACATGACACACTAAGAGAACTGGGTCCTTCTCACTGTCATGGGGGTAGTGAGGGATAGTGGGGCTCATGGGGGTAGTGAGCACCGAGGACAGACCTGGTCAGGTTTCTATTCAGAATGGTGATTGTGCTAGTAGAAAGGAGGAAGATTGAAAGGAAGTGAGCCGAGAGGCCTAGATGGGGATCCTCAATGCAGATGGAAATTATGAAGAGATTGAAATTTATTTGTCAACTAGAAAGCATTCTATTCATGTGTGTACTATTCATATAAGATATCACCATTTTTATATGATATTAAAATGCACAATTTTCCACCTCTGCCATCAAGATGCATTCTTTAGTCCATGGGTTGTCATAGTTAAACAGTAACAGCTTTGCTTTTCTTTTCTTTCTTTCTTTCTTTCTTTCTTTCTTTCTTTCTTTCTTTCTTTCTTTCTTTCTTAGTGATAACAGAATAATGATGCCTCTTAAAATTGATGGTGTCTTTGACACAGTGAAATAGAATAATTATCATGGACTTTTGACCATTAAACTGAATTTTGAAGCAGAGAAGTGGAATATATTCTAGGAAGTGATAATCCCACCTATATCTCTGGAAAGGAGCCTTTGTATTTGCTTTGGTTACCAGTTATTCCTATTTCCTGAATGTTCATTAAATCAGGGGAGGCAAATATGTATGCCACAGGATCTGGGAAGTTATGTAAATACATAAAGCTACTAAGGGGAGTACAGGTCCTCTCTAAAAATCATTTACTACTCTGGTCTTACCAACTACTGCTGGACAGAAATTAAAAATTAATGTTTCCAGATTCAAGAGAAGTTGGAAATCTGAATTTTTTGATAAATCCCTCAATATTTATATGTTGGCAAGACATTCAACATTTAAAAAAACCCTGTGCAGGCCAAACATCTGTGTGTTAACTAAGCTACCAGCCTTGTCCCTGCTAAGCTTCTTATTGAAGGAGTGATCATACTGATATCTAATACTTACAGTTTTGTAATATTAAATGCTAGATGTTGCTGAATGTCAGTGACAAGACTAAGTCATAGCTGGGAGAGATGAAATCTCTTCCTTGTCTGTAGCAACCATCTGGTACAGCTCCCAGCCACATGGATCCTTTAGAAGCAGTCTCAAGGTCTGTGATCTGAAATGGGTTTGTTGTTTTGTCCTAAGATATGTCTGTTTGATCATCTATTCAACAGGAAAAAAATCTTGGCCACAATGTTTTGACATAATAAAATTATATCTCATGCCTCAAAATTCCTTTCTTCTTCAGAAACAATAACAGAAGCTATTGATGTTTAAAAGCTTCCTGGAATGCCAAAGGGAATTTCTAAGTTCTGCCTTTATGGATTTATCATTCACTAATCTCCTTCTAGCACAAGCTTTGTCAACATTTGTAATGCACTGTTAATAAATGCATAAAGAAATAATACATTGTTTTTCTTTTTTGCAACAATAATGTCTGGTTCAAACTTGGTAAGTTGATAAAAATGAAGACTGTAAGGGAGAAGTTCTGCTCTGGCAATGATGGAGTAACAGGTACTACATTTATACTTCTGTAAATTACTGGACATAATGCATGGGATAGTTGTTTTTAGACACTAAACAGGACTTTGGTTCTGGAGAGAAGAGAAACACAAGGTGAGTACCACACTCACCATGGTTCTCTCACTGGGGACAATGTATAGTGAAATTTTACGAGACCAAATAGGATCAACAGGGTATCAGAGAAATAGGCATGTACTTTTAGAAGACATTGGATCTCTGGCCAAGCCAAGGTGAGAGACTTTACTGAGAACCTCAGATATTTGGTTGAAATCTCAACAAGGTGATACCTTGGGAGTATAGACCACACCCTAGAGCAAGGACCATGACATTGGACCAAGAACAAAAAACAAATAGATTTGCTCTAACAACAAATAAAACCAAAGTGGACAGGATCAAAAAGATTTGTCCACAATTCCACTGCCAGCTATTGAAAAAGGCAACTCTTTTTAAAAAGAAAATAATATAATCCAGACTCCCTAGTATGTATCATTTAAAAATGTCTATCAAATAATAAAAAAATACCTAGACATTTAAAGAAGTAGAAATATGCATCTGTACTCAAGGTGGGAAAAAGCAGTCAATAACAGACTTTGGAGATGACCCAGATGTTGGAATAAGCAGATGAGGAGTAGAAAACAACTACAGTACAAACACTCAGGAACATGAAATAAAATAGTTACATAATGTGTAAACATATGGGGCATCTCAGAACAGAAATGGACACTATAAAAAAAAAAAACCCTAATGGACATTTTAGAATTGAAAAGTACATTATGTCAAATTAAAAATTTATAGGCTTAAGAGTGGATTAGAGGCCATAGAATAAAGAGTCAGTAAACTTGAGGACAAATCAATAGTAGTCATCCAATTTGAAGAATAGCAAAACAGTTGGAAAAAGGAGCAGAACCTTTGCAATCTGTGGGAAAATATCACGAAGGCTACTATACATGCAATATATGTCCCAGAGGGAGAGGAGAGAAAGAATTGGGCAGGAAAAAGAGTTTAGAGAAACAATAGGTGAACGTTTTCCAAATTTGGTAAAGAGACTTGCAGATTCAAGAAGCTTATTGAGCAGCAAGCATAATAAATGAAAAGAAAACCAAACCTAGGCATATAGTCAAAAGCCAGAAACCAAAGGTAAAGATAAAATCTTTAAAGCAACCAAAGATGATATGATATATACAAGGAACAATAATATGAATTATGGCTAATACCTCATCAGAAACAAATGGAAGTCAGAAGACTGAATACTTTTAAAGTCCTAAACGCACGTGCAGGTGCGCGCGCGCGCGCGCGCGCACACACACACACACACACACACACACACACACACAACCTGTCAGCCCAGAATTATACATCTAGTAAAAAAATTTCTCAAGAATGACAGATAAATAAAGACATTTTAAAATAAATGAACACTGAGCAAATCTATCGTCAGTGCACATGAACCACAATTAATGCTCAAGAAATTTCTTTGGACTGAAGGAAAATAATACAAGATGGAAATTACGTTTTATAGGAAGAAATGAAGACCATTAGAAATAGAAGAATATAGGTGATAGGTAATGTAAAAAACTTTTTCATTCTTATTTAATATCTTTTAAAATATCTAATTATTTGAAGCAAAATAAAATCATCGTGGAAGTAAAATACATGAAAACAGTAGTTCTAAGTAGGATAGGGAAGGAAGGGAAGGTGGTAAATGGAATTACTATGTTGAGATTTCTGTATTTTACAGCATTAAGCAGACTATGAGCAGACTATAACAAGTAAGGGTATATACTGTAATCCTGAGAGCAACCATTACAAAAAGTAAAACAATAAGGTATACCTTAAAGGCCAAGAGAAGTATAAAATAGAATACTGGGAAAACTATAATATTAAATCCAAAAGAGAGCAGGAAAGTATAGAAAAAGTAACAAAGACCAAATGAAACAAATAGCAATGTGGATGACTTAAACCCAACCATATCATTAATAATGTTTATTGTAAATGAACTACTCAAATTAAAAGGCAAAAAACAAATAATCCAATTTAAGAATGAACAGAGGAACCAAACAGACGCTTTTCCAAAGAAGACATCCAAATGGCTAATAGGTACGTGAAAAGATGCTCAACATCTCTAATCACCAGGGAGATGCAAATCAAAACCACAATATGATATCACCTCACACCTGTTAGAATTGCTATCATCAAGAAGACAAGAGACAAGGATGTGGAGAAAAGGGAACCCTTATACACTGTTGGTGGGAATGTAAATTGATGCAGCCGTTACAGAAAACAGTATGTGGTTCCTTGAAAAATTAAAAATAGAATTACCACGTGGTCCAGCAATCCCACTTCTGGGTATATATACAAAGAAAACAAAAATCAGGATGTTGAAGAGAGATCTGCATTCCCTTATTCATTGCAGCATTATTCACAATCACCAAGGTATGGGAGCAACTTAAGTGTTCATCAACAGATGAATGGATAAAGATGTTTATTTATGTATGTATGCATGTATATATGTATGTATGTAGCCATGAGAATGAAGGACATCCTGCCACTTGCAATAACATAGACAGACCTTGAGGGCATTATGCTAAGTGAAATAAGTCAGGCAGAGAAAGAGATGTACTGTATATATCACTTATATGTGGAATCTAAAAAAGCTGAACTCAAAGAAACAGAGTAGGATGGTAGTTGCCAGAGGCTGGGGAAATAGTCAAAGGTTACAACCTTGCACTTATAAGATGAGTAACTTCAGGGGATCTAACATACAGCTTAGTGATTATATTTATAGCATTATATACTTGAAAGTTGCTAAGAGAATAAATCTTAAATATTCTCACCACAGAAAAGAAATGGTAATCATGTGAGGTGATGGAGATGTTAAACTAACCCTACTGTGGTAATCATTTCACAATATGTAAGGGTATCAGATCAACATGTTGTACACCTTAAACTCAGACAATGCTATATGTCAGTTACATCTCAATAAAGCTAGAAAAAATAAATTATGGCAAACAGTATACAAAAACAGTAGCATATATTGCATATTGAAATTATTAGGCTTAAGTGAAGGTGTGAAGGTTGGATTAAATGGATATATGTAAATATAGTAGACATGTTGTAGTAGATGATATGGAATAGAAGGGAATGGGTCAGGGAATGGAGAAGAAAGGTGACAAAAAGAGCTGTAGCTATCCTCAGAATGTATGGTGGCATTAAACAGTTGATTGGAAATTCAGTTCCATGTGTGCTACAGGTATGCACACACTCATTTAAACAGAAAAGAAAAATAATAAGTCTTCATAAAGCGTTTGGTTAATTGATTCTAATGGCTAACATATGAGGCAGTAAATATTTTAAAGCAAACAAAGGGAAGGACTGAGAAGAGTATCAAGACCTTTTATGTCCACAGTATTTATTATCACATTGCTTTTTTTTCTTTTTCTTTCTTTCTTTTTTTTTTTGTCACATTACTTTCTAATTGAAAACAAATACTTAAGGCAACCTGATAATTTGAGGCTGTTTTTTTGTTTGCTTTTTTGTAGCTAAAATTCAGCATTTGGATTCCAAAGCTTCTTAACCACTTACTTTATCTTAGGGCAGGGGTTTTGTTAAATTTTTATAACTAAAGGCATCATATTTAAGCCAGTCCTTGCAGAGATCCAGGACTAGGAACAAAGTCACACTAGGTGCTGAAAGTAATTGTTAATGGGGGTGGGGGGGGGCGGTGAGAAACCGGACGCTCACCAAGTAGAGAATATAATAGTTCATGCTTTGAGTTGGGGATCAGAAGTGAAGAGTTAAGCACTTGCCAGGATAGATCCTGAAGAAGGGGGTATAGGTCAGGAATTAGACATAAAAGACTGGGTATAGAGCAAGCTAAAATCAGGGTGAAATGACAAATGAGACTGTCAAGAAGACAGTTACAAGAGTCCTGCTAAGGCCCCAAGTAGGAAGATGGGTCATGGCCCTAATAACTGAAGCAGAGTGCTTGCCCTTGCCCCCTGCAGGATTTAACAAGAAAAGGGAGAGTGTAGTTGTGGATAGACTGAAATTCTGAACCCAACCTTATTAAAACCTTGGGCTTCTAGCACTTCTTTAAAATCTGGGGTTTACTGTCATTCCTTGACATGATATTTTTGAGATTTACTTCAGGACTGTAAAATTTAACTGACTTGGAAAACCTCCAGGTCTAATAACAACTTTCTAAATTCTAAAGGTTAGCCCATTCTTCAAGTTGTAGATTGAAAATGCCAAATCAGTAATTAAATCATTTCAGCAGCTTTTCCTCCTGTTCTTTGTTGGTTTAAGGTTCAGATCTTATTTTTGTCTTTGGTGACCGAAGAACATCTTGAAACACTTAAGTATTGAAGAGCATTGAGGGGTTGCAGCTGACAGGGATGCAGAACGAAACAATGAAAAACTGTCACTGCAATGGGGCAAGATGTGTGCTGACATTAAACATTTAGAGACTTTGACTCTTTCAGGCTCCTGTTCCTGAATATGACTCTACTTTCACCCCCAAGAAGAATCAATTTTGAGGTTATAACCAGTCTTCTTAACAATTCATCAAATCTAAAAAAACAAAAATCAATGAAAAGAACAGGCTTGTTAAATAATAGCAAGTCAATCATGTAGAAGAAATACAATGACATGTAGAGTTGCACACATTATGTTTTCAACGTATGATTGACAGTTCTTATAAATCACAGCCTTGTTCTTCAACCTTTCCCTAATGAGCATTCGGAGGATCTTTCCTGAAAGCACATACACATATTGAAAAAACAAAAAACAAACAAAAAAAACACTTTAAATGAAATGCAAAAACAAATGGAACAAGAAATCAATGCATTGAAATGTTTTAAAATGATTAATATTTTGACCTAACTATTAGAAAAAACATTCAACATTGGAAAAAGATAACAAAATTCTTTGGTTCCATTTCAAGACCCGTCCCATTAAAAAAAAAAAAAATGAAACTCATAACTTACTAGTCTTCACACACTTGACAAAGACCATTTTGAATGACTATGAAGTATATCATTACAGAGACCCCTGGGGCCATGCAGCATAGTTAACACCCCCTCCAGACTTCTCTGTTTTAAGAGATTCTGTATCTGAAGTTCTCTTGCATTTCCAAAGAGCAAGTTGTCAGTCTGATGGCAAGGGAAGCCAAGTTCTATTGCTTCAACCTCAAAATCACAAAAGTCCTAATAAGTCCTCCCGTAGAAAGTCAATCACTGATTTGTAGCCTTCCTTACTGGGAGAATGCCCATGATTCTAAATGGTCTTAAAGTTAGGCATTTTCATCCTAATTCTCTAAAACTTCCTGAAACATGGTTTCTTTCTAGAATTATATGAACACGTTTTAAGCTAATCATTTAATTTCAAAGAAAATAGGTTATACTTTAGAGAAATTACTTAAATGTTATTTTCATATAAATTTATTTCAGCTGTTCTGTTCTTTTTACTTAATCTTTCCATCCTCTAAAAAAAAGCAAAGTCATTCCTAAAATTGCAACTATGTGGGGTTATGGATATATTAACTAATCTTATTGTAGTAATTATTTTACAGTATGTACATATGTCAAATCATTACGTTGTACACCTTAAATTTGCATGTTACATGTCAGTTATATATCAAAAAGGTTGAAAAAAATTAAAAGATGTGTTAATATTAATAAGTCTATTAATTAGCAAAATGGAATCTCTTAATAGAGTCCTCATGTATAAAGAGTAAAAAATTAAAATAAAAAAAATGTTTTAGGTTATTTCTAGCATACTTGTGTCCTGAGGTTGATCAGTCAAGAATGTATTTTGTTAAAAATTTTTGGAAGACTTTTACTAAGACAGTGATTTATATACTGAAATTATTGACAGGTTAATTTAATGTGATAAGGAAATTAAGAAATGGATGATATTTAATATGTATCTTTTACATGAATATTTGAGTATATTAATTTTTCAATTGGTATAAAAATGGGTATAAGATATTTAGTTTTCTTCAGTGTTTGCAAATTACTTTCCCTTGAATTTCTTTTCCTTCCCTTTTTTTTTAAATTTCATGAGTTACCATTAAATAAACATAGACTAAGTTGAATGATATGGCCTACATTTTGGTAATTTTTTAAAAATCTTACCTTTGAACAATATGGTTTTCTTGGGAAGATTTTTCACTGTATTTTTTATCAAGGTATGATTACATATAGGAAGTTCCACCTATTTTATTCTACATCTCTACCTATTTTAACAAATGTATATAGTTGTATAACTACCACCACAAGATACACAAGTTCCATCATGCTAAAAAACTCTCCCATACTCGTTTGTAGTCAGTTCCTCCCTTATCTCTGAGAGCTAATCTATTTTCTGTCTTTGCAAGAATATTATATAAATGGAGTGACACAGCATATAGTCTTTTGAACATGGCTTCTTTCACTTAGGGTATTAGAGAGTCATCCAAGTTGCTGTGTGTGCACTAGTTTGTCCTTTTTATTTTTAGATAGTATTCCCCTATATGGATGTGTCACAGATCGTTAATCCATTTTCCAGTTGAGGGGTATTGGAGTTGTTGACAGTGTTTGATGATTATTAATAAGCTGACAAAAAGATTTGTTTTCAAGTTTGCGAGTGAACATAGCTTTCAGCTAACTTGGGCAAACACGTAAGAGTGAGTTGGATGGATTGTACGGTATTCTTAATTTTATAAGAAGCTGCAAAGCTGTTTTCCAAAGTGGCAGTACCATTTTGCATTCCCTCCAGTAGTGTATAGGTGTTAGTTGCTCTACTTGTTTGCCAGCTCATGGTACACACAGTCTCTCTCTTTTCTTTAAGGCATTCCGTTAGGTATGTAGTTGTATCTCATGGTGGTTTTAATTTTCGTTTCCCTAATGACTAATGATGTTGAGCATCTTTGTGCAAATTTTGCCACCTATATATTTTCTTTGGTGAAGTGAAGTATATGTTAAAATCTTTGGTTCATTTTTGAAATCCATTATTTTTTATTCATCGGCTTTGAGTTTCTTTGTAATTCTAGATAGAAGTCCTTCATCAGATACAGTGACTTGTAAAAATTTTCTCCCTGTCCCTGGCTTTCAAAGAGCGGATATTTTTAATTTAACTTAGGTCCAGTTTATTCATTTGTTCTTTGATTTATTGTGCTTTGGTTTTGTATGTAAGAAATCATTGCCTAACTGAAGGTCACAAAATTTTCTTTCATGCTTATTTTTTTTTCCCAAGTTTTAGAATTCTAAGTTTTATATTTATATCTGTGCTCCATTTTGAGAATTTTTTGGTAGAGTGTGAGTTTGGATAAACGTTTTTGTTTTGTTTTGCTTATTTGATGCATATGAGTATCCAGCTGTTCCAGCACTATTTATGTTGGAAAGACTGCCCTTTCTTCACTGAATTGCCTTTTTTACCTTTGTTAGAAACCAACGGGCCCTATATGTTTATAACTGTATCTGGATTATTTTTTTTTATTACCTTCTTTTCCATGTTTATTCTTTCTCCAACACTGCTCTCTTGATTACTGTAGCTGTATACTAAGTCTGGAAATCAACTATGTGAATCTTCTAACTTCGAAGACAATGTGTATTCTGCTGTGTTTGTGTAGTTTTCTCTTAATGTCAGTTTAGGTTAGTTTAGTTAATAATGTTCACTCGTGCCCTGGGGCACCTGGGTGGCTTAGTCAGTTAAATGTCTGACTCTTGATTTCTACTCAGGTCATGATCTCACCAGTTTGTGAGAGCTCGCCCTGCAGCACGGAGCCTGCTTCACATTCTCTGTCTCCCTGTGTCTCTGCTCCTCCTCCGTGCACACACTCTCTCTTTCAAAATAAACATGTAAATAATAATAATAATTAAAAAATAATGTCCGTGTCTTCTATCGTTGGTGATAATTTGTCCATTTATCCTATAATTTCCGGGGAGGGTGTGTTGAAGTCTCCAATTGTATTTGTGGATTTGTCTTTTTGTCCTTCAGTTCTATCAGTTTTTGCTTCATGTACTTTGAAGTGATGTTGTTAGGTACATACACATTTACGTTTGTTATGTCATGCTGGGAAATTGACCCCTTCATAATTAAGTAATTTCTATCTTCTATTTACTCTGAAGTCTGGCTGACATGATATTGATATAGCTATTTCTGCTTTCTTTTGATGAGTGTTTGCATAGTATCTCTTTCCTATAATTTTATTTTTAACATATATATGCCTTTATATTTAAATAGGTTTATTGTACACAGCGTATAGTTTGATCTTGGTTTTTCAATCCAGTCTGCTGATCTTTGATTTTAATTAATGTGTTTATAAAGTTTATATTTAATGTAATTACTAATACGATTAGATTAAGATCCACCATATTTTTAACTTTTATTTTTAATCTTTTGTTTCTTCCTCTCTCACATTTCATTTTTGATTATTACATTTTAGTTTCATTATTGATTCTTTTTTATTTACTGATTATTTAAGTTATTTTATTCATTGTCCTAGGCTATACAATATACATCTTTAATTAATTACAGTCTACCTTTAAATAATTTCATAATACTTAAGATGTAGTATAAGGACCCAACAGTATTTTTCTAATTTATTCCCCTCTTCTTTGTGCTGCTGTCATGCATTTTACTTTACATATGCTATAAATACAATGCATTGTCAATAGTTTTGCTTTAGATAGTTATCTTTTAGACAATTAAAAATAAAGTTGAATTTTATATTTACCTCTACTTATTCTGTTTCTAAAACCCTTTATTTCTTGTGTATATGTTATGTCTTCCCAAAGTTTTTAAAAATGCGTTGAAATTTTTCTTCTCTATTAGCACATACACCACCAGTTCCTAACTTTTCCTGACTCTGTTAAAAATGGATTGTGAATGGGCAGTAAGGAACATGTTTGATTTCTATAATTCGTTCATGCTTACTCAGAATTTCAGAATCATAGGATTATGTCATAAGAGGTCCTTTAACCTAATATTCAAAGTGTGACAGATTGACTTCAACTGATCTTATTTTAAGATTTATCGGAAGTTCTCTTTCTGAGGTTGTAACTTAAGCCTGCTTGGTCTATGAGCCTCTTTTGTCTCTATTTCATTGTCTTCCTCTCATGTGTAGAGAGGGAACATGAGGATCACACTGTCTGCTTTTTAATATTCTCTTTTTAGTATGTGTGTGTCTTTCATGTGTGAAGATAGTTATTGAGTCCTTTCTTGCCATTCCCCATTATACGTAAAACACATTCTGTACTTGAGTTTTTTATAGAGAGGTAGATCTACTTTTTCTCTGTATGTCTTTGACCACTTCTATAGTATTTTCTCCTGAACTTCTCACATAATCATTTTTGTTACGGCATATATAAATAAATGGTAACAGTGTTCACCAAGATGAAAGATCCAGAATCCTTGTGGGACTAATGTTGGCTCTGGGAGAATGCCAGGGCACCAAATGAATTGTTGTAAATTCACAGGGTCCCCTGTTCGCTTGCCCCTCTCCCTGGAGCCATATGGCTAATTTTACTCCAGACACATACTTCTAGGAAAGTTCAGGGACTTTGAACGAATTTGGTGGATGTCCTCCAAAAGCTATGTTCAGGTAGCATTCATTCAGTGTTCAGGTTTTGCTACCTGGACAAAAGCTATTTTCAGTAGCAAAAGCATTCAGTAGGCTCAGTTATGCCAGAGCCTACTGAATGCAGCAGCCCTGGGCATGTTATTTATATAGGGATGGGCCAGGAGGAAAAGAACAGAATGGAAAGCTAGAATTTTTCTGAGCAAACTGTATTTAGTTGTGAGGAAAAAAAAAATACTCTCAACAGTTGAGCTGGTCCTATGGAATAACTTATAAACCCTTGTCAGTTATGAGGGTAACTGCGAGAGATACTTATTTTCAAGCTTTCCCCTTGATTTCATGTCCAGAGCATAACATTTTCTTTTTGTCTTTTTCCCCCTCAAGGGGTGCTACATCCATTGTGTACAGATGCAAACAGAAGGGGACCCAGAAGCCTTATGCTCTCAAAGTGTTAAAGAAAACAGTAAGTTTATTTCATTATATAACGGCATCTTTAAGGGATCTGTGACCTGGAGAAGTCAGGAACCCTAATTCACAGGACAAAGAGGTCAGAGAATTGCTGTGTGCAGCTAACTCATTTGAATCTTTATTATGAGAGTGTAGCCAAATCTGTTGTTTTCTGATGGAAACTGTGTGCCTCTTTGAAAGCAACTGGATCTCAGATTGGGTGTGGTTGTTGGGGATAAGTGTGGTAAGAAAAAGCACTTAGAGCTGGGAGATAGAACTTGCTTTGTATACCAGTCAAATTTTCAGATATATCTGTGTGTGTGCATGCGTGTGTGTGTGTGTGTGTGTGTGTGTGTATTTTATGTGTATATAAAATCTCCAATCACAGTTTTATATACTAGAAAATCTTGCTGTTTAAAAATACCTAAGTGAAATACAAATAGAAGTATTTGTGAAAGGAGTCATCAGCTTCTAAGTTGATTTTCAAATGTTGGGTTTGTTTTGGTAGAGTGCAACCAGACTAATGTTATCGTTTCAGGGACTGAGACTGCTCATTTAAGAAGTCTCTATTTGAAGAAGGAGGAAGGATTGTGTTTTCTTATTGCCTCTTCTTGCCATATACTTGTAGATGAGCTGAGGGGGCAAAGGTACTTAGGCTCATCTCTAATGAGTATGAAATGCAGCAGGTGAGAGTTCATGATACAAATGGCAGCATCTAACACTACCTCATGGTAGTTTCTGCACCCCGGGGAGTATTTGTCACTTTAATGCCCTACTGGCACTCTCTGTCCCTAGGGAATTTCCCCTTACAAAACCACAAAAACACACATTCTTCCTTTCTCAAATTCTATGTGAACACATATGTGAAATTTATATACTTCTGAAAACCCAGCTGTAAAGTATGCTGAGGAGAGAAATACAAATTTTGTAGTCAAGTAATACCTCTTTTAGGCCAAGGGATTTTTTTCTAAAGTCGGCTTAATATCACCAGCTGTTTATGTATATTGTCTGGCACAGGCAAATTTTAGAATCTCATATAATGAAGAAGAGAATAATGGCATGGGATTTTTTTCTATTGAGAAGTAGAATGACATTTTGAAATAATCTGTTAGAATTTAAAGTCACAGCAAAATAACAAAGAGTCTAATTGAAAAATAATTTAATAATTTAAATGGCAGTTGCTGCTATAAACCCTATATTCTGGATTTCCTACCTGGTGTAGGCAATGATTTAAGGTATTCCAGAATGTAGAGGAATCTTCTGATTGGTAAGTTTTGGAATTTTCTCTTAAATCAATTTCTTAGAGTCATAACATTTATTTGAATTAGGATTATTAAAATTTTATGAAATGAACTTCCTATTAAATATCTGCTTTCTATGAAAATAAGTTGGCATGCTCTAGCAGTGGTCACACAAGAAATGTTTCTGGACTTGGCTATCTTCTTTCCTGCTGGTTAAAAAAAATTGTCAGTAAAATTTGTAAGTGGTTATTTTATTTTCGTAGTTGAGGAAACTCTGAAAAGGATTCGCTGTATGAATGTCTAGGAAAAGAAATACTCAAAACTGACATCAGAGTGCTCAGAATCCCAAAAGACAGAGGGCTGGTTTAGAAAATATTGGATTATGTAAAAAATCTTTGAATGAATTGGAATAAGGGACAGGCGAAGACATTTGGTGAGTTTGTGACTCATTCATTGGGAAACTAAAGCTCTGGTTTGCCCTTGCTGTCTTCTCTTCTCCACCTCTGTTGTGGAAACATCTTCCCTAGAAGACAGGCAGGAAGAAAATGTGGACGGGAACCAAGTGTCAGATTGAGCTGCAGAGAGGTGCTAGAAGGCAGATGTTGTCAAACACAGTTACTGCTGTGCCAAATGGAATAAGAGAAAATCCCCTGGGGAAACCCAAGTTTTGAACGTCAATTGGGTGGAATCTCCAGCATTGTCTCCTAGAATAAACTATTCACAGAGATGTGTAAACAAGAGAAATAGCAGGCAAAATCTCAGAAAGCAATTGCCTCCAGTGTTTAATTTCATATAGGTCATGAAGATACAACTTCCTTATCTAAATGAAATAAATGAATGAAGCCTAAGAATCTATTTAGAGAAGAAAAGCAATGCAGGGAAAATAAAGTATTTTCCTAGTGAATTCAGTTAAAGATCTCTTTCAGGGCAAAGGGGGCTTTAGGGGCGCCTGGGTGGCTCAGTCAGTTAAGTGTCTGACTTTGGCTTAGGTCATGATCTCACGGTTCATGAGTTCAAGCCCTGCATCAGGCTCTGTGCTGATAGCTCAGAGCCCAGAGCCTGCTTTGGATTCTGTGTCTCCCTCTCTCTCTGCCACTCACCTGCTCGTGTGTTCTCTCTCTCTCTCTCTCTCTCTCTCTCTCTCTCTCTCTCTTTCTCTCTCTCAAAAATAAATAAACATTAAAACAAAAGAAAAAAGAAAAGGGGGCTTTAGAAAACTTGAATTATTTATGTAATCTATTTATTAGATTGAGCCATATGAGACTATTAAATCATTTTTTTACCTACAAAAATGGTAATTTTAAGGCACTTGCGGGGCTCAGTTGGTTGAGCATCCAACTGTTGATTTTGGTTCAGGTCATGATCCCAGGGTCATAGGATTGAGCCCCGTGTTGGGCTCAGCTCTGAGTGTAGATCCTGCTTAAGGTTCTCTCTCTCTCTCTCTCTCTCTCTCTCTCTCTCTCTCTCTCTTTCTTCCCACCCCTTTTCCCCTACCCCCTCTAAAATTAAAAAAAATTTTTTTTTAATGGTAATTTTATGTGGTTCAACTAATAACTTTGGGACCACTATACTGCTTCACTTGTAAGTTCCTCAGGTCCTCATTTTATGACTGGACATAAACCTAAAAGGTCTGAAAGATTGTCTGTCTGTCTGCTTATCTATCATCTATTATCAGCCAGCTGTGAGAATTTCCTGGGTGTGGTGTAATAAACTGCCCCAAACTGGAAGGCTTAAAAGAATGGAAATTTGTTCTCTTAGAGTTTGGAGGCCAGAAGTCTGAAGTCAAGGTTTTGGCAGGGTTGACTCTTGGTGAGGGCACTGAGGGAGAACCTGTTCCATGCCTCTCTCCTTGCTTCTGGTGACAGAAGCCTGACTTGCAGATGTGTCACTCTAATCTCTGTCTCCGTTGGTACATGGCCATCTTCCCCCTATGTGCCATCTCATCTTCCCTCTGTGCATTGTCTGTGTTCAAATTGTCCTCTTACAATGACACCATCCCTACTGGATTAGAAGTTGGCCCTGCTCCACTATGACATCATCCTACATTAACTACTTACATCTACAACAACCCACTTTCCAAATCAAGTCACTTTCAGAAGTGCTGGTAGTTAGGACTTCAACATGTCTTTTTTTTTGGAGGGGGGCACGTTTGTGCCCATTATATGATCTATAAGAGAACACTTCTAAGGTGAATTTCAAAACATGCCATTCAATATTTTATCTGAAGATGAGTGAAACTTATTATCACATTCAAGAAAGTTTAATAAACCTAAGAAAACTTACCCAGGTTATAGGTGATTAAATTCACATATGAACATTTTTAAGTCCAAGAAAGATTTCCCATCTCTTTTACAGTTAATTATTTGATGACAATTATCCTCTCTCCCAGGATCTGTTTAAATACTTTTTCAGGACCCAAATTTATTTTATGGCAATATTATGTACTTTTCTCGCAGCTTCATATTTGGGGGAGGATTTAGTTTACATTGGCAATAAGAGACTTACTCCCAATTCATCATTGAGAATCCATTAGGCACTCACATATCTGAGTGATAGACAACAACTCTAATTTACCTATAGGAAGACAGACTAAAACACCAGCCCTTCTGGAGAAATCCATATCTCTTTGGTGGTCAGGTACAGGACAGACTTAATACTGATAATAAACCTAAAGTGAATTGTTGTGTTTAGGCCATTGGGTATTTTAACAAATAAAATAACTTTATGGGAAATAAACATATAATAAAAATATTTTTAATTACCATATATTTTATATATGGATATAATACCATGCACTTTATATATAGATAACTACATTTCTTAGAATTAGTATACATTAAAATACATATCGAGGTGCCTGGGTGGCTCAGTCAGTTGACTGTCCAATTTCAGCTCAGGTCATGATCTCGCAGCTCATGAGTTCAAGCCCCACATAGGGCTCTGTGCTGACAGCTCAGAGCCTGGAGCCTGCTTCAGATTCTGTATCTCCCTCTATCTCTGCCCCTCCCCCACTTGTGTCCTATCTTTCTCTCTCTCTCATATAAATACAAACATTAAAAAATTTTAAAAAAGACGTATCAACCAAGGTAATAATGTCTGCAACTTACTTTCAAATAGTTAAACAATAAAAAACTATGTGTGAGTATGTGTGTGTACATAAGGGGAAAGAAAATATGGAAAAATCAACAATTACTGAATTTAGGACAGTATTTCATGCTGGTATTTCAGCATTTTAGTATATATGAAAATTGTCATACCAAAAATTTGGGTTAAAACATACTTCAACATTGAGATCCTATTTTTCATACCTTAGCATTTCTTCTGGCCATTCAAAAAGCATTTCTAAATCGTGCAGTTTCTAATTGTTATGATAAACATCAGTGACTATCTCTATTGTAGATGTACTGAAGTGCCAGAAAACAGAAAATTATAGTCAAATCAACTTTATACCTGGACATTACCAGAAACAATATCCATTCATCTCATTCTGTCATTATAATGATAAAGCTTTGGGGACAGTAAGAGGAAACAAGAGAGGGAAATGAATTAAAAGGCTTTTGTGGTCATGCATTTGTTTAATTTTTTTTCCACTTAGAATTAATGGTCCTTGTACTGAAGTAGTCATCAAATCTCTAGGAGTGGCTTCCATACTTACCTCTTAAGAAAAAGGTAGCCTGTTTTGTAAATTTTTTATTTTGAAACAGTTACAGGTTCGCAGGCAGTGCCATATCTTATTGCCCATAAGTACTTCATTACCTTGCATGTAAGAACTAATTGATTGGCAGATATCAATGGGATTTTTACTGTGAACTTTGTAAAACATGAGTCAATGGTGAAGGAAACAAGACTTTTTTTCCTTCATGCCTGAGCCCTTCATCATCTCCATTTTTTTGTGATATTTAGAAGAAATTGAAGTAGAGAAGAAAGATTTACTAAGCTACTTCCTCAGATTAACAACTTTGGGGCATTAAAGGATTCTGATAGATACAGCTATTAGGACAACCAGTGATTTACAAGGTAGAACCTTTTTACTGATATTACATGACTTTTGAATATGCTGAACTTAAAACTACATAAAATGAGAAAAATAGATTCAAAAAAGTGTCAAAATTTGAACAGATTAAGCAGATGGAACCTTCAGTTTGGACTGAATTTTGCTGAGTTGAAAGGAATCACAACTTTTGAAGAATGGCATAGTGATAATGTAGTTACTATTTCAGGAGAGAGTCACATGCTTTACCTTTCTTCCTTAGGAGTACATCCCTGAGGGTATATCTAAATAGTGGCACTTCAGCCCTATCAATATGGCTTATATGCAAGAGCTGATTAAGATTTAAGAAAATTATGCTCCCCAATCATTTATAGTGTCCCCAGAATTTTAGGGACAAATATTTGAATTCTAGAATTCAGGTGAGATTTCCAACTGTGTGGCTCAGCTCTTAGTAGAGATTGCATTCATCTTACTGTAAAATCCATGCCCTTTCATGAAATACCCAGTACTGAGTCTAAGAATTAATCTCAGCCTGTAAATTCAGAATTTATGACTTTGAGAGCCAATCTCAGCATGTCAGTTCAGAATGCGTAAGTATTCTGACTTTCCTTAAGAATGGCTTGGCAGCTGCGGATTGTGATTATGGGCTCTGGAGCCAGACGGATGGAGTTCAAGATCACTTCTGCCAATTACTGCTTGTGTGGCTTTACAACAAATTATATAAATCTCTCAATCTTAGTTTCTTCATCTGTAAAATGGCTTTAAGAACATCTAACTCACGGTGTTTTCTAGTGAAGATTAAAATGAGAATTTGTGTAAAATATTTCTCAACACCCAGGAAACTTGTAATAAATGGGAATATTATTCTTATTATTAATTATAATGAGTCCACACAGATATTTTATATTATGATGGTACCACTTCATTCTATCCAATTCTAATGTTCTCATCAGTTTTATTTAAAACTGAGCACTAAGCAGTACCAGACATCCTGTGCAATACTGTATGAATAAGATTAATTATATTGTTTTTGGAGTGTTTTTAAAATTTCTGCTGAAAAGGGGTATATATGTTACTACCATTATCAATCAAATTTAACATGACACTAAATAAATATTTCTGATCCTATGACCTACTTAAACAAGTCTAGGATGTTTGTGATTGCTAGACTTAGAATGCTTTCAATCTTAGGGCTCTATCCTGGTTCTTACCATTGGAGCAATGTGACTAGATCTACAATGAAGAAGCTGTTCCAGGTCTGAGTTTTGTCATATTTTAGTTATTGTAATGTAAAGTTACCTATAAATTTCTGTAAAGGTTTTTGTTGAATAATTTAATTTACTAGAGAATGCCTTTATCTTTTAAAAAATTTTTGTAAGTGTGAAAAGAAGAAAGAGGCCTGTTACTGTCTTCTCATTTAGTTGAAGAACCACATTGTGATTTGCTAATCATTCTGTTTGTTAGTTTTTAATGTCTATTCATTTTTCCTTATATTCTTATGAGTTAACTATTGGAGTATATAAATATGTTGTGGGAGAATTTGAAAGGTTGCTCTGGATTAAACTGTAAAATATACACAGGCCTCCTCCCCAATTCTTGGTAGGTGAATCTTCAGGACATCTTCATTGCAGGAGATTTCTGTGTTCCTCCATTCTAAAATAGAGTTAATACCATTTATGCCACTGGATAAACTGAAGATTACCTGTTCTTGTCTCTTTCTACCTGGCCTTGGGGAACACACAAAACTGACCATGGGCCTTTCATATTCCATTTGTTATGATGTACGTGAGAGAGATGTCTGGGTCAATCTGAGTTAAACATATGCATCTCTTAAATGCTGCCATAGCCACTTTTAACCACTCATGAATATCCTCTAAAAGTGAAGTCAAGGTCACCTTTGGTCAGTGACGGAGAGTAAAATAATAAATCACTAGCTCAAATAGACTTTTTGGGCCCAATTGAGGTCTCCAAACACATTAACGAAAGTAACTTGCGGATAACAAGCTGTGTCAAGTGAAGTGAAACTTCTTTAAGCATTCTGTCAGTTGAAACCTATTGATTTTCATAGGAACTATTAAGCCAGGTTTCCTGGAATAGGAACAGGGATATTTCTATTCAGTTTGTGACAGGTAAATGTCTACAAGAGAAAAGAGGTAGTGGGGTGGAATGTTAAAACCTTGGCCTGGTTTGTATGCTTTCCCATTCAGAGATTCACTTTGAAATCTGAACATTCTTGTAGAGAATTAGTTGTTGAAGTGTGGTATGTTTTCTTTTTTGATAGAAACGCTGTGAGAATCTGTCTCAATTCAGCTTGCTTATCAGTCCTCTCATTATATTGAGCTGTCTTCAGGATATTTTGTTGCCTTTTAAAAAATAAACACCATAATTCAGACAAGGAGCTGCAGAGGGTGGTGGGAGGTGAGAGAGAAGGAGAGACTGAGAATATAGGCACGTCCCCGTGTGCTGTTGCCTGAAAGAAAACACACTTTGCAGTGACGCCATCCACTCAGGCTATCACATTTAAGCCTCTAGTACTTTTATAAGTAGTGGGCGGCTGGATCTGAAGTGATCTTCTTCCTTTAAGTGCAGTCTATGAAGCAGAAAAAAGAGATGCGTAACTAGCCGCAACAGAGGAAATCTTACAGGAAGAGCTTATGTTGCCATTCCATGGTAGAAGAAAGAGACTAGAAACTTCTCAGAGAGCTGAATCGGAAAGGCCTTGTAACCACAGGAGAGGTACTGGGAGCAGGGAAGTTGACAGAAGCCAAAGTCAGAAGATCAGAGGTGGGGACTGGTGCCCGATGGGCCACAATCAGAGAACTCAGAGGGCTGGCAGGAACACAGCCTACCAGCCTCAGAACAAACTTGGGATTTGTAGCTTGCAAAGAAGGGGAGAAGCTATAATATTAGTGTTACCAGGGAAAAACATTTCAATAAATTTTGATTTTTATATTTATAGTACCACATTGAATGATGGTCAAAGCCAACTAGACAATATAAAAAGAGAGGTGAGAAAGAAGGCAAAAAAAAAAAAAAAAAAAAAAAAAAAGGATCAAGTCATAGAACTCCAAAACCATTCATCTGCTAAAAAAGAGGGAGTGAATGACTTTGTGCAGAGGATATTAGTTAGAAAGGATTCAAATAATTTTAAGTATTGAATTAGCTTTCAACTGCTTTTTTTTAAAGTAAGAATTCTCAAATCAACATATGCCACTTCAGTAGTTTTAACAGTAAAGGAGCATAATGCCAATAAGAATGGTGCCCACATTTAATTATTAAATATATTTGGCCCTTTTCACATGTTAACACAAAGTACCCCATGGGAGTATCTTACTTATGGAAGTTTTAGAAAAGAGATGTGTCCAAAGTACACAATAGCATATAGAACTTGAACCCAGGGCTTTTGAGTCCCAAATTTTGGTCCTTTCTATTTATACCAGCTAGATCCTCATAGAAGAAAGACCAAAAAAGGACAAAAAAATAGTAGGAATGATCATGGTCCAGATCTGAGACTGAAACTGGATGTTGCTAATCTGATAAAGGATGAAAAAGCCTTTGTTGACACAGACACAGAGAAACTGCGTGCATTTCTAAGTCATACTGTGAAACAAAGGCAAATAATACTCCCTATGTGCAGAGAACACAGGCAACATATTTATTTTCCAAATGCTGTTAAAAGCTTAGTTTGATGAGTCTCAGCACACAATATTCAGTAACAAATGAAAGAAGAATCACTGGAGAGTGTGTAATATACAGACCACATGCCTTGCTTGGTGTGAATCTCTTTGCTCTTTGTCTTAATGGTAGATGGAATGCAGTGACCCGGGCTGTGGCTGTGTGTATGGAATTCTAGTTTCTTCTCTGCTGCAAGGATAAATTCGTATTTATCTCTACCCCAGAAATCTGAAAAATGTATCAAATGGATTGTTATATCTACAGTGCCTCCTCCCACCCCTACCACAAATACCAAGTTGTCATTGGGAGAATTTTTTTTTTTTTTCTGAGACTTTGGTATCAGAATAGTCTGGACTTATTTTTTCCATAATAACACCAGGACACATTTGAGTGTTGTGATCAACACTGTGTAAAGGTGGGGCATACATAATAAAGTACTATACACTGTGAATGATTTTTTTTCATCAATAAAGCAGATCCAAGATTACCATCCTCACCTTTTAAATTGTGACATTTTTATAAAGGGAAATGTGGATGAGTGTCAGAATTTACCTACCACATTTATATCTGCAAAAAAAAAAATTGAAATATCCTCTATTTCTATGACAATTAAAATTTTTCCTGAGACTGGTGCCACTGGATATGTGGGGTAAAGGTACTTAAAATTTCCAGTCCAAGATATCTTAGTTTTTTCTCATTTAAGACTCTCTTTTAGTTTAGAAGAGTTTCTTTAGGGTAAATGTTCAGTGTATGTTTATCCGTCTCCAAGCTGTTTCTCCCTTGTCCTATTCTTTTGATGCTTTCTTAAGTACTCCATGGGAGCATGGTGTCTACAGCAAGGGTGAAGTAACCCATGCACCACCGCCATTACCAGCTGCTGGCACCACTGAACACCTGACTGGGTGAGGGCACCAGCAGCTGTAGACAGCTGGGGATACATCATAGGGTTGAATAATGGTCAGACAGTCAGGGACAGGACCAGACCAGCCAGGCAGCACAAAGTCAGAGATCAGCCCAGCCCATGAATCACGGGCCCCTTTCCACTGCCTTCTCTGAACCTGACAGTCCTGGAAGGTATCAGAGGGGGAGCAATGCTAGGACCATTATCATGGAATGTTGTGCATGTCTACCCAATTACTCATGCATGGGACTTTTAAACACGGAGCCACTTGGCCTGGAAGAGACTTAATGGGAGTATATGGAAGATGAGCACATCACTCTAAAGTAAAAGATGTTGAGAAGAACTGAGCTGACACACTTTAGCTTCCGATTTCTGGAAGCATTTGGTCTCTTCAGAAAAGCGAAGCTCTGGGGTTAACTCATGTTAAGATGTTTCTTCAGCAAGGGAGCCAAATCCAGAGACACAAACACTGCCCTGGAGCAACACCAACAATGGAATTTTTTTCAAACCTTAAATCATTAAGATTTCTACTCTCTATGGGGCATCTGGGTAGCTCAGTCGGTTAAGCATCTTGGTTTCGGGTCAGGTCAGGATCTCACGGTTTTGTTGGTTCGAGCCCCACATTGGCCTCCTCTGTGCTGACAGTGCAGAGCCTGCTTGGGATTCTCTGTCTTCTCTTTCTGCCCTTCCCCACTTGCACTGTCTCTGTCTTGAAATAAATAAACTTTAAAATTTTTTTTTAAAAAAAAGACTTCTACTCTCTCTTTCTTTATGACCCCAGCCCCAGAGCATGATTATATTGCTTTTGGGGTCATTTAAAATCTTTTTTGTCAGTAACATATCCTTTTTTTTTTTAAGGAAGTTTTTAGCATCCTTGAACAATATTTACGAGCATATTTGAAAGTCTTAATTATCTTAGAAAGAACAGTTAAGGAGCTAAAGCTTCTAAGAATGTCCAGGTATTCCCCTATTCAAAGCATACTCTCATAAGGAATTCAATCTCAAGATGTAACTGATGAGATTTAAAATACTAATGTTTATAAGAGTATTTTTTGTTTTCATTATTTGAGAGAGTACAAAGTCATCAACTTCTTAAATATCTAATTAGTCAGTTTTATAACCGATGGATGATCACTTGTTTTAGGATTAAATGGATAGCTCAGGGTCTCCAGGGTATACACTGTTCTGCCCCACACTTCACATGGTTTGAGAATTGTGTACCTGAATCATTGCTGTCAAACTGAAAGAAATTTAAAACCAAAACTGAGTTTTGTGTTTCCATCCTTTTTTGGTACTTTTAAAAGTACTTTGAAAAGTACTGCCTTAGTCCTGAGAGGAAAATACATTGCAATCCAGGCCTATCTCAAGAAACAAGAAAAATCCCAAATACAAAACCTAACAGCACACCTAAAGGAAATAGAAGCAGAACAGCAAAGACAGCCTAAATCCAGCAGAAAAAGAGAAATAATAAAGATCAGACCAGAAATAAACAATATAGAATCTAAAAAAAAACTGTAGAGCAGATCAACGAAACCAAGAGTTGGTTTTTTGAAAAAATAAACAAAATTGATAAACCTCTAGCCAGGCTTCTCAAAAAGAAAAGGGAGATGACCCAAATAGATAAAATCATGAATGAAAATGGAATTATTACAACCAATCCCTCAGAGATACAAGCAATTATCAGGGAATACTATGAAAAATTATATGCCAACAAACTGGACAACCTGGAAGAAATGGACAAATTCCTAAACACCCACACACTTCCAAAACTCAATCAGGAGGAAATAGAAAGCTTGAACAGACCCATAACCAGTGAAGAAATTTAATCAGTCATCAAAAATCTCCCAACAAATAAGAGTCCAGGACCAGATGGCTTCCCAGGGGAGTTCTACCAGACGTTTAAAGCAGAGATAATACCTATCCTTCTCAAGCTATTCCAAAACATAGGGAAGGAAAACTTCCAGACTCATTCTATGAAGCCAGCATTACTTTGATTCCTAAACCAGACAGAGACCTAGTAAAAAAAGAGAATTCCAGGCCAATATCCCTGATGAATATGAATGCAAAAATGCTCAGTAAGATACTAGCAAATCGAATTCAACAGCATATAAAAAGAATTATTCACCGTGATCAAGTGGGATTCATTCCTGGGATGCAGGGCTGGTTCAACATTCGCAAATCAATCAATGTGATACATCACATTAATAAAAGAAAGATAAGAACCATATGATCCTGTCAATCAATGCAGAAAAGGCCTTTGACAAAATTCAGCATCCTTTCTTAATAAAAACCCTCGAGGAAGTCGGGATAGCAGGAACATACTTAAAGATCATAAAAGCCATTTATGAAAAGCCCACAGCTAACATCATCCTCAATGGGGAAAAACTGAGAGCTTTCTTCCTGAGATCAGGAACACGACAGGGATGTCCACTCTCACCACCGGTGTTTAACATAGTGTTGGAAGTTCTAGCATCAGCAATCAGACAACAAAAGGAAATCAAAGGCATCAAAATTGGCAAAGATGAAGTTAACCTTTCACTTTTTGCAGATGACATGATATTATACATGGAAAATCCGATAGACTCCACCAGAAGTCTGCTAGAACTGATACCTGAATTTAGTAAAGTTTCAGGATACAAAATCAATGTACAGAAATCAGTTGCATTCTTATACACTAATAATGAAGCAACAGAAAGACAAATAAAGAAACTGATCCCATTCACAATTGCACCAAGAAGCACAAAATACCTAGGAATAAATCTAACCAAAGATGTAAAAGATCTGTATGCTGAAAACTATAGAAAGGCTGATGAAGGAAATTGAAGAAGATATAAAGAAATGGAAAGACATTCCCTGCTCATGGATTGGAAGAATAAATATTGTCAAAATGTCAATACTACCCAAAGCTATCTACACATTCAGTGCAATCCCAATCAAAATTGCACCAGCATTCTTCTCAAAGCTAGAACAAGCAATCCGAAAATTCATATGGACCACAAAAGGCCCCGAATAGCCAAAGTAATTTTGAAGAAGAAGACCAAAGCAGGAGGCATCACAATCCCAGACTGTAGCCTCTACTACAAAGCTGTAATCATCAAGACAGCGTGGTATTTGCACAAAAACAGACACATAGACCAATGGAATAGAATGGAAACCCCAGAACTAGACCCATAAACGTATGGCCAACTAATCTTTGACAAAGCAGGAAAGACTATCCAATGGAAAAAGGACAGTCTCTTTAACAAATGGTGCTAGGAGAACTGGACAGCAACATGCAGAAGATTGAAACTAGACCACTTTCTCACACCATTCACAAAAACAAACTCAAAATGGATAAAGGACCTGAATGTGATACAGGAAATCATCAAAACCCTAGAGGAGAAAGCAGGAAAAGACCTCTCTGACCTCAGCCATAGCAATTTCTTACTTGACACATCCTCAAAGGCAAGGGAATTAAAAGCAAAAATGAACTACTGGGACCTTAGGAAGATAAAAAGCTTCTGCACAGCAAGGGAAACAACCAACAAAACTAAAAGGCAACCAATGGAACGGGAAAAGATATTTGCAAATGACATATCAGACAAAGGGCTAGTATCCAAAATCTATAAAGAGCTCACCAAACTCCACACCCGAAAAACAAATAACCCAGTGAAGAAATGGGCAGAAAACATGAATAGACACTTCTCTAAAGAAGACATCCGGATGGCCAACAGGCACATGAAAAGATGCTCAACGTCGCTCCTCATCAGGGAAGTACAAATCAAAACCATACTCAGATATCACCTCACACCAGTCAGAGTGGCCAAAATGAACAAATCAGGAGACTATAGATGCTGGCGAGGATGTGGAGTAACGGGAACCCTCTTGCACTGTTGGTGGGAATGCAAATTGGTGCAGCCGCTCTGGAAAACAGTGTGGAGGTTCCTCAAAAAATTAAAAATAGACCTACCCTATGACCCAGCAGTAGCACTGCTAGGAATTTACCCAAGGGATACAGGAGAACTGATGCATACGGGCACTTGTACCCCAATGTTTATAGCAGCACTCTCAACAATAGCCAAATTATGGAAAGAGCCTAAATGTCCATCAACTGATGAATGGATAAAGAAATTGTGGTTTATATACACAATGGAGTACTACATGGCAATGAGAAAGAATGAAATATGGCCCTTTGTAGCAACATGGATGGAACTGGAGAGTGTTATGTGCTAAGTGAAATAAGCCATACAGAGAAAGACAGATACCATATGGTTTCACTCTTATGTGGATCCTGAGAAACTTAACAGAAACCCATGGGGGAGGGGAAGGGAAAAAAAAAAGAGGTTAGAGTGGAAGAGAGCCAAAGCATAAGAGACTCTTAAAAACTGAGAACAAAGTGAGGGTTGATGGGGGGTGGGAAGGTGGGGAGGGTGGGTGATGGGTATTGAGGAGGGCACCTTTTGGGATGAGCACTGGGTGTTGTATGGAAACCAATGTGACAATAAACTTCATATATTGGGGGAAAAAAAAAGAAAAGTACTGCCTTGACCACATAAAAATCACTGAAAGCCACTGATGCTGGTAGGCTGGGTCTGTGGACCCAGAGAGGTCCCCAGGACCAGCCAAGAGGGTCCCTGGCTGCATGCAGGATAGAAATCAAACGTGAGCCGGCAAGAGGTGAAAGCAGAGTTTATTGAAGGTATAGGGAGAGTGCAGGTATAGAATGTTTGGAAGACTCAGAAAGGAAAGGAGGGAGTCTCATCTTTGTTTGGGGTCTGGGGATTTTTTATTGAGGATCGTGATCTGGTGTACCTATTGTCTCAGGAATCCAGGAACCACCTAGAACAAAGATGATGCCCCGGGTGTTATTCTATGGAGCCAGGGGGCTTTGGCCTCGAGATGTCTATTGCTGGTGGTCTGGAATATACATATGATAGCTGTGTCTGGTCATTCTCACCTGGTCCATCCTTAGATGTTCTCTATTCTAGAGAAGTCATTAACTTCTTGCCCCTTACACAGAGGACATGCGCCAGTTGCACTGAGACATGTGCAAAGTAGAGGTGCAGGTCCTAGCAAGAATAGAAGCAGGAAAAGGACCAAACAGCAAGCTTTTATGCATTCCTTCAGTTTCGCTATCTCAGCAGTAAAAGGGAATGATGCACTTTGTTCATTTCTATAGGAACTTTTTGATGTCTGTAGGGCATTGCTGATACCCAGCTCTGGAGTAACTCAGGTGTGACCTCAGCGGCCAACAGTGATTAATAAACATTAGAAATTGGTTTTAAAACCTCCGTGGAGCTTAACCAAAGAAGTACAGCTCTTATCCCAATCTTCAAAAATAGTGAAGGAAGGCATTTAAATGTAAATGCAAACAGATATCAGTTCCCCTCTTTGACTACCCTCGAATAAGGAGATTATATTGGATAGAGTTTAGGATTTTGATGAAACTGTCTTTCACTGAAAAGAAGAACAAAACTGTATTTCAAGTTTATTAGACATTTTTTCCTTCCTAGGATGGTACTCTCATAAATCCCAATATTTCTAAATTTAGTTTATTTCCATTGCAGTAATTTTTATGGGAAAATATAGAAAAATGAAAATAGAAGACTAGGAAATATTTACTTTACTTTTACAAGATCCTTTCAGGAAAGGCACTGAACATCTACCATGAGCCAGGAGATTTCTTTATATATTTTAAGTTACTCCTTACAACAATGATACTGTAAGTAGCAATTATTATATCCATGTTATCTATGAATAAATTGAAATATCCTCAGACAAGATAAATGATTTTATCAAGGACTTAATGGCGGAACCAGAATTCAAGTTGCATTTTGAAATAAAGTACAGCCATGGAACTTCATTACAGAATGATTTATATGAGTAGCAAATTGTAAGAAATCATAAGTATCTAATGATAAATATAGCCATTGATGACACCAGGCCATTAGGAAGCTGTTTTACATTCTGCTTGTGAATGTCAGGTGACCATAAAGTTTTATGATATTTTTCATGAAAATTAAAAGAAACAAAACTGTATCTCCACATTTGAAGTATGTAAAGAAATATTCAGAGTTTAAAGAGTTGAAAGAAAGTGAACCAGAATACTAGCGATAGTTGTGTTACAACAGTGGGTATGTTCCTCACTCTTACGTTTTCAACATTTTTTTTTTTTAATGTGACTATGAGGGGTGCCTGGGTGGCTCAGTCAGTTAAGCCTCTGCCTCTTGATTTTGGCTCAGGTCATGATTTCAGTGTTAGTTCAAGCCCTGCGTTGGGCTCTGCGTTGCAGAGCCTGTTTGGGGTTCTCTCTCTCTCTCTCTCTGACTCTCCCCTGTGCTTGCTCTCTCTTGCTCTCTCTCAAAAATAAATAAATTTTTTTTTTAAAATATGGCTATGAAACTTATCTAAAAATTTCTAGTATCTCTTTATTTTCTTCTAGCCCTGGCAACATGATCCTGAAAAGAGAATTTGGGAGGCTGACATTACATTCCTTTCTTATCACAGGATATCAACTTCTTTTTTGCAACGATCTGACTGTACTGGTGTTGATGTGCCCTCATTTTGGAATATGCAGGAGTAGGGACCTAGCAAAGCTTTCCTCTTGAACTGTCCCCTGGCAGGCACAGAGACAAAGCCAAGAATTTGCAGGTACATCCCTATAATCCTCTGCTTACCAAGGATCCCCCAGCTCTCCAACTTTTACTGTTACCATTTCCTCATTTTCATCACTTCATCTTCTTGTAATCTTTTTTTCCAGTTGTGTTTGATTCAAAGCACTGATCGCACACAAAAAGGCAAGGTGTGTGCTGTAATATAATAATAATCCTTTGTGACTCACAGTTTGGAAACTGCAGGCTACTATCCATGCAGGCCCTAGGTATGGGTGCTTCCAGATCTTTGCCAGTAAGATAGTTGTTCTCCACTCCATTGGTGTCAATAACATGACAAAAATGTTACACAGATTCAAATGTCAGGAGAACAGACTAACCAGTTCTAATCTTAACTAACCAAAGCTGTCAAACCAGGGATCTTTTCTTTAAACCACCCATCTTTTGTATTCATATACTAGCTTAATCCTTCCTTCCTTCATTCTTCATTCAACAAATTATTGTATACCAGGCATTGGTAAATAATGCTGGAGATGTGAATGTGTAGAAAATAAACAAAACCCTTGCTGTCACAGAGCTTGTGTTCTGGTGGAAGAATCAAATAATGAATTAGTAAATGATAATCTAGATGTTTGTAAATGTTATAAAGAGATTAGGGTGATATGATTCATGGTGTATGTATGTATGTGTAGTCACTTTTGATGGAGTGGCCAGGGAAGGCCTCTCAGTTACTCTCTGAGTGAAGTCAGAACGTCTAGTGGAAAAGGAAGTAGCAAGTGCAAAGACTTTGGAGAATGGTCTAGTAGTTGAATGGCCTGGGTAGAGCAAAAAATGACATAAGATCATTTGGTAATCTTGGTGAGGCCAAGCCGTCCAGAGTTTTATGGTCCATGGTAAAGAGTTTGTATTTATTCTAAGCACAATGGATGTGAACAAAGGCATTTAAGTTGGAGAATGGCATGATCTGATTTATATTTTAAAGACCTCACTCTGGCTTGTATGCAAAGGGAATGACTGGAAAGGGTAAGAATACAAGCAGAGAGATTAGTTAGGAAGTATTTCAATACTTATGCAGCCTTTAAAGTAGAAGAAAAGTCAGAGCAGAATGGTGACATGGAATAATCAATTTTATTTGAAGAATGGAGTGATCAAATATATCAAATTCTGCTGACAGGATAAGATGAGTAGTTTGGCTCCAAGTGCTTCTCCAAGGAGGCCACTGATTTCTTCTATGAGAGTGGTTGGAGGAGGTCTTGGAATGAAGCCAGACTGGGTTGCACTGACAAAAAGGTTGGGGGGGGGGGTAGGTGGAGGGAGGAAGTGGAGAAAGAAAGCAGAGACAACTCTAGAGAGTTTTTCTGTGGAGGGAAGCAGAGAAATGCTTTGAAAGCAGGAAGACAGGTGAGGAACTGAGGGATGAGATCTTTTTAAGGACAAGAGGTATTAAATCAGGGTTACCTCTGTATATTCTTAATCTCAGGGAGAGATACAGAGATTAAAGAACGAGGAAGGAGCTAGTGAAAGATACAAAGTCCTTTCTCCTTAATATACCATGTTCTCTCCGCTCTCTTCTTTCTCTCTGTTAAGCCAAATCTGTTTCTAGTGAGAGTCTAGCATGAGCCAAATCTTTTGTATAAACGCTGTTCAGCTTGTCATCTCTCCCAGGAATATTTTAAGCCTGTTTCATTCACTGTAAAATAAAAGGCTGTTCCTTGTGAAAGAATTTCTGGCATCTGTGAGCAGAAAGGCTTAGATTTTAGAATGTAGGAGTGAGGGAGCCGAGGCACCTTGCTTAAAGGAGCTGCCCTGTTCTGAATCTACCTGACTACAGAAATTTCAGGTTCTGAAATACAAGCATCTTTCTTTCAGGTTTGAGCTTTACAGAGCCATTCCTGACTTGCCTAAACTGTGTCCCCATCCATGGGCTCCCCCTTCCATTGGAAAGTTCTACTTTTCTCCATTTTGCCATCCCAGTGACTGAAGAGTCTGCAAGGAGTGGGAGGTGACTATTAACAGGACTATAGAAAAATGAGTTTCGCAGTTTTCAAAACCAAGCTTATTTGATTGACATACTTTATTAGAGTTTGTCTTCCCATGCTGATCAGAACAAGGTTGGTTTTATGCTAGTCAGTGTTAAATGTAAAATAGGATACTGGTTCCTCTATAATTAATACCCTTCCTGTCCCACCCCATCATGTCCAACGCTTGTCACTGCCATCACCTCCACAGTGCAGCTTCCCCTTCCGTTCTCCTCTCCACTGGGTCCAAACTCACACTTAAAGATCTGGGAGGAGAACATTCAAGCAGAAAACTGTCTTTGTGCTGACAAAGTGGAAAGGCCTAGAAGTGTAAATGATCTTGGCTTCTTCAGAGATCAGTTAGATGATTAGTGAGCTAGAATAAAAGGGGACAGCTCATAGGTGAGTTCAGTCCAAGGGATAGGGCCAAAATGTTTTTAGCATCTTTCTGAACCTGCTCCTCTAGTCTTAGCCCCCACCCCACCCTGGTAAGTAGCAATTTTATGCTTCCTGTTTCTCATGCTGAAAGAGTTGTGGTCAACTTTTACCCTTTTTGTTCTCTTACATCCCATAGCCAGTTCATCTGCAGATATTTTTTTCTCTTCCTTAAAAATATCCATCTGCTTCATACCTCTATCATCACTATCACCTGGGCCCAAACCTCCATAATCTCTCCTTGGAACAACTGCCCTAACTTGGTACTGAGTCTCCCTACTTTTATTCTTTTCATCATCCTCATCCCTACAAGATTCAGAATATCCTTTTAAATCTTAACTAAGATCATGTCTTTCCTTTCTCAAAACCTCCCAATTGTGTCTGACCTCTCTGGTACTAAAATGCAAAGTTCTTACCTTGGTCAAGATGGCTCTCTATTTACATGGCTCCTGGTCATGAGGAGCCTCCATCATCATCTACTCCTTTCCTCCTCTCTCACTCTGCTTTGGCTAATCTGGCCTCCTTGTTGGCACTCTTAGCTGAGGGCCTTTGTGTTTGCTGTTTCTCTGTGTGGAACACTCCTCCCTCAAATCCAAGTTGCTATGTCCCATGTCACTTTATCAGAGAGACTTTTCCTGACCTTCCATCTCAAACAGCACCCTTCGCCATCCTATGTCCTTAACCTTTTTTTTTTCCTTAGTATTTATCAACTCTGGACTGTTTGTTTGTCTGTTTTTGTCTTCAGTAGAACATAAGCTTCTCAGAACATAAAATTCCTAGGAAGTTTATCCATTTTGTTCACTGCTATATCCTCATGGCCAGAATAACATCTGCATAGTGGGTGCTCAAAAATATTTGTGGAAAAGGGCATCTTGGTGGCTCAGTCAGTTAAGTGTCTGACTTCAGCTCAGGTCATGATCTCGCAGTTCGTGGGTTTGAACCCTGTGTCTGGCTCTGTGCTGACAGCTCAGAGCCTGGAGCCTGCTTCAGATTCTGTATCTCCCTCTCTCACTCTGCCCTCCCCCCACTTGCACTCTGCCTCTTTCTCTCTCAAAAATAAGTAAACATTAAATTTATATATATATATATATATATATATATATATATGTAATACATGTATTTGTGGAATTAATGGATGAAGTTAATTGGATACAGATGTATATAGATTGATAGATTGAATGATGAGAAGATTATGTTCTCTTTGTGTTGTTTATACCTTCTCAGTGGATTAGAAGCAAGGCTGTGATAGGAGAGTGAAGGGAGGAGGGTGTATTGAATGTTAGAGGAGACAGAGTATAAAGTGTTCTGTTGTAGAGTGAGGAGCTGAGGGTCCCCTGAGATTTGGGGTCATAAATTAAAAATGGAACAAGTCAAGATGGTTGTGCACCTTATTACGGACACTTCAGTTCACTCACAGACATGGAGTGAAAGTAAAGTTTGACCAACTTAAGCGTTTTTCTTGGCAAACCCCAATAAGAGCAAAGGATTTGGGGGAATATGCACATCCATGCTTATCCTAATGGACCATGGAATCTAAGAACTAAAAAGACAGGAAGTAGAAAGCAGAGAGTATGCTATTTGAAATCAATATTTTTGAAGGGGTACAATTGATGATAATGATAAAGCCTGGAATATGACCATGGGAATGGGTTACTAGGAGGGAGTAGAGGAAGAAATTGTTGGAATTTGAGGAAATAGCAAAGAAACTAGAGGCAAGGATGTTGATGGGATCATTCACATGAAAATTGAAGTTGTTAGGAATGATGACAGATCAGTGGTTGAGGTGAAGTTGCTGAAACCTGCTAAAATCTTCAGTATAGGATGAGTAACAAAGAGATAGGAAGATGACTAAAACAAAAAGAGGTTGCAAATTGTGTTGGCTGATGGCAGACATTTTAAAACAGCTGAGGTTTTAGGGGGACAAGGGAGGAGAAATGGTTTAGAGATAGCAATGAAGAACAAGAAGGACACCTACCCTTCCAGGCCTGTGATATATTTCCTATTGGGACAAAAACAAGACACCACTTGAGAGGACTATGAGAAAAGTAAGGTATCATGAGATGTCCAGGTTTCTATTAGATCAAGAATATAGAGAGAATAATCAGACTTTGTTAAAATTCCACAGTGGTTGGAGATACGAGCCTCAGTATTTTTATCTGTGTCCCACATTTGATTTTTGCATGTTCATACAGCAATTCCTACCTTTTAAATCCTTGTAGGCTAAAACCGTCATTCTTGAACTTAACAAAGTGCCAGCTGTCAAGTCTTTTCATCAAGCATGTTAGTGCTGACATGTACTTGTTGATATGTCAGAAAAGAGGATGCTAAATTAAGCAGAAGCTATGCAGAACAGAATTGCTGTGAAAATTTAAAGACACTTGACTTCTTATTTATTTATCCACTAATAATGTGTATTTTGCCTTTTTCTACAAAGTATTTGAGGAGCACAGTTCTGTACTTCACATTCCATTCTTTGGTCACTGTGCAAACCACAGATGAGCCTAAGAAACCAGAGAAAGAATAGATAGACAAACAAGATTTATGGTCTCGATTCCTGCAAAGAACATGGGATGAGGCTGAGCATTTGATGTGGAAATGCCACTGTACTTGACTGAGTCCCAGAATTAGAGCAGTGGTCTCTACTCATATAGGTCACCCCACCTCACCAAGAGTACTTAAAATTCCAGAGTCCGGATCTAGGCCACATCTGAGATGGCCAAGCAGCTCAAGTTCACCAGAGATCTGGTGTTAAAAATCCTCTCCTTCCCAATTCCTTTACCACCTGTCTCCATCTGTCACTCCCACAATGCAGAAACGGGTTTCCTTTTCTTTCTGTAAGCCCTCATTACTTCTTCTTCACGTATTTTTCAATCCTCTCTCCCTTCTTTTCTACAACTTTCTCAGCCCCAGCACAGGAGTGTTTTTGCTGTATATCTTAATGAAGGGTCCGTGTTTGATCAACTCTTTTCTGACAGTGGAAACTTTTTCTCTCAGATTACTCTATAATCATACATTTTGTTGTTTCTTTTTCTCCCCCCATGGAGGCAGATAGCAAAATTGGGATTTCTTTCAATATTAAGGCATCTTGAGTTCCATGGAGTATTAAAAGTGTACACATCTGTGTAACCACTTTTATTAAATTATTTCATTAATATTTTTCATATGCATAATCTTCAAAAATATGTTTTATATTGAAAGTATTTCAAAAGCTATTAAAATTGAATGTTTCAAAAGTGACTTTATGGAGATGAAAGGAAATACTTCTTTGAATTTTTAGGGCAATTTAAATAGGGGAGCTAAAATAGGTTTTAAGAAAAACCCCATGTGCCCAAGCCATTCAAATTGGTAACTAGAACAATGACACAATGTAAGTGGAAGACAGAGCTCTTAACGATGAGCAGTAAAATGCAGTAAATTAGAGAGGCAGGAATGTAATCCTATTGTTGTCAATCTGGTTTACCTTGTGACTGATAAAAACTCAAGAACGCATCGTGACTGGAGAAATTCCTATGGGCTTCTCCAGATTCCTTCTGTCTACCAGTCTTCCAGACCGGGGAAAGCTGGATTGCCCACTAGCTACTTCATGCAGTTAGGCCAACCAGACACACACCTGAAACTTCTAGCCCTTCCAGCCACTTCTGGATTTGAATGGGACATAATACCTTATGAGGAGGGGTATAGCATCACGACTGCCAAAGAGACTGGATATGCAACCTGAAAGTATGGAAAAGTTAACACCAAAAGGTGAGATTTCACCGGTGGGAAACAGGATAAGGAGATCCCTGGGCAGATGCCTGGGGTCCCTCCTATGAACTTCTTCAATCATGATAGTCAGGTAAAGCTTCTCTGGATAAGTACTGTATGCCAACTGGCTGCAACTGCCCATATGACCTGCTATTTCTTTATAGCTCATTGTGACACAGTAGTCAGTGTGCTGACTGCATCGTGTCCCTGTTACCTCACCGTACTTCCATTTTCTCCCACTCTAACTGCACCTTCCAAATAAAACACCAGCGTGTTGATCCTTGCCTCATATTTGTTTGCTGGGGAACCTGGGCTAAAACACATCCCCTACCTTAGAATTTTAGTAACATACATTATATATTTTATAATTGTGAATTGTTAGTAACCAAACACTATCATTCTTCAAGGTATTTTGTAAATACTGAAGGTAATTTTATGGGTTTCAGTATTGTAATGCTGCTTCGTTAAAGCCATCTGTTGATGCTTCTGAAGATGCTAATTATAGTAGCACTTGGAAGCTAATTTCAAGTAGCAATAATGACTGTTCAGATAGTTACCCATTGACTTTTATGGTGTGCTTGACTGTTATTTTCTAGAAAAACATCACTTATTGTGAGTGGCAGGGTCAGGGCTCAGTCCCCCTCCTGACCTTTCCAGGAGCTTGGAGGGGGAAGTCAGAAGCAGGAAGGAAATACTAACTTCTGGAACAAAAGAAATATTGGAAAGATGTGAGAGATATGGTGGTCAAGATACACACCTGTGTGACCTTCAAGATGTGACACCTGTACCAAACTCTGAGACTTCGTTTCAAAAAGAAAGCAAATGGCCCTCAGCATATCTATCTGGGAAAGACTCTGACCTCAGTCTTGTCTTGTTCTGGTTTCTCAGTCATGTATCTGTTCATTTCTCTTTAGTCAACTTCTCCCTTTCAGCTCTACCTCCTATTGGTTTCTTTGGTTGGCATCACTTTGACTTGTAGTCAAGGTTTTGTCACTCAATTTACTCTCTTTGGATTGGTTTTTGATGCTCCATTTTTTCTCTAAGTTCCCTCTTCTACGATTCTTATCTGCTACTCCCTTCTCAGCATCCATTGAAGACATGACCTGCACCTGATTTGACCTAGGCTTCAGCATTCAAGGGAGAAGAAAGGAGACTGTGTTCGCATTTTTTCTTTCACTTAAATTATTACTAAATTTTTGTTCTTCTCTGTCGCCTTTCTATTTTAAAATGTATGATGTTAAATTTTCTGGAATAGTAATTCTCAGGCTTTTGGGCATTAGGAACCCTTTATACTCTTCAAATTATTGAGATTCCAAATGCCATAAACATTTGCTATATTAGAGATTAGAACAGAATTTTTAAAGTATTAATTAATTAAAAACATAACAATAATAAACCCATTACATTTTGACATAAATAGTATTTTTTATGAAAAATAACTATATTTTCCAAAGTTAAAAAATACTTTTGAGAAGAGTAGCATTATTTTGAAAATCTCTTTCCTATCTGGCTTAAGAGAAGAACATTTGATTCTCGTCTGCTTCTGCATTCCATTTGTGGTTTTGTTTCAAGTACAGATAAAAATCTAGCCTTACTCAGATATGCAACTAGAAAAGAGACAGTCTCACATATGCCCTGAAAGAATCTCAGGGATCTTGAAGGGTCCTCTCATCACATTTGAGAACCATTGATCTGGAGTACACTGGGAAAATAATTATCATTTAAAAATTATTTTTAAAAAGAAATTAGTTCTGAATTCAAAGCAAGTAACTATATCAGAAGATTGCCAGTCCAAGCAATCTGGTGTGTTCTCAGCATTTCTACAGTTCAGATGAATTAATTGTCAAATAGCTAAAATGTAATAAAAATGTTTAAAAACTCATCCCAATATGTAATATATGGGACACAGCATGGTAAAAAAAGAAATTTGCTTAAAATGCATAATTTTATTAGAAAAGCATTTGTTTAATATCAATATATCATGTTAAAAAATTAAAGGATCCCACTGACTTACTTTATATTGATTAGAAATCTATGAAAACAAGAAGGAAACCTTATATTACATAAACTCTAAATGTATAGTGAGAATAAATTTGAATACTATCGGTCTTTTTTCCCTGTTTTTAAAAAACTTTTATTATTTAAGTACAGTTGACACACAGTGTTACATTAGTCTTGAATAGTAACAGTCTTAAATAAGAAACACTCAAGTTCTTAAAAATTTTTAAAGCATTATGCGATAATGAACATTATGTTTATTTTGTAATAATGAGGAAAACTTTATTAACCTGAAGCGAAGATTGTGATAAAAATAATCTGTATCCACTGCATGCCTCTTATATGAGGCACCTAAAATAGGCCAACTCATAGAAGTAGATAATAGAATCGTTACCAGTGGGTGCGTGGAGAGGAGGAGTTGTTCAAGGGGGTACAAAGTTACAGTTATCCAAGATGAGTAAATTCCAGAGACTGTTGCACAACATAATGCCTACAGTTAACTATACAGTCTTGTGCATTTTAATGTTTTTTAAGAGGGTAGATCTCATATTAAGTGTTCTTACCACACACACACACACACACACACACACACACACACACACACACCACAACACAAAAGGACACAGGAAACTTTTAGAGGTTATGTTCATTGGTACAAGCATAGAGATATGTCCAAACTCACCAAATTGTATACATTAATTATATGGGGGTTTTTTGGATACCAACTATACCTCAGAGCTGGAAAAAAATAATAAAAAAATAATGAAAATATTCTCTATCCAAATTTTCTTCATAAGCCATCTGCCGAAACTGAAATAGAGCGCACGGCAAGAACTTTTTGGAAGAGATCTGTCATGTCATCTGGCTGTTCTAGAAATGCCTCTCTTTTTTAAAGATCTTTCATTTAATACAAGTAGAGTATTAAAAATGGTCCCTGGTAGGTGGCTCAGTTGGTTAAGCGTCCGACTTCAGCTCAGGTCATGATCTCATAGTTCATCGGTTCGGGCCCCACATTGGACTCTGTGCTGACAGCCCAGAGCCTCGAGCCTGCTTCAGATTCTGTGTCTCCCTCTCTTCCCCTCCTCCACTCACACTCTGTCTCACTCTGTCTCTCAAAAATAAATAAATGTAAAAAAAATGTTTTTTAATGGTCACTGGTAGTAGCAGACTCTATTCCCTTTGGCTCTCGCAATTTCAGAGAAAAAGGGAATACATCTTTCTTGATTATTTGAGCAAAATTTCTGGTGAGGGCCCCGACTGGGATGACTTGGATCTGGTGGGTATTTGTGACTCAACCACGGTGACCAGGGAGGAGTACTTTGATTGGTTTGGCTGGGTTACGTGCCCACCTGTGTGAGAGAAAGGCAGGTGAAGTGATTGACCACCCAGTGGGGTTGGGACAAGGGTTCGTAAGAGAAGTGAAGAGGAGGAGGAGACATAGGTTGAGATGAACTTTTTGCCTTAGTGGTGAGAGTAGTGGTGTTTTAAATAGGGCCAAGCAAGAGGTCTGACAAGTTGTGATCCACATTTGTAACTAGTTCTACTTTATGTCTGAAGCAGAGAAGAAAGACATGCAACTGAAAAAAAAAAGGTGGAGTAGGAGGAAGGAAGAGACACAAAAAAGCTCAAGAATGAGCCTCTACCAATTTCCCGATTCACCCAGGTGGTTTTTGCTGTTTCTGATTCTCTGCCACAGTTAAGACATTTCTAAGGTGGGAGTTTCTTTCAGTTTTTCTCTTTCATTTTGCCTTCTAGGTGGACAAAAAAATCGTAAGAACTGAGATAGGAGTTCTTCTTCGCCTCTCACATCCAAACATTGTAAGTCATTTTTAATCTTCTATTTCAAAAATTTTCAAAGTTATAGAATGGGGTTTTTCTTCTTTGCTGGCCATGCTATTAATGAGATAGGGATTCTTCCACCACCATTAGGCAGCCATGGCCTACCCCTTGTCCTCATCTGATCACATTTTTTAATTCAGCAGCTGAATAAATCTTAAAAATAATACCCCTCAAAAGAGTCTCAAAATGGACAGATCGGCAATACATGCCATCTTTGTTTTCATGCATGAAAGGGTAACTAAAAATTGAAGTTTTGTTTCACTCTAAGAAAACACTGGCTTCTTCCTTTTGTGTGCCTATCTTATTAATATGCCATTGCTGAAAAAGCCTGTGAAGAAAATGCATTGCTTTCCAAAGTCATTTCAGTCTCCTTTGAGAGAGGATCTACTTCAGAAACAATGTGAAGATTCAAATAAATGATGTACTTCAATGGGGAAAATAACATGTCCTCAGAAGCTCTGCTCTAGGCTATGTCCAGACAAAGGTGCTGAGGGAAAGGTCTGGCAAAAAGCTTTCTGGAGCCAATGAAGTGAAAAGAACAAAATCATTTTCCAGGCCATAACTTGAACTGAGCCAACTACTTAAAGACAATATTTTACTCATTTCTTGAAAAAGTTATGGTGTCTAGGAGGATGACCTACAATGCTTAGTTAGGCTCCAAGCAAAGTGCTTAAAACTTAATGTATGGGTTAGCAATGCAGTCAGCTATAAGTAACAGAAAACTTGAATATGGTAGTGTAAACATATATTTTCTTATGTTATAATCAGAAGGCAGGCAGTTGCTGGCATTGGTTCAGCTCCTCAGTGATGCTATTCAGGACCCAGACATCTTCCACCCTCACGCTGTTCCTTCATTGTCCTAAATGGCTGCTCCACAGTTTTCACAGGTCTTCAGGCCTATACTCAAGACAAAAAGAACTGGAGCATGCCTGGGTAGCTAGTCAGTTAAGCATCCAACTCTTGATTTCAGCTCAGGTCATGATCTCACAGTTTGTGAGATAGAGCCCTGGGTAGGGCTCTGCACTGACAGCATGGAGCCTGCTTGGGATTCTCTGTCTGCTTCTCTCTCTGCCCCTCCCCTGCTCTCTTTCTATCTCTCTCTCAAAATAAATAATCTCTAAAAGAAAGAAAGAAAGAAAGAAAGAAAGAAAGAAAGAAAGAAAGAAAGAAAGAAAGAAAGAAAGAATTGAAAAGGCTTCGCCAGCAGAGTATGATGAGAAGAGTAGAGGCTTTTTCAAAATTTCCAGCTGCATCAGAATTCTCTTCAGATTTTATTGGCCAAAGCTGGCCACAAGATCATCCCTCTTCACTGCATGGAACTGGAAAATTGGGGCAGGACTATCCTAGGTGGCTTAGACCAATCATGATCCATAATTTGAAGCTAGGCATCTTGCTTCTCTATACAAAATCTGCTTGCAATAAAGTAGCGGGAGAAGAGCTTTGGGTAAGCAATTAACAAAATTTGCCACATACAGTCACAACTTTTACATTATCCATCTTTTTCTTTCAACAACAAGTCAATGTAGAATTTTCCTCAAATGTGGATGAGTCCTGGTCACTAAATTCTCTGATATACGGAGGAAAATATCCAAAATTGGGTGAGTTATCTGAGTGTGATGCGAGTCTTGTTATAGTCAGTCAAATCACTGCCATCACTACTTTTCTGAGGATCCCTTCATCCACCAGCAACATTTTAGCTGTTGAGAGGTATCCTTTCCATATGGACAGACTTTAACCTGGTCCTGTTCTGCCTCAGACCCCTAATTCCAAGTTCCCTTCCAGGAGAAAGAGGCATATACATCACTAGCAACCATGATGCTTTCAAATGTCTCAAGAAGCTTTGTTTGTTTGCTTTCGTTTTTTAATTCCAGAGCATTTCAGAAATTTTGATGTTTTGGCAAAATTTAGGAAGTGTTTCTAGGGCAGTTGTCTTTGAATTGTCAAAAAGAAAAATATAAAAACTCAAAAGGACCTTTAAAGAAATGAGGTAGTAACTGGTCAAAACAACCAGAGAGTGAAAAATGGCTACTGTTACCAGAATGCGGAAACTTTATTGATGATGATCCAATATATTGCTATTACAGAGAGTGTTGTTTTAGTCACAGTGTTAGCTCTTTCCTAGAAGGATGAAAATAAGGAATTTCTGATGTATTTTTAATATCTTTTCCCAGATAAAACTTAAAGAGATATTTGAAACCCCTACAGAAATCAGTCTGGTCCTAGAACTCGTCACAGGAGGAGAACTGTTTGACAGGTAAGATGGTCCTAGAAATCTAACTCAAGAAAAGTTTTGTTTCCAGGCACCAAAAAAGTATCAAAGGGAAATTTCTTCTGATGATTTTCATAATGACACATCATACCACTTGATAAATTCTACCGAAATATATCTTCAGAGGAGTATAGAATGGAAGGAGAGTGTTATTTAATATGATGTGGGTGTGTGAAAATTTGGGATGCTTAGTAAGTGAAAAATGAAACACCGTAATATCCATTTACTCTTGCAAACATTTACTTTCCCATTAAAAACAGAATTTCTAAAGACATACTAAATTTAAATTAAATAGTAACATTCATGAGAATGTTTCATGAAAAAATATTTGATGAAAATTATAGAAAGTTAAACATGTAATAGTATTCTCTGTTATGATCCAAAAGCTTATAAAAATCAATACACTTCAAATGATTTTTTTAAGGCCTTGTTTCTCTATTAGGCTGTGTAGAGTTCCAAGAGGCAGAGTAAAACCTATGCTGTTATGTCCAGTTATAGCCAATTTCAGTTGTCTGGTCATCTGTTCGTCACTCGAGGTAGAGGTTTGAGGATGCCAAGGAATATGCCTAAAAACCTGGTGGAGCATAATATAGGCAAACAATATGTACAAGAGACACAACCTTTAAGTTTCCGTGCCTTTCGCACCTTCCCCATTTTTCTGGGACAATTCCCTATTTACCTAGATGGGCTCTTAGGAGCCCTTTGCTGTGCTCTTTTGGGTAGTCAAAAGAGAATGGAATTGGAAGAAGACAAAGTGACTAAGTAGGCATATATGAGGAAGAGTTAGAAGCTGGGTACTAATACAAAGTTCCTGTTGGGTAAGAATGCATTAAGAGAGAAGTGGGCTGCAAAGAGAAGACAGGAGAAAGATTGAGGGAACTACTGATAAAGCATGAGTGCCTGGCACATAGTAAAATCCTCAGTGTTTGCTGAATGAATGAGCAACCACTATAATGAATAGACTGTAAGGAGAAAGAGATCTGAAGGGGATAGGGTTAGAAGGTGTCAGGAGAGGAGCACTCCTATCTTTCCTCCCCACCCAGACTCTACCTAGTTTAATTTGATGCCTGCATGAAGCTTCCAAAGAGAGTCATGTTCATTTTCAAAGGTTCTGTCTGTTTTTAATGTTACCTAGTGCAGATTTGGGTCTTCAGATAGGAAGGAGTAAAATGGTCCAGTTTGATTGGAGCTACATGTGTATCTTCAATAGATAAATAATTTTTTTTATATATACATTGAAATGTTCTTGGAACAAGTTATGTGGTTTATCAGACTTTAAAAATTGTATATTTTGGGGCACCTGATGGATCAGTCAGTTGAGCATCCAGCTTTGCCTCAGGTCATGATCTTGCGATTTGTGAGTTCGAGCTCCTATGTCAGGGCTCTCTGCTGTCAGCACAGAGTCTGCTTGGAATCCTCTGTCCCCCTCTCTCTGCCCCTCCCTGACACATGCTCTCTCTCTCTCTCTTTCTCTCCAAAGTAAATGAATATTAAAAAGAAAATTGCAACATTTTAATTAAAGACATATACTTCTTGTGGCATTTGGATTCATGTCTAGATCTTGACTTAAAAGACAAATAGCTAACTAAGAGTGATTTACTTAACCTCTCTGAAACTCAGGACAAATTTGAAGTGATTCTGTGTTGCTAAGGAAGCTGAGACACTGATCCACTGTAAGAATAAAGACCATCATGTTTCCTTATGTTTAGTGAAGACTTTTCTAGACTGATTAACTTGAATGCTACCAGAATTTGCCAGAAATGGCTTCTTTTTTAACACCTCTATAGCTAACTCTTTCATGGACGTATTTCTTCTTTAGGCACATTAATAGAGTCAATTTATAGTTCAATTCTGCTGCCTTTGGAGTAAGAAGTTCTCTCTAAGGAGAACTAACATATTATCTGCTAATTATAGTCTATCAGAGAGAAATGCCATGTTCTTTAACTGTAAATAACTACAGGACAGGAATGGCACACTAAAGCCATCATCTACCAATAGCACTTACTATTTACCTTCTTACCTCTATTTGTTCAAACTATTTTGGAATTAAGCCTTTCTGTCCCTCTCCAACCTTTCATGAAAAGATTCTGTTCTCTCATCTTGTAGTAGTCTAGTTGATTTGATGAGACAGAGTTAATTCAGCTCTAGATAAAACTAAATACTGTTGAGAAATTTCATTTACAGAGGTAAATGGACGAAATATTCAGATTTAGCAGAAGACATCTAAAGAATGGCAGACAGCCAGTAAAGCACTCAATCACTTAAAAACTCTTAGTGGTCTTAGATCCCAGACTTTTTTCCCCCTTGAATGTTGTTGTCCACATATCTATTGCCATATCTGAGATGAACTTGGTTTCTCCGTTAGATTACTTAATTCTACAGTTATCTTTAAAATTGTATCCAGTTGAAAATATACCCTGTGTTATTATCCATGTATCTCTTTCTTTCTTGAGAGTTAAAAATCATAATACTGTTTTGTTTTGTTTTTTCCTGTACTTCAGTCAGAACCAAATTCATTTAATTGCAATGATCAAAATTCATTCCTGGTCTAATGATGACGTTAATAGTTTCTAATAAATTAACTAATGGAACAATTGATGAAGAGATGATTGTGTTAGCCCACTAGAGCCAAAATGTTTGCATTTTAGTAGCAAAAAAATCTATTCCATGGTGCTTCTAAAGAACTAAACATAGTAAAAATTCAAGTGGAATCTGCTGTTGCATGTAGAATATAAATAGTAAAGTGCACAGGACAATTGATTAAAAATTTTGGAATCAAGTCAGTGATTTTTTTTGTGTACAAGAAAATCCCCCCAGAAAGCCCTTTACAAAATTGAGACATGATGGGAAAAAGAAAGCTCCAGAGGTTTTCTGCTTCATCTTTCTCAATCTAATCATCTTCTTAGAAATTCACTGCATTTTTTAAATTGACAAAGTGTGAGATTGTTTGCTTTAAGAGTAAATTTTCCTTTTTTTTTTTCAGAGAATGATTGTATTTTAAAGCAGCCAAGTTAGAAGTATACTTACAGTCTTCTAATTATATTTTTGAAGAAGTATTTTTTCCTGATTTTTGTCTAACTCCAGTATCAGAATATGTTATGGATTTTTAAATTGTCTCGCTTTTTCTGTTTTCTCCTTGGGTTTTTGCTTGCCTGATTATGCTTGCTTAGATGCCAAACATTACATATAAAACATTTTGGAATATGAGGCTTTAAATGCTGTAACCTTCCAAAAAAGCAGATTTTCTTTTGCGGGCAGTTAAGGTAAGGAGCAGATCACTTTAATTCAATCAGGTATTTGGTTGATTCAAAGAGGAGCTTCCTGAAGGGAGATCTAGTTCTTATCAACTCCTACTCATAGGGTTTTGATCTTTAAGGGTTCCAATTTAAGCCAGGAGTTGTTCCAAGCCCTTTTTCTTGACACACCCTAAATGCCAGCTTCTGTTCCTTCCATCTTGTGAGATGGCCAGAAGCTTTGTTCATCTTTTCAGCCTGTTAGCTACTGATATCGAAGCAGTAAATGCCTTTAAAGGGAAAGTGGAGACATCAGATGTTAAGTTTGCTTTGCTGGGTTTTTTCTTCCCTCCTGGACCTTGGCTCCTAAATCCTTCACTTTCTTGGTAACTCTGATGTCTTCAAATATATTTAAAAAAAAATTATTTAGCTTGTTTTCATTGTTCTTGCCTGGAGGCTTGTCTACCCCACTGTTGCTGAGAACAAAAAATCAATATATTTGGTTTTAAAATTCCTTTCCCAGACGCTCATGTGTTCTCCTCTTTTATATCAAGGTAAGGAGGATGAAAAAGCATTGTCCCCACTTTACAGATGTGGCAACTGAGGATGAGTAAAGGTAAATGATTTTCCCAAATTAGGCATCCAGACTATGTTCTGGTCCAGCTCTGCCTTCTCATATGGCCCCACTGTCTTTCTTATTAAATCCAGTTAGTTCCTTTCGAATCATTTCCCAGAGAGCAAACTCATGTTTATTCTATTTATGGAGAATCCATGATGTATTGGTTGGTTCTATGCAAAGCTATATATGTATTTAACCCACTCAATCGCTCTTCAAGTGTTTTGAGGTATTATTCTAATTTTTTCAAGAGAATAAACTGAAGAAACTAAGCCATAAAGCCAAGCTTGAAACTCCTATCTATTTGACTGCAAACTTTTTTTTAAGTTCTCCAAACTGAAAATATTCTTTTTAAAAACTGCAAGTGGTCAGTAAGCAAGAGAAGTAGTAGTTATATTTGGGAACTATGCGTTGACCCTGTTAATCACCTGACAGAGTCCTAGTATATCAGCCCCAACAGTCATCTCCACTTGAATATTTCAGGGTTCTTAGTGTTGGCAGAAATGGAATTTTAAGGACATGGTCATTAGAAAAATTTCTAGAAATAGAACTTAGGGTTTTCCTTGCCCAGTCTCCACAGAGTTGTACCATGGTTGGTATTGTGGTTAAACCAAACTCAGATTATGTCTGAATTTATAAAGACTGTCGTGTCAAAAATTGATCATTGTTATTAAAGTGAAAAATCCGTAAGATCTGTCTGAAAAGGATAATTAGTTACTATAACGAGTGCCTGTTGGTGTCCTGGAAGTGGTTGGGCATTTTACTAAGCGTGATCTCATTTAATCCTCACGGCAACACATGTACAAGGTAGGCCTTGATGTATACATTTTATTGACCAGATAACTGAGGATTAGAGAGGTCTATTAACTACTGTTAGGTCGCTCAGCTTATACTGGGTCTACAACAATAGTTTAATGGGATTGGAATCAAGTGTGTCAGATTCCAAAGCATATGACTATTCTAGCATGTCATGCTGCTGCTATGTAAGCAAATGCAAACACTCTTAGTACTTAAAAATAGAACTTCAAAATAGTAATGTGATATTTTGTCTTACTTCAGTGGGGGCTTAACTTAAATATTAATATGTATATATTCAACCATGGATATTTTAAAAATTTTTCAATTAAAATTTTTTTTAATGTTTTATTTTTATTTTTGAGAGAGAGAGGGAGAGAGAGAGAGTAAGCAGAGGAGGGGCAGAGAGAGAGAGAGACACAGAGTCCCAAGCAGACTTCGGGCTCCGAGCTGTCAGCACAGAGTCCTGTGGGGTTGTCGAACTTGCGAACCAGGAGATCATGACCTGAGCCGAAGCCGGAGGCTTAACTGACTGAGCCACCCAGGTGCCTCCAACCATGGATATTTTAAATACATCTTCTCTTTAAGCAGTTTTATCTGGCTATATGTGAAGAAAACATATACTTTGATTTGGACCAGATTTATAGTCTTTCTAGCAGCTGGGCTATAAAGGGAAGGATAAAGGTGAGGTAGTAGTAGGAGGCACAGGATAAATGGAGGTTTATTTATTATTTTAAGCTGGCACACTGGGAACACATTTATTTGCTGATAGGAAGGAACCCACAAGCTGGAGAGGTAGGAAACATCTATGTGAGAGGGACTTATATATGGAACAACATGCCGGGGAATAGGGGAATAAGATCTGGAGGCAGATAAAAGGATTTGTTTAAAGTAGAAAAAGTTTCTTCTGAAGCAGAGTCAAGAGGCAGAAGACTCAAAGAACCTGGAGTAGTCACAACAATGTTGCAAAAGAAGAACACAGTTAGAGGATTTACTGTTGGGGCTGGAATATAATTCTGCTCTACTTACAAACTAGTAAATTAGCCTGTTATACCTTCATGGGTGTTGGAAAAAGATATGAGACTCCTGGGTCGGAGACAAAGGACTTTGCTACTCACAGCACATCATGGGCATCAGCAAGTTTTTGTCATTTCCCTTCACCCTGCAGATTCCACAGGGGCAGCACTGCAGGCATGGGTGGATGCCTGCATATGGCGTGTGCTGTGTTCCAGGAGAGAAAATAACTTAACTGTACATGAACTGGCAAATGAGCAAACAAAATGTGCAACTGTTCATCAATGAATAAGAATGTTCCTTCAATACATGCTACAACATACATGGGCCTCAAAAACATTATGCTAAGTAAAACAAACAAACACACAGGAAAGACTGCGTATTGTATGTCTCCATTTATATGGAATTTCCAGAAGGGTCACATCAATAGAGACCAAAAGCAAAGCTGTGGTTGCCTAGGGCTGGGAATAGGAATGTGTTGGGGGAAGGGAGGGTAGTTTAAGTAGTTCAGACTTGATAAGCTCTATTTTAACAGTATTGTAGAAAAGAAATTTATCTCCTAACAATGGCTGGGAGACAGTGGACTAGGGCACTTGAAGGAAATGAAGTTTGTTAGCAGGAACGTGAGAACAGACTAAGGCAAAAAAAAGGATTTTTTATTTTTATTTTTAAAATTTATTTATTTATTTTTTAAATATGAAACTTACTGTCAAATTGGTTTCCATACAACACCCAGTGCTCATCCCAAAAGGGGCCCTCCTCAATACCCACCACCCACCCTCCCCTCCCTCTCACCCCCATCGACCCTCAGTTTGTTCTCAGTTTTTAACAGTCTCTTATGGTTTGGCTCTCTCCCTCTCTAACCTCTTTTTTTTTTCTTCCCCTCCCCCATGGACTTCTGTTAAGTTTCTCAGGATCCACATAAGAGTGAAACCATATGGTATCTGTCTTTCTCTGTATGGCTTATTTCACTTAGTATAACACTCTCCAGTTCCATCCACGTTGCTACAAAAGGCCATATTTCATTCTTACTCATTGCCAAGCAGTATTCCATTGTGTATATAAACCACAATTTCTTTATCCATTCATCAGTTGATGGACATTTAGGCTCTTTCCATAATTTGGCTATTGTTGAGAGTGCTGCTATAAACATTGGGGTACAAGTGCCCCTATGCATCAGTTCTCCTGTATCCCTTGGGTAAATTCCTGCAGTGCTATTGCTGGGTCATAGGGTAGATCTATTTTTAATTTTGTGAGGAACCTCCACACTGTTTTCCAGAGCGGCTACACCACTTTGCATTCACACCAGTGCAAGAGGGTTCCCGTTTCTCCACATCCTCTCCAGCATCTATAGTCTCCTGATTTGTTCATTTTAGCCACTCTGACTGGTGTGAGGTGATATCTGAGTGTGATTTCCCTGATGAGGAGCGACGTTGAGCATCTTTTCATGTGCCTGTTGGGCACCTGGATGTCTTCTTTAGAGGAGTGTCTATTCATGTTTTCTGCCCATTTCTTCACTGGATTATTTGTTTTTCGGGTGTGGAGTTTGGTGAGCTCTTTATAGATTTTGGATACTAGCCCTTTGTCCGATATGTCATTTGCAAATATCTTTTCCCATTCTGTTGGTTGCCTTTTAGTTTTGTTGATTGTTTCCTTTGCAGTGCAGAGGCTTTTTATTTTCATGAGGTCCCAATAGTTCATTTTTGCTTTTAATTCCCTTGCCTTTGGGGATGTGTCAAGTAAGAAATTGCTGCAGCTGAGGTCAGAGAGGCTTTTTTCCTGCTTTCTCCTCTAGGGTTTTGATGGTTTCCTGTCTCACATTCAGGTCCTTTATCCATTTTGAGTTTATTTTTGTGAATGGTGTAAGAAAGTGGTCTAGTTTCATTCTTCTGCATGTTGCTGTCCAGTTCTCCCAGCACCATTTGTTAAAGAGACTGTCTTTTTTCCATTGGATATTCTTTCCTGCTTTGTCAAAGATTAGTTGGCCATACGTTTGTGGGTCTAGGTCTGGGGTTTCTATTCTATTCCATTGGTCTATGTGTCTGTTTTTGTGCCAATACCATGCTGTCTTGATGATTACAACTTTGTAGTAGAGGCTAATGTCTGGGATTGTGATGCCTCCCGCTTTGGTCTTCTTCTTCAAAATTACTTTGGCTATTCAGGGCCTTTTGTGGTTCCATATGAATTTTAGGATTGCTTGTTCTAGTTTCTAGAAGAATGCTCGTGCAATTTTGATTGGGATTGCATTGAATGTGTAGATAGCTTTGGGTAGTATTGACATTTTGACAATATTTATTCTTCCAATCCATGAGCACGGAATGTTTTTCCATTTCTTTATATCTTCTTCAATTACCTTCATAAGCTTTCTATAGTTTTCAGCATACAGATCTTTTACATCTTTGGTTAGATTTATTCCTAGGTATTTTATGCTTCTTGGTGCAATTGTGAATGGGATCAGTTTCTTTATTTGTCTTTCTGTTGCTTCATTATTAGTGTATAAGAATGCAACTGATTTCTGTACATTGATTTTGTATCCTGCAACTTTGCTGAATTCATGTATCATTCTAGCAGACTTCTGGTGGAGTCTATCGGATTTTCCATGTATAATATCATGTCACCTGCAAAAAGCGAAAACTTAACTTCATCTTTGCCAATTTTGATGCCTTTGATTTCCTTTTGTTGTCTGATTGCTGATGCTAGAACTTCCAACACTATGTTAAACGACAGCGGTGAGAGTGGACATCCCTGTCGTGTTCCTGATCTCAGGGAGAAAGCTTTCAGTTTTTCCCCATTGAGGATGATATTAGCTGTGGGCTTTTCATAAATGGCTTTTATGATCTTAAGTATATTCCTGCTATCCCGACTTTCTCGAGGGTTTTTATTAAGAAAGCATGCTGAATTTTGTCACATGCTTTTTCTGCATTGATTGACAGGATTATATGGTTCTTACCTTTCCATTTATTAATGTGATGTATCACATTGATTGATTTGCGAATGTTGAACCAGCCCTGCATCCCAGGAATGAATCCCACTTGATCATGGTGTATAATTCTTTTTATATGCTGTTGAATTCGATTTGCTAGTATCTTATTGAGAATTTTTGCATCCATATTCATCAGGGATATTGGCCTGTAGTTCTCTTTTTTACTGGGTCTCTGTCTGGTTTAGGAATCAAAGTAATGCTGGCTTCATAGAATGAGTGGAAGTTTTCCTTCCTTTCTATTTTTTGGAACAGCTTGAGAAGGATAGGTATTATCTCTGCCTTAAGTGTCTGGTAGAATTCCCCTGGGAAGCCATCTGGTCCTGGACTCTTAGTTGTTGGGAGATTTTTGATAACTGATTCAGTTTCTTTGCTGGTTATGGGTCTGTTCAAGTTTTCTATTTCTTCCTGTTTGAGTTTTGGAAGTGTGTGGGTGCTTAGGAATTTGTCCATTTCTTCCAGGTTGTCCAGTTTATTGGCATATAATTTTTCATAGTATTCCCTGATAATTCCTTGTATTTCTGAGGGATTGGTTGTAATAATTCCATTTTCATTCATGATTTTATCTATTTGGGTCATCTCCCTTTTCTTTATGAGAAGCCTGGCTAGAGGTTTATCAATTTTGTTTATTTTTTCAAAAAACCAACTCTTGGTTTCGTTGATCTGCTCTACAGTTTTTTTAGATTCTATATTGTTTATTTCTGGTCTGATCTTTATTATTTCTCTTCTTCTGCTGGGTTTGGGGTGTCTTTGCTGTTCTGCTTCCATTTCCTTTAGGTGTGCTCTTAGATTCTGTATTTGGGATTTTTCTTGTTTCTTGAGATAGGCCTGGATTGAAATGTATTTTCCTCTCAGGACTGCCTTCGCTGCATCCCAAAGCTTTTGGATTGTTGTATTTTCATTTTCATTTTCATTTTCATTAGAGAAAATTCTCTAATTGCCTGGTTGACCCACTCATTCTTTAGTAGGGTGTTCTTTAACCTCCATGCTTTTGGAGGTTTTCCAGACTTTTTCCTGTGATTTCAAGTTTCATAGCATTGTGGTCTGAAAGTATGCATGGTATGATCTCAATTCTTGTATACTTATGAAGGGCTGTTTTGTGACCCAGTATGTGATCTATCTTGGAGAATGTTCCATGTGCACTCGAGAAGAAAGTATACTCTGTTGCTTTGGGATGCAGAGTTCTAAATATATCTGTCAAGTCCATCTGATCCAATGTATCATTCAGGGCCCTTGTTTCTTTATTGATCCTGTGTCTAGATGATATATCCAATGTTGTAAGTGGGGTATTAAAGTCCCCTGCGATTACCACATTCTTATCAATAAGGTTGCTTATGTTTGTGATTAATTTTTTTATATATTTGGGGCTCCAGTATTCGGTGCATAGACATTTATAATTGTTAGCTCTTCCTGATGGATAGACCCTGTAATCATTATATAATGCCCTTCTTCATCTCTTGTTACAGCCTCATTTAAAGTCTAGTTTGTCTGATATAAGTATGGCTACTCCAGCTTTCTTTTGAGATCCAGTAGCATGATAGATAGTTCTCCATGCCCTCACTTTCAATCTGAAGATGTCCTCAGGTCTAAAATGAGTCTCTTGTAGACAGCAAATAGATGGGTCTTGTTTTTTTATCCATTCTGATACCTTATGTCTTTTGGTTGGAGCATTTAGTCCATTTGCATTCGGTGTTATTATTGAAAGATATGGGTTTAGAGTCATTGTGATGTCTGTAGGTTTCATGCTTGTAGTGATGTCTCTGGTACTTTGTCTCACAGGATCGCCCTTAGGATCTCTTGTAGGGCCGGTTTAGTGGTGAGGAATTTCTTCAGTTTTTTTGTTTTTTTGGGAAGACCTTTATCTCTCCCTCTATTCTAAATGACAGACTTGCTGGATAAAGGATTCTCGGCTGCATATTTTTTCTGTTCATCACATTGAAAATATCCTGCCATTCCTTTCTGGCCTGCCAAGTTTCAGTAGATAGATCCATCACTAGTCTTATCGGTCTCCCTTTATATGTTAGAGCGTGTTTATCCCTAGCTGCTTTCAGATTTTTCTCTTTATCCTTGTATCTTGCCAGTTTCACTATGATATGTTGTGCAGAAGATCGATTCAAGTTACGTCTGAAGGGAGTTCTCTGTGCCTCTTAGATTTCAATTCCTTTTTCCTTCCCCAGATCAGGGAAGTTCTCAGCTATGATTTGTTCAAGTACACCTTCAGCCCCTTTTTCTTTCTCTCTTCCTCCTCTGGAATCCCTATTATACGGATATTATTGCATTTCATCGCATCACTTAGTTCTCTAATTCTCCCCTCATACTCCTGGATTTTTTTATCTTTTTTCAGCTTCCTCTTTTTCCATAAATTTATCTTCTAATTCACCTATTCTCTCCTCTGCCTCTTCAATCCGAGCTGTGGTCGCCTCCATTTTATCTTGCACCTCATTTATAGCATTTTTTAGCTCCTCCTGACTGTTTCTTAGTCCCTTGATCTCTGTAGCAATAGATTCTCTGCTGTCCTCTTTACTTTTTTCAAGTCCAGAGATTAATTTTATGACTATTATTTTAAATTCACGTTCTGTTATATTGCTTGAATCGTTTTTGATCAGTTCGTTAGCTGTCGCTACTTCCTGGAGTTTCTTTTGAGGAGAATTCTTCCGTTTCGTCATTTTGGATAGTCCCTAGGATGGCGCCCAACTGCACGGCACTTCTGCTGTGCTGTCTGGAGTAACTTGTGTTGGTGGGTGGGGCCACATTCAGACCTGATGTCTGCCCCCAGCCCACCACTGGGGCCACAGTCAGACTGGTGTGTACCTTTTCTTCCCCTCTCCCAGGGGCAGGACTCACTGCGGAATGGTGTGGCCCCTGTTTGGGCTACTTTCACACTGCCAGGCTTGTGGTGCTGCTTCGATGGGATCTGGCATATTAGCCAGGGTGGATCCACAAGGTGCACAGGGGCGGGAGGGGCAGGCTCAGCTAGCTTTGCCTTCTGTGGTCTGCTGTGGGAGGGGCCCTGTGGCACCGGGAGGGAGGCCGACCCGTCAGAGGGATGGATCCACAGAAGCACAGCGTTGGGTGTTTGCGTGGTGCAAGCAAGTTCCGTGACGGGAACTGGTTTCCTTTGGGATTTTGGCTGGGGGATGGGCGAGGGAGATGGCGCTGGCCAGTGCCTTTGTTCCCTGCCGAGTTGAGCTCTGTCCTCCAGGGCTCAACAACTCTGCCTCCCATTGTCCTCAAGCCCTCTCGCTCTCTGAGCAGAGCTGTTGACTTATAACATTCCAGATGTTAAGTCCTGCTGGCTGTCAGAACACACTCCATCCGGTCCCTCCGCTTTTGCAAGTCAGACTCAGGGGCTCTGCCTTGCTGGGTGGGCTGCCCCTCCACCGCCCCAGCTCCCTCCTCCCAGTCCATGTAGCACGCACCACCTCGCTGCCCTTCCTACCCTCTTCCGTGGGCCTCTTGTCTACACTTGGCTCTGGAGAGTCCATTCTGCTAGTCTTCTGGTGGTTTTCTGGATTATTTAGGCAGATGTGGGTGGAGTCTAAGTGATCAGCAGGACGAGATGAGCCCAGCATCCTCCTACGCCGCCATCTTCTGATTCAAGAATAAGGATTTTTGAGGAACACCAAGGGTTTGCTGAGGCTGGAGCTTGTATGTTTTTGGAGAGGTGGTCTGTGGTATTTTACACTGTTGGCTAAATCTCTCCATATCTTTCATGTAGGTTTTGACAGCATCTCTTTTTCCCTTGGATTTTATTCTATCTTTTCAGTTTTCTCCTTTTTTTTTTTTTAATGTAATTTATTTTTTAAATTCACATCCAAGTTAGCATATCATGCAACAATGATTTCAGGGGTAGATTCCTTAATGACCGTTACCCATTTAGCCCATCTTCCCTCCCACAACTCCTCCAGTAACCCTCTGTTTGTTCTCCATATTTAAGAGTCTCTTATATTTTGTCCCCCTCCCTGTTTTTATATTCTTTTTGCTTCCCTTCCCTTATGTCCTCCTGATCTCTTTCCTGAGTTCTTCTTCCTCTTTCCATTCCTTCAATGTCCGCCTTTCCTAAAGCTCTTGCCTACATTCTCTGTAGGTAAATTGGACAATCTCCTGTGGTTTCAGCCACATTGCTGACTGCTGTCTCAGCAGAGATAAGAACCATATTTTCAACAATCTGCTAGACATTTTCACCTGCACATCCTATAGGCACCTCTAGATCAGTATGTCCTCAAGTGAACTCCACATTCTTCCTTCCACTCTCCATCTTGCTTCTCCCTCCTACCTCTGTGAACTAACTTAACATCTGAGCTGGTCAGCATTAATTTCTCCCTCTTCCTCTCACTCTGTCCAGCCCCCTCCCCATAACTCTTTCTCTGAGCAGCTTTCAGATCCATTCTCTCTCCCCTTTCCCACTTCTTGTGCCCTTTTGAGCCTTTACATTCTCTTTGCCAATGCAACAGCCTCCAAACTGGTGTAACTTTCACTGTCTTCCATCCATCCATGTTTAAAGCACTGATTTGATCAGGTCAGCCCAGAAGGATACTTCCTAAAAGTCAGTTCTTTTAAACATGACAAATAAAACAACTCATTCTGGCCTCACCCTACTGTTCTGGCTTCACCACTGACCTTAATTTTTTTCACCAGCACATTAACCAGAGCACAGTTCTTTCACCCTCAATGAGCTCCTGGTCCAGAATCGGGAAAGTAAAAATGTGACCCTAATGGACCCTAATATTATTTTTCAATACTGCCATCATCTCCCAAAAATGTGTTTAAGGCTATGGAGACAACCACAATATCACAAGATAAAAAAAATAAATGAGGACAAGGGACTAAAAAGGAAATAAAAGTAAGAATCAAGTATACAAAAGATATATCATAAGACACTTTGTATTTGCCAGAGGTTGGCCAGAGATTTGGCTCTAAGTCTTTATTACATGTTATAATTCAGACATAAACACAGCACTTTAGGCACAAAATAAGGGGGTCGTCTAAGGCAGAAATGGCTTCAGGGAGGAATAGAATCTTTGAGCTGAATTTTAAGTGAGAAATCAGAAATTAGCAGGTAAAGCATAGAGGGAAGGGTAAAGGGATATCCAAAAGCAGAGCACATTGGCAGGATTAGAAATGACTACCTTAGACTCTGTTTTAGAAGCTGTTCTAGACAGAAAGTAAGCAGTTGCTCAGTATTTGTCAAACGAATAACTTGAATAAATACTATGCTCTTGGACAATTTATATTACATCTTTGGGTAAAGCATTTCACTTACAGTACGAGGGAACTGTACCAGGGCTCCCTTAGGCCCAAACCCAGGTCTATAGTTTGATTTGACCTCCCCTTTCTCCTGCACCATCCTGTCCCTGAGCAGCACCCACAATGATCCACAGCTCCCTCATTCTCTTCCTAGCTTTCAAATTTAACAGTTGCCGCTAGTATCTTTGAAACTATTTTTTAAGTCTATGAATTTAACACTCTTCAGAGAACTTCTTAGAAAAACCATCAATATTCACTAAGTTGTCATCAATGAAATGAGAAAAGGCAGTGAAAGAAGCTTATAAAGGAGTGATAGATTTACACAGGCTACAGCAGAATTCACTTTAATGTATGTAACAGCGTAATGATGTACTGGCAGCTCTTAAGACTTGGTTCCTGAAACTCCTGTCTGGGGCTTTTACCCTATGCTATTTGATCCTTCAGTACACATCGTCATCAGACCAGTATCTTTTCCGCAAAAACCTATGGTTATCTAATAGCACTTCCATTTGAGAAAAAGCTGTCATTGGTGGGGAGAGCTGGAGGGCTCCTAATCTCCGTGCCAGGAAGTCTGAGGGCCTCAGGAAATGATCAGATTAGAGCTCTTCAGCTGCATTGCCGGTGCTAACTGCCAGCCGGGTGATGTGCTCAATTCAGCCGGGTGATGTGCTCAATTCAATTTACAGCAATTAAGGTGACAGCAACAAATGCTCAAAAGTCGTATTTTAAAGCAGATCCATGGAAAGAAATAGGCATTGCCTGTGCTTTTTCATCCTGCAATGTTAAAATGATGAGAAGGGAAATAGTCCCAACTGTGGGGAAGAAGAGCGTGCGCACCAACACACAGGAAATGGTGGCCGTAAAAAGCATGGTCTAGGACTAAGAAGCCTAGTGAGGTCAGAGGATCACAGCTTGGCAGCCTACAGAGACACATCCCTGTTGCACTTCCTTCCCTGATCTGCAGATGTCTGCTACTCCTGTTAGCAACTGAGGGACCCATGGGAACTGAGATCTCAGGGTAGCTTTTTGGGTCCCCTTGTGATTAAAATCCTGAGTCTTTGTTTTTAGCCCTGAGTCTTCTAGCCCAGGTCACAATGGAAAAATAGGAAAATGTGCTTAATAGCGAGAAACTACATGGCCCTGGGCCTTTGAAAATGATTTGAAGATGCTGATAACATCTTAACTCCCTTCTTATTATGTTACAGAGCATGAAAAAGAAATTAGTTTGCTAAATCCGAGGAGAAATATACCAATAAGTATATTTAAATATAAAAACCAAAATTATCCTATTTTTTACAGCTCTAAAACCCCTACAATGATTCAATATTTCATTGCTTCTAAAAACTGAAGGCACTAATATATTTTGTATAAAGCTACAAACTCTTGATTGGATGTATATGGCAACTTGTTTTTCTGAAATTCTAGCTAAATATTACAGAGAAATTGCTATGTGTTGCCTCATGAAACAAATGATGTATTTTGCTGATTTGAATCATTTTGATTTTATTCAAAATAAGTTTCAAAAAAGATTCATGTTATTACAATAATATCTAGGAACTAACTCTGAATGTATTCCTAAGGCCAACAGGAACCTTTATACCCATTGTATTTTGCTTTGGGAAGCGTCTATATGGCTACTCTCCCCTTGGATCCATATCCAGCATACTTGTGATAAACATCAGTTTCTAGTCCAATGCTTTGTTCCCCGTGATAAGGAACACAGGCAAAGGAGTTGTTCAAATATCCACAGTCTGAAATTTCTCTGGCACTCATTTACTTGGCAGTTAGTATTGATTCCAGCCTGTTACGGAACCAGGCTGGAACGCTGGCGGAAAAACTAAGTGGCACTCCGAGATCTTGGGGGATCGGAGATTTATTTAACACTGGCAGGCTCAGAGGAGACCATTTCTCCAAAGATCTGAGCCCCAAATGCAAGCAAGAAGGGTAATTTATACTTGTCAGCCTCCATATTTGTGGAAGGGTTTTCGTGCACTTGGCAAACAGGGCTAGAAGAACCCGGAAGAGGGGTTTCTAAGCCAGAGACCAGAGCTTGTTTTAGTCCCATCAGCCATCTTATGGTGTAAAACTTTATTCATTTTCTCAACAATTCCACAAATACTTATTGACTGCCCAGTATGAGCAAGACTGGGAGCGAGGCTCTGTGGGTGATCAAAACATAAATCTAGTGAGAAGGCTAAAAATTTTCCCATGATAACCTACAGAAGGTATTGGCCAAACATATCTACTGTAGTCATGCCTAAATGGAGAGAAAAAGGTTGTAAGATTTCATTTTCCTTTGCTTGGTCACTAATGTCTTCACTTCCAATCTTAGTTTAAGTTAAAAACCTGCATTTGCAACTTGAGAAGTTCACTGCTGTTGATCTTTCTAGTCAGCCATGAATGGCCTCGGTGGAAGCTCAACTTATAAAATACTTAAATATGAATGTTTGAATTCCAGAAACCTAACTCCATGAACAAATCCACTGGGAACAAAATGCCTTTTAGCAGAAGGAAGCTAGAAGACATGTGGTTAAGCTATGGAGAGCATATGGAGAGTAGAGGTCAAGGGGATGGGGTGGGGAGAGTGCCTGCATTCTGTGCTCCTGTCCTACATGTCTACTCTAGAGACATTTCTGACAACAGAATTTATAAATCCTTTGGCTGTACAAACCTTAGTATAACATGTTTTACATCTATGGTGATGCTTTTGTTAATAATTTCTCTACTGTGGTTTCCTCTGGGGCAGGACCCAAATTTTATTCTTTATAGATTCTGCAAGTACCTGGCTCATGTTAGACAGAATTATTGTTTGACTATCACTATGTCGTCCACACTCTCATAATTCTCACTGTAGTGTTGGTCCTTTTTCTTAGAACAAACTCCTTCCTGGGTGCCTGGGTGACTCAGTCAGTTGAACATCCGACTCTTGATTTCTGCCCAGATCATGATCCCAGGATCTTGGCATCAAGCCTCATGTTGGGCTCCATGCTGAGTGTGGAGCCTGCTTAAGATTCTCTCTCTCTCTTTCTCTCCCCCTACCCTGCCTCTCCCCCAACTTGCGTGTGCTCCCTCTCTCTCTCTCAAATTAAAAAAAAATTTTTTAAGAGCAATCTTCTTCTTCTCTAGTCCCTGCTCCTCCTCTATACCTATCCCACTCCTAGCTCCTACCCTTTCTGCAACTAGAAAACTTGTACACACCCTTGAAGTCTGAGCTGAGATATAGCTGTCTCTGGAATCCTTTTCCCACCATGCATGGCCTCCAGAATCAATCACTGGTCCTCTCTGTGAGCTTTCAGGTCATTCTCTAATACCTCTGCAACAGTATTTAGCACACTGTGTTGATTGTCTGTGTCTGCTAATACCAAGAGAAGCCCCATAAGTGCAGAGGCCATGTCTGGTTCACTACTGAATGCCCAGCACATAACGGTCATTCCATAATATTTCTTGAATAAATGAGTGAATGAACATATCTGTTAGAATGCATCCTTTCCGGGGCGCCTGGGTGGCTCAGTCGGTTAAGCGTCCGACTTCAGCCCGGGTCACGATCTCGCGGTCCGTGAGTTCGAGCCCCGCATCGGGCTCTGGGCTGATGGCTCAGAGCCTGGATCCTGCTTCCGATTCTGTGTCTCCCTCTCTCTCTGCCCCTCCCCCGTTCATGCTCTGTCTCTCTCTGTCTCAAAAATAAACAAACAAAAAAAAAAGAATGCATCCTTTCCATTAACTAGATGAAATGTCTTACTAATTTAGCATATGTTGTAGAAAATTAGTGAGATTTCCATTACCTGTTCTTACACCTACTACTCTTCCCTCTATCCTACCTGAAAACAGGTCCCAAGAAAATTCACTGCTTTATCTAGCCAGTCCCTAGACATTCACACACATGGTCACATTCTAAACACAGGCAATTAACTCTAAATTATACCCAAATAAAAATAAAAATGCATAAACATCATATGTAGGCCAAAGCTTGGGGCATCATAATAAATCAAAATATAGGGAGGAATTTCTAGTGGGTGAAGCACTTCCCTTCTAAGAGGTGGGGATACATTCATAAGAACTTATGTACCTAGCAGACAAGGAGGATTTCTCATCAGAGAGGCTGCAAACGGTTGTGAAACTTGGCGGAGTACTGCTTACATAGACTAAGTCATGAATAGCACCCTCTAGAGGGGTGCCACAAAGCAGTTGTGATAAAGCTCTAGCCTTGGTGAGTGACTATGGGAAAAATCCACGCTGTTTTTTGCAGCGCAGGAAGTAACTGATTTTATCCTCTTCTGGGGAGAATGGGCGGTAGAAAGAAAGGTAACTATTGGCCATTCCTTTCCATCGTCTTTCTAACAACTCTCCTCGTTTAAGAGGACTGGGGAAAGCCAAGCTGCTAGAGTGCAGGTGCCACACACAGAGGAGACACTAATTACATTTGAGTTGGTTGATGGATGTACCACAAAATATACATTTAGAGCAAAATGCAGAGGATGATGTAATGGTAGCCAAAGTTCTCAACTTACTCTGACATACTAGTCCTTCTTTTCCTCTTCTCTCACACTTAATTTTAAAATGTTCAGAAAGTATAGTGCAATTAAATTTCTAGTAAGTAGACTATGTAACTTAATCATGAATTGGAAGAATTTGTGATATTAAAAGGAAATATTGTATGAAAACTGATTTTCAAGAACCAATTAATAATGATTCCCTTAATATTGTAATCTACTTTGACATTTTATTTGACCTTGGCACATAACCGGTATCTGATAAATAAAAAGGTGAGGAAGGATATTTCATCATTCCTCCTTTGAAAAGATGATGAGTTTGTGTCTCTTGACAGTGTTGAATAGAGAAAATAAAATAATTGAAATTTTTGCATCCATATAATTATAATTTTTCTGAATCTTGATAATTATGGTCACTGAGGTATCTTCTTATATATTTTTTATTTGATACCTGTTTTTTTTTCTGCTTTTCCTTATCATCCATCCCCTATTTTGGAAACATTTTATAGATATTTTTTAATTTAATTTTTTTCAATTTACATCCAAATTAATTAGCATATAGTGCAACAATGGTTTCAGGAGTAGGTTCCTTAATGCCCCTTACCCATTTAGCCCATCCCCCCCCCACAACCCCTCCAGTAACCCTCAGTTTGTTCTCCATATTTATGAGTCTCTTCTGTTTTGTCCCCCTCCCTGTTTTTATATTATTTTTGTTTCCCTTCCCTATGTTCATCTGTCTTGTCTCTTAAAGTCCTCATATGAGTGAAGTCATATGATTTTTGTCTTTCTCTGACTAATTTCACTTAGCATAATGCCCTCCAGTTCCATCCACATAGTTGCAAATGGCAAGATTTCATTCTTTTTGATTGCCGAGTAATACTCCATTGTATATATATACCACATCTTCTTTATCCATTCATCCATCGATGGACATTTGGGCTCTTTCCTTACTTTGGCTATTGTTGATAGTGCTGCTAGAAACATTGGGTTGCATGTGTCCCTTTGAAACAGCACACCTGTATCCCTTGGATAAATACCTAGTAGTGCAATTGCTGGGTTGTGGTTTAGTTCTATTTTTAGTTTTTTTGAGGAACCTCCATACTGTTTTACAGAGTGGCTGCACTAGCTTGCATTCCCAACATTTTATAGATTTTTAAATCCAACTTTTAATACCAGCTTTGAGAACTTACAGCTTCTTGCCACAACATAAAAAAAAAAGGAAGATACTTTGTGAAAAATAACTGTGCTATGTAAGATATTGTTAGTCTAAAAAATTTCAATACAAAATTACAAAAATTGTTGAAATTTTGTCTCTTATATGTTTTGAATTGACCTTTTTCAGGCATATCTTTACCACAAACTTTTGTCAGCTGAAAACATCTTATGCAAGTTGGTACTCTTTAGCAGTATAAAAAATGTGTTTTTCTTGAAATTTTGGGAAGATAGAAATAGAAACAGTGTAGTTTTCTAGTCTTTTGAAACATCCCTATAAGAATAGAGAAACTAGGACAGAAAAACGTAAAACTCACAGACAATATCTATAACAAAACCAGGTGACAAGGTTTCCCACGAAACCTTGAAACAAGTGAATGAGGACAAACTAATGACCGTTACAAGAGCCACATAGTATTAGCCTCTAGGTTAGAGGACGTAAGGGGACATTGATAAACCTAAGAAGAGGAGAAGACTCCAATCTCCAAAGCCTCCAATTCACTGAGAAGCAGAATGGGCCAATACAAGAACAGCTGAAATTGTGAGGGCTTTTTGCCATCCAAATCTCTGAGAATCACAAGGATCCCCCTACAATAAGGTCTGAAGGACTTGACTAATACAGTCAAGGCTCTATAAATCCTGGAGGTACTATCTGAAGCCCCCTTGGGTAAATTAGGAGAAACTGCTGGGAAGAGACTCTAATACCCAGAGCAGATGAGTAGAGGTAAAGTTTCAGATAGAGGAGAAGAGATCTCAGAAAGTATGAGGTCATAATTTTGAATGCTTCATGAAAATAATCAGAAAGTCAAGAGACATGAAACTAAAAGATATCCTGACCCATCGTTCTGTCAAAAAGGTTAAGAAAACCAACTTTGCTTAAAAATAAATAGCAACAGACAGGTGTCTCCATTAATTGCAATACAAAATGATTATAAGAGCACAGAAAATTAGCATGTCAGGAGGGTGTGCCCACAAAACAGATGAAAGCATTACATAATCTGCAGAATATTGAAATTAATATTACTTAATACTAAAATTAAGAACATCATAAAGGAGAGAGAAAATATGTCAAAAGTAAAAAAAACAAAAACGAAAAAACAAAAAAAGACCTCATAGTGCATGTAACTGCACACCCCAAAGAAGAAAACCAAAGCAATGAAAGCAATGGAAGAAAACAGATATGGGTACAAAGCATTCTAATTCAGGAAAACATTCCTGAAAGCAAAATGAAAAAGACTTAAGTTAAAAGAAAGATTCCTTGAAAAAAAAAAAAAATGAAAAGAAAGATTCTTTGTCCATATCCATGCAAAAAGAGCAAGTCGTGTATTTGGAATAGAAAGCCAGATGGAGAGAGAGGAGGGGGCAGAAGGAGGGGTGAAGAATGAGGAGCTACATGTAAAAAGAGAATAAGAGACGCATGTAACCAGTCAAACTGTGTGGACCTTATTTGGATGCTGATTCAAACAAACAATTTTTAACATGTCCAAGACAATTGGATATTTGAAACACTGCGGTTTTGAAAATATTAAGGAATTGTAATTTATAGGTATGATAATGGCATTGTAGTTATGAGTTTTAAAAGATCCTTTTTTTTTAGAGAAAACTCCTTATTTATAATGAAATTATGTGATGTCTGATACTTCAAAATTAAAAAAAGAATGGAAAATAATTGATTGGATAAATAAAACAGCATTGGCCATGAATTAATAATTATTGAAGCTGTGTAGCAATTACACAGGATGATTCATGGTATGTTGCCTAGTTGGTATATGTTTAACACAATTCTCAATACAAAGTTTAAAAAGAATTTTTTTTGTCCTCAAATAGGATGGACAGTTCAAGCCAAGGCAAGATAAATGTTTTTCATTTTCTTAAACCCAAAATTTCTAGAGTATCAGCTTATGGAAATATTTCCCCTGGTATTATGCTAGCCTGTTGGGGCTGTTTAGATGTATCTTCCTTAACATTAACTTAATTAAACTGTTTTCACATCTACTCCACTGAATGCATATGTCTGAGAAGCATTTCATGGTTATTAGTATTATTTTTTTTTTTTTAGGATTGTGGAAAAGGGATATTATAGTGAACGAGATGCTGCAGATGCTGTTAAACAAATACTGGAGGCAGTTGCTGTAAGTATGAAGTGACAGCAGTAGTGTAACTTTTGGTAAACTTTTCTTCTTACAGAATCATCAGTTAACTAGTGTACATCTGTGACCAGCCGTAACATCCACAACAAAACAGTATGCAATACTTTGTAGAATATATGTTGATAAATGTATATTTTCTATTGATTACTCCCTGAGAGATGCAATCCTCCTGTATAATACCATAAGTTTGTTAAAATAATTTCCATTATTATGAAATCCAATCAGACTTTGGTGCTGGTGCCTATACTTGTTCTCTTCTCTTTCTTTCCATTTCTTGAGTTTGTTTCCTTATTGTTTTTGTTATTTGGCAGGGAAGTGGAGGAAGGTTGAATGTGACAAATATAGATCTTGGAGCATAGAGATTATTGATTTTTCTTTCAAGACAAGTAATAAGTCTATTAAAGTTAAAAATACTGACAATTGTATTTTTTAAGGAAAAATATAAGTTAATGTTTCTAACTAGAATAAAGTTTTGAAAGTTGATGATAGAAACATGCATACACATTTACAGAAATATGTAATTTTGAGAAGCTTGTTTGGATTGAATTAATAAGGAAACATTTGCCTAGATGAAACAGACTCCACTGATGAAATTTTTCCCATATGTTTAATGGTGTCTGATATGTGCTGGAACACTTTGGTGATTATTCATTTATTGAATATAAAGTCAGAACAAATTACTCTCTGAACAAACAGGATGAAGCCCAAGCGGAGATATTTATCAGCATTAAAGAGACAAATCTATAAAATATACTCAGAATTAAGATATATTCTATTGTGTGGAGTCAATTATCTAACTAAAATCATCATTCAGTATCTTGAGAAATCAACCACAGTGACAAGATCACATGTCCTGTGAATTTTACCCCAACCAAAACAGAAAGGAGGGAAGGAGGGAAGGGAGCCAAGGAGGGAGAGAAGAAGGAAAGCAAGTAGGAAGGACTCTGATACCTAACTAGCTTGTCTATCATTGATGAAAAGGAAAAACAGTCTTCAGAGTCTCCACAGGACTCCTAGAGATAGCAGATCTATGGTCTGACCAAATCCATGATTGAGTTATCAACACCAAGTTCAATTGGATATATAGCCCAGTCTTTCCAAATTATTCCTTCCTATACAAGTGTTTTGGTCTTTTTGCTATGGTAGGGTATGAAAAGTTTGAAGGTGGAGAGGATGCCCTGGAATTTTACTCTAAATATACAGTGCAGTTCCTGATTATATGAATATTTTATTTCAAATTCATCCTCTTACCATACCCAAAATAACCCCTCCACTCCAGAGTTTTCATCACAAGCAGTGTAGTTACCATCCCTGGTTTCTTAAGCTTGCCAGCTTGGGAATGATTTTTAACTCTTCCATTACCTTCTCTCCTCATAGCCACCTTTCCAACTTCAGTGGGGTCTTCCTTCTACTGCCCCTGAACCTAATCCTGTTCCCTACCATGCGATGACTGCTCCTGAGTGCTTTATTAAACAAACAAGCAAACAAACAACCACTTCTAGTTACTTCCAGTTCCTGTCATTAAATATATAAGTCTAAAATTCTCTTTTTCAGTCCCTGTTTTCGTCTTGTCACTTCTGAGTTCAATAATGGCAGTCATTTGTAATTTGAATTTTTAAATTTTTTATTTTTTTTTTAATTTAATTAATTTTTAAATTTCCATTTATTTTTGAGAGAGAGAGTGCGAGTGAGCAGGGGAGGGGCAGAGAGGGAGATGCAGAATCCGAAGCAGACTCCAGGCTCTGAGCTGTCAGCACAGAGCCTGACATGGTGTTTGAACTCATGAACCACAAGATCATGACCTGAGCTGAAGTCAGATGCTCAACCTACTGAGCCACTCGGGCGTCCTTATGCCTTTCTTAAATACCCATTTAAAAACTTCGTTTCTCATTACTATATACGATAGGTTATCTATTTAAATAAACATGCTGGCAGTGGCTCACTGTCAATTTATCCAAATCACGCAGGCAGCTGGTATAGCAGTTAAGAGGACTTAGGGAGTCAGAGCTTGGTTCAATTTCTAGATATGTGAGCTTGGGCCCTATCACTAAATGAGCCTCAGTTTCCTCATGTAAAATAGGCATAATATTTAACCTAACAGAGTAGTAGAAAAGACTAAATAAGCTGATAGCAATGTTCAAAAGAGAGGGAAAAGGGCAAGCAACTTCAGACTCAGTATATTCGTATAAAGATGTATTAGATGTTGAAACTCTATACGTACATCCCTACTCCCCAGCTAAGTACTAAAATCAAAAACAATTGACAATAGTCAGTGCTCAATAAATATTTACCAACTAAATAACTGAAAATGCATCAAAATAGAAATAGTCACTATTCTGTGTTTTGTCTTTCTAGATGCTGATACATTTAGTGAAACATGCTTACTTTCATTTTTCTGCTCATTTCATATGAAAGAAAGCTTTCTTTATAACTTGCTTTCATTCATGAGATTCTTTTCTGCTCCCTTACTATCATTTAATTCTTTTCCCGTCATTCAAAACACACCTTCTTCAATATGTTCTTTCTGGCTGCTTCCATCCATTTAGGTCAGCGCTTGATTCTTTTGGTTTATCACAGTGGGCATGCTTCAATTTAGTGATACTCAGGTAGCTGACTGAGAGAACTCTGTCCTTATTCAGCGAATGAGAAATGAATGCTTTCATCATCAGACTTTTTCCACCTATTGGAGTTACACCAATTAAGGAATAAAAGGGCCCCCAACAGGGAGGGATGCCCCAGATAGGGGTACCTCACATAGAAAAGAGGGCCTAGACTTCAACTCTATTCCAGATCTTGCAAGATGGATTGATTAGTCTACTACTAATTGTCAATTTAAAGCAAACAAACAAAAAACTTGTTATTCTATCTACTCAGAAAGCTCCAGTTTGAGAAGTTACCGAGCAAAGGGGGGGGAGGGGGGACAAAAAGAGAAAGAGGCACGCTGAGAAATAGACTCTTAACTCCAGAGAACAAACTGATGGTTACCGGAGGGGACGTTTGTGGGGAGATGGGTTAAATAGGTGTTGGGGATTAAGGAATGCACTTGTTGTGATGAGCCCCAGATGATGTATGGAACTATTGAACCACTATACTGTATACCTGAAACTAGTATGACACTGTATGTTAACTAACTGGAGTTTAAATAAAAACTTACATAATAAAAAAAAAGTACTAAATAAATAAATAAGACCAAAAAAAAAAAAAAAAGTAGATTGCCACATTCAAGTCACTCTTTGAAAGAAGTTTTACAAAACTTTTCTCTGATTGCTACAACTAAAGATTAACTTAGAGAAAAAAATAATAATTTTCCTAAATGTTTCCACAGGTAGAATAAGCAAGCAATTTAAAACTTGTGGGAAGTGGCTGACATTTATGAAATAGTTTATTGTCAACTACATAGCTATAGATAGCTATAAAAATAGGACAGTTGGGAACTCAAAGTAATCAGTGATACATCTCACATTTCCTCTGGATCACACACTTAGAAGACTATATCTAGGCTGGCTTTTGAAAGCACAGAAGCAGAAAGCTTGAAGATTGAAAAGTTCTTGGGAAATATGTTGTGTGGATAATTATACCTCTTAGGTAACAAATCTCACAATCCTTCCCTTCCTCCCCACTTCATCCCAATTCTTGCCCCAAATATTTCACAGTATTTGTCTGACTGTAATCTTGCTCCTTCTGCTTTTTAGCTTTAAATAGAATTTATGAAAGTTTTTAAAGTGAATGTGAAAGATGTTTCCCTCTTTGAGTTTGAATTCATCCAGTTAGTCTTTGAGGGCAGACAGATCATTAAGCCTTCTTGAGTATTCTATCTTCCCGAAATGAATTCCAGGTAGTCCCAAATTAGATGGTCTAGGTCAATCTGGACAGTTTGGAAGGGTCATCACTTCCTCATATGTCAGAAAGCACAATGCCAAGTCTTAAAGCCCTCCTTTTCCATTTACTTACAAAGATAATCAGGGAATAGTCCAACACCTCTGATGTCTCTTACTGTTGCCACCATCTCCAGTCCTTTTCTTGTTCTCCCTGATATCCTACTGTTCTTCTATTTCCAAAAAGAATTACTGTCTCCTTTTTGCCCCACTCCTGATGCCACTTTCCATCTTTTTTCTAGCCACAACTCTCTTAGGTATGTCTTAGTTTCAAAGCCATGACTTGAGCACCTGGAGAAACTTGTACATATAGAGTATATATTGAATTTAATAAAATAGAAGGAAATGGTTGAGGAACTTAAACATGTCTGCTGCCCTAGTACATAGAGTTGGGGTTAGAATTATTTTGAAGATTGTGATAATAGGGGTAAAGAGTTACAAACAAAAGCATCTAACCTTTTAAAGTTGTGGAAACCAAAATGGTATCTGAACATTGAAGTAAAACAGGAAGTGGACGTGAAAAAGATGAAATATTCCAGGCTTCTTGTGGTAAAAATTTTTAAAACCTATAACCTCCCCTAAAAAAGGACAGATTTTTAGGGGTTGATTGTGCACACATCCCTGCCTGGAAGGATTATCAACGCAAAGAGGATTTCAAAAAATGACATCTAGTTAATTGTTCTTCTCAGGATTGAGATGAGTGTGTTCACTATTGCAAAAGCTGGTTGAAGTGTCATGGACATGATGTGACTGAGTAGATGTGGTCTGATTCTTGTTTGATGACCTCAGATTGTAGTCATTACAGATTTATTCATAGCTATTCTGTCAGGTTTCTGCTGATTAGGGCACAAGATTGACAGATTCATTGACTTTGGAGCAGGAGAACTGGCTAATCTTAAGTAAGGGTGGGAAATATTGTCTAGTTAATGATGGTGGTATCCAAAAACACAAAAAGGAAATAATGTAACAAAGAAGAATACTCACAGTGTCCTTATGAGGTCAGCAAAGGCATGGATTGTGTCTGTCTCTATACATGACCTATTAAGATTAATGTGAATAAAAAGAGAGAGAGAAATAGGGGAATTCAGGCTATAAGGGAATATAGTTTTAAGAAAGGTAACAAGTTTTAATTATGTTTAGAAATGCTTATTCCAAGCAGGTTTGTATAGACCATGAGACGAAGGATATTACCATATCATCACAATACTTTTTGATTTTAAACAACCTTACTCTAATTGGTAATTTGGCCTATTTTCCATTCCTGTGACACTGGAGTGCGCATATATGTATTCTGTTCCTCTGATACTGAATGCTCTGAAAAGCTAAAATTCAGAAAAAGCTGAGCAAAGAATTCTACCACCCACAACGGGGTCTCTAGGAGGACAAGGTCTTCTTTACACCGATATAATTTATGTGCGACAGCCTCTACCTATGGGCTACCAGGGTAGGACTCTCGGCTGGAAAGATTCCTTTGACAGTGATCTCCTTTTAAGAAAGAATGATTGTGTGGGAAATATCAAAGTGTTGTGGTTTGAAGGTGAACAGTGATCTTTTCTTTGTAAGCGTGCTTCTCTCCAAGGATGGTAGAGTGACTAAGGTTAGATTCTACTTAACTATTTACATGTTCTTCCATTGTTTGTTTATTGGAAGATGGGGACAGGACCATGAAATTTATTTCCTTCCTCTCTGGTAATAGTTCTCTGCCAAAAACTGAAGAATTCCCTGTCTTGAGAGAATGAAGTCCTATTTTGTGTTGCATGTGTATCTACAACTTCTAAAGTCTTTGACCCATAAAAATGAATTTTTATTTTGGGAATGGCCAATTCAGATGTAGTGTTAAAAACATGAACAATTCTCTCAAATAGTCAGGTAGAATATTTTTTCATTTCTAGAAGGAGAGCATTCAAGCAATGTTATAATATTCTGTTAATGTCACTCTTTGAACATGGAATTTTTATTTTCTTATCATTAAATAATTCAGGAACAAATTTTGCAAACGTTTTACAAAATATTTTTATCTGCTTAATAAATGAGAAATATGTGATTCAATGAAGATGTCAAATTAACATACAGGCATAGGCCTAGATCACGGCCTATGCACGTTATACCAGTCATGGAAACAGAAAGGTTAACTTGGTTTTCTTATTTTAATCACTGTCTTCCATCCCATCTCAAGGGTTTAGCTCCTGAATGAGGAATGCTCACAAATGTCCAGTTTACTCACTTTGACTGAGATGTAGAATTTCTCAGTGAGGACAGTGGGAACACTAGTTTCATTTGGGCAAGGCAGCTGTTTGTAAGTGGTTGGCATCCCTGGCTGTCTTAACCTATTCTGATTGCTGTCACAGAATACCGTAGGCTGGCTTAAACAATGAACATTTATTTCTCACAGTTCTGGAGGCTGGGAGCTCCAGACCAGATGCCAGCGTGGTCGGATTTTTGGTGAGGGCCGTGTTCCTGATTTACAGACTGATGCCTTCTTTCCACATCCTCACATGGTGAAGTGAGTGAGCTCTGGTTCCTTCATTTTCTTATACAGGCGCTAATCCCTTCATGGGACTCCACCCTCAAGACCTGAGATCTAATTAACCTCCCACGGCTTCACCTCCAAATACCATCACACTAAGGACTAGGACTTCAACATTTGAATTCTTGGGGACACAAACATTCATCCACAGTATTAGCTTCAATACACTGAATGCCAGGTAGAGACCCAGATGTTGTGACCACAGACAAGAAAAAGAGTTTCACACAATTTCCAATGCATCTAAGTGGAACCTTCTCCTTATTCTGTTTGTTCTCTCTCTCTCTGTCTCTCTCTGTCTCTCTGTCTCTTTCAACCTCTCTCCCTTCCTCCTTTCTTCTCTTCTTACCTCTCTTTACCTTACAAATTCCAGAGAAACAGTACCATCCGAAGATTCAAATGTAAACAACATTTGCAATGCTAGACACCCTAACAATTCCTATTAACTTTTTGGCCTACTTTAAAGAAAATTTTCAGTACCATTATGGATTTCAAAATGTTTTTTTGACCTCGGGCAAGAATATATTCCTCATTCCAATGTCCCACTTTATCATTCTACCTTTTGTAAATGTAACTTAAGGCCCCTCTGTGCTATATCCTGTTTATTTTTAGCTCATAAAAGAAGCATTGGATAAATCTCCTGTATTTAACATGCTGTATATTTAATATTAATCTTCCACAATTCCCAAACCTTGGGATTTCTCCACATTATTTTGCTTAAAGTTTACAGGGCCTGATTTGCCAATTTTTTTTTTTCAAGGAAATACCGTCCTATTTATTTTCAATCTGTAAAATTTACCTGGAATGTGAGGGCTCTGCCTACTATGTTATAAACAGTTGGTGGATTAAATAAAAAACTACTTACCTATGTAGTACACCCTTAAAAATAGTCAAAACTCAGATTTTACTAATAGGACATCCAAGTCGTTTAAAAAATATATAGGGGTGCCAGGGTGGCTCAGTCAGTTGAGCGTCCAACTTGGGCTTAGGTCATAATCTCATGGCTCGTGAGTTCAAACCCAGTCGGGCTCTGTGCTGACAGCGCAGAGCCTGGAACCTGCTTTGGATTATGTGTCTTCCTCTGTCTCTGCCCCTCCCCTTCTTGCTGTCTCTCTCAAAAATAAACAAACATTAAAAATTTTTTTAAGGGGCGCCTGGTGGCTCAGTCGGTTAGGCGGCCGACTTCGGCTCAGGTCATGATCTCGCGGTCCGTTGAGTTCGAGCCCCACGTCGGGCTCTGTGCTGACAGCTCAGAGCCCGGAGCCTGTTTCAGATTCTGTGTCTCCCTCTCTCTCTCTGACCCTCCCCCGTTCATGCTCTGTCTCTCTCTGTCTCAAAAATAAATAAACGTTAAAAAAATTTTTTTTTAATTTTTTTTAAATAAAAGGTATATGTAAGTTGCATAATTGTATTGGCAATGTCCACCAGGAAAATGAATAGTTTACACACATAACTTGGGATGCAGACAAGGATTGGTCACATTTAACTGTCTTTTGTTTTCTTTATGGGGCAGTTTATACTGAACTGAAAGTATAACAAGACTTTCAGTTCTAAATTTGACCTACATATTGGAGATTATTGCCTTGTCCTTTCTGTGGTCATCGGTTTTCCTCAAAAAAATTTCCTCAAAAAATTTACTTTTTGTTATTTAAAAGACTGCTTGAATCTTTGGGATCCTTCATGATTTAGAAGAGAAAAACAGGGGCATGGGGTGGCTCAGTCATTTAAGTGTCTGACTCCTGATTTTGGCTCAGGTCATGATCTCACAACTCATGAGATCAAGCCTCGTATCAGGCTCTGTGCTGAGAGTGAAGAGCCTGCTTGGGACTCTCCCCGCACCCCCCCCCCCACCCCCGACTTGCTTGTGTGTGTGCGCTCACGCACACTCTCAAAATAAATTTTTAAAAAAGAGAGAGAAAAACATACATCATATCATAGCATTTCCCCACTTAACCCTCCACTGTCTCCCCATCACACTCACCCTTCTATGTGTGACCCTTAAAGTCCTGCCTGGAAAGTCTCCTCGCGGACCTTATGATTCTCTCTCCATGTGCCTTCATTCATGGCACTTAAGTGACCTTTTATTCCTCCAATATGAGAAATTCTAGTCCTTGGAACTTTGAATTCTTGTTTGAAACTAGAATATAAATTCCCTGAGGGTTTGGACCCCATTGTACTATGTCCAATGTCTGGAATATTTCCGGATACATATTGGGTATTCTTTAAATATTTGTTGGATGATTTGACTGGCCAAAGATTCTTCATTACTTTATTCATTAATTCATTGATACATTCACTCACCACCTAAACAAACTACAAGTATTTATTGAGCATATACTTAGTCCCTACTGCTGTGGAGTCATGAAGAGACATGTGGCATGTATGTGCCAGGAGTTTATGTTCTTTAGTTCATCACTTGCTAAATACAGAATACTCAGTATGTTAATTTTCTATTACTGACTAACTGCCACAAATTTAACAGCTTAAAACAACTCATTATCTCACAGGTCTGTAGGTGTGAAGTCCAGTGGGCTCTACTGGGTTCTCTGCCTAGAGTCTCACAGGGTGGAAACCAAAGTGTTGGTCAGATGGGCTCGTATCTGTAGGCTCTAGGAAGAATCTGCTTCCTTGCTCAATTCAGGTTGTTGGCTAAATTCACTCTCATGTGGTTGTATGACTGATGTCCCTGTTTCCTTATTTCTTATCAGCCAGGGACTCTCAAAAGCTGCCTGCATTTCTTGGCACATGCCTCCCTCCATCTTCAAAGCCAACTAGAGAGCTTCAACTCCCTGTTTTTCTTTTCTGTTCCCAGCCAGAGAAATTCTCTGCTTTTCAAGGGCACATGAGATTTGATTAGGCCTACCTGAATAATCTCCCTTTTGTCATTTAATTTAATATAATCATGGAAATGCTACCTCATCATAGGCATAGATTCCACCCACATTCACAGTGGAGGGCACTTAATATGGGGGCTAAGTCCATAGAGTGGTCATTCTTAGCATTCTGCCTATTCCACCCAGACCAACCTACTCTTAATAATCAGTGTGTGATGCATGAGGTTTTTAACATAATGCATTTAACCTAATCAACTCCAAACATGGTTTCTGTAGGAAAGTAAATTAGGAGCCCAAAGGCTGACCCAGACACAAGGATAAATTCGAATGTCATTGGTTTTCAGGCCTTTCGGAGACTCATTCACTGGCAAGTGTTTTGGTTTGTTTGTTTTCTAATGTGTAGCACTTATTCTGTGTTCTCATGCTCTTCCTTTTATTCTTTTCTCCTGTTGTTTTCTCCAGTTTTTTATGTTAGGAAATCAATTCTGCTACTTCAAAGCATTAACCACAACAAGTATTTTCAAAGGTCTTCAAAACTATTTGCTGTATCTTAGAAAACAAGCTCAAACACAGATCAGCGATCAAAAAGAAAGAATGACGGCTGAGGCTGAGGCTGAGACTATGTGGCATCTTGGGACACCAAAATATAAATATACAATATACTCTGATACATTTCTTTTTTCGTGGTACTCTCTTTTATTTCGCTTCCCTTAATAATATGTCTTAGAAATCTTTCCATTTATATATTAGTTTGCTATTGCTGCATCACAAATTAAGACAAACTTAAGCATAACACAACACCCATATATCACCTCATAGTTCTGGTAGGACAGAAGTTGGGTGTGACATGACTAGATTCTCTCCATTCCAAAATCAAGGTGTCAGCAGAGCTGTGTTTCTTTCTGGAGGCTCTGTGGAAGAATTTGCTTCCAGGCTCATTCGGTTTGTTGCTCATTCAGAATTCCTTGTGGTTGCCTTGACACTTACCTTCTTTGTCTTCAAGCCTGCAGTGGTGATCACATTCTTCTCATGCTTTGAAATCTTAGACTTACTTTTCTGCCTTCCTCTTCTGCTTTTAAAGGCTCATGCAGTTATGTTGGGCCCATCTGGATAATGCAGAATAATCTCTATATTTTAAGGCCAAAGTGATGAGTAACCCTAACTACATTTGCAAAGTTCTTTTTGCCATGTTATGTAGCAAGTTCATAGTCCTGTGGGATTAGAGCATAGGGTCTTCTTAGGGGTCATAATTCTGTCTACTACATTTTAGTGCATATGGATCTTTTTCACTCTTTTCATTGCTACAGGGTAATTTATTTCATACTGTGGTTTCTATAATGTATTTATCCAGGTTCTAGATAGTTACTTAACATTTTTCCAGTTTAAAAAATTATAAATAGTATTATCATGAATATCCTTGCAAGCATATTGACACACAAGTAAAAATATTTCTTTAAGATACATTCTAAGAAGTGGCTTCTATGAGACAAAAAAATATATTAATTTGGGGCACCTGGGTGGCTCGGTTGGTTGAGCGTCTGACTTCAGCTCAAGTCATGATCTCACCGTTGTGAGTTCAAGCCCCACATCCGGCTCTGTGCTGACAGCTCAGAGCCTGGAGCCTGCTTCAGATTCTGTGTCTCCCTCTCTCTGACCCCCCACCACTTGAGCTCTGTCTCTCTCTCTCACCCTCTCTCAAAAATTAATTAACATTAAAAAAAATTATTTTATACATTTTATAGTTGCTGCTAAATTGCAAGGCTTTACCAATCTGCAATCCTGCCAGTGGTATGAGTCTGCCTCTTTACCAACATATGCATCTAACCAATCCTGGATAACATCAGTCTTTTTTTTTTGGAGGGGGGGAGTAATATATGTGGTAAAAATAATTCATTATTTTGATGTACTTTTTCTAATTATAATACTAAAATGTCATGAATATTTCCTGGGTTTACAGGACATTTTCAATCCTCTGTGAGTGGGTCATCATATTCTTTACCTTTTCCCCCTCTCCTCTCACAACCACCAGTTTGCTTTCTGTATTTATGATTCTGTTTGTTTGTTTTATTATATATATATATATAATATATATATATATTATATACATATATATACACACACACATATATATATGTGTGTATATATACACACACAATATATATAATGTATACACACACACACACACACACACACACACACACACACACATATATATTACATCTTCCTTATCCATCCATCTATGGATGGACACTTAGGTTGCTTCTATATCTTGGTGTGAGTTTAGTAAGCTTATGTGTGCATTTATATTTTTAGTTCTTCTGGTGGATTACTTTTCTAACTTTAAACAATATCCTTCAACTTCTATTTTATGTTTCATTAAACTTAAGCAGTATATATCATCTTTCCACTGAGAAAAAATAAGGAAAGTAACATACATACGATTCCTTTTATTTATCTCCACCTTCAGATTCTCTCTTGTCATGTCTCTGTTTTACATTGGTAAGGGTTATATCATTTATATTTACATATCTTATGTATTTGTTTGGGTTCAACATTTAAATGGTCTTGATGCTCATCACTAGCCCTTTATCACATTTTTTTCTCTTTAACTTATTACGTGGCTGAATTGTATTCATTCAAGTAGTTGAGTTTTTGTCTCTCTTTGTGTCTTTTTGATTTTTCTGTTTGCAGAAGGACAGAAGGACGTAGCAGCAATATATCCCCTGAATTCTTTCATGACTTTTATGTCCACTTTATACTTGGAGGACATATTGTAATATTTGCAGGACACCTGGCTCTCACCTCAGCAATCTATATGCATTCCTCTGTGGTCTCCATGCACTGAAAGCTGCCTTGCAAAAATCTGACACCACCTTGATATTTCCCTTCGTAGAGATGGTCTGCTTTCTTCTGCCTACAGGTCTAAGAATCCTTTCTTCATCCTTGAAAGTCAATAACTTAAGCAGTTGTGTGTCAGTTTCCCCAGCTCTTTTCCTATGAGGAAAACAGCACTAGCATTTCCCCCCATCTTACAGTTGTGCACCAAACCACAGCTCAGAACAGCTGTACAAACAGTGGAACCAAAGTTGTTACAACTCCCAGCCTAGTCTAGGCCTGACCACATTGCCTGGCATTTGTACAAGTCTTCTTTATTGGCCTTTGGGATTCTGGGTCTTTTAAGTTTCAATTTGCACAAAAAGTCTAATTTAAGCAATCTTGTGGGCTTTTGATAATTTCCTATACTTATCTCTTTAAGTCAAAGCAGATGGAACATTTGAGCTATTTTGGTTTCTGTAACTCTCTGGCCCATTTCTTATGGAACTTCTGAACCCTTATCTAAGGTTCTTCCTCCCCCTTCATTCACCTATAAGAAATTCTGAAGCTAAATACATGTCTTTGTTTTCATTTTTTCTTTTTCTGAGAGACAGAAGTTCAGAATTTCAGCAAATCTACTTCCTTCCCTGTGCTCTGTGCATTTTCTACCACTGCTGTATAGTGGTAGCTACCCTGTATTCTGCTTTGTTGTACATGGGCCCTGTCTCCTGAAAGAGGCAGATTATCTCTAAGCTAGGAATAATGATTTATTCTCCTGTATCTGTCATCCTTTTCCTCTGCTTTCTCCCCTCCTTACAAGCACACAAACAACACCTTATACCCCAGTGTACTCATAGCAAATAACAAACACAATACATATTCACTGACTTGAATCCAATTGTTTACAAAAAAAACTTGTTTAGGATCCCAGCATTTTGAGTGCTAGGAACATTTTAGAACTAGCCATGATTTCTAAAAGACAGTGGGACTTCAAATACATTTAATAATTCAATAAACTTAAGTCACATTACTTTCAAAAATCACACCACTTTAAAAAATGATCGTGTTAATCCAGTTTTGCAGGAGAGCACTTTTCGTGGAATATTATGTATTTTAAAATCTAAATGTACATCGCATATTTCCCTATGTTTTGGAACAGGTATCTAATTTCATAGAGCTTGGCATGCTGATAGATACAGGGAGAAATAATGTTGAAAAACACAATTTCTCACACATACACTTTGCATTCTAGTCTTGGCTTCTACTCCTCACACTTTAACCTGGAAGCACTTACATTTTTTCATGAATAATATATTGAACGTGTCATAGGTTCTGACAATCTGTGTAATCTATCCTTTGAAATACTCCTTTGAATGTTTGAATTCATCCAAAACTACAATATCCAACTTTTAAATTATCTTCCTGCTTTTGCCTGTGAAATTATTGCTATAGAGACTTAGCCACGCTCAGGGTTTAATGGCTCTGGATCCTACAGAATTCCAGAATGCCACCTTATTTTAAGTTGAATATCATTGAGAAAGAGCCCTATTACACACTGATTCACAATGTTCATACTTTCTGTTTATGCATATAGTAGGCCATTTGGTAGAGGCTAAATGATTATGCTATCTTTTGCTAGAAAGCAGAAAGAAGAATCTTGAGAGGAAGATTCTTCCTCTCAAGTCACATGTGTGACTACCTTAATAGTAGTAACACCAGCCATCATTACCATGTGTTACTGACTGTGGACCAAGCTTTAGGGTGTCTGGGTGGCTTAGCTGGTGAAGCGTTCAACTTTGGCTCAGGTCATGATCTCACAGTCTGTGAGTTCAAGCCCCACGTTAGGCTCTGTGTTGACAGCTCAGAGCCTGGAGTCTGCTTTGGATTCTTTGTCTCCCTCTCTCTCTGCCCCTCCCCGCCCTCATGCTCTGTCTCTGTCTCTCTCTCTCTGTCAAAAATCAATAAGCATTTTTTAAAAAAAGTACTTACTGTAGACCAGCTTTAGCTAAAAACTTCATGTACATCAGTTTACTTAATCTTCATACCTATAAGACTGTCTAATTATATTAACTTAATCTTCATACCTATAAGGCTGTCTAATTATTATTAATTTCACAGATAAAGAAACTGAGACTCAGAAAGATTAGGTAACTTTCCCAAGGTCATATAACTGGCTCATGGCAGAGTCAGGACTGGAACACAAAATCAAAGATGACTTCAGAGTTTATGCTCTTAGGTCCTCTGCTGTCTGCCTTCCCCTACCGTACCATGCTATAAATTATGTTGGACCCAAAGCCAGAGACACTGATGACCAGAGACCTAAGCACGCAAGAAGTCAAGGGCTAGCAGTGAAACGAGGCAAGCAAGGTACATCCACTTTAAAGATCACATAGCAGGAAAAAACTCACATTTTTAAAAAAAGACACAGGTGCTTTGCAGCAGGTGTACCTCTTAGGTTTGCTTCTGCTTTTTTACTCTTGGATTCAGTTCTTGAAAGCTACTTGTTTGACATAATGAGAATCACTTTACATGCTATAATTAAAAAATTAAATCTGTCTCAAATAAATTAAGAATATGTGCAAATGCATATTCCATTCTTTTTAGGACAAGTGGAGGTGGGAATAAGAATAGCTCCACAGATGTAACTCTTCCAGGTGTAGGCAGCTCTATAGCTTAATCAATACCCAGAATGACGGTAACATCAAAAGTGAAACATCCCCAGTGTGAGTCAGTGGTAAGAAACTGGATAGAAGACTACTTATTCAATTCTTTGTAGCTACATTCAACTTCCACTTAATTATTGTATTTCTTTACAAGTAGTTGACCTTTTATGCCAGTTTTTGAGGGGCACAAATGTAGTGCAGTACTCCTGGGCTGATTATTCAGGCTGATCTTAACTGGCATACTCAGCTCCAGAGCCTACTGATGACTACAGGCTGATGCTTAAATAGCAGCTCCCGATGCTTTCAAATATCGTGAAGAGCTTTGGGGGTAGGATATACTGTCTCCATTTACCATAAGCCACTGCTCCCCAGCCTAGTGAGTAAGACCACAGACTCCGGGCCAGACTATTTAAATTCAAATTCCAGAACTGCTACTAATTGTATGAGCTTCAGCATGTTATTTAACTTGGCTGTTCTTAATGTGTAAAATGGAGATAATGGAATTATACATAAAAATATTATATATAGGATTAATATGATACACCTAGGATATAATAGGATTGGTATATGTGGTAAATTACTTGGAACAGTGCCTGTCACATAGGAAGTGCTATAGAAAAGTTGTTAAATAAAAATATTTAAGTTCAAATGGGAGTTCCAAGCACTTCACTCTCATATTATTCAACCCTCCTTTAGAAGTATTTGAGTTTGAGATTCCTAAATAATCTCTTAAAGTCTGAACTGGCTCTAGGATTCTTACAGTAATCCTTCAGAGAGGGCTTTAAAAGAATTTGCGTGTAAAACACCTTGCTTATCTAAATTTATTATAATCCGAAACATTGTTTAATAAGACTTAATATCCTGGAAAGGCACTTGATGTTTTTTAAAGTATATATGAGTTGAGGCCACTTAAGGCTTAGAAGGAACTTCAACATAGTGAAACCCTCAAGAGTTTGATAAAATTGTATTTTCTAGTCTTTAAATAAAATACCACAGAACACAATAGATCATTTGATCATTTTATAAAGATCAAGAGATTTTATAATTGTCATAAAGCATAGAGAATCTCTGAACAATCACCATATACAGGCAAAGTTGATTTACTTTATAATTTTATGAAACATTACTGAAACGTTTTAATTACTAAATGGACTGTTGATACTAGTACTTAAAAATTAGTAACCTTCCATATAATTCCTCATATCAACTCTTTAAGAAGGTTGCTTTAATGATATACTTATATAATAATTATACCTTTCATGTATTTAGCATTTTTTTCCTATTTTGGTAAATGTTCATTTTTTTTATCAATAAATCTTAAGAGATTTAGAAATAATAAATTAAACATTGCATAAGTAGACTATAATAAATAAGCACATCATCTTTACTTGGAAGGAAATATGGCCTTTAATGGTTAAAACGTTGATTCAACTATTTTGTAGATTTAAGAATTTTTGAGACGATTATCTCCAAGCCAAGCACTATTGCCTCTCTTAAACATAATATGATTTTTATCTTTTATATCTCTACAACTTTGGCTGCACTTCACATCTGGCACTTCTCTCAAGCACTCCTATGGGCTCACAAAAGGGGAAGAAATTCTTTCTAACCAAGGAGCAAGCTGAAACTATTTTTTCTTTACTATAGTATGAAACCTCAGAAACTTATAAATGAGTACCATAGAAATTTTGATCAACATTAAACTAAGTGCAGAGTTTCTTGCCGTTGTCATTCTTTCTTTCCCTAGCAGCTTTAACTGCATTAACTGGTAGCAGTTATGAGTGGCAGTAATAGGTTCAAAATGGTCTCAAATACTGAGGATAATTCCAATTTTAGGTATCGGATAGAATATTATTTAGAAACATTTCAAATGTCTGGAGTAACGTTGACATTGTCTGCTTCTGGCCAAGATGGAATAAAAGGGACTAATTTACACTCTTTCTGAAACACAAACCAAAAACTCTGCATCATGGTTTCCAGACATTGAATATCTGGCAGCCCAGGACAGTGATCCTTGAAAAAGGGAGCACAAGTAATATGAGTCCCACAATTACCTGAAGAGAGTTTCCAGGCTGCCATATAGGGAGGGAGAAACCAAGAGCCACCCTGAAATCTCCCTGGGTTGAGGAGAAAGAATAGAGTCTGAGAGGTCAAGGAGACCAGAGTTCACAGAGCAGAGTGCCCTAGAGGAGAAAGCTGCTCTGAGAGAAATCTCTGGAAAGCTGCAGATACTACTCCCCCCAGGTCTTCTGCAGAGTACTGATCCACACGTGCATGTGAGAAGGCCAGGGAAAGAACCACAGAGCAGAGGGAACAATGCTTGCAGCACACTTAGGGTTGAGAAGAGTCTGTGTTTCCAATAGAGAATTTAACAAAGTTTAAAAGCAAGCCTCAAAAGGATCACACTGTTTACAAGTAGTGTAACTTAACTGCACCCAGTTAAGAATCATAATGTCTATCACCCAGTCAAAATTATGAGAAATGCATGCAAAAAGCACATCCATAGTGAGACTGGCTGAAAGCAGGTGGAAAAAATGAATCAAGAGGAATATCCTTAGAAATGACACAAGTGAAAGAAATAGTATATAGAGACATTGAAACAGTTGCTGTAACTGTGTTCCATGTATCCAAGAGGGTAGAGGAAAGACTGAAGATGTAAAATACATGTTCAAAAAAAAAGACCAAAATCAAACATCGGGAGATGAAAACTGTGACAAAATGTTTACTGGATGGAATGAACAGCAGATTAGACATTTCAGAATTAAAAGTGAACTTTAAGACATAGCATTATCCAAGGTGTAACACAAAGAAAAAATGACATCAGTAAGCTTTGGAACAACTTCAAATATATGTTTGAATATATAGATATAGATATAGATATACATATACATATACATATACATATACATATACATATACATATACATATAGATATATAACTGGAATCATTGAAGAATGATGGGGGATTGAATATTTAAAGAAATAATATGCAAATTATTCCAAACTTAATGAAACTTATAAAGCCACACATCCAAGAATCTTAAGAAATTTCAAGCACAAGGAGCATGAAGAATGTGATACCAAGGCACAGCATATTCAGTATTCTTAGAACTAAAATAAGATACCATAAAAAGCATCCAGAGAGTATTCCATTGTGTATATAAACCACAATTTCTTTATCCATTCATCAGTTGATGGACATTTAGGCTCTTTCCATAATTTGGCTATTGTTGAGAGTGCTGCTATAAACATTGGGGTACAAGTGCCCCTATGCATCAGTACTCCTGTATCCCTTGGGTAAATACACAATGGAATACTATGTGGCAATGAGAAAGAATGAAATATGGCCCTTTGTAGCAACATGGATGGAACTGGAGAGTGTGATGCTAAGTGAAATAAGCCATACAGAGAAAGATAGATACCATATGGTTTCACTCTTATGTGGATCCTGAGAAACTTAACAGAAACCCATGGGGGAGGGGAAGGAAGAAAAAAAAAAAAAAAAAGAGGTTAGAGTGGGAGAGAGCCAAAGCATAAAAGACTGTTAAAAACTGAGAACAAACTGAGGGTTGATGGGGGGTGGGAGGGAGGGGAGGGTGGGTGATGGGTATTGAGGAGGGCACCTTTTGGGATGAGCACTGGGTGTTGTATGGAAACCAATTTGACAATAAATTTCATATATTGAAAAAAAAAGAATTAAAGAAAAAAAAAAGAATTAAAAAAAAAAAGCATCCAGAGAAAAGACGCATTATATCAGAAGAAGAAAGACAAGGATGACATTAAATTTTCATCAGAAATAATGCAACTAAGTGGCGCCTGGCTGACTCAGTCGGTTAAGTGTCCACCCCTTGGTTTCCGCTCAGGTCATGATCTCACAGTGTGTAGGATTAAACCCCACATCAGACTCCTTGCTGACAGCACAGAGTCTGCTTGGGATTCTTTCTCTCCCTCTCTCTCTGCCCCCTGCCTTCCTCACCGGCATGTACTTATGTGCTCTCTCACTCTCTCTCTCTTTCAAAATAAAGTTAAAAAAAGAGAAAGAATGCAAATAAGAGACATCAAAGCATTACTTTAAAAAAGCAGCCTGGTGTTCTAAACTTGGTGAAAATAACTTCCAAAAGTGAAGGCAAAATAAGGCCTTTATTCGTCATACACAACCTAATAGCATTCATCACTAGCATACATACAATACCAGAGTAGATTTGGTTATGCACTATAAAATGGAGCTGACCAGTCTATGCTTTATTCACTTTCCAGCCCGCTGTCCAAGGACAGCTATATTGTTTAATATTGTCTTAAACAAAGAGCAGGATGAGTTGAGTTCACCAAGTTTCTTTTTTTATTATTTTTTTTTAAATTTTTTTTGAACGTTTTTTATTTATTTTTGGGACAGAGAGAGACAGAGCATGAACGGGGGAGGGGCAGAGAGAGAGGAAGACACAGAATCGGAAACAGGCTCCAGGCTCCGAGCCATCAGCCCAGAGCCTGACGCGGGGCTCGAACTCACGGACCGCGAGATCGTGACCTGGCTGAAGTCGGTCGCTTAACCGACTGCGCCACCCAGGCGCCCCTAGTTCACCAAGTTTCTTGAACACAGAGCCACACAAGGTTATGAATTGGGATGGACATAGGACATTCTAATCCAGAGGGATTAGGAGAGATTTCCTATCACAGCCCTGATAGTTTTACCATTTCATTTGTTTAACAAAAACAAGTGCCAGTATGTGGTAAACCTTAGAATGAGTTCTAGCTGTTCCCTGGGGTTTTGTGTCTGTTCGTTGATGCCTGTCTAGAGCCTCATTCAGCCCATAATTCTGATCATTCATTCATTCACTCTTTCATTGATTTTTTTCACAGACATTTATCGAAAACATACCAGACCTTTTGCCTAGAGTCTGTGGGTACAAAGGTGAATAAAATAACCCCTTCTCTCAAGGAATTTATCTATTACTTTGATAGACAAGTACACAATTATATCAGAGTATTATATCAGAATATTACAGGGATATGAAGAAAAATGCTACTGGGAGAGGCAGAGAAAGTGATATTTGCTTTGCTGGGGAGAAATCACACAGAGGAAATGGTGTATAATCTGGGTTATGAAGTAGAATTCCAGGTACTATTGCCACGTAAACAAATTATCCCCAAATACCAGCTTAAAATAACCACTTTATTGTACTCACATATTCTCTGTGTCAAGACTTTAGACAGGACATGGTGGGAATGACGGTTATCTCTACTCCATAATGTCTGGAGTTTGGGCTGGGAGACTCAAAGGTTTAGTGGTTTGATGTCTGGAAACAGGAATCAGTTACAGGTGTCTTCACTCACATGTCTGGCCGTTGAAAGGTCTGCCACACAGGACCTCAGCAGGGACTATCAACTGGAAAAGCTATACATGGCTTCTGTGTGTTGCCCAATGTTCTTAAAGCAATGCAGCCATAGGATTGTAAGACTTTTTGTGTGGCAGCTTAGGGATCTAAAAATAAGGATTTAGCACACAAGGTAGAAACTGCATTGATTTTTATGATCTAACCTCAGAAGATACACACCTTCACTTCCACTGCATTCTGTTGGTTTCCAACAAGTCACAGACCAGATTCAAGGAGAATTAGACTCCACCTCTAGATGGGAGGTGGCAACATTCTGGAAGAGCATTTGGATGTGTAATATTGTTGCAAGAATCTTTAGAAAATACAGTTTGGCACATGAAAGCTTATTATTACCTAGGAACCAAGTGGGAATATGTATGGCATGATTTAGGAATAGTAAGTAAGGCTGTGGGTGTAGTCAGTGCATGATAAGAATGTCCCAGGATAATGCACAGTGAGAAATTGGGAGCAAATTTTGAAGGGCCTTTTTTTCATACTGAAAATACTAGACTTTAACTTATAGGCAACGAGGAGCCCTTAAGGGTGGGTTGTTTTTGTTTTTAAACTAGAGGATTGAAATGAGTTAATGTGTGTTTCAGAAAGATGATCTAGGTGTAGGGATGTGGGCAGGGGTGGTTAGGAGACAGATGTTCATAGTGCAGGTAGAGAATATGAAGGCTTACGTACTCAGTGGTGACAGGGTAAATGGAAAGACTAGATGTGGGATGTATTTTGGAGGTGGAATTATGACTGACCAAGACTACCGAGAGGAAAGAGGACTGAAATAAATGGGAATGCCTAAGAAGCGCCAGCACTTGGCTGCTTTGCTGCAGGTGCATTCCTCCAGCCCTGGGATGCTCTACAGATCAAGCTTACATGGATCTCACAGCCGGCCAGTCCTAATCATGCCTGTTGATCCGGTCATGGGAGATGGTAGTCACCTACTGCTTTTCCCATACATTCTGTTGACAATGCTGAAGGCGTCACAGGTTAGAGGTTAAGCGTAAAGACAAGGGTAGCAGCAGGTCTCCAGAGCAGATATGACACAAAGGTAGAGTATTCACTCTGAAGTTCTTACTTAAATTTTTATGTGTTGATTCTGAATTTTCTGAGCAGTGGAGAAGAGCAAATTCATGCCGTTTAATTTTTCTTTGCAAAGGAGAGCTGTGATCAGAATACCGTTTTCTTTTTTTAATGACTGGCTCTTTTTTGTCCTGTTAGATTTTTAAAGAGATTCAAACTTCCTCCTACCAACTCCTGAGACATTATCAATTAGCCACACACAGCCCATTGAACACAGCATAGCTGTAATTAAACTAAATTACTATGCAGTAGCTTTCATTACACAATGACACAGTTTTTGTTAGGACCATAGAGAGAGTTTAATTACATGTCTAGACACCCCCTGAATTCAGAGCAGCAGTATTGTCTTTTTCTGTTTAAAAGAGAGTTTCGGCTTTTGGTGATTGCATTTTTTGAAAGACCAAATGGTAAGATATATCAGGGGTTCTTTATTTTTTTTAATTCCACATTCTACTTTCATGCATATGTGATTTAGGAGCCATTTATACATCTGTGGATATATTTTCTAAGAAAAATGCATAGATTTTTCACTCTTTGAAAATCTTTGATATTTGATATACATTTTACTTAATCCAAAAGCTTTCTTTCTCTAATATACCTGCAAATATCCACTTGACTTATTAACATATAAAGCATGTAATCTGAAGTACAGTCATCTATTATAATATTTCCAGCTTCCTCTTCCTTGTGAGGAATTTCAACACTTTGCCTGAGCATAGAGTGCTTTCCACCTTTATCCTCAGTCCTGCGCATTCAAGCCTCTCTGTAGACTCTACTCTCTCTGCTGGACCAGAGCACACAGGTTCAGGAGCTCCTGTGTTTCTTTTGTTCCCCAACCTGATCTCTTCTTTCTCGTTACAGAAATGTGTTTGCTGCCTCTTTCTCTGTAACTCCAGATGATTTTTTGACCTTTCCCCCAGTTACGTACCATCTCCTGAATACAGCTTCCATTTAATTGGCCAAGCCTTTCCATAGCCTCCATTCCTTAATTCTCATCTCTCCTGAAATCTGGCTGTATGCATTGGAAATAAGAGGATGAAATTATCACATGCTTACCCTTTCTAAGCATTCTCAACAGCCCCTTGGAAAGTTGTCCCACAGCATGCACTTGCTCCAGTGTTATATACAAAAACCTTTTATTTATGGATTTATTTGTTGATTACATGTACATTGTTTCAGATTTCATTTTTGTACTCTTTTAGCATGAGACTTGTCTGTTTAAATCAGGACACATCACTTTTTCCATTAATTTTTTGCATGCGTAATTTAAAATGATAATCTTTCATTTAATAATTGCTCTTGAAAACAATGATAAGTGTTTCATTGAAGAGTGAATGTTTTGGATTTGGGGTTGAATCTAAGGAAAATAGTATAGATAAAATTATACTTGCCACCAGTACTATCTAGACCATTCTTGTAAATGTGTACTTAGTAGACTTCTGTAACATGCACATATATAAATAGACAGGAAAATGAACTTCCAGCCTGTTGAAAGTATCCCTGTTCCCTCACTCTGACTTTGTACATGAGGAGACTCATACCAAAATCAGAAACAAGAGCTGGAGTATGACGGTTTTTCATGACCTCTTTGCCTATCAAGTGTTCTAATCTTGACACCTCAGGTTTCCCTACCCAGTGGCATTCCTAATTATCCTCTCTGTCAGCATCCTGCCCCTTTTCTCCATGACATTGCTACTCCAAAATTCCCATCTTTGTTTTATCCAGACACTCCTAAGCCACACCCCAAATCTAAAGCAGAGATGCTCCCATGGGACACTTACCACAGGGACAGCACAGGCTCAGTGCTCTTCAAGGGCACCACTGCAGGGCCCAGCAGGACACCTTCATTTATAAACAGACGACTTTGGCTTGCCCACTGTTCATTAACGTGTCATTACACCTGGCCAAATCACTATTCACTTCCATTTTCTCACACTGACAAGTCCAGTTTTTGAATGTTTCAGACATAAAGGAAACTGAAGAGAAAACTAACAGATGAATTTTCAGCTGTCTTTGCCCAAGCTCCCCTGAGTAGGCATGTGTTGTGTTCAGATCAACTTCAAAGGATGTGAAGAAATTAATTCAGCCATAACTATCAATGCTACCTTAGAAGAACAAAAACTATATAAGTATTCAAGATGTCATTATGAGGTTGACACCCTTTTGCCTTATCTTACAATTAAAATGTTCTTGTTGGGTTTTGGCTTTTCCCAGAGTGATGCTGTAAATCTCATAGCACCTTTGAGGTAGCTAAGTATTATTATCCAATCAGTGTAGATGGCACAGATGCTATGCCTTATTTCAGTTAAATGTATCAAAGTGATGTTGCTATGGAAATATAGTGCCACAATGTAGGCACAAAATTTTAACTTCTATCAAAGATTAATAATGGCAAATGAGTATCCTTTGCAGATTATGACCATTCTTTGAGTATCTATAAGTTAATGACTCAAAAGTAGAACAACATACATGTCTATAGGAAAATTGAGTTTATCAATCATTCAAAAAAATTTCTTGAGTACATATTTAGTACTTGGCACTGTGCAAGAAACTAGATATCTGAGGAACCAGATCCAAATTTCCTTGTCTTCCTGGGTTTTCAGTCTAGCGAGGGAGGCATCCTAATCATAAAGCTTGCAAAGAAATAGGCATGTTGTAAAGAAAAGTAGGAGGCATCCATGAAGGCACATAAGTGTGGGCACATGTTAGTTTGGAAATACAGATACGGCCTCCCTGAAGAATTGACATTATAGTTGAGGCCTGAGGATGTGGGGGCTGGCCAGGTAGAAACATGTAAAAAAGCATTCCAGAAAGTGAGGGCAGTCAGAAAGGGATGCTGAGATGGGGGTAGGGGAGGGAATGGGGCTTGAGAGAAATTGAAAGAAAGTCAGTATGGGAAGAACAGAGCAAGAAAGGGGGAAATAGCAGGATATGAGGCTGGAGGGGAAGGCTGGAGCCAGGTGACCAAGGCCTTGAAAGCTAGGATACAGTAATGGGAAACCATTGAAGAGCTTCCCAAGGAGAAGAAGTGGCCTGATTACCTATGTTGCTGTGTGGAGAATAGGTTGAAGGTAGGGCCTGTTGGAAATCAAAGAGGGTTAAGGGAATACTGTGGTGGTCTAGCTAAGCTCATGGCAATGCCATGGAGAAAGGCAAAGTGATTCTGGAGACATTTTGGAATTAGAATTCACAGCACTCTACTATGACTTGGATGGAAGCTACTGGGGGAGAAGAGAGAAACAGTTTCTGACTTGAACACTTGAGTTGGTTGAGACATCACATTTTGAGGTGGGAAGAACGGAAAGAACAGGGCTGGAAGACACTCAACAGTTCAGTTTTGGACGTATTGAACGTAAGGTGTCTGTGAAACAGCCAGCTGGAAATGAGACCTGGGCAGGTGGATATATGGGCCTGGAGCTTAAGAAAACAACAGTTTGAATTAGAACATCTTTTTTAGATACTATCATGGAATAGTCTTTGCAGTCTTAAACTACTAGCAATATTAATGGCATCATGTGTTTAGTTCATATGAGACCAGACATAGTTACCATCTAAATGTACATATTCATATTCAGAGAACATCATTCATAGTAGATGCATGGTATTCAGGACAAGCCAACATGAAATGCCTGCCAATTATATAAAATTTATGTTTTTAAAAATTCATTACCCGAATAATATATAATGTTTATAGTTAACTTTCATATAATAAAAAACTAAAATTGGGGCACCTGGGTGGCTCAGTTGGTTAAGCATCCAACTATTGATTTCGGCTCAGGTCATGATCTCATGGTTCGTGAGTTCAAGCCCCACATCAGGCTCCACACTGACAGTGAGGAACCTGCTTAGGATTCTCTCTCTCTCTCTCTCTCTCTCTCTCTCTCTCTCTCTTTCTTCCCCTCCACACTTGTGGTCTCTTTCTCTCTCAAAATAAATAAACTTAAAAAAAAAAAAACTTAAAAAGGGGCATCTGGGTGGCTCAGTCAGTTGAGTATCCAACTTCAGCTCAGGTCATGATCTCACAGTTCGTGAGTTCGAGCCCCACGTCAGACTCTGCGCTCAGAACCTGGAGCCTGCTTTGGATTCCATGTCTCTCTCTCTCTCTCTCTCTCTCTCTCTCTCTGCTTCTCCCCTACTTGCACTCTTTCTCTCTCTCTCTCTCTCAAAACTAAACATTAAAACAATTTTTTAAAACTTAAAAAAAAAGAAAAAACTAAAATTAATTATAACCCTACCCACAATTTTTTTACACACATGTATACTTTTGGGGAGGCTATAAAAAGTAGCTGGAGGGAAAGGAATAGACAGGAAGAGTTTATAGCAGAAGAGAAGGCTACAAGCACAGTAGTAGATACCTAATTTAAGAAGCAGAGTCAGAAACAAAATTCGTTTATTTATTCATAAACTTATACTTCCCAAATGTTTATTGAGCATCTGCCGGGCGCCAATTCCTGTTTTAAATTCCAAAGCAGGAATCACAGACTGCAGGGTGTTTTGTTTGTACCCTGCACAGGCTTTTAAAATTTTCAACTTAAGTGCCAACATTTAAAATTTGTAATATTTTACATTAAAAAAAACTGAATTTCTATCTTTCCTTTAAAATCAGAAGAGCGAGGGACACCGGGGTGGCTCAGTCGGTTAAGCATCCGACTTCAGCTCAGGTCATGATCTCACAGTCCATGAGTTTGAGCCCCGTGTCAAGCTCTGTGCTGATAGCTCGGAGCCTGGAACTGCTTCAGATTCTGTGTGTCCCTCTCTCTCTGCCCCTCCCCCACTTCTTCTCTGTCTCTTTCTCAAAAATAAATAATAAAACATTTTTTAAAAATCAAAAGAGCTAGCAACATGGGGACTGCATTCCTGTCTGGCTGAATCTGAGTCGCCTTCTCCTTGTAAGGAGTCATGCTCTCCAGGGGCAGATGCAGTCCCTAGGACTTCCCAGTGCCTTCCTTTTATTTTACACTCTGCCAACTTCCTTCATTCTTTTAGGGTGTCTTCCTGACCCCTGGAGAGTTTTTGGTCCCTGCTCAAGAGATGCAAAATCAAATGCAACGTCGTTGCTACCCTGCATGACCAAAGCAATGGAAAGATGCTGAAGATTTTAGGCAGGGGAATGACGTGACCAAAACTGCACTTTTTAAAAATGATTGTCATGGCAGTGTGGAGCATGGGCTGCATGGGAACAACCCTGGAAGTTGGGGAGCTGGTAATTAAGCTAGTCACCAGAGTAATCAAGAGGGAAGCATGTTTGTGGCCTGGCTGAAGGCAAGAGCGGATAAGTAGGAACAAGAGGCCAATACATGAGGCACTAAGGAGCGAGAGCTACTTACTGTCATGGGTCATGGACTGGATGTGTCGGTAAAGAAGATAGAGAAGTTAGGTAAACCCAGGTTCTGGCTTGATCAAAAGGATGCTGTCATTCGTTGGGTTTGGAAATACAGGTACAGCAGGAGTAAATTTAGGGTAAATACTAAATTGATTTTGGACGTGTTGACCTTGAAACACGTGTGAGACATTCAAGTGGAATGGGAAGTAGAAGGTTCTGTCAAATCAGAGCCACAGAGAAGTTGGGGGAAGGCAATAGAGATTTGGGGCACATTGGATAAGTGGTACCTTTATTTGTGGCTTTAGATGAGCTGAACTCTGGAAACCAAAGGAAAAGCAGAAGGGTGCTGAGCAAGTCTTGAGACAGAGGGCCTGGGGAGGAGACTGAGGGGGGAGCAGAGGTGAGGAGCACCATGCGGCCAGTGTGGCAAGAGCCCCAGGCGATGAGAGGCCAAGTGAGAGACAAGTCCGTGTGCTCAGAGGCCAAACAGGTCAGATAAAGAGTCAGAAAGTGTGTGTTAGGTTTGATGAGGTCAGAAATGAAACAATAGTGTGTTGAAAGAAAATGAGAGGGAAGAAAATGGAAATGGGGAGTGGAGACTGAGGAGAGTAGGGTATAGCTGAGTGCAGCTAGAGCAGGAGGGGAATGTGTGTATTTGAGAGACCATGGAGGTGATGGTTGATTTCTTTTTCCTGTTTCCTTTTGATGGTGATACTGTTCATTCTGGAGGTATGTGTATGATGAAAGCAAAAAAAGAGGGAATAGCAGACGTGGGAGAAAAGGCAGTAGTGATGGGGCAGTGCCTCTGAGTAGGGAGAGGGGTGTGGAGGAGGACCCTGAGCGGCACCCAGGGGCACCCAAGGATGGCTCCTGAAGAAGAGCCCGGAGAAGGAGAATGGAGCATAAGGGAAACAACAGGCTGTGAAATGCTCCTCTTTATCAGTGACAAATAGTATTTATCGTAGTAATTCTTTGTGTTACAATGGAGAACAGATATAGTAAGAATGCTTCAAATCCTAATTGGCATATACTTTGTTTCACTTCTGACTTCTAAATGCTCTTAGAAACTGAACACAGATACAGCAACTTAAGTCTGTATTTCCCTTAGACCTATTTCAAGGGTGAAGAAGACTAATATATATTACATTCTATTACTCTGTGATTTATCATTGCATCTTCTTGGGAACAGGAGCTGTGGCAAATTAAGTGAAAAAGGCATACAAAATAAAGCTATTAAAGTGGAAAAGGGAATTTTAAAAAAGAGAGAGGGAGAAGTAAATATTCTAAACCAGGCTGGTAATTGTAACTGAAACCTCTTGTACATTGAGTTTGGGGCCACCAAAACAGAAGAAGAAAATGTGATGAAATAAAAAGCAAATATTTTCCCATTAAAGTATTCTTTGATACTTCAGGAAAGAGCAAGTTTTCCAAACCTCAAAGGATTTTGGATGTAATTTATTGTACAAGAGACATGGAACAACAGTGGTAGGGTGCTCCTAACAGCTACCATTTATAGAACAGAATGTCCACTCCATGCTAAGTGTCTCCATGCCTAACCTCCGATTCTCAGTGCAACCTTCAAAGTGGGTGCTACAGAGAGGGAAACCGGGAGGTGAAGGGTAGACAGATTGTTCCAGGTCACACAGCTAATAAATAGCATGCTTGGGGGTATATGGCCCCAAAGTGCCTCTCATGGTGTTATTCTTCAATAATTATTTCAAAAACAATGCCACAAAAACCTTCTTATGCTTGTTTCTTTTATCAACCCTTCCTCAAAACTGAGGGTATAATACTGAAACAGAACTTAGCAAAGGTATGCCCTTGGTACCAGTGCATTAAATGCATCATTGCCTAATCCTTAAAAACGTACCTGTTGCCTATCTTAATTACTCTGCGTATAAAATATTTGTCATTTTATGCTTTTTTTCTAAAAAGATAATATACTTTTTAAAAATTGAGCCAGTAAATTAATTGTGCTTCTCTGCCTCTTCCTTTCCCTCCTCCTTTTCCTTCTTTTTATTCCTTAAAGTTTTAAGTAAATTCATATATACCTAGTTATCTGCTCTTACAGTTTCTTTATTAAAATAGGTTACAATTAGTCATGATTCAGTAGTTAAATGCTACAGTTCTTGCCAGATTTATTATTTCCTGTCCATTAAATTGTTAGGTTATAGAGGTCTTCTTCCAAAATGGTGTTTAGTTTTCAAGGTTTCCTTGTTTGTGTTTGGTTTACTTTAATTATGATTACTTTGAACACTTGGTTTGTTCTGGAATATCCAGTTATCTCAAGTTTCTCAATTTCTCTAATCCTTTTGTCTGTTTGTATTGAATCCCCATGATTTAAATGATCAGTAGCTAAGATCAGCAGCATCTTGATAAGGTCTCTTTCTCCATAATTAGATATTTTTTAATCATTTCTGTATCATTAATATGATATCATAAAATGTCTTTGTACAATTCCCCATGAGTACACAATTTTGAGGGGCATTTTTCCCCTTAATTTCTTTTTCACTTCTCCGTGTGCAGTGATCTTGATGTGTCGAGATAAGATTAGTGCTTGGTGAGATTAGAAGTGTGTATTTTATTTAAAACCCCGTTTAAAAATAAAGGGCAGCATGCCTATTATTCAGCCCTTAAACTGCTCTTTTTATATCCTCAGATGCTCTGAGACAGAAATTTTCAAAGTACAGTCTGAGGATTCCTGGAGGGTCCCTGAGTTCCCTTTCAGAGGGTCTGTGAGGTCAGAAGTATGTTGTCATAATATGAAGACATTTCTCTTCACTTGTGAAAGTACAGTGGAATATTCCAGAGTCTGAATGATGTGTGATTTTGCAGTAGACAGTGCAGAAGCAGATAAGAGAATCTAGCCATCTTCTATTAAACCAGAAATTAAAGAAATTTGTAAAATTTTAAGACAATAGCACAGCACTATTTTTTGTTTTAGCAAATAGTTATTTTTATTAGAAAATGTTTATGTTCATGTGTCATTAGTTTATTGTTTTTTTAAATAAATTAGGATTTTTTTTAATTTCTCAGTTTTAACTACTAACATAGTAACTAATGTTAGATATAACTCACATAAGCAAAAGCTCTTTGAGGTTCTCAATAATTTTTTTTACTCTAACAGGGTCCTGAGACCAAAAGGTTTGAGATCTGGTGTTCTAAAAGGTTGCTGCTGCTTCTAACAATTGTATCTTTTTGGGGGAAGGCAAAAGATCATGCTCCACCTTTTCTTTTTTGCTTGGCTTCCTGACTAGAGATAATGTAAAAGGTAGAAGTATTAACTATTGGTTAAAAGCAGTCGGTGGGTCTAAGCAAAAATAAAATAATGATCCCTGCCATTTTTGTCAGTCAAATACATTTAAATGACTCCTACAACATTTGTACATGATTATATCTCAACTTTTAATAATCTTTATGCACCAAGTAATTTATAGTAATTAATCCCTGCCTATATTTTTAAAAGCCAGGATCATGACCTTCAGTATTTCATTGCTTTATTTTGTCTTTAAATTTGTTCTTCTGTTGGTGCATAGCTCCTAAGTCTATTATTTTCTCTAAAAATTTTCTTCTGTTATCTGGTCTAGCTCTCCTTTATGAAGTGCCAAATGGTGTCATTTTGTTTTGTTTCGTGTTAATTTGGACTTAGAACACAAAACTACCATTTCTGTTCTAGAAAGCCAGAACAGTAGTTAGTGAACATCTTTAAATAATTAGTACTTTGCTAAACCAATACTTGTAAGTTTATCTCATTTGCTGTTGTTATTGTGTTGCTATCTTCACTGTCATTTTCTTCCCAACGGAATGGAGCTTCTAAATTGGGTTAGACTGTGGGAGAGCAATATTTTCTCTTGATCCCAAACTGCAATTCTTAGGTGTGTTCCAAAGCAACTGTATGAGAAACTTGTATTGTTGCCTTCAAACTCAGCTTATACAACGTACAGCATCTTCCTCCTCAGGGATCTGGTGGGTTTTCCCTGGGTGTCACTCAAGGCTGAGCATGGCCCTCTGCCTTCTCACTTCTCCTCCCCTGCCATTACCTTCCCTCTCCTTCCATCATGTTCCTCTCCTCTCCATCTTTGTGATTTTCCTCTCATTGCCACCCCACACAGTCCAGCATCTGCTTGGGAGTCACATAATAGACAAGGCTATGGCCTCCACTTCTGGACACCTACGTCTGAACCTCACTCAGCTCCACACATCTAGTTGTGACACTGAGCACATCTCTTGGCCTCTCTCTACCTCGGTTTTCTCATTTGCAGAACAAGCGTTATAGGATTTGCAAGTACGAGGTGTTTGTAATAGTGCTTGGAATATAGGACGTGCATAGGGCACGTATGGTGTTATTGTCTATAGGTGATCATTATCTACTGTAAGGAGTGAGCTCAGCCTGGTGAGACATGAGCAAAAGCAACTTCATTTTATCTCACCATTGCCCTGGCAGATCCACTCTGAACCCATTCCTCTCCTTCATGAATAAAATTTCAAGCTATTCCTATAGCTTTTCCAGGCACTCTTGCATAAGGAAAAGACTAAAATTTTAGACTCATCCAACTTTTAAATGTCTTCCTTCCCCCAACGTGGACATGAGAGATCTATAATTTCTAAATATAGGGGATAGGAATATTTGTTAGTTTCTTCTCTTCCTCCTGCTTTTTACCCACCAACTGATTATGTTCCTTCTAAAGTTGCGGTGAGGGTGACAGGAGAGGGAGAGGAGAAGGACAGTGAAGAAAGGTCTCACCAGACTGCTACAGTTATGGTCTGGCATCTGTGATCTCCGGGGATGGCAGGTTACAATGCCTAGGGTTCTTTCCCTATGGGACACCAATGATGGCTCTACAGAGACCCATTGCGGGGGAGTTCTCTCACTTCAGGTGCTCTGAGGAGTCACTGGTTCCTCAACTGCCTGCTCTCACCTTCCCCATGTTCTGCTTCCTGTGATGCTAAAATGAGATGGCATCACCCCAGCAGGAAACATTCTTCAGGGAGACTCATGTCTGGTTCCCTTCTGCACAGTCCACATTGAACCCTCATGAGATAACTGCACCTATGTTCAGCTATTCTTTGCGAGTAGCTGAATCTCATTGGGGCCCTTTCTCCTCACTCACCTACTCCAACCATCTCTTTTTCATGAGTGAGCTGGATATCAATTCCTGTTTCCCCAAATCACTGACATGTCAAGCACCACAAATTGTGACCTTGAAGCTATCCACCTTCTGTTACTTGGCTTGCAAAGAGAGAAGGCTCCTTCCCTTCCCGTAGGAGATAGGAAAGGAGAAATACTGAAGTACACTGGCAACTTTTTCTCCCAACCCAACAGAAAAGTGGGCAAAGGATATAAACAGGCAGTTCATAGAAGAGGAAAACCAGTAAGCATGTACTATACCAGTAAACAGAGAAAGGCAAATTTAACCAAATCTAAGATACAATATTTACACTGAAGCCCAGCAAAGGTTAAAAATACAGATTTGGTGAAGATGTCAGGGAAACATAAATACTTACACTGTTCATGTGAGTAGATATTGATGGAGTCTTTTCAGAGAATGATTTTGCAGTATTTATTAAAATTTAAAATCTACTTTTTGACCCCACCATACCTGCTTCCAGGTATCTGTCCTAGAGAAACACCAGCAAAACTAGCCAAACATCCAAGGGATAGAAGGCTTATTATTGCCTTATTTATAATTTTTAAAAACTTGAATGTCCATCAAAAAGGGACTAGCAAAATAAATTATGATGCTTCCAATGAAATGGATACAAGCAAGTGGTAAAGAGATTAAGCTGTAGTGATTTGTGGAAAAGGTTTCAAAGACATATTGTGTGAAAAAAGCAATATAAAAATTAATATTAATCATGCATTTATATAAGAAAATGGAAAAATCAGGGATATTTCCTTGCATACATACATTCATGTTTGTGAATTCATAGAAAAAAGTTAAAACCATTTCAAACTGATGAGTGATTATTTTTGGAGAGGGATCTGAAACCAGGGGAAGCAGGACCAGGTAAGACCTCCACAATCACAGCGAGAGTATGTTACATGTGTGATAACACATAATTTACGAAATAATTTAAAATATAATAAAATTAGTGGAATTGCTAGAGGTGATCTTTAATTTAATGTCGTCTCCAATATACCACTCTATATTGATAGCTGGATTTACTAATCCTCAGAAGAGCCTATGAGAGCATTCATCATCTTTAAGCAATATTTATCATATTAAGGATAGTCTTCTATAATAATTACTCACATCTAAATGTCTGTTCAAGCAATAATTAGTAAGTCTTTGCTGTGGTTGTGAGCTTCTGAGATGACACATACAATTATGCTTTTCAGATATAAACCAGACAGACTTCAATACATAGAACCTTGACTTATTATAATAATAATTAGATTTGAACTGATATGGTAATATGCATAAAGAGAGCTACAACTAATATTCTCTGAGGAGTAAATATTTTATTTCTGGCAGTTGGTTTTATACACTTTAAAACTCATTTCACTTTCAAGTAACTGTCAGCTGTTCTTGAATTATGTATAGTATAAACATGTTTTCCTTTATGGTGTTTATTTTTAAAATCATCATATATGTGTGTTGTCGAATCACATGACTTAGTAAAGATAATTCTAATTCTGAAAAGATTAAACATGAATGTTGGAACCATTAAGTACAATTACTGTAATGTTACTTCATTATTTTCCCTATTTAGTACCTACATGAAAATGGGATTGTCCATCGTGATCTCAAACCAGAGAATCTTCTCTATGCAACTCCAGCCCCAGATGCACCCCTCAAAATCGGTGAGGACATTTCCTAATGTCTCATGACTCCTTTCCCAGAGTAGAAGAAATTTATTTCATGGAATTTTTAAATACTGCTCCATCTGGTTTTGCCTCCATTTAATTTCCTTGAATATTTGGTGTCTGTAAAGGAATAATGCATTATTTTGGAAGTTTGTGTTCTTTCTGGAATCAGTACCTAGGAGGTGCTCCAGTGCTGAACACAAAGGAAACGTAGTTTGTAGAAATGGCAGGGACTCCAGGGGGTGATGGTGTATTTTGTAGATAAGTTTATAGAGAAGAAAAGCACAGATAACATAACACTCTTTTTTTGTTACTTTTTATTCCACAACTCAGTTGGAGCTTAATTTTAGATATTCAAGAACTTTGACACAAAATGCTTAGTACATATTCTTGAATTTAGGGTCTGAGTCACTTGTTTATGTGAACAGAGAAAATTGAGATCTGTATTTCCCAAAGTACACTCCACAGAACACTGGTTCCTCAGCTGAGTGAACAGGGGTAACTACTGTAATTCCCTTTGTGGGAAATGGGAGTTGTTTGTGGAAGTGCTAAGGTTGGTCAAATAAGGTAGGAAATGCCAACTTAAACACGATTTTTTATTTTTGCAGGACTTCCCAGAACTTTAAAAATGCTAATGTGTAAACTGACATCTAAATTAGTGTACTGTGAGGTTTTTCCCAAACCTTATTTGACTTTGGAAACCTTGTTTTTTCTACCAGTAAGCATTTGGAAGAACTACAAAGATGAACTTTGTGAAACTCCCATCTGTTCAAAGGGTTCCTTAAATCAGCATTTTAGAAAAAAAATATACATATGTTAAATGCTACTTTCCAAAGCAAATCTTCATTTGCAAATAATAATAATAAAATTTATTTTATATGAATCCTCCTTTAGTAGATCTGCATTAAGTCCTGTGAAGGACATTGCTCTTCTGGTGCTGGCCTGTGTAATGTTAATCTGATCAGTTCACTGCATTAGAAGTGTTAACATCTTTGAAAATTAAGTTATACATATCATAGAAGAGCTCAGACAACATAATGTGCTTTATGAATGCAAGAACTCAAAGAAAAAAATACCAAAGGCCTGCTAGGCAGCCGTCCTGTTCTTATAATCACTCCTGAAAGGCAGTGAACGGCGGGGAGACTTCCATTTCCTTTGACATCACTTTCAAAGATTTTATCCTTAAAGAAATTTCTTTAAATGGATGGATAGATACTAATTTAGACAGGAGAGGCTTTCTTTCTGAAGGACTTCCTGCTGCTTTCCCTGATAAGGATCAGCACCTCCGTGGAAATGTGGGTTTATCTTTGAAGTCTAAAATGGCATCAATTCTGCACCTGCCTCTCTTGAAGAGTGGCCTTGAATGGTTTCCTGATGTTTCCTGAGTGAGAGAGATGTAGCCCAGCAAACAGACCATAATGGTAGCAACTTTGGTAGTGTTTTATCTAGGTAATATTCTGAGGAATAAATAAAAAGAACTTTTGCCCAAAAAAAGTGTTATATCTCTCATATGAGAGTAAATCCTTATCCATCAAATATACTAAAGAATGACATTATTTTGAAGCAGAATAAATGTTTTGATATTTCTGTTAATTTCTTTGACATTCATGAAAACCTAATTTTTTATTTTGATTTTGTCCAAGGGATTACTAATTCTATATCACCATATTATACTTTAGAGTTACTGTTTATAAATCTCAGAATTAATATTAGACAAAATGTATCTATTGCAACTATTACTTCAAGAAAAAAAGAGCTTATTTGCTAAACACTAGGGATTATAGAGCATAAAATGTATTTGGGAGTCATGTTTTTCTCAAATTTAAAGCAAGACTTGAATTGGTATTATCATTATTATTTTATTTTATTTTATTTTTTTAGTTCCCTCTCCCATGTGACTGGTCCCCTTCTACATATCCATCCGTCATCAAATACAAAAACAAATAAATCTGTTTTATTTTGAATAACAGAAATATTCTGTCATCTTATAAAAGCTAAGAAAAGACTTGTTTCATTAAATGTTTCTCTTGTGTTGTTAGCTGATTTTGGACTCTCTAAAATTGTGGAACATCAAGTGCTCATGAAGACAGTGTGTGGAACCCCAGGGTACTGCGGTATGCTCTTTAATACTGATATTTACTTTTATTGTTATTTGAAATCGATTTTTACTTCATGATCTAATTTTCTAACTCCTAATATCTCTATTTAAAATGCTTACAATGTGATGTGAGTCTCCATGAGGAAGGCGTGTATAAATGATACTTAGACCACCTCTTGTTCTACATGAGGGGTTCAATGATGTTGGTTTTAGGGCCTCCTTCTTAGAAAAGCAGGGAAAGAAGGAGCCCTAGGAAAAAGGACTGGGTGCTCTGCACCTGTCTCCTGGGCAGTAGCTACTCTTGAACCCACTTCGAAGCAGAGGACAATCATCAAGAAAGAGGGCAGGGAAACAACCTTATTTGTGGTTGGAAATAGAGCCATGAGTCCTCCTGTCACTTTCCTTGTTTGCTTTTACTTGGGAGGGTGGGTGAGGAGGGAGTGTGTCATTAATTCAAAGGGTGTATAGGATAATAGTGAGATTGGGGTAGTCCCTAGTCCTCATTGATGGCACTCGCCTAGCCTTATTAAGATAAAGGCTTCAGGTGGGGTTGCCCCGCCAGAGTCCCCCAGTCTCTAGAGATGGACTGTGTGACAGTCCTCACTCCTAACAACCACGTAACTAACTTATTTTAACAATGTTTGAATTCATGCACATCAGACTATAGAAGGTACAGTTAGATATCCACTGAAGCAAATATATGATTGAATTCACAGAATTTTAGTGCTAGAAGAAGCTTTAAAGTTCATTTGCTAACTTTCTCATTTTGAGTTCTAGAGTATGACTTCCCCAAGATTCCACATCTACTTGTTAGTGGGTCAGAGATGAGAATCTAGGTATCCAAGAGCCTAAAAACAGATTTATACAATTCCCTCTTCAAAAAAGCCAATATAGATAAATCAATATAATTTTCCTTCATAGAAATATTTATCAGTTATTATTTACATCTTAAAATGTTTTTGTTTTGTTTTGTTTTGTTTTTAGTTTTTTAAACCTCAAAAGTATTACTCGGTCATTGCAGGAAGTAAAAATCCAAGTATGTGTAATCAGTATTAATAGCCTTATGAATTCTTCCTCATCTTTCTCCATGTTTCCATATTCACATATGGAATTCACATATTCACAATAAACTTTTTATTATTTTGTTTTTACCTAGTTAATTTCCCTACTGAATCTAAAATATTATGTCCTTGTAGCTCAATTGTTCATAGACCCAGTAATTACACAGAATTAAGTATACCTGTCTTTCTATTAAATCTTTACATTGTGCCAAATATTCTTGTTCTGGACCTTTAACTCCTTGGCAAGAGTAGTCTACCAATTAGGAGTAAATTCAGAAATCTCCAAGTAACTGTGGCTTATGAAAGATAGAAGTTGATTTCTCTCATGTTAAAAGTCTAGTGAAAGGCAATCCTGGTGGGTTCTCCAGGTAAGGCTCTGTGGATCTCAGTGCCAGGGGTCCAGGCCTTTTCTGTCTTGCTCTACCGTTCTTTAGCATGCTTCCTCACAGTCCAAAATGGCTGCTTGAAATCAGTCATTACATCCACATTCTCTGTGACAGGAAGGGGGGAAGGGGAGAAAAAAGGGTGTACCTTTTCATTGTTAAATAGACTTGCTAAAGCTCCACATCACTTCCACTTCTATCTTATTGGCCAGTACTTGGTTACAGCCTCCATACTACCAGAGTGAGTCTTTTGGCTGGACATGTTGCTGCCCCAAATGAATTCAGCGTTCTGTTACTAAGCATAAGTATTTCATTAGACCGCTCACTATCTCTAGCACAAACTTGAGTAAGATTCCCATTACCAGGGGGGGAAAAAAAAAAAACTATTAAAGTATACCATGTTCCCTATAGACATCCTCTTGTTTTACATATATAATTTATATATATATATAGATATAGATATATAGATATAGATATATATTTATGTATATTTATGTATATTTTATTTTCCTTAGAACCGTTAGCCGACAACCTGTCCATGACATCTAATGGTGCCATAGATATTTCCCCTTTCTCTAATTCATGTGTCCTTGTCATCCTCCTATATTTCTTTCATGCCTCCCGATCTCCAAGGCCATAAAGATAAAAAAAGAACCCCGAATTTTGTACCATGTGCCAAATGGGATTGCCCATTTGTGAGTATTAACTGCTGACCAATCAAAAGTAGCATTGAAAGAGAATTGACAAAAGAATGATAAAACAAAGTAAGGATTTCCCAAAAGAAGAAAGCTGATGGGCAATTTAGTAATCATTATCTAAGTACAAATACTGAGTATTCCTAGGAGGTAGGTAGGTTGGAGCATTTTTCTGAGAACTAGCAGCCCTGAAATGGGAAGATCAGGAAGAACTTACAGTAGCCATCTCTAAGGGTCCCTTCTGTGACTAAGAGATAGCAGCATCCTTTTAATGGCTTTGATAATAGTGATAAGAGCAGCTCTTTCCTGCAGCGTGACAGAATAGCCATTCTATGAGTGAATGATTCATTCATTGATAAAATGAACATTGAATGTCTAAGAGGCTCTGAGATTCAAGAGTGAACACCATATGGTCTTGTCCTTTAAGGATTTCATGGGCTATTAAAGAAAAAAATACCCATACACAATAAATCAGTTTGTGTTGATAAGTTGTAGTTTTATCCAAGCTAAAGGCCTAGGTATTCAGAGGGGAGGGAACAATTAATCCTCCCTAATATTTGAGCTGGACTCTGAAGGTTGGATAGGAGTTCAACAAGTGAAGAGGTAGCCACAGGCATTCTTTGCAAGTAGGCAAAGGAAGAGAAAAATCATAGAGGAGTGGTAGCATCTGGCAGATTCAGGGACTGTTGGTTACTTTGGCACTTTGCACAACTGCAGTATAGATATAGTTGGACTTGGAAAGATACAATGGACCATATTTTTAAATAACCTATACATCAGGCTAAGGAATTCAGATTTGCTTTAGTAAATAGTAGTGATTGAGCAAAGGTTCTTAATCAGGGCAATTATATTTTAAAATCAAATCTGTATCTTACAAATATCTCGACAATGTCATTATGACAGATGGTTTTGAGGGAAAAAAGGGAGAGAAAAGAAGACAAATTAGAAAGTGATTATAAATTCTCTTTCCTGTCCCTCTGATGTCAGAAATGTACACACAGAATGCTGTCGCTCCCGTAAACAGCTTCTCAGAATGATGTATTCGATCTGTTCCTACATCCAATCATTTTTTTAATATAAAATGATAATAAAAATACTAGTTCAGAGTCTTGTCCTTGCCATAAACAGACCCTTCTTACAGATAATGCCATCTAATAATGGAGGCTTATTTTCCACTTACTATTCCCCCCTGCCAAAAGTACCCACACTACTCTCACTTACTATCCCTTCCCCCACCCCACCCCCACCCCCGCCTAGAGGTTAGGGACAGGATTTTAAGGATACACCTGTGTATAGTAACACAAAAAACACTGGAAAGGCTGAGTTAGGGAAAACAAGGTCGCAGTCACACCCAGGGCACAGGAAGTGGATGGCCTAGAGAAGAGGCAAGATGCAGAGTTCAAACGTTTTTGTTTTTGTTTTTTTTAGTTAATATAATAGTGAATGATAATAACATATAGTAATGAAACAATTAGACTTTATAGGCAAGGCTGAAGCCCCTTTGAGGTTCACTCAGTTCTAGCCTTTCCTCCCTGCAATACATGTAAGTGCCATCATGAGTTTGGCGTGTCCCTTCTGAGAGTACCTAGGTGGGGAGGAAACTGCCCATTTATACAATGAGCTGGAAATGAGACTGGTGGGAATCACCGTCGTCCTACAGAAACCATGACTTTACACACAGACTTTAGTTTTAACTTGAAAAGGTATCTGAGGCCCCTTCAGTTGACAGAGAGGAGACGTGTGAGCTTGTTTTCTTGCTCATTGGAAGGGTGATTACACTCCAGGTCAGTTCTCCTCATGTACACGGGGTCTAGTGTCTACCTTTAATGGAAGGCTTTTTCAGTTACATCTTTTGAGGGAGTGGGTGTTTATATTACACCATCTGTCATTTGTCAGGAAATACAAAAGTGAAAAGCCATCCATTCAGTCTCATTCATAGAACCTTTGCCCTAGGCTATTAATAACAGAGGGTTCTCCTATAAGTGAATTGCAAAAGAAAAATCACAGATGCTGTATGTTTAAGCAAATACTCATTATTTCCTGGGAAGTGTGCCCAGTGGAAAATAAACTCCAGGCCAGAAAATTAAAATCTGTGATCCAGATAAATGAAATCAATGACTAGTGTTCTGAAATAGCCGTGAAGAGATTCTCCACATCTTGCTATTGCGAAAAGAAATAGGTCTCAGAAAAAAAAAAAAAAAAATCCATTAGGTCGTGGCTCCCGATAAATAGGCCACAACGTATGCAATACTACTACCAAATGTCTTGACTGGTTTAACTATTTAAGACTGGAAGTCTGCGGGTGTTCAGCCTACCAATGCCAATCACAAAAACAAGTAAAGCTGTGAGAGTAGAAAAGAAAACAATATGGTAAAGGGTTAGGTAAAAGAGTATTTCTGTATAATACTGATTTCTAATTTACTCATAAGGTTAGTTAATTAAACTATGTATGTTCATGGTTCATATTTCTGCCCGTCTATCCAAATTCAATTTGCAGGGTCTAGAAGCTCTTCAGAATTGATTTTCTCTTGGCATTTGCCAGAGTCCCATTGGAGTGATAATCCTGTGTTGTTTCTGCATTGTTATATTTTAAAGAAATAATTTATTTTGTTCACTATACCAAAATTAAAGATAATTTCTCAATAGCCTAGAGTCAGACAGAAGGGATTTCTGTCTACATGAACACATACTAATATGACCAATGTAGGAAAATTTAATGTAGTAGAAGGAAATCTAATCATCTAAAATATAAGCTTTCAGAATAGTTTCATAAAAGATGTATTTTGTTCATTTCTAGAGGACTAAATAGCTAAGGTGAAATAACAAGAGTGTCAGATTATGTTGGTAATCTAACTGGCTAAGGGATGATCTCACCTGAGAGCTAATTAAATACCCACTATGGTGACTTTCTTTTTACAGTGAACTTAAGAGAAAACAGAAGAGTACATAGTAAAATGTCAGTTGCACGGCCTATAACATGCTTGATGGGCTGATGTGTGTACACAGGGCTCCTGTGGGGTTAGTGGACGATGGGCAAGAGCAGGGGATGTGAGAAGAAGCAAGCAGAGAATGCTCAGCAGGTGAGTAAGGAGTGCCTAGGTCCATCTCCCATTGCTGACCATGGCCCTTCTTTCTCCCTAAGATAGGCTGTGTCTGCAGCCACCATATGACTGTCCCAGGCACGCTTGCAATGCTTGATCCGTATGAGCACATGCCAGGTAAAGGAAAAAGTGGGGCTGGGGATAGATACACGAGAGGTGAGGAAAGGCCGTAGCTTATCTTGGTCTTGACCTTGCAGATGACAGGGACTCTGCTGGTGGAATGCAGGCTGTCTTGGAAGTTTTAAATCTAGAGGAAAATGAGCCTCTCGGGGTATTTGTATTGATCTGGTACTGACCTAGACAAAGTGTATTCTGTGGAACTTTAGTTATGTACCTATTCAATTCTTTTTTCATTTAATAAATTATTTACTGAGCTCCTACTATGCACCAGGCACTATTCTAGGTGTTAGGGATATAACAATCAATCAAACAAACAAACAAACAAACAAGATCTCTTCTTTAAGGGTGGTACATTTTAGTGAGAGAAGGCAAATAATAAAGAGAATGATTGTGTCAATATATAGAAAGGTGATCATTCCTATAGAGTTGGGAAAGAGGATAGAAAGCGTTGGGACAGGCTGACCAGGGAAGGCTTCACTTATGAGGTAGCAGAAGAGCAAAGATTTGGAAGAGGCAGGGAGAGAGCAAGCCATGCAGATTCTATGGAAAGAACATTCCAGGTGGAGGGGACAGAGCACACCAACCCTGAGGCAGGAACACAGCTGGGTGTCTATAGGTTGAAGAAGGACACAGTTGAGTGAAGTGCAATGATAAGGGGAGAAATAATAGGTAGGAGGGGGACCAAAGAGCTCCAGTTGGCAGGATAGAGTTCACATTTACTGAGATAGGGAGGACTTGAGGAGCAACGGGGTTGGAGCTCGTTGATTTTGAGATGCCTGTTAGATATCCAGGTGGAGATGACATGTGGGCAGAGGGTATATATGTTTGAGGTTCAGGAGCAGGGTCATGTCTGTTGATATAAATGGGGGCTCTGTCACCATATAGATGCTATGGAAAGTCATGAGACTCCAGGGAAGATGAAGAAACAACCCAGACTGATCCTGGGGCAACATCACCAGTAGAGGCCAGAGAGAAGAAACCATGTTTATTATTCATAGAACATCAGATAGTGGAGGAAGCATCACTGGACAGAATTAGGAATTACGAATGGGTGCTGCAAGGCACAGATATGGGGCACAATATACTCAACAGTGTTCTAGCATCTAAAGCTATCAGCAGAAGGAGGGGCTGCCTCCCTGGCTCGGGAAATGGTCCCAGAGGCTGACTACTGACCCGTGTCTCAGGATTCAGGGGAGCAAGGGGAGAGGAGACAGAGTGTTGCTCATTTCTGCATCACCCAGCAGATACATAGTATTTGACATTCATAATATTACTTCACTGTCTGTCTATATATATTTTATATGTGTAAACTATGTTGAGGATTATGGCAAGCGCTTCATTTAATCCAAGTTAACCAAATATATTCTGACCTGAGACGGCTTATAAAATTGAGTCTGAAGAGATTGTCCTTCCGCCTACTTTTCATGTTCTCTTTGGCTTAGAAACAGCCTTTTAATGTGCTGGTCATCCTTAACTTCTGCGTCCCCATACCATAAATCATTCTCTGTCCTTCCCTCTTTGTAACTGTAAATGACTACCTAAGGAACAGAACCAGCTGTGCCAGAGAACTCACTGTGCTAAGGACTCAGCTCTATTATTACCCATGTGAGGGCGGAATGCAGGGGAGAAGTGGTCATAGGAAGGGTGACTGATGGCAAGTGGGAAGGAGACTTGCTTAAAATGTATTCTTTGGGCCCTGAACACCCACAGAGTGTTCCATTTAGAATGTTGTCACAGATAGGATATGCACAAAATAAAAATATTTTGAGAGAATTATTAGTGATAATTACAATAAGATTTATAGCTCCATTAGAGAAAAACATGGTATTTGCCATACTTAACAGAGTTCGAAGTCCGTGTCCATCACTTTATATCTGTATCTCCATATCCAAAAGAGACTCTTGCATGATGTTAATATTAGGACGAGTTCAGTTTATTGATACTCCACCTCCTTGTAGAGGCAGATTTTCAAGAATGAATACCTCTTTGCTGTCCCTGGGCCTGCATCCATCACAGCTTTGAAGTGAGCAGGAGACTCAGTCTGATTAAGATTCGGAACAAATAGTGATTGCTCTAAGATGGGAGGGCTCTGTGGGATCATAGAAAAGTGAATTTCATAGACATAAAACTTTCCCAGGGTAATAAAAATAGGTTGTGTTTATTTTTTCCCTTCTGAAAGTACTTAGGTGTTCTCAAATACTTGATTTTCTCTTCAGGGTATTATTTAAAAAATAAAAAGTAAGATGGGGAAAATAAACAGGCTATCTTTCTTCACCCATTTATAAGATTTATACAAAGAGAAGTATCATGCAATTCGTGTGGCAAGGAAGACTTATTTAAACAGCTTTAATGAAAAAATACTAAGTGAGAGATGGATTGACTGATGTTTGTAGTGTAAAAGATCAAGAGCCCAGGAAAATGGAAAAGATGAGTTAGGTCATGAAGTGTATCCCTTGAGTTTTAAAATATCCTTCAAACTTCTTTCTTGCTCTACACTACAAGTCATAGATACCCAAAGTGACGGAGGCCCCACATGCCTCCTCAGCCCTTCTCAACCTCTCACACCATGGCATGTATGGAATCAGTAGTATTCTGAGAGTCACTGTAGTAAACTGGTAAGGCTACTCCTAGCCAGAGGCAACTCCTTCTGGAAACATGTCAACTGTATCCCAGTCTGATTCACCCCTTTGTTACAACACTAAGCAAAATGGCGCCGGGACATGACCTGTCTTCTCTGTTGTCAAAGCAAAAATTGCACTTGACAGGGCTTAAATGTTGTGCCCCGTTCTCACCAAATATCTGTGACACCCTGACAAAGGACCACACATGGTACAGGTGCTGAGGAAAGCACAGAGTAGGGTCTGCCCAGCTGCCTGTAGGAAGCTGCCTGGAGTGCATTCTCCTCTGGGTTCCTCACCATGTTAAGAGCAACAAGGGGAGAGAATTTCCAAACACTGCTCTTCTCCTTCTGTTAGATAAATCCCTTCCTCAGTGCTCACTCCTCAGAGGCAAAGTGTAGAGAGACTTCTAGATGCTGAAGACTTGTGCTCTAAAGAAAACTCAATTCGAGACAAGACTGTACAGTGAAAAGCTCCACAGTGGCTCTCCCTCAGCTGTAGGAGGGGGTGGAATTCTGCAAAGTCAGATTCAGGCTTTAAGATGAAAATAGATTTGTTCCTCTGTGTTTTGAATCACTAAAACAAAAGCATAGGAGAGAATTTAAGAACAAATAAACAAACAAACAGAAGCCCTCATGTCCTGGAATCTGTAGTCTGGCCTCTGCCTCACAGGGGCTCATCTCACAGGGACTTCACTGTGCCCAGGGCTGTGCTCCAGCCACACTCAGCTCCTTGAGCACCCTCGCTCCTGCCCGCTCCTGCCAGCCACAAAGTCTCTGCATGTGTGGCAGCTCCACCCAACCCGCTTCACTCTCTTTCCTCAACCACTGCCCTCTCCCCCTTTGCCTGGTTAACTTCTCCAGTCTTTCACATCTCACTTTAAACTTTGCTTTCTCTACTCACCTTCCTTGATCTTTCTCACCAGGTCAGCCCTCTATTGGAGACACCCTCCATCCAAGCACTTACAGTTACCACTTTGTGTTTCTTTATGTGGCTTTCTTGATCAATGCCTACCTCCCCCACCAAACTGTAAGCTCCATGGTGGCAGAGACGTGTTCTCTGGAACTCCCCATTGCTCCCCCAACACCATCTAACATAGTGCCCATCATACAGCAGGTACTTAATAAATAGTTCATGGTTTGTTTAATGAGTGAATGAATGAACATGTGGATTTCACTCATCTTAGTCTCCCTGGGATTTGTCTTTCTCAGAAGAGTTAACAGTAGTTTGAAAAAAGTCTTCTGCTAAAGAATGCCAATGTGTGGTCTTAACTCAATAGGTAGGAAGGAAATGACAAAATGAAGGTGCAATCCATGACCAAAATCATCCCTCTACTTTTCTCCTAGGGCTTTAGAAAAAGAGGGGAAACTTCCCTCAGTGGCCCCTGTCAGAGTGTCATAGGGCATACCTCATACTTTTTATGTGGGACCATTTCGAGAACTAGTAACAGTGAGTTTATTTAATAAACTGAAATTCATCCCAGTCTGTAGATGGACCCTCAGTGTCTAGAAGTTTTAATGGTACCATGATCTTATCGAAAAAGCAACACTCTGAGGTCTAAGTGGTATGTTGGTAAATAAATATCATAAAGTTTGAATTTTTAATATAATTTTGATATTCAGTTAAAATTGCTTTTTAAAAAAGTGAAGGCTGGTATCTTGGCAATTCTAAGACCATTTACCACAATTATTCTGTGTTGGAGATTGGAGTATGAGCTCTGTAGCATTTAGTGTTAATGAGCAATAACACGAATGATAAGCTTATGAAGTGGCACAAAACTTGCATCCGCTTAGAAGACATCCAGAGAAATCAATAAAGGATTATTGACTTTTTTAGAAAAGAGGATTCTAAATTATTTTAAACACATTTTTAAAAACTGGATCACACCTTGAAATGATTTTCTAACTTACTGTATTTTTTTGACTTATTTGTTTGTTTGGGCAGTGAGGTGAAAAGATATGTAGGACACCTGGAAGTGCTTATAGCATTAAAAGGTGGGCTAGCTGATGTCTTTTCCTGAACCAAGTTGGAAGTAGTCAAGTATTTCCCTCCTTAATAAAATCACAAATTTGTAGAATCCACCGCAAGGACATTTGATACCTAGGAGACCTGTAGCGCTGGTATGCTGGAGCTTGAAATGTATTCTGGAAAGCTTCTGGCTCTTGGAAAGGGTTCAGACAGATTACAAGAGTATATTCTGCTGGTCCTGAAGTCAAGGTTATGATAACTAGCAACTGTGAAAATATTTAAAGGTTTCTGTGAATGGGATCTGATTGTATCTAGATGCTTAGGGTTTGTTTCACCTAAGTTTTGTATTCTGATTAGTAAATATTATAAATTCTTTTTAAGAGAAATTTATTATGGAGGGCAAAAACATTCTATATTCCTTTTGTCTCAGTTAACCTCACCATGGAAAGTTTAGTGTTTCACACCAGGGGATTGCCCACATTGCAGCCTACCGCCTTACAAGGAACTAAGTTGCCTCTGGAGGGTAAGGTTGCAACCTGTGCTGTGAGGGGAGGTCAGATATTACCAGGTCAGGTAAGAAAACCAGATGCCCTAAAAAGTGGATTCAGAAAGAGTTTTGTTCCATGGTATTCACTTCATTTGGGCCCTTACCTGGGAGCTATCAAGAATGGCCAGAAAAACCACCTGACCTCTGCGACAGGGTGTTCACCTCTGGACAGCACCGAAGGGAGGCTTGAGAGCCCTGGAGCCAATAGGATAGGTACGCCCGGGGCCAGCATACACAGTTGACACTCCGGCAGAGGAACGGGAATTCAGTGGAGTGCCTGTCCTCTCTTCTTGCTTAAATTGGCAGTAACAACCCCTCTACTAATATCACAGTGGCTAGTAGCTTCAAACTCTTGGAAGTACTTGGAAATTAGCTAATCCAATTCACTTAGGTTTTAGAGGTAAAAACGAGTCCCAGAAAATGTAAAGGACTCTCCCCAACAGATTTCTGTATGTCTAAATGTCAGTGTGGGACTTGACAGCACTTCACTGATGGGAAGACCTGAGTGGGGAAGGGCTAATCGTACTAAATGTGAGTGCATTCAGCTCCCTGACTGGAACAGCTCCCAGTGACACAGACAGCACAGCGGCCCTCCTGGAAGAGGCAGCCTAACCAGAGTTTCCTCTGAACCCTGATGAGCAAGGCATTTGCAAGTGGGCGCTCAGTGTTGAGGCCCAAAGGAACCATGTGTGGGGTACAGATTGCCCTGGAAAACGAAAGCTAACCTGAAGGAGTGAATGGTGTTGGCAACGAGCGTGCATTTTTCTTAATTATGTTAATTAAATTCTAAGAGGAAAATTTTCTAGGAATAATATGCCTATATATGAGAAAAACTTCCTGGCCCCAGACACCATTCTTTAAAGGGTGCATCTTGCTGAATTGCTGCTTGGAGTGTTACATTGCACACTCTCGTTTCACCGTATGGGCTCTTCATCTCTTGTATTTTATGTAACACAGTTTGTGCAGAGAAGAGAATATCCTGATTGCAAAAGGATGGGGGAGGGGGGTAGTATGGGAAGACATCAGTGGAAAATCCTCTGTGTTCCTTCCTCTAAGTCAAATTCAGAGTTCCAGGAGGATAGCAGCCTTCCAGGGCTCACTTTAATGACCTACTCTGAATATGACATTTTCAGCCTGCAGACCGGGGATCCAGCTCCCTTGCTCTCCTGCCCCCTGCTGGAAGGAGGAGGGTGGTGCCCCCATTCCCAAAGCCTCCCTCAAGGACCTCTCAACATGGATTGGTCAGCTCCTCCCTCAGAGACCCCACTGACATCTACAGCACTTTTGTTCAAAATGGGAACACTGAGGCTATAGGCCACTCTGGGGCTAGAGGCCCGAGCCTTATTTCTGCATGGATTGTAAAACTCTCACTTCTCCTTTTCTTCCTTTGTTAGGCAAACAAATAACACCTCCAATTCTTGGTGCAAGCAGTTGGACGCAGTTAACTCTCCATTTTCACAGCTCTAAGATAATAAAAACAGAAAAGATCTCCTCATTCTATACTACAGGGCCGTTTGACGGCTGAGAAGACCTTCCATTTTCACCATGGTGGGCAGGGCTAATAGGATCAGGCTCATTGTGCACGGAGAAGATCCCTTTCTCAGTTCATAATCCCAAACTGGGGACAGCTGCTCTCTGGGAACCTACGTGTAGTTGTCAGTACTAAGACATGTGCCGGGCCCCTTCTAACACCTGTTCCAACCTTCCAGCATAGAGACTTCCCAGTCCTTCCCACTGTCCGCCCAGGTCCCTGCCCTGGTCCCTGCCCTGCATGCTGTCAAATACAGGTTTGCATGGATGCCCCATGCTCCCAAGAAGGTCTAGATCTCAAGGTAGCATAACTTGCATTTTTCCCCTTATTATGCTAAATTTGTGTTCCTTTTCTACCTACAAAGCTCCCTCTGAAGTAAGGGATCTTTTATAGCAGAGATGCAGTTCTGTCTGATTCGAATGAATGTTCTGATGTAGAATATTAAAGTTAATACCTTTATTTTTATGCACCCCAAACACAGAAAGACTTTGATTTCTCCCATTAAAGTAGACATGAGGGTTTGTAGTCTCACACTGGTTTGGGGAGACAAAATTGGTTACAAAACTGTTCTGAACTTTGTGTTAATTAATTTCTT